>NC_066579.1:267542590-268191479 GCF_024323335.1 Lathyrus oleraceus | reverse complement strand
CTTTATCCGTGTGGTAGATCTCTTGATCCCTTTTACATATTTCCCGTATTTTACCGCTTTCTTAGCTGGAAGACCTCGATAGGAGGCAATGTTTTTGTGTGTTTACTTTTGTGCTCAAAGACCTCCAAGAAGAGGCACCAATGCTAAATACCTCCATGAAGAGGCAATTGACGGATAAAAGAGATTAGTAGTCAATCCCCTGTTATTCAGTGTGTCGTTCTTTAAGATCACACTATGTGTCGATGCTTCAGAACAAAAGCCTAAGATCTTTTGTCTGATCAGTCAGTGGAGAGGGTCCCACCTTCCTGAATCCCCACTTTTTGTCATGAGCTCACCCTGTCCAGAGTTAAGAGCTATGAGGTCTTATCCTTATTACCCGCTTGATCTGCTCACCCTGACGTTCAATGTCAGTGGTTAAAAGCCCATTTGATTACCTTTCCATGGCTTGTTTGTCGAGGTTTATATGACCCCTCTTGACTAAAGCCCTACCCACGTATGTTTGAGCCCCCTTGTTGGCGTGTTTACTTTATGTATGTTTGTTTTGTATGGTGTGATCGTCTCCCCATAGGATTGCTAGGCTTCGTATAGTCTCTCATTTGCATGTCAATTAAGGTAGCACGGTTCCTTCGTCTAGCACTTCCTTTTTGCATGAGCATTCCTAAAACAAACAAACTCATTGATTTTTCTTCTCCTAAGAACACGTTAACTCCTTGTACTACAGGTGAGTAAGTCTCCAAAGGTCGAGCATCCGGTAGATTGTGTAGTAACGTCATTCACACAAAAAACAAACAAAAATAGGTTAGCCGAGCTACGGTGCTCTGATTCTCAATCCTTCTTGAGATACGTATGCAGCAGGGTAGGGCATGTGCGAGCAATAACTCTTTCTTTTCCCTACTTTGATTTTCTCTCTTTCGCATTGCATATAGGACTTTTTATACACACACTTTAGACATAAATAGCAATCGTGGATCCTGTGGAGTACCACAGACGTGAAGGGGTGCGATAACCTTCCCTTCACGTAACCGGCCCCCTTACTCAGTTTTCTTTAGTTCGAGACTTTGTTTTATCCGTTCCCTCTTGGTTATGCAGTACTACCTTTCTCTCCTCTTGGGATAAAAGTACATAGTTGGAGACTCTACTCTTTTTCCTCGCCACCTCTTTTCGCGTTTGTACTTGGATTCGGGAAATTCGGGGAGCGACAAAGATACAACCCATGTGCAATCCTTCAAAAGAATATACTCATTAGATGAACGATCCTCAAAAGATTCAACATCAAATAAAGGACCCTCTTATTCAAGGAATGACAAACAAGATGAAGAAGTTTCTCCAATACTCGAACTAGAAGAGGAGGAGAGACATCAAGCTCGGGGATAAATATGAAAGAATCCTCTTCCAATGAAAAAGATGAAATATCCTTAAAGGCATTCAATGAGGGAGATATTGTTCTAGGTAACAAACCATCTTACACTCAACTATTTAGAATATTGTGATAAATTAGAGGAAGAAAATACTAAACTAAGATAGTGTACCCTAGGTCTTAAGAAATCCCTAAGATATCTTAAGAAATCAACAATTCTTTTAAAGTAGAAATAACTAAGCTTAGAAATTCGAAATAAGAATGCAAGTGGTGTGACTCGTCTATAAAAGAAGTAATTGATCTATGTGAAACCCTAGGAAACTTGACCCAAGGGAAAAAGAAGCTTGGCCTAATTTTTCTAGTCGAATATCCTCCATAAATAAAAAAGATATAGGATTCAAAAAGGAAAGAAAGACTAGAAAAGAGATAGATCATAAGGGAAAGAATCGTCTAGTGTATAACTTCACACACTGTAAAAGAATATGTCATTTAGAACCCTATTATTTTGATAAGTTGAAAATATATAAAGGTAACGACCTTATATCTTATGTATCTAATCCACTTGGGCCCAAGAAGATATGGGAACAGAAGATGAAACCTTATTTTTTTGCAGGTATGCTTTGCAGCTTGGAGTTTTAAAGATTATTAATAAAGTTGTGCAAAGTAATAGTATACTTACAAAGTATATAATACTTATGAAGACTCTAATTCGAGGATGAACGATGATGGAAAATGTCAACCGTTGTGATCAAAACAAATTATTTGAGAATATCTCAAAGTGTATGATCTTTAGTGATCAGTTGAATGAATATGTCTTTAATGGACCTATTAATTATGTGGATCCTTACCAACTCTCTGCATTCAACAATGTGTAGAGAAGGATACACCATATGGTGTTTTTCCTTTTTACGAAATGTTTATCAAGACTTCTTGATAAAAGAGGAACACATTATTTTAAGGTTGAATTAATTTAGAAAAATCTGATTAACCCCTTTAAAATTATGATTTTAACTTTTTTTCTCATCTAAGTAAATTATTTTCTAACCCAAAAAATGAGTGTCCTACTATTTCATAGCAAGAGGTGTAAATAAATCCAAGCATTAATACATAACAAAAAGCCCAAAATAAGATATGTTGAATTGGGCCAAATTAATCCAATGGAACTTGTATCCAATCGATTAGATCATTTGAAAGCTCAAAATTTTGAACGTTGAAGCTCACCACAACAACTAGTTGGGTGAGTAATTACGGTAATAGATACTTTCAACAGATAAATATTAATATTTACCGTTTCTAATTGATTGGAACATGTGTCTAATATATTAGACAAAAGCTATACATAGAGGTAACTTCTCATTCTTCTCATCTCATGATTTTATCACTTTTTCATGGCATTAGAATACCTTTTGCTCTCTCAGTCATAATCGCCTCAAAATGGCCCCCAAAAAGAACTCGTTCTTCCAAACCTTCATCCTCGTACCTCTCAAAAGACTTCTCCTCTCAAGCTCAAGAAACAAAATTCAAACTTTACTACTCTGATAGATAACTTTTCTCCTATCACTATCTAGTTGAACATCTCTTCAAGAATTTCTCCTTCATTGGAGCATTTAGTATGGAGGGGTGAGGAACTTTGTTTTCGAAAAAGCTCAGGAGAGGTACCAAAATTAGTAATGATTTTCCATTCCAATCTCTCATACACGGATGAAATCATCTCTTATGAAGTCAAGAAACATCACATCACTCTGTCTCTTGAGTACCTCGCACAAGTATGCAACCTACCCTTCATAGAGCAAGATTATGATGAAATGCATCTAGAAGGTAAAGAATTTAATTTTGACACGCTTTATCATTCTCTCCTCATTGATCCCACTTCCACAATTCCAACCTCCTTAAATGTTGAACTCATTCTCTCAAACATGAGATTGATTCCCTACATAATGAGTCATGTATTGTTCCCAAGGAAGGGTAACTACGACACCGCTCAAAAATCAGACATCCCTACTGTCTAGTTTTTAGAAAACCAAGTTTCAAAAAATTGGGTAGATATTTTTCTTAGCCATATGATATATAGAAAAAGGAAAATACCACCCTACTGTAAGACCCCAATTTTGATCCTAAGATCCCTCATGTTATCTCATCATATGCATTGGCTTTGGGATCACACATTAGCATATTCCTTACCCCTCATTCATTGGGTTTGCATTGGAAGAGGTCACCAAGCATATTTGATTGTATCATACTTCGTTTTTCATTATTTACTAACCAAAATACCAAAAAAAATGTCAATGTATAGTTTACTTCTTTTGTAGGTAGTGTGTGTTCACCCATGCTCCATCAAGCTCATATAGGGTTTGAGACCCTCAATGCAAGGATATCAATCATGATATGGTTCACATTGACTCTAGACATCATATATGGATCCCCATGGTCCTCACATATCATTTTGATCAAGAATTCATCAAGAGTTTGAAGCTTGTTTGCCTTGGAAGCCCTAATTCATCTGGGTATCTTGTGTGACTTCCTCAATAAGTTTCTTCAACATTTGATAAAATATTTCAAGGGATACTTCATATTACATCATCTTTCACATATATGACCCTCCATGAGTCCCAAAGATCAAGATAATTTCAAGTTTGCAAGATGATTCATGGTGGTTGACCAGAGAAAGTCAACTGGTCAAAACTGGGGTTCCCTAAACCCTATCTCCTACATTTTTTATTATATGAAAATTATTACAAGATAAAAGTTACTACTTATGATATTCCAAACTACTTTCATGTTGAAGTCAAGATATAGTTTTGCTTTGAAAGTCATTTTTTATGGTGAAAGATTATAGGTCATTTTGTCTGAACCCTAGTTAGGAGGTCAACTTCCAAGGACCATAAATTTCTTAATTTGTATGAGATGAAATCCATTAAAGTTCCATGATAAAATTAAAGGTGTCCTTTTCAACTTTTATGTTTGGAATAAGTTCAAATTTAACTTGCATATGCATGTTCCAAGAGGAAACATTATAGGTCATTTTGGGCCATTACCATTGAACAAGTGATTTTCCTCAACTTCTAAAATGCATAACTCCTTCATTCTAAACCCAAATGAGGTAAAATTTATGACCAAAGTGAAGATATTTGAAATAGATACAACTTTTATGAAGAAACGTTTTCCATTTGAAGATCATAACAAAAGTTATTCAAGGTAGAAGAAGTGAACATTTGACTTGGTACTTAGAAAATTTTCAAATGTGTTTGATTTTCCAAACTTCCACCTCAAAATTATTTATGATCCTAGATTCAAATGAAAACATGTTCAACATGAAAGTTGTTCCCCTTGACCTCACCTTTCCAAAAAGTCCAAGATCACCTCATTTGGACAAAAATTGTGGGACTTATGCATGTCTCCTTTATGGGATTTATTTTGGCAAGTTTTGGATTCTAATGATGATTCCACTTTGCATGCTTCCGTGTGATGACCTCGCTACTCTTTGTGCACGAATTAAAGTTGGATTGAATCATTCTTTAGGCCCAAATCATTTCCCATGCATCCATGCACTATGGTTTCCAATTTTAGCAAATTTTCAAGTGGTGCAAAAATCGATTCCCTTGCCTATTTAAACAAGCTCATGGCCTCATAAATCACACACACACACCTTGCCCAAGCTTTGCTAAGAGAACTTAGAACCTCACACCATAGAATTCCTTGAAGATTTCTTTGAAATCGAGTTTGAATTTCACCTTCTATTTTGAAGTTCAAACTCCAAGGATTCATTGTGTTTTTCATCTCAATTGATTACTGCAAGCAAGAGGAGGAAGATTCAAGCAAATCCAGATCAAGATCAAGTTGAATTGAAGCTACTCAAAGGTGAAATTTCAGAAACTTCTCTTCTTCGATTCTCCCTCATTTCTCAATTATTTTGATTGATTTTTGGTTGGATGAAGTCCTACCAATGTAGGCAACAAGATTGAGTTGCTTTGACGTCAACTCGAAGCAACTCAGTTCATGATCCTCAAAATTCAAATCCCTGTATCTCTTGATATACTTAGAATTGGAGAAAATTGAGGCCAGATTCGAGCTCCTGAGCACTTTTTATTTAAATCCATGTCCTTGTTTTTCATTTCCATGGTGGTTAGTGGTGGACTAGTCCTGTGAGGTCCACCGGAGAAGACAACCGGAGCTAGGGCTCCGGTGGTGTGGTGGCTTGCTCCTATCCATCAGATCTTCCCTCCACGTTCTAATCCTGATCCTCCATTGTGATTACCACTTTTGCCACGCGGTTGACTGGAAGGCATCATACACCTTAGTGCGTGGCGATCAGATCTGCCACCTAAATTAATGAAGGAGATCCGATGGCCCTTGTTTTTTTTATTTTATTTTTATTTTTTGATTTTATGTTTAATCCTTTTATTTTGTTTAATTCATATTAATTTCATTTTTAATCCAAAAAATATGGGACTTTCACCAAAAATCTTTAAATATTTTTCTCTTCCATATTCTGAATTAAAATTATATTTTGAATTAATTTTGATATTTTTCATGAATTAAATCCTTTTGTGCATATTTTTAATTGTTTAAAAATACTTCTGACTTTTCAAAAATCATGAAATTTTTTGTCTAAGGTCCTTTGACCTTGTTTGACCTAGGATAAATCTCTTGGCCATTTACTTGGTGTTTTGAAGAGATTTTAGGTTTTGGCCAAATTAAATTGTATTTTAATGCATTTTAAAATTGATTTTTAAATGATTAAATGTGTAAAAATTATGTTGAGCCATTTTTATGGTCTTGTGATGTTTGACTATTTGTTTGGACCTTGGTCAAGGTTCATTTGACTTTTGTTGGATTAAAATCATTGGATTTAGGGGATTGATGAAATGAACATTTCATCTCCCAAAATGAATGAATGATTTTAATTTGATAAAATTCCTTCCATGACAAATTTGTGTTTCTCTCATTCCCCTCCCCACTCATTGTCATTCCTATTCTTTCCCATTCCTTTCATTGACCAATGAAATCTCAAATATCCTAAGGCTAATTAGTTCATAGATGACTTTGTGTCAGATGAACCAATACAAGTATGGATGAGATAGGTCTATCCCTCTTGATATTTTCTTTTAATGTGTGGTATGTTTTAGGAGTTTCGTTCATTATACTAAGTCTCTAACATGCATTAACACATAAATTTTTATTGCCCGACCTCGGATAGTTGTGACTTCTGCATTAGTCCAATTACGATTGCTTAACATATAGCTAAATTTGACCCTAAAGGCATAGCATTCTAGTAAATGAGATTGTAAGTCTCCCATCCTTCATAGTATTGTGTGGAAACTTGACCTCTTTTCCTTCCTATGGAAGATATCTTGGTTTAAGGATCCATGCTTGTGAATGGATGGTTAAGTGTTCTCCAAAGAGTGACTTAATCAATTAAAAAGCAAAACACCACTAAAACTTAACTAACATTTGATTAACTCTTATTAATATTGTTTTACTTTCAAGTCAATTACTTTATGCAATTTAATTTTAACTTGTTTATGTTTATGTCATTTTTACTTTGCTCATTTGAGCCATATCTTGTGATGGTATATATTTGTTTGTGCATTTTGATTTTCTTTGTGGTCTTAGGACCTTAAAACATTTAATAAACAACAAAAACCCTAAAAATGTTTGGGGGACTGTTGATCTTGATCTGACCTTTTGGACTTAGGATTGGGTAACATCCCCTGTGCAAAAAGGACTTGTCCAATGCCAACATTTTGAAACCAAGTGATTGTAAACTGAGCTTTCATCTAATGCAAGCCTTGGAACCCTATATTCATCTATTGCTTTGTCTTGGTGCTAATTGTTATTTTGATCTTGTGTCTGATGCTTTCTTCTAAGTTGATCAAAGGAACATTTCATCTGATACATGAAAAGACAAAAAAAGACTGCTAGCTATGGAGTTGCTTGCTTAGATGTGGCTATCTTTATTTGATGCCTTGATCTTCATAATGTATGATATTGCTATTTTCTTGTTGGTTATTGCTGATTCAAAGTCCAAAGGGAAAGTGGGTTTTCCATATGACATTCTTGTCTGTTGGATTGCATCCCATTGGTCAGATCTTTTCAACTCTTAACTTTTAATTTTAAGCTTAGGATAGCCTCTTCATCTTCTCCCACTTCCTAAATTTTAAAATATCTCCCCCTTTTCAAAAAAAAACTTTCTTAGCTTGTGATTTCAAACTTAGACCTTATTTCATGTAGAAACTTTGGTCTTATGCCATTGAATTTTTGAACTTCTTTTTTTTCTTAAATCAAACTTGTAAATGAATCCAATCATATTAACTTAAGATTTCAAAAGACAAAAAGAACTAACAACTTCATTTAAACCTTTGGCCCTTTGTGCCCTTCTCAATTAAATTTTTGTTAAAAGCAACTCACCAACTTTGAAATTTTTACCATGAACTACGAGGTTTTGATCCCTCATTTTTATGTTGGTACGTAGGCACAAGTCTGAAGGTCTTGTCAAACATAAAAATATAATCAATGAATTATTTTCTCATCCCCACATTCTATTTTTTTCTCAAACATCATTTATACCAAAAACACATACACACATAAAAAATGGCTCCCTAGGAGTACCTAGGACACTTTGGGTGCTAACACCATCCCTCTGTGTAACCAACCCCCTTACCTGTAATCTCTGGCATTTTATTAGTTTTGATTTGAAAACTTCTTATCTTTTGGTTTTGTTCGTACGCGATACAACATTCAGACGAGTTTCTCTTGAGAATATTATGGGTTGATGAGTTAATCATCCTAACCTGTAATATCCAAAAGATGGGATTAAGACTCTTGGAACTTTTTAGAACATGATATACAGGTTTTTATCCTTAGTACACTCCTTTGGGGTGGTTCTTAACCTGTATCCATGCTCGTGACTCAAAATAAACCCTTTGATTCTTGGTTGATCCGGTCAAGTCTCATCAATATCAATGGAACTTGGGTGTTGATAAGGTGAAAACCATAATCCACCAAAATGGATGATTGATCTTGATGATGACTTGATTCATCCCTTGACCTTTGATTGTGTTTGTCTTGTGTGTGATCCCTTGTTTGTGATTGTTGCATCCATGCATACATGCGCATCATAACATTCATCACAGGAAAATAAATTTCAAGGAACTGAGGTCTTATTTGCAAATATTTTCAGACCATGGATTGTGGACGAAGGAACACTAAGAAGTACAGTTTCAGATGTCCTGATTTGAAAGAGCTAAGGAAGTTATCATCTTTTGTATTAGATCCCTTGGACTTCAAGCAACGACATGGGAAGCTTTTGTCTATGTTATCTGCTGATGTATTTGAAGGCATTTTGAGTGTTTTGGTTCAGTTCTATGACCCTCTCTACCGATGTTTCACTTTTCATGATTACCAGCTTGTGCCTAAGTTAGAGGAGTATTCCCATCTCTTGGGAATACATGTATCTGACAAGGTACCTTTTAATGGATTGGAGGAGATTCCCAGATCTCATATCATAGCTGAAGCTCTTAATTTGAAGAAATCTGAGATTGATGCTCATTTGGTGAAGAAAGGAGGTATTCTTGGCTTGACTTATGAGTTCCTCATTGGTAAAGCTACTGTCTTTGCTCAAGCCGGTAGTATTGATGCTTTTGAAGCCATCTTTGTATTGCTCATTTATTGTTTAGCCTTGTTCCCTAACATTGATTATTTTGTTGATGTTAACGCCATTAGAATCTTCTTGATTGGGAATCATGTTCCTACTCTATTGGATGACATGTATTTCTCTTTGAATTTGAGGAATTGTAAAGGTGGTGGGACTATTGTGTGTTGTGTTCCTCTTTTGTACAAGTGGTTTATTTCTCACTTGCCTCAGACGCCTGCTTTCTTGGAGAACAAATAATGTCTATGATGGTCTCTAAGACTCATGTCTCTCACTAATGATGATATTGTTTGGTATTATTCTACTTTGAGTAGCATGGATATTATTGATAGTTATGGTGAATTCTCTAATGTGCCTCTCATTGGTACGCAAGGAGGAATCAACTACAACCCTACTTTGGCTCGTTGTCAACTTGGGTTCCCCTTTAGATACAAACCTAATAACACTCAGTTAGAAGGTCTTTTCTATCAAGAGGGTATAGATCCCCAACATTTGAGGTAGAGGATGATACATGCTTGGCATAAGGTGCATAGAAAAGGAAGATCCGAGCTTGGTCTGCGCAATTGTGTAGCTTTGGTAGCTTACACCTTTTGGGTGAAGAAAAGAGCTTTGGAACTAAAGATGTTATACGCTTGTGAAAGACCTATGTCTTTGGTTGTGGCTGAGCCATTAACTCTCCCTAACAAAGATGCAGAGTAGTTGGAAGACGCACTCATCAAGATGAAGCAAGAGAGAGATATGTGGGAATAGCGGTTCCATGCTTTTATCCAAAAGCATGAGGAGTTACAACTTGAGTCGAAAGACAAGGATGCTCTTATTGAATTTCTTGAAGACCAAGCAGTGAAGATATAGAGGGAGCCAGAGGATCTACCTTCCGGTGCTTGGAAGAAGATTGTTAATCAGCTTGTCCTTGAGAAAGCTCAGATGAAGACATCCTTTGAGTCTGAGATTTGATGCATCCGAAGGAAGTACGCGCCCGCAGCCAGATCTTCTAATGTTGTTGCTAAGAGATCCTTAGGATGATTAGTTTCCTTTTCTCTTGTATTTGTATTTTGGTTTATGGAATTGTACTCAGTATAATTCTTCCAAATTTTATGAGTAAAAAGAGATTTTATGGTCAATCAAATTGTTATTATTGTTATTATTTAATATTTGCAAATAGAACTTCATATGTTCCTTGAAATTTAAATAATAAAAAACATTGCATTTCATGCATCATTTGCATAGCAGGTTTTATTCAGCCAGATCTCTTATCGGCTATTCTTCTATGCTTCAGCCAAGCTGACTCACCGATACAACACTCACGCTAATCAACCAAGGATAATGGAGCATCTAGAGCAAGATAACGGAGAGCTGAAGGATGAGATTGCCAGGTTGACAGCGCTGATGGAATCTGTCATTGTTGCACATAACCAATCTTCACCAACTCCTGCAAATCCTCCCAAGAAGATTGTCATTTTCGAGGTTGTTACCTTAACTATTCCTGTTGCTGGCAGTCAATTCGGTCCTTCCATGCCTGTTGGATTCCCTTGGGGGATGCCCTCAAACTTTATGCCATAAGGGTATGCACCCACTTTTGTTTCTCTGTCGGCATCTAGCTCGGTCATGTCAGTGCCACCTCCAGTTGTTCATACTCTTCCTCATGTTGAAGACACCATCTACCACTCTGAGCCATCTGAGGGTCCAGACGTGTATGAGAAAATGGATGAGATGAAGGATCAGTTCCTCGAATTGTGCAAAGAGTTGAAGATGCTAAGAGGAAAGGATTTTATTTGGGAAGAGTGTTGTTGAGCTCTGCCTGGTACCTAATGTGAAAATCCCGATAAAGTTCAAAGTCCCTGACTTTGAAAAGTATAAGGGAAACACTTGTCTGCTAATCCACCTTGTGATGTACACCAGAAAGATGTCTATTGAAACTGATAATGATCATTTGTTGATTCACTACTTCCATGACATTTTAATTGGTGCTGCTTTGAGATGGTATATGGGGTTTGACAGTGCAAGCATTTGTACTTTCAATGACTTAGGCGATGCCTTTGTCAAGCAGTACAAATACAACGTTTATATGGCGCCTGATAGAGACCAGCTGAGGTCTATGTCTCAGAAAGATAAAGAGGCATTCAAATAGTATGCCTAGAGATGGAGGGAGTTGGATGCCCAGATAAGTCCACCATTGGAAGAGAAGGAGATGATGAAGATCTTCCTGAAGATGTTGAGTTCATTTTATTACGAATGTATGATTGCCAGTGCCCCCAATGAATTTATCGAGATGGTAAATATGGGGATGAGGTTAGAAGAACATATGTCCAAAGAAGAAGCATCATCTAGCAAAAAGTATGGGGGTAGTTTCTCCAAGAGGAAGGAGGGGGAAACTAATTCAGTAACTGTAGGGAGGCAGAGGAGGCCTCATGTTAGAAAGAGTTCTCAACCCCGTCAACATCAACATCAAGTTTCTTCAATGATTCTAGTTTTTTCCAACAATTCCAACAATCAATATGTTCTGATTCAGCAACAACAACGTCAACAACAACTGCAACAAAGGACCAACTATAACAACAACAATAAAAACCAGCAAATCTTTGATAGGAAGAAGGTCTCCTTTGGCCCTATTCCTATGTCGTATGCAGAATTATATCCATACTTGATTCTCAAGAACCTCATTCAACCCAAAAATCTTCCACAAACCCCTGAGCAACTTCCATGGTGGTTCAAACCTGAACTTCGCTGTACTTTTCACCAGGAAGCCCCTGACCACAACATAGAGAACTACTACCCATTGAAATATGAAGTGCAAAAGCTTGTGAAGAGTGGTATAGTGTCCTTTGAGGACAGAGAGCCTAATGTAAAAGCTAATCCATTGCATGCTCATGGTAATGCCACTGTTAACATGGTGGACGATTATCTAGGGAATTTCCGGGTATTCGATGTGCAACGTATCTGTAGGTCGTTGGTGTAAATGCATAGAACCTTGTGTTTGATCAGTGACTGTGAGCACGACCAAGATGGTTGTGCAATTTGTAGTGTGAACCCTCGTGGGTGTATGATTGTCAAGAGAGATATCCAGAAGTTGATGGATGAGAATGTAATCCAAATTCAACAGTCGAGGGATATACATGATGTGAACGTAATCGTACCAGTATTCAAGACCCCTGAGCGGGTAGTTATCCAGTTTGATAGCAGCAACAACAACAATGTTAATAGATCACTATCACCGTTGGTTATACGGTTAGCGGGACCTGTTTTGTATACATCCGATAAAGTTGTGCCTTATCAATACAATGCCACAATGATAGAAAATGGTCAAGAGGTTCCTTTACTAGTTGCAGACTCCATGGTGAATATTGCTGGCATCACAAAGGTGACCCGTAGTGGTCATGTGTTTAGTCCATTTTTTCAGAGAGAGACAAAAGATGCTGCAACCAGTAAGAAGGCAAATATTCCAGTAGTGAATCTGGTTAGCACTTCAGTGTGTCAGTCTGGTGAATCCAGCAAACTGAAAGCTAGTGATGATGATGAAGTGTTAAAACTGATAAAGAGAAGTGAGTTTAATATGGTGGAGTAGCTGCTCCAAACCCCGTCAAAGATCTACGTGTTGTCATTATTAATGAACTCTGAGGCACATATGGAGACATTGCAGAAAGTGCTCGAACAAGCTTATGTTGAACATGATGTGACTGTGGATCAGTTTGACCACATTGTTGCCAATATTACTTCTTGCAATAATTTGAGTTTTTAGGATGAAGAGCTTCCTGAGGAAGGCAAAAATCACAATTTGGCGCTACATATTTCGATGAATTGTAAGGAGTACGTTATGTCCAATGTGTTAGTTGACACTGGGCCATCACTGAACGTGCTTCCAAAATAAACTTTGTCAAGACTTTCCTACCAAGGCGCACCAATGAGGTACAGTAGCGTGATTGTTAATGCGTTTGATGGTTCTCGTAAAACCGTCATTGGTGAAGTGAACCTTCCAATTAAGATAGGTCTGAGTGATTTCCAGATAACCTTCCAGGTAATGGATATCCACCCAGCCTACAGTTGTCTATTGGGAAGGCCATGAACTCAGGAAGTAGGAGCAATGATATCTACTCTTCACCAAAAGTTGAAATTTGTGAAGAACGGCAAGCTTGTTGTTGTTGGTGGAGAGAAGGAACTATTGGTAATCCATTTGTCATCTCTTTTTATGTTGATGCTAAGAAGGAGGATGGGACACCGTTCCAAGCCTTGTCTATTGCTGAGGAGAAGAAAACTGAGGCACCCATGTCTTCTTTAAAAGATGCACAAAAGGCTATTGAGGCTGGCAACATTGATCAATGGGGTCATATGATAGAGATTGTTGAGGACAAGAATACAGCTGGATTAGGATTTCAACCAGGGTCGTTCAACGTCAAAACTGAAGTTATGCAACCGAGTTTCCGCAATGGAGGGTTCATTCATGGGAATGATCAACACTTAGCTACTGTGATTGGGGATGGCGACGATGAAGATGAAACATGTGCCAACTTTGTGACGCATGGCCAGACTTGCAAAAATTGGGTTGCTATTGATGTTCCTACTGTTATTCATCGTTCTAAGTAATTTGTTTTTCATTTCTAAGAAAAATTCTTCTCATATGCCTAAGGGAGAAGTGAACATTGTTAGGCATTTCTATTATCCTCAATAAAATACAATTTTATTCATCCACATCTATGATGTTTTATTTTCACTTTTTTCTTTTCTGAAAATGGTAATCACAAAAAACATCAATAAATAACAGTCTTCCATCTGCATAATATTTGGTCACAAATTACTTCTCTAAAATCAGAATATCAAATTATTATGCAGGTTGGTTCTAAAACCCATTGAATACAATGATCTTACTCCCTCTCTAAACTTTGATTTCCCTGTGTTTGAAGCTGAGGAAGAGACTGATGATGAATAAGTATGTGATGAATTATCTCGTTTACTTGAGCACGAGGAAAAAGCTATGCAGTCGTTCGAAGAGCATATTGAACTAGTCAACTTGGGTTCCGAGGACAATGTGAAGGAAGTCAAGATTGGGTCTCAACTGTGTTTAGAAGCTAAGAAGGGGTTGATTGATCTTCTTCGAGAACTAAGATGTGTTTTCTTGGTCCTATCAAGACATTCCTGGTTTGGAGTCTGAGATTGTGGAGCATAGATTTCCTTTGAAGTATGAATGCCCTCCAGTCTGGCAGAAGTTGAGAAGAACTCATCCAGATATGGCAGTTAAGATCAAAGAGGAAGTGCAGAAGCAAATTGATGTTGATTTCCTTGTTACCTCCGAGTATCTGCGGTGGGTGGCCAATATTGTGCATGTTCCAAAGAAATATGGAAAAGTCCGCATGTGTGTTAATTATAGAGATTTGAACAAAGCTAGTCCGAAAGATGATTTCCCTCTGCCACACATTGACATGTTGGTAGACAATACAGCTAAATTCAAAGTCTTTTCGTTTATGGACAGATTTTCCAGTTATAATCAGATCAAGGTGGCACCTGAAGATATGGAAAAGACCACATTCATTAAACCCTAGGGAACATTTTGTTATAGAATGATGCCTTTCGGTCTAAAGAATGTTGGTGCAACATACCAAAGAGCTATGACCACTCTTTTTCATGATATGATGCATATATAGATTGAAGTTTATGTTAATGATATGATTGCCAAATCAAGTGATGAAGAAGAACATGTTAAGCATTTATTGAAGTTACTCCAGTGTTTGAGGAAGTACAAACTCTGCTTGAATCCAAATAAGTGTACCTTTGGTGTTCTCTCTGGTAAGTTGTTGGGCTTTATTGTTAGTGAGAAGGGTATTGAGGTTGATACTGCCAAGGTCAAAGCAATACAAGACATGCATGTATCCAAAACTGAGAAGCAAGTCAGAGGTTTTCTTGGCCGCTTGAACTATATGATTGCCACATGTACGTCTATTTTCAAGCTTCTTCAGAAAGATCAGTCTTGTGATTGGACCGAAGATTTCCATAAAGTGTTTGACAGTATCAAAGAGTATTTGCTTGAGCCTCCAATTCTGTCTCTGCCTATTGAAGGAAGACCTTTGGTCATGTATTTGACTGTGCTTGATGAAAGTATGGGTTGTGTTCTTGGTCAGCAAGATGAATTCGGAAAAAAATAATACGCAATTTACTACCTCAGTAAGAAGTTCACCGACTGTGAGACTCAGTACTCTATGCTTGAAAAGACATGTTGCGCATTGGCTTGGGCTGCTAAGCGTCTGCTCCAGTATGTTGAATCATACTACTTGGTTGATATCCAAAATGGATCCAATTAAGTACATATTTGAGAAGCCTGCTTTAACTAGGAGGATTGCCCATTAGCAGATGTTGTTATCTGAGTATGATATTGAATACCGATCTCAGAAAGCTATTAAAGGTAGTGTCTTGGTTGACCATTTGGCTCACCAACCGATTGAAGACCATCAGTCAGTACAATATGATTTTCCTAACGAAAATATTTTGTACTTGAAGATGAAAGATTGTGATGAATCATTGCTTGGAGAAGGGTCGGAACCAGGATCCCGTTGGGGCATGGTATTTGATGGAGTTGTTAATTTGTATGGTAATGGCATTGGGGTAGTGATTATTACTTCTCAAGGCACTCATTTTCCGTTTACAGCTAGATTAACTTTCAAATGTACAAATAATATGGCTGAGTATGAAGCTTGCACTATGGGGCTTGAAGAGGCCATTGATCTTAGAATCAAATATTTGGATGTCTATGGAGATTCAACTTTGGTTGTGAACCAGATTAGACGTGAATAGGAGACAAATCAACCCGGTTTGATACCGTATAGAGATTATGCGAGGAGGATTTCAACTTTCTTTATAAAGGTTGAGTTTCATCATATCCCTCGAGATGAAAATCGAATGGCAGATTCTCTTGCAACGTTGGCTTCAATGATCATGGTGAAATTTTGAATGAAGTCCCCAATTTGACTGTGATGCGTCTTGATAGGCCAGCTCATGTATTCACTATTGAAGAAGTTAAAGATGAAAAGCCATGGTATTTTGATATCAAATGTTTCCTCCAAAGTCAGATTTACGCACCTGGGGCATCTTTGAAAGATAAGAAGACTTTGAGAAGATTATCTGGCAACTTCTACTTGAATGGTGATGTGCTTTATAAGAGAAACTTCGATATGGTTTTACTCAGATACGTGGATAGACACGAAGCAGAATTATTGATGACTAAAGTCCATGAAGGTTCCTTTGGTACTCATTCCAATGGACATGTTACGGCAAAGAAGATGTTGAGAGCAGGTTACTATTGGCTGACAATGGAATCTGATTGTTGCAAGTTTGTGAATAAATGCCACAAGTGTCAAATTCATGTTCCCTCGACATTGTTGAATGTCATTATCTATCCATGGCCCTTGCCCATGTGGGGGATTTATATGATTGGTATGATTGAGCCTAAAGCTTCGAATGGACATCATTTCATTCTAGTGGCTATTGACTATTTCACAAAGTGGGTTGAAGCGACATCATATACGAATGTAACCAAATAAGTTGTTGTGAGGTTTATCAAGAATCAGATTATATGTCGTTATGGTGTGCCAAGTAAGATCATTACTGATAATGGATCAAACTTGAACAATAATACGGTGGAAGCTCTTTGCAAAGACTTCAAGATTGCACATCATAATTCTTCTCCCTATAGACCCAAGATGAACAGGGCTGTTGAAGCTGCAAATAAGAACATCACGAAGATCATTCAGAAAATGGTGGTAACCTATAAAGATTGGCATGAGATGCTCCCATTTGCTTTGTATGTGTACCGTACATCCATCCGCACTTCAACAGGGGCAACCCCTTTCTCTCTTGTTTATGGTATGGAAGTTTTACTCCTAGTGGAAGCCAAGTTGACAGAAGCTGAATGGTGCCAGACCAGATATGACCAGCTAAATTTGGTTGAAGGGAAAAGGTTGACTGTCATGTGTCATGGTTAGTTATATCAGCAAAGAATGAAGAAATCTTTTGATATGAAGGTCAAGCCTCGTGTGTTCAGAGAAGGTGACCTTGTGCTCAAGAAGATTCTATCTTTCCAACCAGATGCTAGGGGAAAATAGACTTCTAATTATGAAGGCTCGTATGTTGTGAAGAGAGCCTTTTCAGGCGGTGCTTTGATTCTTACAACTATGGATGGTGAAGAGTTCACTCGTCCGTTGAATGTCGATGCAGTCAAGAAATACTTCTCCTAAAAAAGAAAGAGAACGACTCGCTAAGTTGAAAACCCGAAAGGGCGGCTTAGGAAAAAATGAGTGTCTTTGTGGATTCAAAACCCGAAAGGTGATCCAGGCAGAAGTTAGAGACATAAAATAGAAAATTTATCCGGATAGATTGAGTACCCCACCTTGGGGAAATCTAGGCAAAAATATAGGGATTATGGCAAGTATCTACATTCGGTTGGTCTTAGTCATTGGAGCAGTTTTGAGCAAGTCATTTGTTTCTGATTCATCATTCTCAACCAAAGTCAAGAGCACAATAGATATTAAAGTTAGTAGGGAGAGTAGTGATCATTGTATTCAATGTAGCCCTTTTCCATGTAAATTACCATTTTTTAAACTTTTGTAAAGATCTATGGTGTCTTGTCATTTAAAGACTACCATCCTATTAAATAAAGTTGAGCTTTTTATCCAATTGTTTCTACTCTTATTTATTTTTAGTTAAACAAAATTGATTTTTTATGATGATAATTTTGAAATAAATTAATAAATAAAGATCATTTTTCTTAAGAATATAAAAGCAATTACTTTAAGAATAATCAATTTCAGCAAGGAATATCAACAACAGTCTGAGAACAGGTTTGTCTTGACAATGCGAAGCCTTGTTGGTCTTCCCCAAGCAGTTGGTTTGGTGATTTTTCCCAAATAGTTCATCATTTATCCCCAGTAGAATGGAGTTGGTGATCAGTCCCTTTTACAAACCATTTCCCCCAGCATTTTGCTCCAGTTGGTGTTTCCATCTTGTTGACATTAGCCGAGTGTTTCAGTGGTGATTAGAATCTGGGATATTTGTATCCTTTGTGATTGTTTTGTCAGCATAATTATAATCATAGTTGTAACATAACCGAGCATCCTTTTGATGTGATTATTTTTGCATCTGATTCTTTACCATGAGGAGATCATTTGGCACAAGGAACATCTCAAAATGCACGAGTGAATTTCATTTGGCCTAAGATCAAACACGGTACCTTAAACTCTGCATTTCACAAAAGCATAAAAGTTCAAAACCACTCAAATCTTCAATTGGGACCACAAGCACATTTTCCAACTTGTTTGTCATGTTGAAACGCATCTGAACAAGTGCAAAACAACTTGGTTTTGTCACAAACTCATGCATTTCATGTTTCATTTCACACAGATTTCAAATCACCAAAACTCAACCCTAATTCACACGAATATGCCTCCATTTCACATGTACCATGACATCATTTCATTCCCTATAAAAAAGGTTTGATAGCCAAAGAAACCCTGAAACCATTTGAACCTGATACCTCAAAAACCAGTGAACAATTTCTTTGATTCGAGCTCTTTTAGCTTCGAATCTTCGCCCAGAACACTTCACCGGCCTCCTCTGAAGCTAATTGGAGCATTGACGTGGCTTGAAAATCCTTGGAACCATACTTCCAAATCCATCATTGTTGACCTTTGAAGCTTAAAATAGAAAGGTAGGTACGAGTTAAATTTTTGAGCAAACAAGTTACTAGTGTGTTCGTATTGATTCACTAACCAAAATCCCTCAACTACCTTGACTTTATATTGCATATTAGTCATTTAATTTTACTTTGAAGAAATAGGATTCTTCGTGTTCTAGAGAAAATTCTCTTTTCTCATAGCAAATCAATGGCTCTGAAGCAAAGAGACATGAACGATGATGTGTTATGCAAATGAATCCATGTTTGATTCATGCTAAAAACACAAGTTCATGACTTTACAAAAAATCTGATTTGAGGTTGAAGACGACAACGCTTCCCTCGTGTTTTCTAATTTTTTCTCCAAAATTCAAATAATTGACCACTCACAAGGCAACGCGTGTTTTTTTTTCAAATTTCTTTTAACCATTGTGATATGGTGTTGTGATACATTGGTGGGCACGTTTTGACTTTAAATATTGACCATCTGATCTTCTGACTAGACTTTAGTAAATAGATCTGATGACTCAGGCTTTTTTGCTTATTTTAGTTTTGTTTTAAATTGTTTTTAATTCCTTTTTCTTTCAAAATTATATTAAAAATAGTTCCCTGACTCTTTTTTATTCCAATTTTTTTTAGAAAATCTCTAAAAATATTTTCTATCTGATTTTATTTTCAAAACATTTTTAAAATTATTTTTAGCATTTATTTGCTATTTTCCTCTTATTTTCTTTATTATTTTCAATTTAAATTTAATTTTCAAGCATTTTTAAACATTTTTAGATTCAACTTTTGAGGTCCATTTACTTGTCGTTTTTCTAATCTTCTATAATTTTACCAATTATTCCTTTTATGTTTTAATGCTTCTTTCATATTTTCTATTTATTTTCCTTTTAAAATCCTGTTAAATCATTTTAATTTCTTTTTTTATTCAAATTTGGTTTGACGTCTGTTGACTTGAAAAGTTACTTGGTTGATTAATTCCTCATCACTTCCAGTTATTGTATAGATGGTCACTAGGTTGCATGAATCTTCATCATTTCAAACATGTTGATTAAATGATTGTTTGATCATTTTTTACGCTTTGGACTAATGATAGGTTTATCCCTTAGTGTAGCATATTTTGGGTTTTTGGACTTGATGATAGACAATCCCTTGTGACGACTTAAGCTTGTTTTCCAGTCTCTCCTCATCTTCATCTCTCATCTTCTTCTTTTTTTTAGCTATTGTTTTACATGGTTTTAGGAGAATGATTTTCTATCATTTCTCTAACATGTTTGACACATAAATTGTTATTGATCGGTCTCAGATAGGTGTGACTTCTACATAAGTCCACTTACGATTTCTTTACATAGTGCTAAATTTCTCTGACTCGGTTGAATCCTCATTAATACTAACATTGACATATTAAGTGTGCTAACATCTAATATTTACTTTTATGTCTTTATATTTATGTCTTTACATTTATGTCATTTACATTCATGTCATATACATTCTTCCCTTTTACTTTTTTTTTGCTTTCTTATTTCAAAAGAACAAAAACTTGTAAAATAGCTAAAACTCTAAAAAGTTTTAATCTGATCTTATGGACTTTATGTTACTATCCCTTTCCTGAGGAGTATTTTGGACTTTTGACCTTAGGATTTAGTGCTTTCCCCCTTGCCTGGAGTATATCTGATACTTTGTGATTCATCTGAGACCTTGTGACCCCTCTGGACCTTTGATCTTTAATTCAAGACTTGGATATTTGTTTGTGGCTTTGTGGATTTATTGTTTATCTGGATCTTTTGATATCCATCTTCTTATGTGCTTTTTTATCTTTTTGCTCAATCCAAAGGGAAAGGAATGCTTGTTTTGACCAATGTCAAATGCTTGCTCCATCTTGTGGTTAGTACATTTGCAAACACAAAGGCTTTCTCTTGGGCTACCTTACAATGAGACATTTTATTTCATGTCATTTACTTTATGCTTTAGGATAGTCTCTTCATCTCCTTCCCACTTCTTCAATTTTCAAAACTTCTCCCTATTTCAAAAACCTCTTGCTTTCAAACTTCACACCTTTTCTTAATAAACCTTGACTTTGTCAAGTGACCCCGAAAATATTTTCCTTAATAAATGCTAAAATATTTAAGCATACTTAAACTCTTTTTTCCAAACTTCTTTTTGTGCCTTTGTGCATTTTCCTTTAAGAGCTTTTTTTTAAAGATTGGATATCGGTCTATTCTCCTAGTGATGCAAACCACTATACTTCTACAATATGTTGAGAAACGATTGAAATTTTTCACTTGAATGTTTAGACGTTCTTATGAGAAAGTCCAAGTAAAAGTTTTACATATCAAGATGACACAAATGCTTATTTTCTCATACTTGTTGGTAGTAATCTCAGTTTTCCACTTGCATACGACAAAATGTATTTTCAAATTTAAATCAATCAACAAATAACCTAGCTTTTTTATAAACATGGATTTGTAAGTGTTTTCTATGGAGTATCATAGATGTGAGGGGTGCTAATACCCCCCCCCCCCCCATTGCATAATTAACCCCCGTATCCAGATTTCTCTTTTGTTTTACCTTTTGTGGGCTTTGTTCGACCTTTTTCCCATTCCCTTTGGAAACAATAAAGTTCGATGATGACTCTTGCTTTTCTGAGTTAAATTAATCAATAGCTTAATCTCAAAATTTTCACATCGCGACAGTGGGGTTTGTGGCAATTGTTCTTGTCCAGATCAGTCAGGGTCAACCACTTTTTTCTCTTATGCTACACTGACTTGAGTTAGTCGGAGGAGGCTTGATGGCCATGTTTTTCAATTGTTCGATCAAAACGTCATGTTGATTTCCAAGGCCTTAGTGTCATATTATTTTTTTATTCTTCTGCAGTGCCCTATAGATCATCTTCTCTCCTAAAAGGTTGACACTAGTCTTTGTCGACTCTTCGTGCATGTTACGATACTTTAAATTTAGGTGAACCGAGGAAGCCACCACATCCAAAGTTGGTGAAAAGGAGCAACCTAGGATGAAGTTGCAAACGCTCCTACAAGAAACGACTAGGAATTGGGAGTTGACAATATTGGTATCTCATCCCCCCCCATGGTAACCATCAACTCTATGTACCCCCACATACAGGTTACAGTTTCATTGAAATCCTGAAGAATAACACCTTCATAAGGTAACGAATTTTCTTTCTTCAACCTCATCTTCTCGAAGAGGCCTTGAAATTTTGTTATTAGATATGAGATGTCGAAGGTAATGTCACGACACTAATATCTGAACAACAAGTGAAATATAAATAGGATAAAAACAGAGAAACAATTGAACAAGCGACACAAGCAATTCTTAACCCAGTTCGCTGCAAACTCACCTATGTCTGGGGGCTACCAAGCCATGAGGGAAATCCACTAAACAAAATAAGTTCAAAGACTCTCAGTAAACAACTTCAAGTTATAGTCTTTTCACCTAATCTCTACCCGTGTGACTTCTATCTAAGAACTATTAGATACGAGACCCTACTCACTCCCCCTCAATCACAACAGTGATACTAAAACAAATACTACAAAGAAAGAAGACACACTTCAAGGACACATACTTGATCTTTCTTAAAAGCTTCAATCAAGTAGACAAATACACTCATACTTCAAATCTTTGAGTGGACAAATTACAACACAAAACTCAGTCCAATTCATACATCAACAAGATGAATGAATGGCTCACAATTCACAAGCTCACACAAGACTAAAACCCTAAAACTCTCTTACTTCATCGATATTTTCTTGTGTATCGAAAACAGGTTTTACATGGCCTTTAAATAGAAGCTTTTTGAATGGGTCGGGGCTGCATGAAACTCTAATTCTATTTTAATTGCATATCTCCTAAGAAACAGCAGCTAATCATTCCTTTTTGGAAAATAGAACATTCTGGTTTTAAATAGAGTTACTCCTTGAATAGTGCATGCAATCTCCATATAAGAACACAAAGATTTGCATGAAAAGTGCAACAACAAAACACATAACATTCAGACTGAATGTTCTGTATGCACATGTCTTAACATCGGGTCTGACATCTTGGCTAACTCTTGCACAGCCATATTTAAACAACCTGCAGGAAGTTGATAACACATGTCAAGACAACACGCGTGACATCTTGTGATAACACTTAGTTTTACCAAAATTGATGCCAACACATAGAACCAACAAACTCCCCCTTTGGCAAACTTTGGCTAAAACATACATCAGATCATACGTTCACAAGAAATCAATTAAAGTATCAGTTCAGCAGCAGAAGTAAACATACACACATTATTAGATAAAATAGCAACTAGTAAACACACATGCGCTTGTGCTTAGAACACACCACCTCCCCCTTCAGCTAGTCCACACCAGGCATCAACCTGCTTCGCACATACAGAACACAGAGAGTTCTCCCCCTATGCCACACAACTACTCACCAGACAGTTCTTCTTCTTTGTATCAGTCAAACATCATCTAACTATAGTTACTTCTCCCCTTTTTAGCCAAAAGAGACCAAAGAGACAAAATAAATGCCTATTTAGTCATTAAGCGAAATGTCAAAAGTTAAAGGGTTACAAAACCAAGTACATAATCAGCTGTTAGCAAGCTGAGATACAAACCAACAAAAAAGCAAAACAGAATTGCCAAAATCAAGAAAATCCATCACATCAATAAAAACCATCACATCAATAGGTACCAAAGTCAAGGAGCTAATCAGTAGACCTAGAGCTTGCAGCTTCATCAGCACCAGAAACAGAATTCCCACTTGTCTCATCATTGTTTACAGACCTCTCACTAGAGGTGTGGGCTTCAGCTTCCTTAGCATGTTCAATATTTTCACCTTCAGCTTGCTCCAAGCTTGCAATCAAGGCTTCCAACGATTGTTTCCTAGATCTTTCTACCCTTATCCCTTCACCTAGCTCTTTACAAGTCTCCTTAAGCTCAGCAATTGTTCCAACTTTTGAGGCTGGCTTTTTCGTGGCAAATGTCATGATAATATCTTCGACATGACTTCCTTCAAACAGTTTAAAGTGCACAGACAGAGCAGGTTTTCTTCTACTAGGTAAGTCATTAGAACACAGAATACAAGGGTGTTGATTCAGGATAATCCCACAAATCATAGAGGGAAAGGCAATAGGAAGCTTAACTGGATTAGTAGATGCATGCTTGATGATTTGTTCAAACATAAATCTACCATAGTCAAAATTTACTTTGGTTCCAACAGCAAAAACAAACCTTCCAAGGGTATTAGCAATGGTGGAAACATGGTTGGTAGGCACCCAATTTGAAGCTCCTATTTTATACAATATAGCGTACTTGACAGTCAACTTCCAAGCAGGAAGATGTTTTTTAATAGGCCAACCTTTCACCTGCCTAGTTGTAATCTCTCTATAGACCTCATTGTCTGTAGCTTCCAATTCACCTGCACCCTCAATTTTTCTTCCCAAAAAATTGTTAATAACAGCGGGAGAGAATGTGATACACTTACCCCTCACAAACACCTTGCAAAATTCCTTGATGTTCTTATCAGCAATATCCTCAGGAATGTTGACAATGAATTCCTTAACTAAACCCTCATAGCATTGAAAGAACCCAACCACAATCTTCAACAACCCAGCAGCGTTTATCAGGTCCATGACCTCCTTGACATCAGCAGCATCTTTTCCCAACTCCCTTTCCACAACCACCCTTCTTTGAATCATAATTTTCCACTTGACAGCTCCATCCTCAAGATGGAAAGAGATGTTACCCAAATGTATAACAACAACTTTAACAGGAGACTTCCTCACAGTGGTTTTCTTCACATTGTAGCGGTAAATTCATGATCATCAAGTTATGGATAAGCTAGAGTTCAAATAACAAGAGTCGCCACCGCGCTTTTATCATTTCCAAGGGAAAAGGGAAAAGGGGGTTGGTTACACAGAGGGAAGGTGTTAGCACCCAAAGTGTCCTAGGTACTCCTATGGAGCCCTTTTTGTGTGCATATGTACTTGGTATAAAGTGATGTTTATAAACAAATAGAATGGGGGGTGAGAAAAGAATTCATTAATTATATTTTTGTGTTTGACACGACCTTCGGACTTGTGCCTACGTACCAACATAAAAATGAGGGATCAAAACCTCGTAGTTCGTGATACAAATTTCAAAGTGGATGCATTGCTTTTAACAAAAATTAAGTTTGAAAGGCACAAGTGCCTAAAAATGGTTTGAATGAGTTAGTTCTTTATGGCTTTTTTGAAAGTTTAAGTCTAGTATAGTTAAGTTTATTTACAAGTTTGATTTAGAAAAGAAGTTTGAAAACGCAATGGCATAAGGCCAAAGTTTCTATCTTTTTTGCAAAAGTGGTCAAAGTTTAGAACAAAAAAAGTTCAATCAAAGAAGGTTTTTGAATAAAAAAAGAGGGAGAGATTTTGAAATTAAAGAAGTGGGGAGAAGATGAATAGACTATCCTATGTACAAAATTAAAAGTTTAGAGTTGAAAAGATCTGACCAAATGGGTAGCAATCCAATATACAACAATGTCAATAGAAACCCAGAATTCCCTTGGACTTTTAGAATCAAGCAACATACAAATGCACAATTATATTATCTTGAAGAGAAAGGCATCAAATAAAGATGGCCACATCCAAGCTTATCCATTCCATGATATTCTTCATATTAGCCCATGTAATAGATGAATTTCACAAGTCACTGGTTCAAAATATCAGCTTCACAATGATCATGTTTCAGATGAACTCAGAGAGATCTTGAATGATGTATCAGATGAAGTTTCAAATTGCAAGCACTTGGTTTCTCAATAAGTTGACATTGGCCAAGTCCTTTAGCATAGAATGTTGCCTAAATTCTAAGTCCATTTGTCCAAGATCAAGCCAACAGTCCACACAAAAGGTTTTTAGGGTTTTTGTGGTTATTATGTACGTTAATGGTCAAAGACCACACAAACAAGCAAAGTATACATAAACAAAGTATATCACACAATATGGTCCAAGTGGACAAAGTGAAAATTGCATTAATATAAACAACTAGAACGATATGAACAATGGCAAATGTATAAAAGCTAAAATTAAATGGCATTAAAGTAAAAGGCTTGAAATTAAAAGTTAGTAATTAATAAGTTAGAAGATATTATTGTTTTGTTTTTGCTTTTCATTTTAAGACATTCTTTGGAGAACACTCAACCCACTTATCACAAGCATGGATCCTTGAAACAAGACATCTTCCAAAGGAAGGAAAAAAGGCCAAGTTTCCACACAATACCATGAAAGAGGGGAGACTTATAATCTCACTAACTAGAATGTTTATGCCTTCTGTTCACAAATTTAGCGCTATGTTAAGCAATCGTAATTGGACTTATGTAGAAGTCACAACTATTTGAGGTCGGGCAATAGAATTTTGGTGTTAATGCATGTTAGAGATATAGTATTATGATCTATGCTCATGAAACATACCACACACAAAAAGAATATGCAAAAGATATGGCCTAATCTCATCCATACTCATGTTAATTTTTCAATCAACTAGCCTTAGAATTTTGAGATATCATAGGCCAAATGGAATGAATGAATGAAGAAGGAGAATAAGATGAAGAGGGAAGGGAATGATGAAATCACAAATTGATCAAAGGAAGACTTTTACCAAATTAATATCATTCATTCATTTTGGGAGATGGAATGTACATTCCATCAATCCCCTAAATCCAATGATATTAACTCAACAAAGTCAAATCAACCTTGACCAAGGCCCAACAACAATAGTCAAACACCAACAAGTCATCACAATTGGTCAACAAAATTATTTGGCATTTAATCAAATTAAAAATACTAAAATAAGGCATTTAAATTTAATATGGTTTGTCCAATTCCTAAAACTTCATCAAAACACCAAAGAAATGCCCATGAGATTTATAATAGGTCAAACAAGGTCAAAGGACATTGGAGAAAAAATTTCATAATTTTTGGATATTTAAAAGTATTTTTAAACAATTAAAAACAAATGAAAAATCAACTAAATCATGAAAAATATTAATAATGATCCAAAAAATAATTTTAATTCAGAATATGAAAGAGGAAATTTTTTGAATTTTTTTGGTGAAACTCCCATATATTTTGGATCAATATTAAAATTAATATGAATTAATGAAAATAAAAGGATTAAAATGAAAATTAAATGATCAGAAAAAATGTGGACCACTTGATCTCCCTCAATAATTGAGGTGGCAGATCAAGTGGTCACAAGCGTGCAATCCACAATACGCCTGAGTCAGCGCGCCACAGGAAAGGTAATTCAAACCAATGCATGAGATTATTTCATTTCAAAAGGATATGGCTCTGAACATGTCAACTCACCACCGGAGCTACAACTCTGGTTTCCTTCTCAAGCGAGCCTCGCCGGACTGGTTCAGTCATAACCATCACCAAAATTAAAAAGAAGGACATGATTTCAAAGTAAAAATGGCATTGAGCACGAATCTGACTTCAATTTATCCTAACTCCAAGTATATTGAGAGATACATGGAGTTGAAATTTGAGGTACATGAACTGAGTTGCTTCGATTTGGCCTCAAAGCAACTCAATCTTCTTGCCTACATTGGTGGACTTCAAACAACCAAGGAATCAAGAGAATTTAGCAAGATTGAGAGAGAATCGAAGAGATTAAATTTTCTGGAAAATACCTTCAATGTAGGTCTGGATTCAGTTGTTCTTGCCTTAGCTCGTGCTTGATCTCACTCCAAATTCTTGCAGAAGAAGAATTGAATCCTCAAAAGGTCTTGGATCCCTGGAGTTTTGAATCTCAAAACAGTGAGAACTCAAACTCAATTTCAAGTGAAATTCTCAGGATTATCCTTTGGAATGAGAGGGTTAGAGGGTTGGGATCAAAGCTGGAACGAATGTGTATGAAATTATGAGCATATGGAGCTCTATTTATAGCCAATTCAATTGATATTTGCACACTTGAAATGAACTTCCAAAATTCGCAATGTGTGATGCACGAGTGCATGGGCATGTGCAGGCCCATGATATCACTCCATCTGATCCATAATTGAATGTAAGCAAGGTTGAAGTCATGTTGGAATGCTAAGCAATTGTGCATGGATGTTTGAAGTTCAATCTTGCCAAATGATGATACCATGTTGAAGCTATGCGCAGCCTATTCATTTATTGTCCAAAATAGATGAATTTGGGAGTTTTTGGAAAGGGTAGATCAAGAGGAATAACTTTCATGTTTAACACTTTTTCATTTGGATCTTGTATCATGATGAATGTTGATGTGGAAGTTTGAAAATTTCAACATGTTGAAATTTTTTCTAAGTGTCAAGCCATATGTTTCAATATTCCATCTTGCTTAACTTTTTATGTGAGCCTCAAATGAGAAAAGTGTCTTCATCAAAGTTGTATCTCTCTCAAAGACTTCAAAATGGTCACATATTTTATGTCATTTGGATTTGAAATTATAGAGTTATACATTTTTGAAGTTTGTAAAAATCACTTGATCAATGGTATAGGTCAAAAGTGACCTATAATGTAGCCTCATATCACATTCTCATAAAAGTTGAATTAGCTCTCACTCCAAACATCAAATTTGAATTAGACATCTTGAATTTGATTTTGCAACTTGGAAATCTTTCATCTCATAAAAATTGAGCAAGTTATGGCCTTGGGAAGTTGACTTTCAAATTAGGCTTTAGACAAAATGACCTATAATGTTTCAACATAGAAAATGCTTTTCCAAGCAAAACAAGCTTTAGGTCTCAACATGAAAGTTGTTTGGAATCTCATTTATAGTAACTTTGATCATTTTCATATGTGTAGCAGGGTATTCGTTACCATTAGAGATATTGACTAAATCCAAGTTAAACCATACAAGTCGAGTCGCCACCGCACTTCTATTTATCCAAAGGAATGGTTAGAAAGCGAACAAAAACCTAAAAGTTTTATCGAATCAAAAACTAGTAAAAATGTCAGAGATTTGGGTAAGGGGGTTGGTTATGCAATGGGAAGGTTTTAAGCACCCAAAACATCCTAGGTACTCCTAGGGAGCCCTTTTCATAAGTGTTGTTCTAGTCTAAAGGGTGTAGGTATATCTAAAGTACTATTTACTAAAAGGAAAGTTAAAAGAAAATGACTCGCAAGGATGTCGCATCCACTGCCTACGTATCTCATCTGAGTCTGAGAAACAGAGTCTTCGTAGCTCGGCTACCTATGGGTTAGGATTTACAAAGGGGAACATTTACCTAATGTTAGCATGCAAAGAATAAAGGAATT
This sequence comes from Lathyrus oleraceus, assembly GCF_024323335.1. Taxonomy (NCBI): domain Eukaryota; kingdom Viridiplantae; phylum Streptophyta; class Magnoliopsida; order Fabales; family Fabaceae; genus Lathyrus; species Lathyrus oleraceus. The sequence goes on along the minus strand of NC_066579.1, from coordinate 268,162,555 downwards.
CTACCTATGTTATCATACAAAGGGTTCTACCTAATGGGTGCTACCTTAACGGAACAAGAGTCGACGGATGGAGCGCGGAGAGGAGTTACGGATAAGGGTAGATGGCGATGCTGGAGGAAATCGACTTACAGGTAGATGGCGATGCCTGAGGCAATCGACTTACAAGAGAATGGATGAATGCGTGCTGGTTCTGTTAAGTTTTGAAAATGATTACTCGACGTTGGATCGAGCTTTTGATCTTATTTTGAAATGGTTATCGGATGTTCGTTTTAATTCTTGTATTAACAGGTTAATAAAGAAATAAAAAATAAATATTTTACACTTTACGGGAGAGGGGTACATTTGTTATGAATGGGGATTGTTCATGGCAAACAAACAATAAGAATATATGTCTCATACATCATACAAGTAGGCAACAGTTATCAATTAGATCGGATAAATAAACAATATATAATCAAACCAAAGGATCAAATAATGGAGCATTTAAACAATTCATGGGAGTATGAACATGTTAAATAATCAAGCAATAGAAAGCATGAATGAGAGAAACAAGTATAAAAGGTAACATATGAATCAAACAGATGAAAATATGCACACGAAGGGTCCACTGAATAATTTAATCAGGAAATGAGGTAAGGACCAAATAAAATCAAGGTAAAACACCTCTAATACATGGCATCTGAGATGAACAAGGGAGTATCAAAAGATCTCTTCAATTTCCATAAGCAATCCCTAAGTCAAACATCGATCATAAAGAAGTCAACTGAAAATTCAAGTCAACTTAAAAAATAACAAATAAATAGCAAATTAATCAAGAAAATTATAAAAGTTAAACTAAATAAAGTGGGGTCAGGACATCATCATCCCCCAAAAAGATTTTTAAAATAATGAAAATTGGCACGTGAATTAATTAAAACAAAACATAGGTCAAACCAAAAGTCAATTAGTAAGACTAGGTTAGAAATAAATCAAGAATAAATAGTAAATTAATCAAGAAAATTATGAAAAATTAAACTAAATAAGGTGGGGTCAGTACATCATCATCCTCCAAAAATATTTTAAAAATAATGAAAATTGGTACGTGAATTAATTAAAATAAAATAGAAGTCAAATTAAAAGTCAATTAATAAGACTAGGTTAGAAATAAATCAATAATAAATAGTAAATTAATCAAGAAAATTATGAAAAATTAAAATAAATAAGGTGGGGTCAGGAATACATCATCCCCCAAAAATATTTTAAAAAAAATGAAAATTGGTACGTGAATTAATTAAAATAAAACAGAAGTCAAATTAAAAGTCAACCAACCAAACTAGGTCAAAAATAAATCCAAATTAAATTGAAAATGTGAAATAAAATTCCAAGAAAAGGTCAGGTTGACCATGAGACAGTGGTCAACCTCCATCCCAAAAATCAAATGCTAACAATAATTTTAAGTCATAAAAATAAAATTAATAAAAAAAAGTGTGTTAAAATGGACCATTTAGAATAAATAATTAAAATAAAACATTAATATTAAAAAAATACGAAAATAAAAATTATATAAAGTTAAGTAAAATGTTAAGAAAAGTGAAAAATATTTTTGGGTAATTTTATGGACGAAGAAAATATTTTAAATAAGAAAAAGAAATATGAAAATGGAAGGATTAATGGTGATGAACATAGTAAGCAAGCGTAGATATATCAAAATATGGCCATCGAAGAGATGATTACCTAATGGAAAATAGAAGTGGAATGGAATCTGATATATGATGAAGCTTTGCCTCCTTGCCACGAAATTCCAATGCTCCTTTAGGGTTAGGGTTTCAGCTTCTTAAATAGGGTGGATTAGGTGTTCTCATGGGCTTTTTAATAAGTGATTTATCCATAAGAATAAAAGTGTGAAGCGAGGTGTAAAATGTTGTTATTTTAGGCCAAACTTAAGTGAATGGATGTCCAATGCATGGCCAAAAGAGGTAAAAAAACGTGACTAGTTTATGCAGCATGCTTAGAAAATCTGATTGGGCCAGCCAGGCCCAAAATCTGCCTAGAAAATCAAGTCATGGTGCCCACTTTAAATGAATGTATCTCTCAAACCATGGTTCCAAATGAGATGATTCCAAAAGGATGTGAAAGAGGAAATGGCAGGGTACAATTGTTGTGAAGAAAGTATTTTCAAATAATTCCTTGAAGTGCAAGAAAACTGGCCAAGAATTCTTGACAAATTTTGAAGATTTTGGACTTAGAAATTTTTCTAAGTGTCCTAAAAAAATGTCTCACTTTGACTAAGCATAACTTTCTTAATTCTAATCCAAATGGAGTAAACTTTATATTTATAGAAAGCTTGGAACAAGTGGAACAACTTTAATGTTGGAGAAAGTTTCAAATGGAGCTTTTATCTTGACGCAAAATGGGCTTAAAGTGAGTGCAACGATCACGAAAACTTGCCCTAAATGGAAAGTCAACCATTTCCAAATTAAGTAACTTTTCCAATTCCTGATTAAATGACGAATCCATGATCCAACCTTGATCAAATTTCACATTTAGGATCCCCTAGGCATGGATTTTGAGATTCCACTCTCAAAATGTCAGAAGTTGACTTTTCTGGCCCCACAGTTGACTTTTCCCAAACTGTTTGGTTCCCGATTCCATTGATCAATTGAAGCACTTCTAGCTCAAATAAAGAGCTGTTTTTTTGTATGTAGACCCTTGTGGACATATGGAGGGTCATGGAAAAGAGTTTCACCCAAAGAATCAGAAATAAACTGATTTTATACCAAACCCTAGTTTTATGGCAAAATGATCGGGAACTGATTGCACTGATTGCCAATGGATCTTTCTGAGATAATTGTGAATCTTCCTAGGCCAAGATGCCTCTCTAATCATGACATGGATGAGCTCCTCTACTTCCAACCAAACATTGCTTGTTGCAGGTAGCCATGAAACCCTAATTTCTGATTAAATCCAGATGAACACTCTGATAGCTTTGAATCCTTCACTGATGAACTGGGGACCATAATAAGATACTTGGACCCCCCTGAGACCCTTGAGACTTGTATACTTAGAAAATCAAGTCCAATTCTCAATCTTGCTTTGTGTGGGTTCCTTCTGTTAAGGAGTGATCGATCAAAACCTGATCTCCATGTCACTAATGCGGTATGCAATGAGTATGACCTAATATGATGCTAATGAAGTGTAAAACATAATCCCATGCTTCCAGGAAAAATGAAGGGTAAATTTTGAGGTATTACAACTGCCCATATTCAATCAATTGGAAACTCGAAAGGAAGATAGCAATGGCTTTCGCACTTTCGAGGTATCAAGTGATTGAATACGATAAAAGCCCGAAAATTTACATTGAAGTGAAAAAAATGAAGTAACCTTGCCTGTCAGAATCGGCCAAGAGGTGGTCTTGAAAAAGAATTCGTCTGGTACGGTGAGAGTCAGTCTGAACACCGAAACAAGGAATGTTAGCCTGAATACCAAAATAAATGGTAACATAAAAATAACCATGGCTTGAATGCCGCTCATCAATCTGAATACTAGAAATGACTTCAATCTGAGCATCGGATGATACTTGATTATCAAACATCGGTCTGAACACCGGGAAACTGGCCTGAATGCCACTTCGGTCTAAATACCGGAAAACTGGCCTGCATGCCACAAGTTGCATCGACCTGAATGTCGGAAACTTATTCGATCTGAACATCGAAAAACTGGCCTGAATGCCACTTCGGTATGAATACCGGAAACTTGTCCTGAATGCCACAAGTTGTATCGACCTGAACGTCGGAAACTTCTTCGATCTGAACATCGGAAAACTGGCTTAAATGCCACTTCGGTCTGAATACCATAAACTTTCATGTCTGTCAGCATCGGCAGAAATAGGGAAATGATAATTGAGGCGGCGCGTGGGCCAACGACCCCTGCTAGGAATAATAAAGATAAGTCATGAACAATCTTCGGTCTGAGTACTGGAAAGAACTTCTGGCTTATCACTTGGGATACCGAGAATGCCTTATGCTTTACATGCGTATGTTTGAATTTTTCAATGGCGTAATGCTCCATGAAAATGGAAATGCTATGCAATTTGAGAGGATGCAATGTAATATGATTCTACATGCAGGGATGCGAAATGCTTGATTAGAGAGAACGTCAAACTGAGGCAAGGAATTTTGCTGGGGAAATGATCACCATCTTCTGGACCCTGGAAAGGCTGTTGGAGATGCACAGCACAAAAAACTCTGTGGGGAAATGACCCGCCACACGGTGTTCTGGAAAATAACAAAGTACCGAGGCTCTGACTGGGGAGAGAATGGCAATGAAAACTTGCTGCTGAGGAACGCGACAGTGGTTTTGGAAACCATAATCTGCGAGAGAGACGACTCAGCAGGGGAAGAAAACACCGATACGGTACCGAGATTCTGCTTCAAGGAAAGAGACCATGGGTCTAGCGTCGAGATCATCGATCTGGCATCGAACTCTAAGGAGCAGCCGCTTCTGCTGGGAAGATACAGTCTGGCACTGTCAACTCCGCTGGGGATATATAGTCTGACATTGTCAACTCCGCTGGGGATACACAGTCTGACACTGTCAACTCTACTGGTGAATGTATAATCTGAAACAAATGCTTGGGGAAGTACAGCAGTGAGAGCCTGCTGGGGATTGAAGAATCCAACGCTCGGACCAGCTCTGCAGGGATAAGATACCAAATTCCAACTGTTGAGGAAAAACATCCGCGATCATTTGATGGGGACCTTAAGGAAATGCCCCGAGTGTACCTGTTCTGAATAGACGATCCAAAGCACTTAAAATTTATAGCAATTTTCAATGTTTATTAAGCACGTACCTGTAAAGCTCTTATGTTTCATGATGCAATGTTTATCAAAAATTCGGACGTCATTTTTGCAAACTAAACAGTAAAATGAAAATGAACACAAAGATGTACTGAATAACATGATTTTATTGATTGAGTGGCCTCTGAATAGGTATTTATATCAGGAAGCAATCCCTGGAAAGAGGTAATTGCACAACAGATAAAAACAAAAATTAATCTAATGGCAATGTGAAATGGATTTCTATCGGGTTCCAATTCTGCAATGATTCGCTCGTCTTCAAGGTCCTCCAGATGATCAGCTTTCCGAAAAAGGTGATTGGACTGTTTCCTATCCTTCGGAAGTTTCCGGTTATCGACACGAGATGATATTCAGAACTACTCAGAACGCAGCCATTCGCTTAATCCCTAACTTTTGCCTGTATCGCCCTTTCGGGTTTTCAATCCACCGGGATACCCATTTTAGCCTAAGTTGCCCTTTCAGGTTTTCAACTTACCGGGTGTACAATCTTTTCATTTTTTAATCCCTAACTTTTGCCCGAACCTTTTTCAATTTCTTGGTTCGTCGGGATGCCCATTTTTTTTCCTGGACTATTCTTTTTATCGTCCAGCGGGTCTATTTTATGCGAAGTACTTTTTTAACTGCGTCTGAGTTCACAGGGGAAGTGAAGTTTTCACCATCCATAGTTGCAAGCATTAAGGCTCCACCATCAAAAACCTTGGTGACAATATACGGTCCATCATAGTTAGGAGTCCACTTGCCCATGTGATCTGTCTGAGGAGGAAGGATCCTTTTCAACACCAAATCTCCAACTTGGAAGCATCGAGGACGCACTTTCTGATCAAAGGCTCTCTTCATCCGACTTTGATACAACTACCAATGACAAATGGCTGTCATTCGCTTCTCTTCGATAAGACTCAACTCATTGAACCTTATCTGAATCCATTCAGCTTCGTCTAACTTGACATCCAACATGACTCTTAGAGAAGGAATCTCCACTTCAACAGGTAGGACTACTCCCATACCATACACAAGGGAATAAGGGGTTTCCCCGGTCGATGTACGTACTGAAGTACGATACCCATGCATGGAGAATGGTAGCATCTCATGCCAATCTTTGTACGTAACGACCATCTTCTGCAAAATCTTCTTTATGTTCTTATTTGCTGCCTCAACAGCACCGTTCATCTTAGGACGATAAGGGGAAGAGTTGTGATGTTGAATGTTGAAGTTCTTGCACAACTCTTTCATCATTTTGTTATTGAGATTAGAACCATTATCAGTAATGATTCTTTCGGGAATCCCATAACGACAAATGATTTCTTTCTTGATGACTCGGGCAACCACATGTTTGGTGTCCCTCGCAAATGACGTTGTTTCAACCCACTTGGTGAAATAGTCGATGGCAACAAGGATGAAACGATACCCATTGGAGGCAGTCGGCTCAATCTTTCCAATCATACCGATGCCCCACATAGCAAACGGCCACGGCGAAGACATCACATTCAGAGGATTTGGCGGCACATGCACCTTATCAGCATAAATTTGGCATTTATGACACTTCCGAGCATATTTGAAACAATCAGATTCCATGGTCATCCAGTAATAACCTGCTCTCAATAATTTCTTAGCCATTGCATGTCCGCCGGCATGAGTACCGAAAGAGCCTTCATGAACTTCTTGCATTACATTGTCCGCTTCGTGTCTATCCACGCATCTGAGCAAAACCATGTCGAAGTTCCTCTTATACAGCACATCGTCTTTGTTCAAAAAGAAACTGCCTGCCAATATTCTCAAAGTCTTTCTATCATTGTTGGATGCCCCAGCAGGGTACTCTTGATTCTTCAGAAAGCACTTGATGTCGTGATACCAGGGCTTGTCATCAACTACCACTTCAGCAGCAAACACATACGCGGCCCTATCAAGGCGCATAACATCAATCTTGGGAACATGGTTCCACCGAATCACCTTGATCATGGAGGATAGAGTAGCAAGAGCATCTGCCATCTGGTTCTCGTCACGAGGTATATGATACAGCCTTACTGTTGTGAAGAAAGTCAACAGTCTTTTCATGTAGTCTCTGTAGGGGACCAGATTAGGCTGGAGAGTATTCCAATCACCATTCACTTGATTGATCACTAGAGCTGAATCTCCGAAGATTTCCGGAGTCTTGATTCTCAAATCAATGGCTTGCTCAATACCCAAGATACAGGCCTCATACTCAGCTTCATTATTGGTGCACTCAAAAGTCAGACGAGCGATGAAAGGAATGTGGGCACCTTTCGGAGTGGTAATGACAGCACCAATTCCACTTCCTTTGGCATTGACGGCCCCATCAAACATTAAAGTCCACTTTTCATCTAGATCAGGTCCTCCTCAACAACTGGCTCTTCATAGTCTTTCATCTTGAGGAACATGATGTCTTCATCCGGAAAATCAAACTTCATCGGCTCATAATCATCAATCGGCTCCTGAGCAAGATAGTCTGACAGAATACTCCCTTTGATGGCTTTCTGGTATGTATACTGGATGTCGTACTCTGTCAGTACCATTTACCAACGAGCTACCCTTCCGGTGAGAGATGGCTTCTCAAATATATACTTGACTGGATCCATTTTGGAGATCAGTAAGGTCGTGTGAGTCAGCATGTATTGTCTCAATCGCTTAGCAGCCCAAGCAAGTGCACAACATGTCTTTTCAAGCATTGAGTATCTCGACTCGCAATCTGTGAATTTTTTACTCAGGTAGTAGATGGCATGCTCTTTCCTACCTGTCTCGTCGTGTTGACCGAGAACACAACCCATGGAATTATCAAGTACTGTCAAATACATAATCAGCGGTCTCCCTGGGACTAGAGGCATAAGGATTGGAGGATTCTGCAAATACTCTTGTATTTCCTCGAAAGCCCTTTGGCAATCATCATTCCACCTTATGGCCTGATCTTTTCTCAACAATTTGAATATTGGCTCACACGTGGCTGTTAGGTGAGAGATCAGCCTTGCAATGTAGTTCAACCTTCCTAAGAAACCACGGACTTGTTTTTCTGTTCTTAGCTCAGGCATTTCTTGTATCGCTTCCACTTTTGTCGGATCCACCTCAATCCCTTTTTCACTAACAATAAAACCCAGCAGTTTTCCAGATCTCACCCCGAAAGTACACTTGTTCGGATTAAGCCTCAGCTTGAATTTCCTCAAACGCTCAAACAGTTTCTGCAAATTCACCAGATGTTCTTCTTCCGTCTGAGATTTTGCAATCATATCATCAACATAAACCTCGATTTGATGATGAATCATATCATGGAAAAGAGTTACCATAGCTCGTTGATATGTTGCCCCAGCATTTTTCAGACCAAACGGCCTCACCTTGTAGCAGAAGGTGCCCCATGGGGTTATGAAAGTTGTCTTCTCCATGTCTTTTGGTGCCATCTTAATTTGATTATAGCCAGAAAAGCCATCCATAAAGGAGAATACCGAGAACTGAGCCGTGTTATCCACCAAAACGTCGATGTGAGGTAATCAGAAGTCATCTTTAGGACTAGCTCTGTTCAGATCCCGGTAGTCAACACACATTCGTACCTTTCCATCCTTCTTACGTACCGGAACGATATTTTCAACCCATGGCGGATAATTTGTAACCGCTAGAAACCCTGCGTCCAACTGTTTTTGCACTTCTTCCTTTATCTTGACAGCCATCTCTGGTCTTGTTCTTTTAAGCTTCTGCTTGACCGGAGGATAATCCTCTTTGAGAGGCAAACGGTGTACCACAATGTCTGTGTCAAGCCCTGGCATGTCCTGATAAGACCAAGCGAAGATGTCAACATACTCTTGCAGCAATTCGATCAACCCCTTCTTCATATTATCTTCCAAAACAGCCCCTATCTTGATTTCTCTCTTGACGTCCTCGGTGCCGAGATTAATCACTTCAATAGACTCTTGATGTGGTTGAATGACCCTTTCCTCCTGTTTTAATAACCTGGCAAGTTCTTCAGGGAGTTCACAATCTTCATCACCCTCTTCTTCAGCTTGAAAGATTGGATTTTCAAAGTCGAAGCGAGCCATAGCAGAACTGTTATCAATAGGATCTGGTGATGTGCATCTGCATGAGTGATGGTATGTGCTTATGAGTGTGAACAAGGAGTGAAAACTAAACTAAACATTGCCAAATATATTTTTTTTTATTTTTGAAAATTGCAAAATAGAAAGAGAGTGAACAGAATATTTGAATGCAAAAAGACGTCCTTTATTTATGATTAAAAAAATGCAGGTATGCACATAGATGAGCCCTACAATGAGTCATCACGCCCTGGGCGGAACGTAAGACTTGGATATGCATGAATAAACAAAGAAAATTACTCTTTAAGAAGAGTGACTTGGATAATCTCTTCAGAAGACCAGTTGCGGAGAACTTCACCCGGGACCCTTGGACGCACCTAGTTGTCAATGTCGTAATCATTATCCCCATCTTCTTTGTTGATTGCAGAGACCTGGCCGTACTGAATGATGCCAGCACTGGAGAAAGTAATCGGCCCCTGACGAGTCTGAGGCGTTGAAGTTGTAGAAGTCAATGTCGGCTGATACCCAATCCCAAACTTGTCTTCCTTTATAGGTAAATCCACCAGACGTCCCCAACCGGGTGCAACACCTGAATTTACCAAGGCATGTGCCTGCTTGAAGGACGACAAAGAGGAACCTGCTTCAACCTCTTCCACTAGAGTTGCATCCTTGACTTGAACTGCCTCAAAGGCCTGACACAGGGTCTCATGAATCTCACCTTCTACCTCTACATACTTGAATGCAGACAGCTGACTGACTAGAATATCCTCCTCACCACAGACAGTGATAATTCTTCCATTGATCGGGAACTTGATCTTCTGATGCAAGGTTGAGGAAAGTGCCCCGGCATTGTGGATCCAAGGGCGACCCAGCAAGCAGCTATGCGAAGGACTGATATCCATCACATAGAATACGGTGTTAAAGGTTTGTGATCCAATCTGAATTGGCAATTCTACCTCTCCGAACAACGACCTCTTAGAACCATCGAAGGCTCTTAACACAAGATCGGAAGGCTTCAAGATCAAACCTTCTACATCTAACCTTGACAGGGCTCTCTTGGGTAGCACATTGAGAGAGGAACCTGTATCCACCAGAACATGGGATAGCACAGTGTCTTTACACTCCATCGAGATGTGCAATGCCTTGTTATGTTCGCGTCCAGCTGGCGTCAAGTCAGAATCAGTAAAACCCAATCCGTTGCTTGCATGAACATTTGCAACGATCCCTTCTAGTTGGTTCACTGAGATCTCCTGAGGCACATACGCAGCATTAAGGACCTGCAGGAGTGCCTCCCTATGTGCCTCCGAACACAATAGGAGTGAGAGAATAGATATCTTGGATGGCGTCTGAATCAACTGATCGACTACCTTGTAATCGCTTTTCTTTATAATTCTCAAAAGCTTGTCCACATCCTTCGCAAAAGCAAGCTCAGAGCCAGCCTGTGGTGCAGGGGTACCCTCATTCACAACTTGCTTACATTTGGCCTTTATCGCGGCGTCAACACTATCAGGTTGGGTAACCGGTGGTGAGAACAGTCTACAACTTTTGGTGAATCGCCCGATTCCACCAACATTATCCACTGCGGGATCTTTTATCTCAATTCCAGGTTCAGACTTCTGATCCTGCACCTCTTCTACTTTCAGTGGCTGCTCCACTCCATGATCATGCCTGTACACACTCCCCCCGTAATGCCAAGGAATGGCCCTTTCGCTGGTTAAAGGTAAAGGACCAGGGGTCGTGATGGTCATAGTGGATTGATGCGGTCGCACTGGTGGTACCGGTTGCGCTACTGGCGCATTGATCTGAGCGGTCGGGTAGAAAATTATGATAGTGGCAACGTCACAGTCATACTCAGAAATCTTATTTATTGAAGTACAAACATCTGAAACATCGGAATCAAGTTCAGCAAGTACATCAGAATCAAACACAATGTTTGGAATATCATCAACAACATCAGAAAAATTAATTACATCATTGGGAATTACAAAATAAGCAGGAACAACATTTGTAAATTCTTCAGCATCTTCAGGAAAAAGAGGATCAACATTTGCATTCTCAACAACCCCTTCAACAGACCTTTGGGCAGATAAGTCTTCAGCTTGGAGGATACCATCGTCAAGCAAGGCCTGGATACCCTGCTGCAGCTTCACACAACCCCCACTCTGTGCAACACAACCCAAACAACTGCTCCCACAGTCGGGGAAAACATCTTCCTTTAGCAAGTATTCTTTGATTTCTAACAGCGGAGTCTTCAGCTTCAACACCTCTTTGACTAATTTGACTTCTCCTTCCACCATGTTAACATTTGCTCTACCATGCTGCGACATAGGATTATTGACAACATTAGTAGCCGGCGCAAAATTAATGGCCTTTGAATCAATAAGGTCCTGAACTACGTGCTTAAAAGTTTTGCAGTTCTCAATAGTGTGGCCAGGTGCCCCAGAGTGGAAATTACACCTAGCATTGGCGTCATAACCCACTAGAAGCCTGCCAACGGGAGGAGCCAAAGTGCGTAACTGCACAAGTTGAAAATGTTGAAGGTTGGGAAGCAACTGGGCATACGACATCGGAAGAGTGTCGAAACGCCTATCCATCATCCTCTATCTCTGTTGATAAGCAGGTCTATTACCCTGTTGTTGTTGGTATTGATTTTGTTGAGGTTGAGGTTGTTGTTGTTGCACTGGTGCTGTAGCCGGAATGGTCACAGCTGCAACATAAGGTTGCTGATGGTAATTCTGAATATTGCTCCTTCGGTTACCCCTGTTCTGATAAGAAGACACATCATTTGCATCCCCTTCTCTCCTCTTCTGTCCTCCTAAGAATGACTTCTTTGACCCCGAAGATGATCCAACCCCATTTTGGATCTTACATGTGTTCAAGTAGTTCTCCACCCTCTCACCGGTAGAGACCACATCAGCAAAATTCGAGGCGTTGCAATCCACCAGACGCTCCAAATAAGATCCAGGCAGTGTGTTCATAAACACGTTGGCCATCTCTTTTTCCAACATCGGAGGCTGAACACGGGAAGCCAACTCTCTCCAGCGTTGAGCATACTCTTTGAAGCACTTGTTGCTCTTGAGAGACAGATTCTAGAGCAGAGTCCTGTCAGGTGCCATATCCTTATTGTACTGATATTGCTTCACAAAGGCCTCAGCAAGTCTCTCCAGCAGCAAATATGGGCTCTGTCCAGCCTCATATACCACTCCAAGGATGCCCCAGCTAGGTTGTCCTGGAAGAAGTACATGAGCAGCTTCTCATTATCAGAATATGCGATCATCTTGCGGTAGTAAGCTTATACATGAGTCTTCGGGCAAGAGTTGCCATTGTACTTATCAAACACGGGGACTTTGAATTTTGGCGGAACTCTCAGGCTTGGGACCAGCCCCAAGTCAGCAACATCCACACCAAGAGCATTCTGCCCTTCCACAACTTTCAACCTCTCTTCCAGTCTCCGAAACATAGGGTCCATACCATGGCCCATGCCAAAGTCCTCCTGAAGTAGGGGGAATTGATCCTCCTGATCATCATGGATGGGTTGTTGACCAAGGTTGACACATGGGATCGGCATATGCCCCGGTCTATTGGGTCCATTAGCCTCTCCAGCTGGAGGATCAACCATAACCTCCGGTTGAGTAGTAGGGGGATTCCCCTGTACCAACAATCTAATCTCCTGCTGTCCCTGAGCCACTCCTTGGACCACTTCCATGAACTGATTCATGGGAATCCTCATCTCAGCGAGCTCTGCTTGTAAACCTTCCATTGCTCTCTATTGATTCCTTCGGGTACCGTATCGGTGAATGCCTGAGTCAGCTATCCTAATAATGGAATACCAAACAAGATGAGAACACTACGGCGGTACCTGTTATGCAAGACATGCTAATGAATATGCAAATGCAATGACATGTTTATCAATTTCAAAGGGTATTCTACCCCTTGATTCCAGTCTCACATTAGATAAACAGTGTAAGAAAACCCCGACTAGAATCAAGAAGAAGATATAAACCCCTAGGAATAGATAAACATGATGCATGCAATGCTTATGATTTAATTTTTATATCAGAGGAACTTTAGAGTCTTATTTGCAAATTTTGGAATAATTAAACGTTTATCACATACGGAAATATCACGTCAATTAATATTTGGAAATGTTTTTACGCCAAAGAAGTACAGTCTTGGTAACCAAATACAATACAAGAGAGAAGGAAAATGAACATCCTATGGATCCCTAGAAGCAATCGTCGAAAGCCCTCGAGACCGGAAGATAAGCTACACGAAGCCTCTTCACCTCCCTCTCATAGGCTGCCTCCATATCTGCCTTCTCTTTGGCGAGTCGATCATACTTCCTCTTCCAAAACTGGTGGAAACATGGTTGGTAGGCACCCAATTTGAAGCTCCTATTTTATATAATATAACGTACTTGACAGTCAACTTCCCAGCAGGAAGATGCTTTTTAATAGGCCAACCTTTCACCTGCCTAGCTGTAATCTCTCTATAGACCTCATTGTCTGTAGCTTCCAGTTCACCTGCACCCTCAATTTTTCTTCCCAGAAAATTGTTAATAACAGCGGGAGAGAATGTGATACACTTACCCCTCACAAACAACTTGCAAAATTCCTTGATGTTCTTATCAATAATATCCTCGGGAATATTGACAATGAATTCCTTAACTAAACCCTCATAGCATTGAGAGAACCCAGCCACAATCTTCAACAACCCAACAGTGTTTATCAGGTCCATGACCTCCTTGACATCAGCAGCATCTTTTCCCAACTCCCTTTCCACAGCCACCCTTCTTTGAATCACAATTTTCCACTTGGCAGCTCCATCCTCAAGATGGAAAGAGATGTTACCCAAATGTATAACAGCAACTTTAACAGGAGACTTCCTCACAGTGGTTTTCTTCACAGTGTAGCGGTAAAATCATGATCATCAAGCTATGGATAAGCTAGAGATAAAATAACAAGAGTCGCTGCCGCGCTTTTATTATTTCCAAGAGAAAAGGGAAAAAGTACGAATAAAACCCAAAAAGTAAGAAGTTTTCAAATCAAAACTAATAATAAGTCAGAGATTACAGGTAAGGGGGTTGGTTACACATAGGGAAGGTGTTAGCACCCAAAGTGTCCTAGGTACTCCTAGGGAGCCCTTTTTGTGTGCATATGTACTTGGTATAAAGTGATGTTTATAAACAAATAGAATGGGGGGATGAGAAAAGAATTCATTAATTATATTTTTGTGTTTGACAAGACCTTCGGACTTGTGCCTACGTACCAACATAAAAATGAGGGATCAAAACCTCGTAGTTCGTGATACAAATTTCAAAGTGGATGCATTGCTTTTAATAAAAATTAAGTTTGAAAGGCACAAATGCCTAAAAATGGTTTGAATGAGTTAGTTCTTTATGGCTTTTTTGAAAGTTTAAGTCTAGTATAGTTAAGTTTATTTACAAGTTTGATTTAGAAAAGAAGTTTGAAAATGCAATGGCATAAGGCCAAAGTTTCTATCTTTTTTGCAAAAGTGGTCAAAGTTTAGAACAAAAAAAGTTCAATCAAAGAAGGTTTTTGAAAAGAAAAAAGAGGGAGAGATTTTGAAATTAAAGAAGTGGGGAGAAGATGAAGAGATTATCCTATGTACAAAATTAAAAGTTTAGAGTTGAAAAGATTTGACCAAATGGGTAGCAATCCAATAGACAACAATGTCAATAGAAACCCAGAATTCCCTTGGACTTTTAGAATCAAGCAACATGCAAATGCACAATTATATTATCTTTAAGAGAAAGGCATCAAATAAAGATGACCATATCCAAGCTTATCCATTCCATGATATTCTTCAAATTAGCCCATATAACAGATGAATTTCACAAGTCACTGGTTCAAAATATCAGCTTCACAATGATCATGTTGCAGGTGAACTCAGAGAGATTTTGAATGATGTATCAGATGAAGTTTCAAATTGCAAGCACTTGGTTTCTCAATAAGTTGACATTGGCCAAGTCCTTTAGCATAGAATGTTGCCTAAATTCTAAGTCCATTTGTCCAAGATCAAGCCAACAGTCCACACAAAAGTTTTTTAGGGTTTTTGTGGTTATTATGTACAATAATGGTCAAAGACCACACAAACAAGCAAAGTATACATAAACAAACTATATCACACAATATGGTCCAAGTGGACAAAGTGAAAATTGCATTAATATAAACAATTAGAATGATATGAACAATGGCAAATGTATAAAAGCTAAAATTAAATGGCATTAAAGTAAAGGGCTTGAAATTAAAAGTTAGTAGTTAATACGTTAGAAGTTAGTATTGTTTTGTTTTTGCTTTTCATTTTAAGACATTCTTTGGAGAACACTCAACCCACTTATCACAAGCATGGATCCTTGAACCAAGACATCTTCCAAAGGAAGGAAAAAAGGCCAAGTTTCCACACAATACCATGAAAGAGGAGAGACTTACAATCTCACTAACTAGAATGTTTATGCCTTCTGTGTCATAAATTTAGCGCTATGTTAAGCAATCGTAATGGGACTTATGTAGAAGTCACAACTATTTGAGGTCGGGCAATAGAATTTTGGTGTTAATGCATGTTAGAGACATAGTATTATGAACTATGTTCATGAAACATACCACACACAAAAAGAATATGCAAAAGATGTGGCCTAATCTCATCCATACTCATGTTAATTTTTCAATCAACTAGCCTTAGGATTTTGAGATATCATAGGCCAAATGGAATGAATGAATGAAGAAGGGGAATAAGATGAAGAGGGAAGGGAATGATGAAATCACAAATTGATCAAAGCAAGACTTTTACCAAATTAATATCATTCATTCATTTTGGGAGATGGAATGTACATTCCATCAATCCCCTAAATCCAATGATATTAACTCAACAAAGTCAAATCAACCTTGACCAAGGCCCAACAACAATAGTCAAACACCAACAAGTCATCACAATTGGTCAACAAAATTATTTGGCATTTAATCAAATTAAAAATACTAAAATAAGGCATTTAAATTTAATATGGTTTGTCCAATTCCTAAAACCTCATCAAAACACCAAAAAAATGGCCATGAGATTTATCATAGGTCAAGCAAGGTCAAAGGACCTTGGAGAAAAAATTTCATAATTTTTGGATATTTAAAAGTATTTTTAAACAATTAAAAACAAATGAAAAATCAATTAAATCATGAAAAATATTAATAATGATCCAAAAAATAATTTTAATTCAGAATATGAAGGAGGAAATTATTTGAAAATTTTTGGTGAAACTCCCATATTTTTTGGATCAATATTAAAATTAATATGAATTAATGAAAATAAAAGGGTTAAAATGAAAAGTAAATGATCAGAAAAAACGTGGACCACTTGATCTCCCTCATTAATTGAGGTGGCAGATCAAGTGGTCACAAGCGCGCAATCCACGATACGCCTGAGTCAGCGCGCCACAGGAAAGGTAATTCAAACCAACGCATGAGATTATTTCATTTCAAAAGGATCATGTGGCTCTGAACATGCCAACTCACCACCGGAGCTACAGCTCTGGTCTCCTTCTCAAGTGAGCCTCGCCGGACTGGTTCAGTCATAACCACCACCAAAATTAAAAAGAAGGACATGATTTCAAAGTAAAAATGGCACTGAGCACGAATCTGACCTCAATTTATCCTAACTCCAAGTATATTGAGAGATACATGGAGTTGAAATTTGAGGTACATGAACTGAGTTGCGTCGATTTGGCCTCAAAGCAACTCAATCTTCTTGCCTACATTGGTAGGACTTCAGACAACCAAGGAATCAAGAGAATTTAGCAAGATTGAGAGAGAATCGAAGAGATTAAATTTTCTGGAAAATACCTTCAATGTAGGTCTGAATTCAATTGTTTTTGCCTTGGCTCGTGCTTGATCTCACTCCAAATTCTTGCAGAAGAAGAATTGAATCCTCAAAAGGTCTTGGATCCCTAGAGTTTTGAATCTCAAAACAGTGAGAACTCAAACTCAATTTCAAGTGAAATTCTCAGGATTATCCTTTGGAATGAGAGGGTTAGAGGTTTGGGGTCAAAGCTGGAACGAATGTGTGTGAAATTATGAGCATATGGAGCTCTATTTATAGCCAATTCAATTGATATTTGCACACTTGAAATGAACTTCCAAAATTCGCAATGTGTGATGCATGAGTGCATGGACATGTGCAGGCCCATGAAATCATTCCATCTGATCCATAATTGAATGTAAGCAAGGCTGAAGTCATGTTGGAATGCTATGCAATTGTGCATGGAGATTTGAAGTTCAATCTTGCCAAATGATGATCCCATGTTCAAGCTATGTGCAACCTATTCATTTATTGTCCAAAATGGATGAAATTGGGATTTTTTGGAAAGGGTAGATCAAGAGGAACAACTTTCATGTTTAACACTTTTCCATTTGGAGCTTGTATCATGATGAACTTTGATGTGGAAGTTTGGAAATTTCAACATGTTGAAATTTTTTCTAAGTGTCAAGTCATATGTTTCAATATTCCACCTTGATTAACTTTTTATGTGAGCCTCAAATGAGAAAAGTGTCTTTATCAAAGTTGTAGCTCTATCAAAGACCTTCAAAATGGTCACAAATTTCATGTCATTTGGATTTGAAATTATAGAGTTATACATTTTTGAAGTTTGTAAAAATCACTTGATCAATGGTATAGGTCAAAAGTGACCTATAATGTAGCCTCATATCACATGCTCATAAAAGTTGAATTAGCTCTCACTCCAAACATAAAATTTGAATTAGACATCTTGAATTTGATTTTGCAACTTGTAAATCTTTCATATCATAAAAATTGAGCAAGTTATGGCATTGGGAAGTTGACTTTCAAATTAGGGTTTAGACAAAATGACCTATAATGTTTCAACATAGAAAATACTTTTCCAAGCAAAACAAGCTCTAGGTCTCAACATGAAAGTTGTTTGGAATCTCATTTATAGGAACTTTGATCTTGGAATCATTTTCATATGTGTAGCGGGGTATTCGTTACCATTAGAGATATTGACTAAATCCAAGGTAAACCATACAAGTCGAGTCGCCACCGCACTTCTATTTATCCAAAGGAATGGTTAGAAAGCGAAAAAAAACCTAAAAGTTTTATCGAATCAAAAACTAGTAAGAATGTCAGAGATCTGGGTAAGGGGGTTGGTTATGCAACGAGAAGGTTTTAAGCATCCAAAACATCCTAGGTACTCCTAGGGAGCCCTTTTCATAAGAGTTGTTCTAGTCTAAAGGGTGTAGGTATATCTAAAGTACTATTTACTAAAAGGAAGGTTAAAAGAAAATGACTCGCAAGGATGTCGCATCCACTGCCTACGTATCTCATCTGAGTATGATAATCAGAGTCTTCGTAGCTCGGCTACCTATGGGTTAAAGAGAAGTGTGCTCGGTAAGACGTCGCGTCTTATGCCTACGTATCTCATCTGGAATGAGAATCAGAGCAAAACGTAGTTCGGCTAACTAGGGGTTAAGGATTGCCATCTAAACATGGACTTACAAAAGAGGACACCAGTTGTGTCAAAGGATGGTGGGCAGTGTGTTCAACGTCCTAGCAGTAGGTGTCGCAGCTCGCTCAATCGAGTCTTAGGCAGTTACCTCTTTGCAATAGAACGGACTGACATGCCACAAGATCGGAGACGCACGGAAGGTCTAAAAATGGGGAAGCTCTGCTCTAGAGTTGTCATGCAAAGGTCTAAACGAACCTATGTGTTAGGATTTACAAAGGGGAACATTTACCTAATGTTAGCATGCAAAGAATAAGGGAATTCTACCTATGATATCATACAAAGGTTTCTACCTATTGGGTGCTACCTAAACGGAACAAGAGTCGACGGATGGAGCGCGGAGAGGAGTTACGGATAAGGGTAGATGGAGATGCCGGAGGCAATCGACTTACAGGTAGATGGGGATGCCTGAGGCAATCGACTTACAAGAGGATGGATGAATGCGTGCTGGTTCTGTTAAGTTTTGAAAATGATTACTCGACGTTGGATCGAGCTTTTGATCTTATTTTGAAATGGTTATCGGATGTTCGTTTTAATTCTTGTATTAACAGGTGACCAAAGAAATAAAAAATAAATATTGTACACTTTATGGGAGAGGGGTACATTTGTTATGAATGGGGATTGTTCATGGCAAACAAACAATAAGAATATATGCCTCATACATCACACAAGTAGGCAACAGTTATCAATCAGATCGGATAAATAAACAATATATAATCAAACCGAAGGATCAAATAATGGAGCATTTAAACAATGCATGGGAGTATGAACATGTTAAATAATCAAGCAATAGAAAGCATGAATGAGAGAAACAAGTATAAAAGATAATAGATGAATCAAACAGATGAAAATATGCGCACGAAGGGTCCACTGAATAATTTAATCAGGAAATGAGGTAAGGACCAAATAAAATCAAGGTAAAAGGCCTCTAATATATGGCATATGAGATGAACAAGGGAGTATCAAAATATCTCTTCAATTTCCATAAGCAATCCCTAAGTCAAACATCGATCATAAAGAAGTCAACTGAAAATTCAAGTCAACTTAAAAAATAACAAATAAATAGCAAATTAATCAAGAAAATTATGGAAAATTAAACTAAATAGGTGGGGTTAGGACATCATCATCCCCCAAAAAGATTTTAAAAATAATGAAAATTGGCACGTGAATTAATTAAAACAAAACATAGGTCAAACCAAAACTCAATTAGTAAGACTAGGTTAGAAATAAATCAAGAATAAATAGGAAATTAATCAAGAAAATTATGAAAAATTAAACTAAATAAGGTGGGATCAGGACATCATCATCCCCCAAAAAGATTTTAAAAATAATGAAAATTGGTACGTGAATCAATTAAAATAAAACAGAAGTCAAATTAAAAGTCAATTAATAAGACTAGGTTAGAAATAAATCTAGAATAAATAGTAAATTAATCAAGAAAATTATGAAAAATTAAAATAAATAAGGTGGTGTCAGGAAATCATCATCCTCCAAAAAAATTTTAAAAATAATGAAAATTGGTATGTGAATTAATTAAAATAAAACAGAAGTCAAATTAAAAGTCAATTAATAAGACTAGGTTAGAAATAAATCAATAATAAATAGTAAATTAATCAAGAAAATTATGAAAAATTAAAATAAATATGGTGGGGTCAGGATATCATCATCCCCCAAAAATATTTTAAAAATAATGAAAATTGATATGTGAATTAATTAAAATAAAACAGAAGTTAAATTAAAAGTCAACCAACCAAACTAGGTCAAAAATAAATCCAAAATCAATTGAAAATGTGAAATAAAATTCCAAGAAAAGATCAGGTTAACCATGATACAGTGGTCAACCTTCATCTCAAAAATCAAATGCTAACAATAATTTTAAGTCATAAAAATAAAATCAATAAAAAGTGTGTGAAAATTGACTATTTAGAATAAATAATTAAAATAAAATATTAATATTAAAAAAATACGAAAATAAAAATTATATAAAATTAAGTAAAATGTTAAGAAAAGTGAAAAATATTTTTGGCTAATTTTATGGACGAAGAAAATATTTTAAATAAGAAAAAGAAATATGAAAATTGAAGGATTAATGGTGATGAACATGGTAAGCAAGCGTAGATATATCAAAACATGGCCATGGAAGAGATGATTACCTAATGCAAAATAGAAGTGGAACGGAATCTGATATGTGATGAAGTTTTGCCTTCTTGCCACGAAATTCCAATGCTCCTTTAGGGTTAGGGTTTCAACTTCTTAAATAGGGTGGATTAGATGTTGTCATGAGCTTTTTAATAAGTGATTTATTCATAAGAATAAAAGTGTGAAGCGGGGTGTATAATGTTGTTATTTTAGGCCAAACTTAAGTGAATGGATGTCCAATGCATGGCCAAAAGAGGTAAAAAAACGTGATTGGTTTGTGCAGCATGCTTAGAAAATCTGATTGGGTCAGCCAGGCCCAAAATCTGCCTAGAAAATCAAGTCATGGTGCCCACTTTAAATGAATGTACCTCTCAAACCATGGATCCAAATGAGATGATTCCAAAAGGATTTGAAAGAGGACATGGCAAGGTACAATTGTTGTGAAGAAAGTATTTTCAAATAATACCTTGAAGTGCAAGAAAACTGGCGAAGAAGTCTTGACATATTTTGAAGATTTTGGACTTAGAAATTTTTCTAAGTGTCCTAAAAAAATGTCTCACTTTGACTAAGCATAACTTTCTCAATTCTAATCCAAATGGAGAAAAATTTATATCTATAGAAATCTTGGAATAATAGGAACAACTTTCATGTTGGAGAAATTTTCAAATGGAGCTTTTATCTTGACGCAAAATGGGTTTAAAGTGAGTGCAACGATCATGAAAACCCACCCTAAATGGAAAGTCAACCATTTCCAAATTAAGTAACTTTTTCAATTCCTGATTAAATGATGAATCCATGATCCAACCTTGATCAAATTTCACATATAGGATCCCCTAGGCATGGATTTTGAGGTTCCACTCTCAAAATGTCAGGAGTTGACTTTTCTGGCCCCACAGTTGACTTTTCCCAAACTGTCTGATTCCCGATTCCATTGATCAATTGAAGCACTTCTAGCTCAAATAAAGAGTTGTTTTTTTGTATGTAGACCCTTGTGGACATATGGAGGGCCATGGAAAAGAGTTTCACCCAAAGAATCAGAAATAAACTGATTTTATACCAAACCCTAGTTTTAGGGCAAAATTATCGGGAATTGATTGCACTGATTGCCAATTGATCTTTCTGAGATAATTGTGAATCTTCCTAGGCCAAGATGCCTCTATAATCATGACATGGATGAGCTCCTCTACTTCCAACCAAACATTGCCTGTTGCAGGTAGCCATGAAACCCTAATTTCTGATTAAATCCAGATGAACACTCTGATAGCTTTGAATTCTTCACTGATGAACTGAGGACCATAATAAGATACTTGGACCCCCCCTGAGACCCTTGACACTTGTATACTTAGAAAATGAATTCCAATTCTCAATCTTGCTTTGTGTGGGTTCCTTCTGTTAAGGCGTGATCGATCAAAACCTGATCTCCATGTCACTAATGTGGTATGCAATAAGTATGACCTAATATGATGCTAATGAAGTGTAAAACATAATCCCATGCTTCCAGGAAAAATGAAGGGTAAATTTTGGGGTATTACAATATGGTCAAAAGTGTAGGAGATATGGTCTAGGGAGACCCAGTTTTGATCAGATGAATTCATCTGGCCAACCACCATCAACCAACTTGATAACCTTCAATTCTCCTGACTTTATAGGTTCATGGTAGATCATATATGCATAATATGTTGAAATTTTAAGTTCCCCTTGAGAAATTTGATCAATTGGTGAGATAGCTTATTGGAGAAGTTACTCAAGATACCCAGTCAAACTAGGGTGTCCAAGGAAAATCACCCTCAAACTCTTGAAGAAAAATTGATCAATATAACATGTAGGAATCATGGGACTCATATATGATGCTCATAACCATTCTTGTATCAATTCATGGTTGTGCTCTTTTTCATGAGGGTCTCAAACCCTAAATATGAACTTGATAGATCAATGGAGATCATGCCCTACCTACAAAAGAGTTAAGCAAATGCAAAGACCTATTTCTGGTTTTTTGGTTAGTAAAATGATAATATACAAGTATGATACAATCACATAGTGCTTGGTGATCTCTCCCAAAACAAACCCAATGAAAAAGGGGTAAGGAGGATGCCAAAGTATGATGCCAATGCTAATGCATATGATGCATGAGGGATATTAGGGTCAAAATTGGGGTCTTACACACAGGAGAGATGTCAGGGACATCTTCCTCAACATCCTCTTCAGACTCAAAATCTTCTCTAACCTTCCTCTTCTTCACTTCAACCTTGCTCCAAGATTTGGAGGGACCAATACCAGCAGTCTTCTTAGCTTGTCTAGCTGACATAAGTTCAGCCACAAATCTTCCTTTTCAAGTCTTCATGCGTTTAGCCACACTTGGCTTTAAGTGATTAAGTAAACTCTCCTCTTGATCATCAAACCTAACATCCTCTAGGTCAATCACATTGTTTGCATCATCATGCTTCTCAGAGTGGGAAGCATTGGCAGTTTTAGATGCCACGGATTTTCCTTTATCAGACACAGGTTTCCCTAGAAAGCACAACCCTTCAGCAGCCTTGTCCTTCTCAGAACTGGAGGAATCGTCATCCTTCTCACTATGTTGTTCAACCTCAGGAGAGGGGTACATTTTAGACAGGGGAGTAGAGACTCCCTTCATAAAATGTCCTTCATTAAGGATTCTAGTGACTAGGTTTCTTATAACACGATCAGTGTGGTGTATATCTTCCTTAGAATTAGTGGCAGGAGTTGAGCCAGAAGGGATACTAGAGATGTTACCTTGATTGGGGCATGCAGAAGCTGAGGCATCCATGGGATGGTTCAAATCAAGGGCCTCGCAGGGAATAACTGATAGAGGCACCACATCCAGAATCTCATCATCGGGAATGTCCATGGAAGGAGCGCTAACCTTTTGAGTAGACTTAGTAATTTTTGAAGCAGAAGTATTTTGATATTGTGACATTTTGGAGTTTTTATGGAAAAAGTGCAGTTGCCCTAGCAGAGGTGTGTGAGGAAGGAGCAGGAAGATGGAAGAGTTGGAGTAGGTAGTGAGGTTGTGAGGGTAGCGTGTGAAGACATAATAGATGGTATTTCCAAAACTAGGTAATGATTTACCATAATTGGGGCGCTTTATTTTAGACACATAGACACTAATTTGCTTACTTTTCCCACTCCATATTAATTTCTACAAGTCTTCATAAATGCAAATCCCTGATTTTCCTCTCAGGACTTCAAACTGATTTGCATCCAAGGCCTTTGTAAAAATATCAGCTAACTGCATCTCAGTAGCAACATGCTCTAAGTCTACAATCTTATCCTCCACGAGTTCTCTAATAAAATGGTGATGGATATCAATATGTTTTGTCCTATTGTGCTGAATAGGATTCTTTGAGATGTTTATAGCACTCAGGTTTTCACAGTATAATGTCATGACATCTTGCATGACATTGTATTCAGTTAGCATTTGTTTCATCCACACCAGTTGAGAACAACTACTTCCAGCTGCTATGTATTCAGCTTCAGCAATAGACAGAGAAACACAATTTTGCTTCTTACTAAACCATGATATTAAATTGTTCCCCAAGAAGAAGCATCCTCCTGATGTGCTTTTCCTATCATCAGCACTTCCAGCCCAATCAGCATCACAATATCCATACAGCACAGATTCAGATCCATGAGTGTATAGCATCCCATAGTCACAAGTGCCATTGACATATTTCAGGATCCTTTTCACTTGGTTTATATGGCTCATCTTTAGTTCAGCTTGATATCTAGCACAAACACCTACAGCGAAGGCAATGTCAGGTCTGCTTGTTGTAAGATATAGCAGACTTCCTATCATGCTTTTGTAGAGACTTTGATCCACACTGACACCATTTTCATCTTTAGACACTTTTAGATGAGTAGGAGCAGGTGTCCTCTTGTGGATTGCATTCTCCATGCCAAACTTCTTAACAATATTCTTGGCATATTTACTTTGAGATATAAAGATAGAATCTTCCATTTGCTTGACTTGCAGGCCAAGAAAATAGGTTAGTTCCCCAACAAGGCTCATTTCAAATTCAGACTGCATTTGCTCAACAAAATGTTGAACCATTTTACTTGACATCCTCACCAAACACAATATCATCCACATAGATCTGAGCAAACATGAGCTTTCCTCCTTCATCTTTGACAAATAAAGTCTTATCAATGCCTCCCTTTCTGTATCCATTGTCAATGAGAAACACTGTGAGTCTCTCATACCAAGCTCTGGGAGCTTATTTCAAACCATAAAGAGCTTTCCTCAACTTATACACATGCTTTGGAAGATTTAGGTCTGTGAATCCCTTTGGTTGTTCAACATATACTTCCTCATTCAAGTAGCCATTTAAGAAAGCACTTTTCACATCCATTTGGAACAGTTTAAACTTCAGAATGCATGTCACTCCTAGCAATAATCTAATGGACTTCAGGCGAGCTACAGGAGCAAATATTTCATCAAAGTCAACTCCTTCAACTTGAATGTATCCTTGTGCTACCAATCTTGCTTTATTTCTAGTAACCACACCTTTTTCATCAGATTTATTCTTGTAAACCCACTTTGTTCCAATAACATTTATTCCTTCAGGTCTTGGAACCAATTCCCATACTTCATTTCTCTTCAATTGGCCCAACTCTTCCTGTATGGCATTGATCCAGAATCCATCAGTTAAGGCTTCTTTAACATTCTTAGGCTCAATCTTGGATAAAAAACAGGCGTGTGAGATCACTTCCCTTGATCTAGTGGTGACTCCTTTATTTGGGTCTCCTATAATAAGATCTTTAGGATGATCCTTATGAATTCTGATAGAGGGTCCCTTATTAACTTTATTAGCTTCAGGTTCAGCTTGAGTGGACTTATTCTCACTACTTTTGTCCTGGAGATCAGCTAGGGCATCATTCAGAAATGTTTCAACATCGTCTGTGACATCAGTCTCTTGATCATCAACAACAACATTGATAGATTCCATCATAACTTTTGTTCTGGAATTAAACACTCTAAAGGCTCTGCTGTTTGTTGAGTAGCCTAGAAATATTCCTTCATCACTCTTGGGGTCCATTTTCCTTCTTTGTTCACGATCATCCAGGATATAACGTTTACTACCAAACACATGAAAGTATTTGACAGTAGGTCTTCTTCCCTTCCAGACTTCATATAAAGTGGTTGAGGTCCCTTTTCTCAAGGTTACTCTGTTGTGAACATAACATGCCGTGTTCATAGCTTCGGCCCAGAAGTGGTAAGGCAACTTCTTAGCATGAATCATAGCTCTAGCAGATTCTTGGAGAGTTCTATTTTTCCTTTCCACCATACCATTTTGCTGAGGGGTAATGGGAAAAGAGAACTCATGACCAATCCCTTCAGATGAACAAAATTTAGAAAATTTACTATTCTAAAATTATTTCCCATGATCACTTCTGATTCTGATAACATGACTCTCTCTTTCTCTTTGAAGTCTTTGGCGAAGATCTTTGAACACATCAAACACATCAGATTTTTCCCTTATAAAATTCACCCAGGTATATCTGGAGAAATCGTCCACCACCACATAAGCATACATTTTCCCACCAAGACATTCCACCTGCATAGGTCCCATCAAGTCCATGTGGAGAAGTTCCAGCACTTTAGATGTGGTGTCATGTTTGATCTTCTGATGTGACAGCTTTGTCTGCTTTCCAATTTGACATTCACCATATACTCTTCCTTCTTCAATCTTTAATTTTGGGATTCCTCTGACAGCTTCAACAGATATGATCCTTTTCATTCCTTTAAGATGCAGATGACCCAGTTTTTGATGCCATAGTTTCACTTCTTCTTCTTTATATAGAGCACATATGGATGAATAGCTAGTTTCTTGAGGAATCCACATATAGCAGTTGTCCTTAGATCTGACTCCTCTCATGATCACCTCAATTTTTGCATTAGTAATCAAGCATTCAGTTTTTGTGAAGTTCACATTTAGACCTTGATCACATAGTTGACTAATGTTGATCAGGTTTGCAGTCAATTGTTTAACAAGCAGCACATTACCAAGGTTAGGAACTCCAAGGCAGTTCTGCTTTCCAATCCCCTTGATTTCACCCTTTGCTCCATCACCAAAAGTTACATAGCTGGTGACATGGGATTGAAGGTCAACCAGCAGGTTTTTGTTTCCAGTCATGTGTCTGGAGCATCCACTATCAAAGTACCAATCTTCTTTGGCTGAGACTCTGAAGGAAGTATGAGCTATCAAGTTAGTAGCACCAGCCCTAGGAACCCACTATTTTCTGTTAAGAGGGATGTGTTGTTTGGGTCTAGGGTGATGAGTAAGACTAGGATAACCATACAGCCTAAAGCATAATGGTTTTTTGTGACCAAATATCCCATAGTAATGACATATCCATCTTTGGTGTTTTCCTTTATGTTGTCTTTCCTTGTGATGTTGAGACACCTGATGTGACATCTTTGGTTTACTACCAGTGGGACTACATTCATGAGAGGATTCATTAAACCCAAGGTCAGTCATGTCTCCTGCCATCTTTCCAGCCTGGAGGATTTTGTCTAAGGTGTCAGATCCACTATTTAGCATTCTGACATACTTTGTCATCTCATCCAGTTTGGAATTTAGGAACACAGTTTCAATCTTCAACTTAGAGATGATTGCTAAGTGTTTTATCCTCTCATCCTCTAGCTGAGTTATTAGTTTCTTCTGATTCTCCACTTGTTGACACACTTCTTCACTTCTGAAGCACTACTTCCTGTAAGAAGTAGCTAATTCATCAAAGGTTAATTCATTATCACTGGAGTCTTCATCAGGATCCCATCTCCCAATCAAGACAGTCACAAGATTGGTAGATTCTCCTTCTATTTTACTTTCAGAATTATCATCAAACCAAGTAGCAGCAAGACTCTTCTTCTGTTTCTTGAGATAGGTCCCACATTCAGCTCTAATGTGACCATACCCTTCACATTCGTGGCACTGAATTCCTTTGCCCTGTCTGGATTTTTCTTCAGATTTTGTTCTTCTTCCAGCATCATTGGGCCTACTAATGTCAAATGAGTTGTTCTTGACATTAGACTTTGACCTCACATCCATCCTTTTCAGGATTTTGTTAAATTGTCTTCCAAGTAACGCTAAATCATTTGCCATATCTTCATCAGTATCCTGACTACTTTCTTCCTTTTTATCTTCAATGTTTGACACAAAGGCTATGCTTTTGACTTTCTTTTTAGATCCATCACTCATTCCCGACTCAAATGTTTGGAGGGATCCAACTAGCTCATCCACTCTCATCTTGTAGATATCTTGAGATACTTCTATGGCTGTCACTTTCATGGAAAATCTCTTGGGAAGTGATCTGAGAATTTTCCTCACAAGCTTTTCATCTGACATCTTCTTACCCAGGGCTCCTGAGGCATTAGCAATTTCAAGGATATTCATATGGAAGTTATGAATACTTTCATCTTCTTTCATTCTCAAATTCTCAAACTTTGTAGTAAGCAGTTGCAATCTAGACATCTTCACTCTAGAGGTACCTTCATGAGTGGTTTTGAGAATATTCCAAGCATCTTTAGCCACCTCACAATTGTTCACCTGAAGATGTTCTTATCAACCCCATTGAATATAGCATTCAATGCTTTAGAGTTTCCAAGAGCTAGTTCATCCTCCTCCTTGGTCCATTCTTCCTCAGGCTTCTTATCAGTTGTAACTTCTTCATCCTTTGTAGTGAAGGGGTGTTCCCAGCCTGTTAGAATAGCCTTCCAAGCCTTATTATCCAACGATTTCAGGAAGGCTACCATCCGAGGTTTTCAGTAGTCATAGTTAGATCCATCCAGAATTGGTGGTTTGTGCACAGATCCTCCGTCTCTATCCATAGTACCAGAAAGTAACATCCCAAGATCTCACCCAGAACTAGAGCAGGATGCCATCAGATATGAGATGTCGAAGGTAATGTCACGACACTAATATTTGAACAACAAGTGAAATATAAACAGGATAAAAACAGAGAAACAATTGAACAAGCGACACAAGCAACTGTTAACCCATTTCGGTGCAAACTCACCTACGTCTGGGGGCTACCAAGCCAGGAGGGAAATCCACTAAATAGAATTAGTTCAAAGACTCTCAGTAAACAACTTCAAGTTACAGTCTTTTCACCTAATCTCTACCTGTGTGACTTCTATCTAAGAACTCTTAGATATGAGATCCTACTCACTCTCCCTCAATCACAACAGTGATACTAGAACAAATACTACAAAGAAAGAAGACACACTTCAAGGACACATACTTGATATTGCTTAAAAGCTTCAATCAAGTAGACAAATACACTCGTACTTCAAAGCTTAGAATGGATAAATTACAACACAAAACTCGTTCCAATTCATACATCAAGAAGATGAATGAATGGCTCACAATTCACAAGCTCACACAAGACTAAAACCCTAAAACTCTCTTACTTCATCGATAGTTTCTTGTGTATCTAAAACAGATTTTACATGGCCTTTAAATAGAAGCTTTTTGAATGGGCCTGGGCTGCATGAAACCCTAATTCTATTTTAATTGTGTATCTCCTAAGAAACAGCAGCTAATCATTCCTTTTTGGAAAATAGAACATTCTGGTTTTAAATAGAATTACTCCTTGAATAGCACATGAAATCTCCACATAACCACATAAAGATTTGCATGAAAAGCGCAACAACAAAACACATAACATTCAGGCTGAATGTTCTGTATGCACATGTCTTAACATCGGGTCGGACATCTTGGCTAACTCCTGCACAACCATATTTAAACAACCTGTAGGAAGCTGATAACACATGTTAAGACAACACGCGTGACATCTTGTGATAACACCTAGTTTTACCAAAATTGATGCCAACACATAGAACCAACAGGCCTGAGTACATAATTTTGCAGGAACTTCTACCATCAATTAGTATTTTGAATGCGTCAAAGTTGGAGATCATTGTTGTCATGATCATAGGAAATATTTTGTTAGGAACTCCTCTAAGCTTCTCGTTATCCTAGAATTGGGGGATAGATCTCTCTAATCTATTGGTAGAGGTACTCATCTCCTTCTTGGTGACAACCATCAGTTCAATGAGATTTCCCTTCACCATTCTCTTGGAAGGATTGATCACCCTTAGGGAACCTCCTATAAGTAAGAAATGTATTGGAACTTCCCCTTGTGTGTGTCAGCTTCTTCATTGCTTGCTTCCTTACCCTTTTCTCCATCCATGGCTTTAACAACTTTCTTGGGGGGATTGTTTCATCTTAGGAAAATCCCTCTTGGCTCCTTTTGTCGTCCTCGGCGTTCTAAAAAAAACTCCCCTTCTTGATTAATCCCTATATTGCATCCTTTTGTTGGATGCAATAGTTGGAGTTACATATGATCACGCCTCTTAAGGAAACAACAATATTTATACTTATCAACCCTTGCAGATTCTTTGACTGAATATGGGCTCTTTATCTCGGTATCCTTAAATTCAGTGTTGGCACACTCCTTTAAGATTATCTCCCTCTAAGAGTTCAAGGGAGTGTACACGCCAAACCTTGGGAGGGTTTTGCACTTGTTCTCTTTCTTGGATCACCCAAAATATTCATCTGATGGTCGGTGGGCTTTATTCATGGTTGATGTAGGGTTGCTCTCTCCCTCCGTTAGCTGGTAAGCTTTCTTCATAGTTGATGTAGGGTTTCTCCCTACTCAAAAAATATTTCAGAATATGGACCTCCTCGTTCCCTGGCTTTTCTTGTGATGCATAGTATGGTCTAAGGCCTTTCTCATAAATCCAGCATTTTAGGATCTCATTTGAGCCTCCAACAACTACTTCTACCTTGGTAAATCGGTCAATATATCCATGCAGGGTCTCCTTATTGACTCCGCTAAGTATGTCCATGGTGGTTGGCTTCCTCTTCATAACATTGAAATGAGCGGCGAAGGCTTCACAAAGAACAGATAAGAAATCCATGCTTTCGCATGGGAGGGACTTGTACCAAGCTAGGGCCAACTTAGTCAGGGTTAATGCAAAAGTCTTGAACTTTACGTTTCCATCAGCATGGTAGTAGTCTAGTCGGTCGTCTACATGCTTGACATGTTCATCCGAATCACTAGATTCGTTATAACTCTAGAGATTTAGAGGCTTCTCTAGTGACTTTGGGATCCAATTGTCCAAGATACAAGCGAATAGGGGGTTCTTTTTCTACGGCTGGGCTACCACATATTCTTCATATCTTTCTCTCCTCCTCGGGAGGAATACTTTGGAAGGAGTGTGGCTACCCATTCTTCCATAGGGATCATGGGAAGGATTATGACACATATTTCATTGGTGGCTTATGTAGGAACAAAATTGTTTGATACCATATGCCTTAGGTTTTATGATAACAAAGTATTTAAAGAACAATTGGATATTCTAACATCTTCTCAAGTATTATGGATTATAAAACTAAGAACATATGAAGAGAATCTTAATGATTTTGAATCTAAAGTTCAGACTCTGGCTCTGAAGATCACTTTTGAAGACTTTGGCTCTAACGGAAGATCCAAACTCTAAAGAAGTCAACATCTGAGGAAAGTTATCCTCTGGTGATTTAGACTATAAGCTTCAAAAGAAAAGAAGCAGACTCTGATGAGATCAACCTCTGAAGAGTGGAGTCTAAAGAAATTCAACCTCCAAAGTATCATAACCTGGGCTCTATAATCTAATGGTTGTCCAATCTCTTCAATTGAGGAAACTCTGACAGACTCATAGATCTTTTGTTCACGTGAAAACTTAAGGATACATATCTTCATAGTTGTCTAAGCTTCAATGGATAATTCCTCTTGCAGAAATGTGTTTTCTATATGTGTTCAATCAAGTACTAAGGTTATCCAACTTTCTGGTGAAAGTCTTCCAACGTCTATTTTCCTTCTCTCTATATAAGAAGAAGATGGACTTGAAGAAGAAGACTAGTACACTACAATACAAGACTTTGATCCTTGACATTTCAAAGAGAAGTCACTTTGCCAAATTAGCTAGACTTAAAACATCTTATCAACTGAATATTTTATAAATTCTTAAATCGCTTAACAGTTTGTTATAGAGTTAGAAGTATCTTGCTTTAGTGCTTGAGCATAAAAGTCACTTACATGAGGCTTTGAGCATTGTAAGCCTCTTGCTTGTGTGCTTGAGCATTTAAGTCTCTTACTTGAGGGTTTGAGCATTAAATGTCTCTTGCTTTAGTTCTTGAGCATAAAAGTCTCTTACTTGAGGGTTTGAGCATTGGAAATATCTTTCTTGTGTGCTTGAGTATATAAGTCTATTACTTGAGGGTTTGAGAATTGAAAGTCTCTTGCTTGGTACTTGAGCATTTGTAATCTTGTTGGTTATAGTGAGAATCCCTTGAAAGTACAAGGGTTCTGGATTACTCTCAAGTTGTGAGAGGAACCAGGATAACTGATGTGTGTCTTTGCTTTTACTTTCCTGCTTTCTGATCTCTTCACTCTACTACCATAAGCTTTACAACTCTGAGTCAGGTTCTGGTTTAGAATTTTATAAGGATTTTCAGGAGCAAACCTAGTAATTTTGAGTCTGACTTTGAACTAAGTGTTCAAAATCTGATTGAGATCAATCAGAAGTAGAAGAACAAAAATCTTAGAGGAGAAAAGTCAACACAATTCAACCCCCCTTCTTGTATTTTTCTCACATTCATTTGGTATCAGAGAAAGGTATGTGTTAAACACTTAACAATGGTGCATAAAATATCCTGAGAAAAACATATTTTATATAATGGCTGATTCTGAAGTATCTCACTCTAGTGATGGTATTACTAATACTTTTGGCACTGTCAGTCATGACTACAATACCTTTAAGAAAAAGAATTATACAGCTAGACCTCTAAATTTAAGTGGAGACTCTATTGAGTTTGAATACTGGAAGAGCAAGATGTATACTCATATTATAGGTCTTGATGATGAGTTGTGGCATATTTTGGAAGATGGCATTGATTTTACATTCAATGGAGTATTAATGGTGTCTGATAGAAAATCTTTCACACCATAGAAAAAGACTTACTGAAAACATCATAGAGTTAAAGGAATCTTTGTTGATGCTCTACCTCATTCAGAGTACATCAAAATCATTGATAAATCTACTACTAAGACCATTTTTAAATCCCTATAGCTAAGGCTAACCTTCGGGTTCACCAATATGAGTGTTTAGAATGAAGGAGGATGAAGACATCGAAACCATATTTTCTAGGTTTCAAAGTCTTGTGTATGGATTTCAGGTTCTGGACAAGAGCTACACTACCTCTGATCACGTCAAGAAGATTCTTAGGAGTATTCCTGTCAGATACAGACCCAAGGTAACAACTATCCAGGAGGCTAAAGACTTAAACACATTAAGTCTTGAAAGTCTTATAAGCAATCTCCAAAGTCATGAGATTTAGCTAAATGTAGATGAACCTGTCAAGAAGTCAAATTCCCTTGCTTTGAAAGCTTCTGCAAAATCTGTAAAGGCTCCTAAAATCTTGAACTCTTAAGAAGCTTCTCAATCAAAAGGTTTTGAAGAAGACTCAAATGATAAGGAAGTGGCCTTTATCAATAGAATATTTTAATACTTGGCCAAGAAGAATAAAAGATTCTCTGGTAGAAGTAGTGGCTTCAGAGGATCAAGTTTAAGAGATAAGAAGGATGATCATAAGGATTGCTTCAATTGTAAGAAGTATGGTCACTTCATTGTTGACTGTCCATAGCTGAAAAAGAAAAAGTCAAAGAATGGAAGCTTCCAGAAGGACAACTTTAGAAATAGCTTCTAGAAGATTTTCATGGAAATATGAGATAAACTTGACAATAAAGAAGACTCTAAGAAAGATGAAGAATAAGTCATCTAGCTTTGATGGCTCTTACAACTTCTGAAGCATTTATTTTGTGTTTTGAAGGGATTTGAGGTTTTGTCCATTTTAAAATGCATTTTAATTCATTTTTAATTTGATTTTTAATTGAGTAAATGTTTGAAAATTATGTTGAGCCATTTTTATGGTCTTGTGATGTTTGACTTTCTGATTGGCCTTGATCATGGTCGATTTTACTTTTATTTGACCAATACTATTGAATTTAGGGGATTGATGAAATGTATATTTCATCTCCCAAAATGAATGGATAGTATTGATCAGATGAAATCCTCTTGTGATCAATTTGGGTTTCTATTTCCCCTTCCCTTTTCATCTTCATCCTTATGCTTCCCCAATCCATCATTGACCAATGAAATCTCTTCATGTATAATGCTAGTTGATTCATCAATGACCTTGTGTCAGATGAATCAACATGATCCAGACTGAGATAGGTCTTCCCCCATTTCTTTTAGTGTGTGGTATGTTTTAGGAGTTTGGTTCCTTGTACCAAATCTCTAACATGCATTAACGCCTTTATTTTTATTGCCCAACCTCAGATAGTTGTGACTTCTACATAAGTCCAATTAGGATTGCTTAACATAGAGCTAAGTTTGATCAAGAAGGCATAACATTCTAGTAAGTGAGATTGTAAGTCTCCCATTTTTCATGGCATTGTGTGAAGACTTGACCTTTTTTCCTTTCATGAGAGCTAGTGGCATACTTGTTGAATTATCCAAGTTGGAGCCCTTCTCATGGACGATGTCTTGGTTCAAGGATTCATACTTGTGAATGAATGGTTGAGTGTTCTCCAAATAATGACTTAATCAATTAAAAATATTCACTAACATTTGACTAACTCTTTATTAACATTGCTTTACTTTCAAGTTATTTACTTAATGTAATTTAAATTTCAGTACTTTTACCATTCATTGCCATTTACATTTCATGCAAGATGTGTATGTTTCAGGTCTTTTTCACTTTGCTCATTTGAGCCATATCTTGTAATTGTATATATTGTTTGCTTGTCTTTGTGTTTGTTTGTGGTCTTAGGACCTTAAAATACCTAATAATAACAAAAACCCTAAAAAACATCTTAGTGGACTGTCGGACTTGATTTCAACTTTTTGGACTTAGGATAGGCAACTTCCCTATGCTTTGAGGACTTGGCCAATGCCACTATCTAAGACTGAGTTATCCTTGCTTGTGCCTTCCATCTGATGCAAGAGCCTTTATTGACTTTGATTCATCTGTCACTTTATCTCTATGCTTAATTGTTATGTTGATATTATTGTTGATATCTAATGATTGCCTTGAGTTGGCCAAGGGATCTTTTCATCTGATGCATTGGAAGAAATTGAAGACTGTTAGCTATTGGATTGATTGCTTGGATATTCTGGCTATATTTATTTGATGCCTTAATCTTCATATGGTTTTCTTGGGTATTACTTATGCTTGTTTCCTGCTAAAGTCCAAAGGCAAAATGGGTTTCTATATGGCATTCTTGTCTGTTAGATTGCATTCTCATTGGTCAGATCTTTTCAACTCTCAACTTTTAACTTATGTATAGGATAGTCCCTTCATCTCCTCCCACGTCTTAAATTTGAAAATCTCTCCCTCTTTTTAAAAACATTATTTGTTTGTGTTTTCTAACTTAGACATGTTTCAATGATTGGAAACTTTGGCCTTATGCCAATGAATTTAAAATCTTTTCTTAATCAAATTTGTAAATGAACTTAACCATATTGACTTTAATTTCCAAAAGATAAAAAGAACTAACAACCCCATTCAAAACTTTGGCTTTTTGTGCCTTCTTATCAAACTTTTGTTAAAAGCAATTCACCAACTTTCTTTGAAATTTTTACCACGAACTACGGGGTTTTTGATCCCTCATTTTTATGTTGGTACGTAGGCATAAGACCAAAGGTCTTGTCAAACACAAAAATATAATAAATGAATTCTTTTCCCATCCCCTCATTGTATATCTTATCAAACATCATTTTGAACAAATCACTTGCACATAAAAAAGGGCTCCCTAGGAGTACCTAGGACACTTTGGGTGCTAACACCTTCCCTCTGTGTAACCAACCCCCTTACGTGTAATCTATGACATTTTATTAGTTTTGATTTGAAAACTTCTTATCTTTGGGTTTTGTTCATACTTTTTCCCTTTTCCTTTGGAAACAATAAAAGCGCGGTGGCAACTCTGGTTTTACTGACGTTAAGTTTATCCATAACTTGATGGTCATGAATTTACCGCTACAGTACCCGACTCCAACAATGCAAAGGTTTTGAACCAATCAGAACCTAAAACTATTGAGTCAAGGGTTTTGAAGAAACCAAAACATGAGACTCTAAAGTCAAATTTTATGACGTCACCAAAACCTAAGACTCTGAAGTCAAAGGTTTTGAAGAAACCAGAACATGGGGCATTAGGTCATAAGGCTCTAAAAGGTTTAGAACCTAAGGTCAAGACTCATTCAGGACAACGAAATTCTAAATCAAAAGTCTTGAATGATTCTAATCCTTTCCCTGTGAGAGCAAAGGTACAAAACAATAGAAACATGTCAAAACTAATCCTAAAGGATCCATAAGACTATTAGTATCTAAATCTGAAATCATTTTTGCTATAAATATGCTTTAAGGGAGAAATAAAGCAGCAATCATAGTACCTGGACAGTGGCTACTCACAATAAATGATAGGAGAAAATTATATGTTCCAAACCCTCACTTTTAAAGAGGGAGGAACTATGGGATTCAGAGGGAAAAAAGGGAAGATCATTGGTACATGTACTATTGGTAACTCCTTTATCTCTATTAATAAAGTCTGGTTAGTATATGGATTAAAACATAACCTACTTAGCATAAGTCAATTTTGTGATAGTGGTTGTGAAGTAGTGTTTAATAAGAACATATGTATAATCATGAATGAATTTTCTAAATGTCTAGTGTTCAAGGGTAAGAGGAAATGCAATGTCTATAAAATTAATTTTTCTGAATTGGCTGATCAGAAGGTACTTTTCCTTCTATCAGTGAATGATGAAAATGGGTATGGCAAGAAGGTTAGGTCATGCTAACTGGATATTAATATCCAAGCTTAGCAAGTTAAAACTTGTTAATAAAGGGCTTCCAAATCCTAACTATCATTCAGATGCTCTCTGTGGAGCATACCAAATAGGGAAAATTAGCAAAACCTCTTTTTTTTTAAAACGTGTCTCTACCTCCAGACCCTTAGAACTACTTCACATTGATTTATTTGGTCCTGTTAGTACTACATCAATCAATGGGAAGTAAAATGGATTTTTCATAGTTTACGAATTTAGTAGATGGACTTGGGTTAAATTCCTTAGAAACAAGGATGAAACATATGATGTGTTTAATGTCTTCTGCATACAAGTGCAAAATGAAAAGGAGTCAAAAAATTTAAAAGTAAGGAGTGATCATGGAGGAGAATTTGAAAATGAACATTTTGAAAAATTTTATGAAAAATATGGAATTCTCCATGAGTTCTCTTATCCTTGAACTCCACAAAAAAATGGAGTTGTATAGAGAAAGAACAAATCCTTTCAAGAAATGGCCAAAACCATGATTCATGAAAATAACTTACATAAGTACTTATGGGAAGAAGATGTAAACACACCATGTTATGTTCAGAATAGGATCTACATCAGGCCCATTATGAACAAAATTGCATATGAGATATTCAAAGGAAGAAAACCTAACATTTCTTATTGTCATCAGTTTGTATGTACATGTTACATATTAACTAATAAAGTCTATATGAAGAAATTTGATGCCAAGGCTCAAAAGGGTATCTTTTTAGGATACTCTAAATGCTTAAAGGCATACAGGGTGTATAACTTTGAAACTAAAATGTTTGAAGAGTCTATACATATCAAATTTGATGAGAAAGAGCCTGACAATAAAATGTCAGAGCTAGTTGAAAACTTTTTAGAACTTCATATATCATAAGTCTCCCAAAAAGTTGGTGGATCAAAAGCTATAACTGCTTTAGAAGCTGAATGTTTAGAAGCTAGAGCTTTAGAAGCTGGTGGTACAAAACCAACCCCAACTTATGAAACACATTCAGAGGAAGCAAGTTCTCAAGAAGCTCTTTATGAATCTCAAGAAGCTGCACAACCCAAAAATATCTTCAAGTCTAAGTCTTCTCATCCAGAAGAGTTAATCATTGGAAATAAAGATAGTCCTCTGAAAATAATATTTGTGTTCAGAGAGGATAATTCAATGTTGGGACTTATCTTCATGATAGAACCAACTTCTATTGGTGAAGTCTTATCTGATGATGGATGGATTGTAGACATGCAAGAAGAACTGAACCAGTTTTAATGGAATGATGTGTGGGATCTGGTACCCAGACCTCGTCAGAAGAACATCATTAGAACAAAATAGGTGTTCAGAAACAAGCTTAATGAGCAAGGAGAAGTGGTAAGAAACAAATCCAGACTGGTAGCTCAAGGATACAATTAGCAATAAGTTATAAACTTCTCTGAAAACTTAACATATGTTGCACGGTTGGAGGAAATTAGGTTACTTCTCTCCTATGTTATTAATCATGACATCATTTTATATCAAACGGATGTTAAGAGTGCATTTTTAAATGGTGTCATTTTTTAAGAAGTATATGTAAAACAACCACCTGGATTTGAGGATTCAATCAATCCAAAACATGTTTTCAAACATAAGGAGTCCCTTCGTGGACTGAAATAGGCTCCCAGAGCCTGGTATGAGAGATTAAGTGATTTCGTTTTAGAAAATAATTTCCAAAAAGGGAAAGATGATACTACACTCTTTAAAAAAACATTGAAAAATGATATCTTAATTGTTCAGGTATATGTAGATGATATTATTTTTGGTTCTACTAATGCTACCCTTTGTAAGGAGTTTTCTAAGATAATTCAGGCTGAATTTAAGATGAGCATGATGGAGGGAATTTAAGTTCTTCCTTGGAATTCAAATCAACCAAAACAAGGATGGAGTATATGTTCATTAGTCAAAATATACAAAAGAGCTTATGAATAAGTTCAAGCTTGATGACTACAAAGTCATGAACACTCATATGCAACCAACATGCAATATGAACAAAGAGGAAGGAAGCTCCAAAGTCTGTCAGAAGTTGTATAGAGGTATGATTGGTTCCTTACTCTATTTAACAGCTTCTAGGCCAAATATTTTGCCCAATATGTTTATGTGTGCAAGGTTCCAATCAAATCCTAGGAAGACTCACTTAACTGTTGTTAAAAGGTTCTTTAGATATCTGAAGGAACAACTAATTTAGGGTTTCTTTATAAAAAAATCCCTAGATTACAAGCTAGTTCGATTTTGTGATGTTGACTATGTTAGGGATAAAATTGAAAGGAAATCCACTAGTGGAAATTGTAAGACCCCATTTTGTCCCTAAGATCCCTCATGGCATCATAACATTGCATTTGGCATTGCCTCAAGGATCATAAGCATCTTGGTTCCCCTTGCCTTTGGGTGGGACTCCTTGTGAGTGGTTTGAGATCACCAAGCATGTTTTAATTGTATATCATTGCTTTTCTTATTTTATTTACTAACCAAAAGCACAAAAATATGTCACTAACATCTTTTGTTTGTAGCTTGAGCAATCACAAGGTCAAAAGCTTCAAGGAGATCATTGGTACAAAGACATGGTCAAGAGGAAATGATAGCAAGCATGGTAATGGTTCCCAAAGCTCTCATCCATCAAATATGCCTCCCAGCATCTCAATTCATCATTTTGATCAAAGCAAGTCAAAGGGTTTGAGGTTTGTCCCCCAAAGAAACCCTAATTCATCTGTGCACCACAATGCCTTGCTCTTGAAGCAACCTCAACCCATGATCAAATACAATCAAGGGAAGTTCTTTAATTCATTATTTCATGCATATTTGAACTTATTTGAGTGTCCTCAATCATCCATTCATCAAGATATGGGTTGTGGACTTGAGAAGTTGATCAGTCAATCCATCTGACTATTTTGAAATGCACTGAGACCTAACATTTCATGTGTTGGTCAAATGGAGATAGTTCTAAAAGAAACAATGTTCCTAAGGACAATATGAACAACTTTCATGTTCATCAAAAATTGATTTGAAGCATGGAAGGCCATCTCCCATTCCAATACAGTATAGGTCATTTTGACTGAAACCCTAATTGTGGGTCAACTTCCCAAGGACATAACTCATTCTTTTTTTATGATTTTGAGGTGGGATCAAATGCATTGTAAATATTAAGATGTCTACTTCAAATGTTATGTTGAACAAAATTTCAAAATCTCAAAGGAAATACATGTGATAATGCAAGACATTATAGGTCCTTTTGGGCCAAATGCATTGAAAGGCAAAAAAGTCCAACTTCAGGTGCCCATAACTCTCTCATTAAAAATCCAAATGATGCAACATTTAAGTCCATCTTGATTATCTGGAAAATATCTACAACTTTTATGTTGGAGGTTTTTTCACTTGAGGCTTGCATCATCAAAACAGAAGGGCTTGAACATTGGCCAAATTTGGAAACTTTGCATTGACATGTTTTGCACATCA
Source organism: Lathyrus oleraceus (assembly GCF_024323335.1). NCBI lineage: Eukaryota > Viridiplantae > Streptophyta > Magnoliopsida > Fabales > Fabaceae > Lathyrus > Lathyrus oleraceus. The sequence goes on along the minus strand of NC_066579.1, from coordinate 268,122,621 downwards.
CACTTTAAACTCAAATTTCATAAATTTCCACACTCCAAATGGATTTTTGCCCAACATAACAATTGTTCCTTACATCAAGACCTTTCCAACCATTACTCACATGATCATATTTGTATTTAGCAAATGGTGTTTTCGAAGAGTTGAACATTTAGGCATAATTATGGAATGCACATGAAATCTTCATACACAAGCAATTGCCATTCAAACTACACGCCCAATTCAACTTGGTTTGTGTTCAGCATGCATTTGCATCAGCTTTTGGGCTTTGCACGCGCCTGTACAGGCCCATGCATGAAGGATCCAAATTCCTTGCACGTGAGAATTCACCTTGCTTGCAGTTTGTTTTGCTATAAATAGAAGGGTTCAGCTTCATTCAAACTCAACCTAAAGGCGCCTGAAACCCTGCTGAAGTGATTCCCCAACCTCACCAAAGAAGCAATTTCCATTTTTCTTCAAATTTTTCAGATCCAAAATTCAACTTCATCTGGTTGAATTCTTAGATCTAAAGCTTCTAAACCTTCATCATTTATCTCACTGATCTTCTGTTTTGGGAAAGCAAGCAAGGAATTAAGCTCAAGTTACCAGAATTCAAGCTTACTCTTCAACTGGTATTTCATTCGAATCTCATCATCCATTGATCTATTGGCTTAGATCTTGTGTTGGCTGAAGTTCTCTCAATAGAGGCATCATGATTATGCATTCAATTTTTGAAATCCATTGAGTTCATGATGAACACCAGATTTTTTCAATTTCTGATTTCTCACACCATGGAAATCTAGAGTGAAAATGGATGGTACAGAGATGATGTACATCATCCCAGCTTTCCAAAGATGTATAGATCGTGCATTTTCATTAAGGTTTGAATCTCTGCAACTCTGGCCGGAATTCTGAGGCTCACCGGAGAAGACGGTGGCTCCGGTGGCCATCCCAACTCCAGATCAATTCCTGACCACACGATCTTGTTTCCAGATCTAATCTGGACCGTTCCATGTTATGACTTGTTTTAATGCTGCGTGTGGTTCAGTTGACCAAGGTGTGTGGTGGGAGCGCATCTCTAGAGCGTATGATCTGCCAGCTCAATTAATGAGCTCAGATCTAACGCTCCTTGTTTTTTGCATTTTTTATTTCCTGATTTTATTTTCTTTAATTCCAATTATTTTCAAAAATCAATATCTCTCTCATTTTTAATCCAAAAATTATGGGACCAATTACATTAGTCTCCAAATAAATTCTAGTTTCTATTTCTGATTTTTAATATTTTTATTTTGTAATTTGATATTTTTTGTGAATTTTCTCTTTTCTGGTTATTTTTAATTCATTTTTAATAGTTTTTTATATTCAAAAAATACAAAAATATTTTCCTAACCTATTTGAATGATGATGGATCTATGAAAAATATTCTCATCAATTTTTAAATTGATTTGAGATTTATTTGAGATTTTAGTTCAATTAGATTATTTTTATTCATTTTTAATTGATTAAAAATAGTTTCTGACTTTTAAAAATGCTGAAAATTTTTGTCAAACTTTGTTTGACCTTGTTGAACTTAGGATAAATTACTTGGACCTTTCAAGGTTGATTTGAAGTGATTTTGAAGTTTGACATTTCCTTTATTTTTAATTCAAGTTTATTTTAATATTGAAAATGCCAAAAATATTATGCTTATTGTTTGATCTCCAATCTTCATCTCATTTCTGATAGATCATTGTTTGACTTTGACTTTCAATGTCATTTGGTCAATACATATGGATTGGTACATATTATTTCATCTTATGCATTTTGATCTTTCCATTTCCTTATCCTTTCTTCATCTTCTTCTTCTTCTTTCCTTTTGATCAATGAGTTGAAGGTTGATAAGTTGGCATTGATTAGGGAGACTTAATCTTCCTTGATTCAAATCTAATTCATCTTGATCAATTGATCAAGTGAATGGCTTTGCATTAAGGATAGGTTGTCTTCTAAATCATGCAAAAGGCTTAAACCATTACAAGATCAGTTCTCTTTTTCTTTTTGGCATGGCAAGTTGTTGGAACTTGGTTTACTAATCAAGACTTCTAACTTGTGTTGTTGCTTACATTATTATTGACCGGCCTCAGATAGTTGTGACTTCTACATAAGTCCAATTACGATTGCTTAACATAGCGCTAAATTTTCCTTATGGCACACTAACTACTAACACTAACTATTGACAATTAACATTTACTTTTTTCTCTTTACTTTTATGCAATTTACTGTTCTTGCACATATTATCCATTTGCTTTTCTCTTTGCTCACTTGAGCATATGTTTATGTTAATGTCATTTGCCTTTTGCTCACTTGAGCACATAATTGTGTATAGATTATTATGCTTGTGTTTTATTTTGATTGTTGTGAACCAAATGCAAAGAAATGGACTTAGCTTCTAGGACTTTCCCTATGCAAAGAATGGAGAATTGGACTTAGATTCTAGGACTTTCCTAATGCAAAATTGGAGCAAATGAACCTTAATGAAGAAGATGCATTAGAAGGACCAAATCTCTAAACTCACTCTTGTCCATTCTTGATTTACTTCATGGAACTTTTGATGTGTGTGTTTTTGTGCTAGGGAATTCTACTTGAGCTTAATTGGAGGACCATTGCCATGATCATTCAAAGTGAAAGATACAAGACACATTGAGGATCTCTTATGAGACTTGTTTGATTGCTTATGCGTTGTGATTGCTTATTCCAAAGGATGGGAGCTACTTGGATCATCAATATGATCTCAAGAGAGGAACTCCTTGCGTGGTTTTGTTCTCTTTCCCCTCACCTCTTGTATGTTTAGGATTTAGCCCTTCTTCTTCTTCTCTCCACTCTAACCCAAGCCAAAACTCTTTGTGCAGACATTTAACCATTATTTTTAAACATTAGAAACCTAAGCCTTATGCTTTTGATTTTCAAACTTTCTTTTCATAACACTTATTTTAAATTGAACTTTTAAGTCAACTTTGACCATTTTTGTATATATTTCTAATTGGTAAATATAACCCATTCAAATGTCTTTTGTGGTTCCAATGGCCACTTTCTTAATCAAAATCTTTCATAACCTTTAGCTATTAGGTTTGAGTTATCCTTGTGGTAGATGTAATACTCACCTATATCCTTAGTGATGGACAATAAGTCTTCCATGCTCATTATAGGGTTAACCCCTCACTAGCATGTTGAAGTTATCCTCACATGGTGGATTTGTGGTTTGGTTGAGTTTTCTCCCTTTGATAACAAAAGACCTTAAGGCTTTTGGACCAATCAATTCACCCACTTGTTTTGAGATTTTTACCCCGAACTACGAGGTTTTGATCCTAATATTTTTTAAGATGGTACGTAGGCAATGGGTTTATCCATCCAAACACAAATGTAAATAATTTGTACATTCTCTTCTCATCTCTTCAATCATGTTCGCACAAACAAAATTTTCCACAAAACAAACAACCTTCACAACAAGTATGAAAAGGGCTCCCTAGGAGTACCTAGGATGTTTTGGGTGCCTAACACCTTCCCATTGCATAACCAACCCCCTTACCCAGATCTCTGTTTTATTTACTAGTTTTTGTTAAAAACTATTAGGTTTTTGTTCTCTTTCTAACCATTCCTTTGGATAAATAGAAGTGCGGTGGCTACTCGACTTGTATGATTTACCTTGGATTTAGTCAATATCTCTAATGGTAACGAATACCCCGCTACAGAAAAGTGGCGACTCTGCTGGGGATAAGATCATTTGCCTAGTGGGTTTTGCCTACTTTTCATGCTTGTTGTGTTGTATTGTATTGTATTGTCTTGTGACATATTTTTGTGCAATTTGGGATTATTGTATTGTATGTAATGATTGAATTGCTTGATATTAATTCCTTGTATGCTTGGTGATCTTTGTGAGATGAGTTCTATACTCGGACTCGAGTGCTGTTAGGATAGGAGAATGGCGTAGTCTTGTTGACTTGTGTGGAGTTATTCCTTAGCAAGTTGACTTGCAAGCCCATTCACTTGGTGAAGGTCGTGTTGGGATCAATAATGTCACACAAGTAAGTTGTGGTTAGACATTACTCTTTCCAATATAGACCTTAGAAGCCAAGGACCTTAGTTTACCAAACCCATCTTGGCCTATCCTTAGGATGTAGTGTGAAAGTCGTTCAAGTGTAAGATTTGATACGATTGTTACGCGATACTACGCTCATAAGAGTCTCTCTTGAGAATATTTTTGGAATACGAGTAGTCGTTTATCCAATGATATCCGAAAGATGGGATGATGACTATGGGAACCTCTTGTAGAACATGTTTGGTAGGTTTACACCCTAGTGCATTCCCTTTGGGGTGGTTCTTAACCTAAACGTCATGCTCGTGACTTTCAACAAACCCTTGATTCATGGTTGATCCGTTCATGTATCCTTAATATCAATGGAACTTGGGTGTTGATAAGGTGTAAACCATAATCCACCAAAATGGATGATTGATATTAAGGATGATATGATCCATCCCACGACCTTTGTTTGGTGTGCTTTGCTTGATCCTTGAGTGTGATTGTTGCATTCATGCATTCATGCACTCATTTGCATCCATACCATCAATAATGAAGAAAATTGTCAAGGAACTTAAGGGGTTTATTTGCAAAATTTTCAAACATGGAAAGACAAAGAAGGAATACAAAGAAGTAGAGCTTCAGGCAACCAGATTTGAAAGAGTTAAGGAATCTGACATCCTATGTATTAGATCCTTTGGGTTTCAAAGCTCGTTTTGGGAAGCTTCTTCCTCTTCTGACTACTCAGGTGGACGAAGGGTTGATAAGTGTATTGGTGCAGTTTTATGATCCTTTGTACAGTTGCTTCACGTTTCCGGATTTCCAGCTTTTACCTACCCTTGAGGAGTATGCCTATCTTGTGGGCATACCTATCATAGACCAGTTGTCGTTCAGTGGCTTAGAGAGTATTCCTACTTCTCAAGAGATAGCTGACATGTTGCACATAGATGAATCTCTGGTTGGTGCTCATATGGCTACCAAAGGTGGAATTCAAGGTCTCCCTTCTGAGTTCCTCATTGCTCAAGCTACTGTATATGGGAAGGCCATGAGTGAGGATGCCTTTGAAGCCATATTTTTTACTTCTCATTTATGGATTGGTATTGTTCCCCAACATCGACAAGTTTGTGGATGTGAACGCTTTTAGGATTTTCTCTACTCTTAATCCCGTTCCGACCCTGTTGGGTGATACCTATTTCTCTTCGCATATGAGGAATGCAAAGGGTGGTGGCGCCATTGTGTGATGTTTGCCTCTGTTGTATAAGTGGTTTATTTCTCACTTACCGCAGACGGTCGCCTTCAAGGAGAACAAGGGATGTCTACGGTGGTCCACAAGACTCATGTCTCTCACTAATGATGATATCTCTTGGTACAACCGTGTGTATGATGGTGTGTAGATTATTGACTCTTGTGGTGAATTCTCCGATGTACCTCTTCTTGGTACATGTGGTGGGATTAACTACAACCCTGTTTTGGCACGTCGTCAGTTTGGGTTCCCCCAAAAGGATAAACCTAATAACATTCTGTTAGAGGGTGTGTTCTTTCAGGAGGGTAAAGATCCCCAAAACGTGAAGGGCAGAATGGTCCGCGCCTGGCGCAAGATTCATAGGAAAGGAAGGAATGAGTTGGGTCCTAAGAATTGTGTTGCTATGGAGTCATACACTGCTTGGGTTAGGAAGCGAGCGTCTGAGTATCTCATGCCTTACGAGTATCCGAGGCCTACACCTTTGGTTATGGTTGGGCCTTCAACCCTCCCTAACCAAGGAGTAGAGGAGTTGAGAGACGAAGACCGATCACGTGCCTAGATCCGTGAAAGGTAAGAGTTGCTTCAGCAGATCAAGGAGAAGGATGCTTTGATAGAGTTCCTCGAACACCAGGTTATTGATGATCCTAATGATGCGTGGACTTCTCTACTTCCTCAGTCTTCCAAGTTTTGGAAAAGGAAGTATGATCGACTCGCCAAGGAGAAGGCGGATATGGAGGCGGCCTACGAGAGAGAGGTGAAGAGGCTTCGCGCATCTTATCTTCCTGTGTCTCGGGCTTTAGATGATTGTTTCTAGGGATCCATAGGATGATTATTTTCCTTTTCTCTTGTATATGATTGACAATGCTATACTTCTTTTTCCCGATATTATTTGATGAGATATTTCCATACGTGATAAATGTTTAATATTTCCAAAACTTGTGAATAAAACCCTAGAGTTCCTTTGAAATAAAAAAAAACAAATCATATGCACAAACATTGCATGCATCATGTGCATAAGCAAGTTTTGTTCCCGGCTTCTTGTCATGTGATCTAACTCTGTGTTCTTCATTTATTTTGAAGACAAGCTGACTCACCGGTACTACACTAGAGCCAACATTTCAAGACTGATGGATCACCTGGAACAAGAGAACCGCGAGCTGAAAGAGGAAGTGGCCAGATTAAGTGCCTTGATGGAATCATTCTTCGCTGCTCAGAGCCAGTCTTCTCCGACACCTTCAACTCCTCCCCAGAGGAAAGTCATCTCTGAGATTGTCTCCTCGACGGTGCCTGCAGTCAGTGCACACTTTGTTCCAACGGCCATGCCAGCCGGGTTCCCGTGGGGGATGCCTCCCAATTTCATGCCTGAGGGTCCTGCTCCCACCTTTGCTTCTATGCTGGCATCTAGCCCGGTCCTTGTTGTTCCTCCTCCTGTCGTGCATACTATGCCCAGGGTAGACGACACCATCTATCATTCTGAGCCATCTGAAGGCCCAGATGTCTATGAGAAGATGGACGCTATGAATGATCAATTTCTTGAGCTTCGCAAGGAATTGAAAACTCTCAGAGGGAAGGATCTTTTCGGTAAGTTTGCTGCCGAACTTTGCTTGGTCCCCAATGTGAAGATCCCGGTGAAATTCAAGGTCCCTGACTTTAAAAAATACAAGGGAAATACTTGTCCTCTCAGCCACCTGGTCATGTATGCCGGGAAGATGTCGACTCAGACCGACAATGACCAATTGCTCATCCACTACGTTCAGGACAGTTTGTCCGGTGCCGCTCTGCGTTGGTATATGGGTTTAGACAGCGCGAACATCCGATCCTTCAACGACCTTGGCGAGGCCTTCGTCAAGCAGTACAAGTACAATGTGGATATGGCTCCCGATAGAGATCAATTGAGGGCCATGTCCTAGAAGGACAAGGAAACGTTTAAAGAATACGCCCAGAGGTGGCGAGAGTTAGCAGCACAGATCGTGTCTCCGCTGGAAGAGAAAGAGATGACTAAGATCTTTTTGAAGACCTTAAGTTCTTTTTACTATGAGCGGATGATCGCTAGTGCGCCTTCTGACTTCACCGAGATGGTGAATATGGGAATGCGTTTAGAAGAAGAGGTTAGAGAAGGACGTCTAACCAGAGAAGAAGGCTCTTCTGCCAAACGTTATGGGGCGTTTGGGAAGAAGAAAGATGGAGAGGCACATGTTGTGACCTCCCATGTGAAACCAAGAAGACCCTCTGTGAGGAGGAAGACTGTGCGTCCTATTAGTAACCAGCACCAGGTGGCTCATATAGCACCTGTCTTCAGAGACAATCAACATTACCAGCAACATAACAACAATCAGCAACCACATCCGCAATATCAACCTCAGCAACACCGACTGCAGCAGTAGGCCTACCAGCCTCGAAACAGTAATCAAACCAGCACGAGTTACGAGAGGAAAAGGGTCACCTTCGATCCTATTCCAATGACATACGCAAAATTATATCCCTCTTTGATAGAGAGGAAGTTGATTACTCCGAGAGACCCGCCGGCTATACCTGCTAACCCCCAGTGGTGGTATAAGCCCGAATTACACTGTGTTTACCATTCTGGTGCTCCCGGTCATGATGTGGAGAATTGTTACCCTTTGAAGATCAAGATTCAAGACCATGTGAGGTGTGGCATTCTGTGTTTCGAGGACGTAGGTCCTAATGTGAAGAAGAACCCATTGCCCGAGCATGGGAAATCTGTCAACATGGTCCAGGGCTGCCCTGGGAAATACAAAGTCAAATACGTCAGTCATATTCGACAATCGTTGGTCAAGATGCATCGTTCGCTATGTGAGTATAGTCATTATGAGCATGACCACGATAGATGCCGAGTCTGTTCTATCAACCAGAGAGGTTGTCGCCAGGTGCGCAAAGATGTGCAAGAAATGCTGGATGAAGGAGTTATTGAGATCCTTCAAAATAGAAATATTGACGAAGATGAGCCCGAAGTCAATGTGATTTCTCCAGTGTTTCGAATCCCCGAGCCTGTTATCATCAAATATGATGGTAGTAAGCAGAAGGTTTCTCCCGCATTAACCATCAAGCCTGTCGGACCAGTACCATATTCTTCCGAAAAAGCAATTCCCTATCGCTATAACGTTGTCGCTGTAGAAAATGGGAAAGAGGCGTCCTTACCATCTTCCTCTGTTGTTAACATTGCTGATGTTAGTCGTTTGACCCGCAGTGGTCGTGTGTTTTCAACACCTTCAAAGCCCTAGGCTAATGCTGATTCTGTTGAGCGCCCGATTGGGGATGCTATGAGCACTCCGAATCCGGCACCTGTTGTTAAGCCCTCCTCTACATTGATAACTCCTGCTTCTGTTGGCCTAGGAGGCAATATGAAAGAAGACTGTGATGAGACGCTAAGGCTCATCAAGAGAAGCGAGTACAATGTTGTAGACCAACTTCTACAAACGCCATCCAAAATATCGGTGTTATCCTTGCTTTTGAATTCAGAACCACACTGAGAGGCTCTGCAGAAGGTTTTGGATGTGGCAAATGTAGATCATGATGTCACAATAGAATAATTCGATAGCATTGTTGCAAACATTACCGCTTGTAACAACCTGAGTTTCTGTGACTCTGATCTCCCCGAGGAGGGAAGAGACCACAACTTGGCATTACATATATCTATAAATTGCAAAGACGACGCCATGTCCAATGTGCTGGTGGACACTGGGTCATCGCTGAACGTATTGCCAAAATCCACTCTCTCGAAACTATCATATCAAGGGCCTCCCATGAGGCAGAGTGGAATAGTTGTGAAGGCTTTCGATGGATCTCGCAAAACGGTGATTGGGGAAGTTGATCTCCCAGTCAAGATCGGACCGAGTGATTTCCAGATCACCTTCCAGTTCATGGACATTCGCCCATCGTATAGCTGTCTCTTAGGCAGACCATGGATTCACGAGGCGGTCGCCGTGACATCCACCCTACACCAAAAACTGAAATTTGTGAAGAACAAGAAACTGGTGGTGGTAGGGGGAGAAGAGGCTCTCCGGGTTAGCCACTTGTCTCCTATCTCATACATAGATGTTGAGGATAAAGTTGGAATAACTTTCCAAGCTTTGTCTATTGCTGAGCCTATTGAGAAGAGAACTCTTTCATTTGCTTCCTATAAAGATGTAAAGTTGGCCATTGAGTGTGGTGCAACTGCTGGTTTAGGGAAGATGATTGAGCTAGAAGACAACAAGTATCGGGCTGGCATAGGTTATTCGTCTGGGGTTTCCAACGCGCAAGGGTTGTTCAAGAGTGGAGGATTCATCCACACCAGTCAAGGCGAGGAAGCTGCTGCCATTCTGGAAGAAGACGATACAGAGGATTCTGGCAACTTCGTCATCCCTGGGGGAATCTGCAATAATTGGGTCGCTGTGGATATTCCAACAGTAATCCATAAGTCAAAGTAATGTTCATTGTGTTTAAAAACCCTCCTCCCATGCCAAAAGGAGGAGCGATGACATTGTTAGCACATTAATAAAATGATATTTTCATTCAATAAATTCATGTTAAATGTTTGTTTTTCCAATCATTTTCCCTTTTTGCTTTTTTGCATGAAATTTGGTGATCACATAAAACCTAAAAATAAGAATAAAATCAATCTTTTCATCTGCATAATGATTTTCCTTGTTTAAATTCTAAAAGCTTTTCATATCCAAAATTATTATGCAGGTTGATCAAACCCATTGAACATAATGACCCAACACCATCTCCCAATTTTGAATTCCCTGTCTTTGAGGCGGAAGAAGATGATGTTGAAGAGATTCCTGACGAGATTACCCGTCTACTTGAGCATGAAGAGAAGATCATTCAGCCACATCTCGAGAATCTAGAAACAGTCAACTTGGGGTCTGAAGATTGTGTTCGTGAAGTGAAGATTGGGGCACTCCTGGAAGAATCTATTAAGAAGGGGTTGATTGAATTGCTACGAGAATACGTTGATGTCTTTGTATGGTCATATGAAGACATGCCTGGTCTGGATACAGATATTGTGCAACATTTTCTACCCTTGAAGCCTGAGTGCGTGCCTGTGAAGCAGAAGCTCAGAAGAACTCATCCAGATATGGCAGTAAAGATCAAAGAGGAAGTTCATAAGCAAATTGATGCAAGGTTTCTGGTGACTTCTACATATCCTCAATGAAGAACGCCAGAGCCACGTATCAACGAGCTATGACCACCTTGTTCCATGATATGATGCACAAGGAGATCGAGGTATATGTTGATGATATGATTGCTAAGTCAAGAACGGAAGTTGAACATGTAGAGCACTTGTTGAAGCTTTTTCAGCGTTTGAGGAAGTACAAGCTTCGTCTGAACCCCAACAAGTGTACATTTGGAGTCCGTTCTGGCAAGTTATTGGGCTTTATTGTTAGTGAAAGAGGTATTGAGGTTGATCCTGCAAAGGTCAAAGCAATACAAGAGATGCCTGCGCCCAAAACTAAGAAGCAAGTCCTAGGTTTTCTGGGCCGCTTGAATTATATTTCCAGGTTCATATCCCACATGACTGCCACATGTGTGCCGATATTCAAGCTCCTCCGGAAAGATCAGTCCCATGATTGGACCGAGGATTGCCAGAAAGCTTTCGACGGTATTAAAGAGTATCTATCTGAACCTCTGATTCTATTTCCGCCTGTAGAAGGAAGACCTTTGATCATGTATCTGACTGTTCTTGAAGACTCAATGGGCTGTGTCCTTGGTCAGCAAGACGAATCAGGGAAGAAAGAGTAAGTTATTTACTATCTGAGTAAGAAGTTCACTGATTGTGAGTCTCGATACTCAATGCTTGAGAAAACATGTTGTGCTTTTGCTTGGGCTGCTAAGCGCTTACGCCAGTACATGATAAATCATACGACCTGGTTGATATCCAGAATGGACCCAATTAAGTATATCTTCGAGAAGCCTGCTTTAACAGGGAGGATTTCCCGTTGGCAGATGTTGTTATCTGAGTATGATATTGAGTATCGAGCTTAGAAGGTTGTTAAAGGTAGTATCTTGGCTGACCACTTGGCACATCAGCCGATCGAGGATTATCAGACAGTTCAGTATGACTTCCCAGATGAGGAGATTCTATATTTGAAAATGAAAGATTGCGATGAGCCTACACTCGATGAAGGGCCAGAGCTTGGTTCCAGATGGAGTATGGTGTTTGATGGCACTGTAAATCAGTATGGAAATGGTATTGGGGCAGTGATTATTACTCCTCAAGGCACACATATTCCTTTTACAGCAAGGCTAACTTTCAAATGCACAAATAATATGGCTGAGTATGAGGCCTGTATTATGGGATTGGAGGAATGCATTGATCTAAGGATCAAGCATCTTGATGTTTATGGTGATTCGGCTCTCATTGTCAATCAGATTAAAGGTGAATGGGAAACGAATCAGCCTGGTCTCATTCCATACAGGGATTATGCGAGGAGGATTTCAACGTTCTTTACTAAGGTTGACTTCCATCATATTCCTCGAGAGGAGAGTCGGATGACAGCTGCTCTTGCTACACTTGCTTCAATGATTGTGGTTAAACTTTGGAATGAAGTCCCCAATATCACTGTAATGCGCTTAGACATACCAACTCATGTGTTTGCGTTAGAAGAAGTGAAAGATGATAAGTCGTGGTATCATGATATCAAGTGTTTCCTTCAGAGCCAGATTTACCCACCTAGGGCATCTGTGAAAGATAGGAAGACTTTTAGGAGGTTGTCAGGCAGTTTCTACCTCAATGGCAATGTGTATTATAAGAGGAATTTTGACATGGTTCTGCTCAGATGCGTGGATAGACACGAAGCAGACCTGTTAACGACTGAGGTCCATGAGGGTTCATTTGGTACTCATTCCAATGGACATGCCATGGCTAGAAAGATGTTGAGAGCAGGCTACTATTGGCTGACAATGGAGTCTGACTGCTGCAAATATGTGAAGAAATGCCACAAGTGTCAGATTTATACGGATAAGATTCATATTCCCCCGACACTTTTGAATGTGATTTCGTCACCATTGCCTTTCTCCATGTGGGGAATTGACATGATTGGCATGATAGAGCCAAAGGTATCTAATGGGCACAGATTTATTCTCGTAGCAATTGATTACTTCACCAAATGGGTTGAAGCAGCGTCGTATGCAAATGTGACCAGGCAGGTGGTCGTGAAGTTTATCAAGAATCAGCTTATATGTCGTTATGGTGTGCCAGATAAGATCATTACTGATAATGGATCCAACTTGAACAACAAATTGATGAAAGAGTTGTGTAGTGAGTTCAAGATCGCCCATCATAATTCTTCTCCTTATAGACCCAAGATGAATGGGGCTGTTGAAGCTGCTAATAAGAATATCAAGAAGATTATCCAGAAGATGGTTGTCACATATAAGGATTGGCATGAGATGTTGCCATTTGCTTTACATGGATATCGGACGTTTGTCCGCACTTCAACAGGGGCAACCCCTTTCTCTCTTGTTTATGGCATGGAGGTTGTACTCCCAGTAGAGGTGGAGATCCTATCAATGAGAGTCTTGATGGAAGCCAAGTTGACTGATGTTGAATGGGTTCAAAGTCGTTATGACCAACTGAATTTGATAGAAGAGAAGAGATTGATTGCCATGTGCCATGGTCAGTTATACCAACAGAGAATGAAGAAAGCTTTTGATAAGAAGGTCAAGCCTCGCGTGTTCCGAGAAGGTGACCTTGTGCTCAAGAAAGTCTTGTCTTTCGCGCCCGATTCCAGGGGCAAGTGGACTCCAAACTATGAAGGTCCATATGTTGTTAAGAGAGCCTTTTCAGGCGGTGCTTTGATGCTTACAACTATGGATGGGGAGGATTTCACTCGTCCTGTGAATTCAGATGCAGTCAAGAAATACTTCGCCTAGAAATAAAAACAGAATGGCTCGCTAAGTTGAAAACCCAAAAGGGCGGCTTAGGCAAAAATGAGCGTCTCGGTGGATTGAAAACCCGAAAGGGCGGTCCAGGCAAAAGTTAGAGACATGAAAAAAATGAATATTTGTATCCCGCTAGATTGAGTACCTCGCCCTGTGGCAATCTAGGAAAAAATTAGGGATTTGGCAAGTAACTGCATCCTGACAAGACTTTGTTCTACAACTGTCATCCGTCAGAGATTCTTGCTCATTCGTCATCAACCGAAGCTTCGAATACATCGAATTCAGAATTGGTGGAGAAATGGTCATTATGTTCAATGTAGCCCATTTCCAATATATATCACCAATTTCAAATTTGTAAAGATCTATGGAGCTTTGCCATTTGCAGACTACCATTCCATCAAATAAACTTGAGCCTTTTATCCAATTATTTGCACTCTTATTTGTTTCTATTCAACAAACGTTTTGCATGCTTTTAATTGGGAAAATATCATTGTTTCGAAAAAATGAATTTTTCATAACTTGTTTTTAAACAAAGTGAACATTCACAATGATAAAAAGGATACTTAGGAGATCCTCAGTGCTCTCCCAAGGATGGTATGATCTCCAACAGGGTAAGACAGTTGTTCATATTCCTGGCATGACTGTATCTTCTTCCTCCAGAGCCTTCTTGTGGTTTATCCTACTGAGTGGTATGCTTGTTGAGATATTCACCACTCTCTCCTTCAGCGGAGTAGCAACCTTTCCTCCTCAGCAGATGTGATCTCCTTGGTGGGTACTGCACTTGGTGGTTGATCCCCAAAATCCCTTTATCCCTTGGATAGTTTCCCCAGTGGAGTTGCTTATATGGGAGATTTTACTTGTGCAATGAATTCCTTTCCCCAGTGGGAATGACTGATGATTCATCCCCTGCGGAGGTCTTTGCTTCCTGGTATCTTTGATTCCTGGCAGATTGGGTACTCTCCGTTGATCCTGGCTTTCTCTCTTGAGATGTAGTACCGGGTGTTTGTGTGCTTATTCTTTGAAGTCGTTTGTGTTAGAAATGTCTGTTTGTCAGCATTCGTCATACATAAACCACGCATATGTGCATATAATTTTCAAACATTCGGATATTCATATTGCATTCTTTGTCATATATCTTTGTTTGTTATTCTCTGCTAGTTGGTAATACCTTCACCAAGCAGATGTCGGTGTCTGATCCCTCAATGTAGAGAGTCAGCCCCTTAAGCAGAAATTGTTTATCTTTCCTTCCGCATTCCCCACTGAGTTATATCCTCGTGGACGATGATTGTTTTTTTGTTTCCTCCCAACACATATATTGGGATGGGTTTCCCTATTGAGTTATATCCTCACTAGGACGAGTCTTGATTCAGTTTACCTCTTTGGTTTGATCCTAAATTGGCCTCTTATGACTGTTTCTTGTGTTTCTTCGTGGTATAAATGAATAATTGCTCAGCAATCAGTAATCATTCATCTTATCCCCGGCGGAGTCTGTGATTTTATACCCTTATACCGGTAGTTGTCCCCTGTTTTCTCCCCTTTGCAGAGTTAACCTCCTTGTTCATCCTAATCGATGACGGTTACTCTTCCGTGGTTTTCTACCCAGTATCCGGTAGATGTAATCCCCTCCTTGATGGTTATCATTATCCAATATTCGGTGATGATATTCCCTTCTCTTGGATAATTGCTCTGATTAGACAATTTATCCCCAGCAAATCATCTTTCATACCGGTTGCCGGTAATGTTTGTTGCTCCCCTTGAATGGTCATCATTATATACCTAGTTTTGGTATCCCGATGCCTTTCTCATTGTCGATCGATTTATCCTTTATTAACCCAGTAACCGGTTGTGGATAATCTTCCATGCGAGTATATTATCTACGTTCTGACGGTAATAGATAATATATCTCATGCACTCTTTGGTCGAAGCTTTTTATTCTTCCCCAGTTGAGTAAGATTCGTATCCCTGTTTTGGAATCGAATGTCCATCCCTTAATCGAGTTTGCTTTTTGCCCTCTTTTTGGATGATGAGTGTTTTAGAAATATTCCCCAATTCACGCTTTGGTTGGTCACCTATTATATGCCCAGTAACCGGCATCCCTGGTGTTCCTTCCTTCTACTCCCTATTATGACTTTTTGTCCCCTGTGGAGTCAGATTTTCCTGAGTTGAGATATACCTTTCTAGGTCTTCCTCAGATGATTTGGTCGATTGATATCTATCACCCTTATACCGGTCTTAGATATTCATTCTTCCCGAGCGTGTTGTTCTCTCACCCTTATACCGGTGTTCAGACCACACGTCTCTTTGAGCTTATTACCCAGTAACCGGTAATACCTCATCCCCTTGCTTCCCCAGGAGAGTGTTGTTGGGATCTTCCTCAGCTGAGTCCGTAGTGGACATCCTCACTTGAGTCCGGATTTTTATCCGAAGTATCCATTGTGGATAATTTTGGCTGTATTGGCATATTCCCCAATACGGACGTCTTCGAGTCAGCTCGAGTCTTTCCATTGGATTTATTCCCTTTGGAATTCTGTTCCCCAAGCTTTGAGTCATGACCTGCTCACGCGTTTTCATCCCTTTACTCCCCGTTAGAGTCTCTGTCTCCCTAGTGAGTGTGTTACTCCTATTGGATTTTTCAGTTTCTTCTGATTTCTTTTGTGGCAATTATTCACCATGAAGATTTTATTTTTGCATACATACATCTGCATCATGAGGTCTCTTAGGGACCAAAATTCGTCTCTTTGTTATTATTTAAGTCCATTCTACCCCGTCGAGACGAAGATTTTAACCTTCATTTCTCCGGTTAGAATGACCTTAAATAGGGGCATCTGTAAGACCCCAATTTTGTCCCTAAGATCCCTCATGGCATCATAACATTGCATTTGGCATTGCCTCAAGGATCATAAGCATCTTGGTTCCCCTTGCCTTTGGGTGGGACTCCTTGTGAGTGGTTTGAGATCACCAAGCATGTTTGAATTGTATATCATTGCTTTTCTTATTTTATTTACTAACCAAAATCACAAAAATATGTCACTAACATCTTTTGTTTGTAGCTTGAGCAATCACAAGGTCAAAAGCTTCAAGGAGATCATTGGTACAAAGACATGGTCAAGAGGAAATGATAGCAAGCATGGTAATGGTTCCCAAAGCTCTCATCCATCAAATATGCCCCCCAGCGTATCAATTTATCATTTTGATCAAAGCAAGTCAAAGGGTTTGAGGTTTGTCCCCCAAAGAAACCCTAATTCATCTGTGCACCACAATGCCTTGCTCTTGAAGCAACCTCAACCCATGATTAAATACAATCAAGGGAAGTTCTTTAATTCATCATTTCATGCATATTTAAACTTATTTGAGTGTCCTCAATCATCAATTCATCAAGATATGGGTTGTGGACTTGAGAAGTTGATCAGTCAATCCATCTGACTATTTTGAAATGCACTGAGACCTAACGTTTTATGTGTTGGTCAAATGGAGATGGTTCCAAAATAAAAAATGTTCTTAAGGATAATATGAACAACTTTCATGTTCATCACAAATTTATTTGAAGTTTGGAAGGATATCTCCCATTCAAATACATTATAGGTCATTTTGACTGAAACCCTAATTGTGGGTCAACTTCCCAAGGACATAACTCATTCTTTTTTTATGATTTTGAGGTGGGATCAAATGCATTGGAAAGCTTAAGATGTCTACTTCAAATGTTATGTTGAACAAAATTTCAAAATCTCAAAGTAAATACATGTGATAATGCAAGACATTATAGGTCCTTTTGGGCCAAATGCATTGAAAGGCAAAAAAGTCCAACTTCAAGTTCCCATAACTCTCTCATCAAAAATCCAAATTATGCATAATTTAAGTCCATCTTGATTTTCTTGAAAAGATCTACAACTTGGATGTTGGAGGTTTGTTCACTTGAGGCTTGCATCACCAAAACAGAAGGGCTTGAACATTGGCCAAATTTGGAAACTTTGCATTGACATGTTTTGCACATCACACTTTAAACTCAAATTCATAAATTTCCACACTCCAAATGGATTTTTTCCCAACATAACAATTGTTCCTTACATCAAGACCTTTCCAACCATTACTCACATGATCATATTTGGATTTGGCAAATGGTGTTTTCGAAGAGTTGAACATTTAGGCATAATTATGGAATGCACATGAAATCTTCATACACAAGCAATTGCCATTTAAACTACACGCCCAATTCAACTTGGTTTGTGTTCAGCATGCATTTGCATCATCTTTTGGGCTTTGCACGCGCCTGTACAGGCCCATGCATGAAGGATCCAAATTCCATGCACGTGAGAATTCACCTTGCTTGCAGTTTGTTTTGCTATAAATAGAAGGGTTCAGCTTCATTCAAACTCAACCTAAAGGCGCCTAAAACCCGGCTGAAGTGATTCCCCAACCTCACCAAAGAAGCAATTTCCTTTTTTCTTCAAATTTTTCAGATCCAAAATTCAACTTCATCTGGTTGAATTCTTAGATCTAAAGCTTCTAAACCTTCATCATTTATCTCACTGATCTTCTGTTTTGGCAAAGCAAGCAAGGAATTAAGCTCAAGTTACCAGAATTCAAGCTTACTCTTCAACTGGTATTTCATTCGAATCTCATCATCCATTGATCTATTGGCTTAGATCTTGTGTTGGCTGAAGTCCTCTCAATAGAGGCATCATGATTATGCATTCAATTTTTGAAATCCATTGAGTTCATGATGAACACCAGATTTTTTCAATTTCTGATTTCTCACACCATGGAAATCTAGAGTGAAAATGGATGGTACAGGGATGATGTACATCATCCCAGCTTTCCAAAGATGTATAGATCGTGCATTTTCATTAAGGTTTGGATCTCTGCAACTCTGGCCTGAATTCTGAGGCTCACCGGAGAAGACGGTGGCTCCGGTGGCCATCCCAACTCCAGATCAATTCCTGACCACACGATCTTGTTTCCAGATCTAATCTGGACGGTTCCATGTTATGACTTGTTTTAATGTTGCGTGTGGTTCAGTTGACCAAGGCATATGGTGGGAGCGCATCTCTGGAGCGTATGATCTGCCATCTCAATTAATGAGCTCAGATCTAACGCTACTTGTTTTTTGCATTTTTTATTTCCTGATTTTATTTTCTTTAATTCCAACTATTTTCAAAAATCAATATCTCTCTCATTTTTAATCCAAAAATTATGGGACCAATTGCATTAGTCTCCAAATATATTATATTTTCTATTTCTGATTTTTAATATTTTTTATTTTGTCATTTGATATTTTTTGTGAATTTTCTCCTTTCTGGTTATTTTTAATTCATTTTTAATAGTTTTTGATATTCAAAAAATACAAAAATATTTTCCTAACCTATTTGAATGATGATGGATCTATGAAAAATATTCTCATCAATTTTTAAATTGATTTGAGATTTATTTGAGATTTTAGTTCAATTAGGTTATTTTTATTCATTTTTAATTGATTAAAAATAGTTTCTGACTTTTAAAAATGCTGAAATTTTTTGTCAAACTTTGTTTGACCTTGTTGAACTTAGGATAAATTACTTGGACCTTTCAAGGTTGATTTGAAGTGATTTTAAAGTTTGACCTTTCCTTTATTTTTAATTCAAGTTTATTTTAATATTGAAAATGCCAAAAATATTATGCTTATTGTTTGATCTCCAATCTTCATCTCATTTCTGATATATCATTGTTTGACTTTGACTTTCAATGTCATTTGGTCGATACATATGGATTGGTACATATTATTTCATCTTATGCATTTTGATCTTTCCATTTCCTTATCCTTTCTTCATCTTCTTCTTTTTCTTTCCTTTTGATCAATGAGTTGAAGGTTGATAAGTTGGCATTGATTAGAGAGACTTAATCTTCCTTGATTCAAATCTAATTCATCTTGATCAATTGATCAAGTGAATGGCTTTGCATTAAGGATAGGTTATCTTCTAAATCATGCAAAAGGCTTAAACCATTACAAGATCAATTCTCTTTTTCTTTTTGGCATGGCAAGTTCTTGGAACTTGGTTCACTAATCAAGACTTCTAACTTGTGTTGTTGCCTACATTATTATTGACCGGCCTTAGATAGTTGTGACTTCTACATAAGTCCAATTACGATTGCTTAACATAGCGCTAATTTTTCCTTATGGCACACTAACTACTAACACTAACTATTGACAATTAACATTTACTTTTTGCTCTTTACTTTTATGCAATTTACTATTCTTGCACATATTATCCATTTGTTTTTCTCTTTGCTCACTTGAGCATATGTTTATGTTAATGTCATTTGCCTTTTGCTCACTTGAACACATAATTGTGTATAGATTATTATGCTTGTGTTTTGTTTTGATTGTTGTGAACCAAATGCAAAGAAATGGACTTAGTTTCTAGGACTTTCCCTATGCAAATAATGGAGAATTGGACTTAGATTCTAGGACTTTCCTTATGCAAAATTGGAGCAAATGGACCTTAATGAAGAAGATGGATTAGAAGGACCAAATCTCTAAACTCACTCTTGTCCATTCTTGATTTACTTCATGGGACTTTTGATGTGTGTGTTTTTGTGCTAGGGAATTCTACTTGAGCTTAATTGGAGGACCATTGCCATGATCATTAAAAGTGAAAGATACAAGACACATTGAGGATCTCTTATGAGACTTGTTTGATTGCTTATGCGTTGTGATTGCTTATTCCAAAGGATCGGAGCTACTTGGATCATCAATATGATCTCAAGAGAGGAACTCCTTGCGTGGTTTTGTTCTCTTTCCCCTCACCTCTTGTATGTTTAAGATTTAGCCCTTCTTCTTCTTCTCTCCACTCTAACCCAAGCCAAAACTCTTTGTGCAGACATTTAACCATTGTTTTTAAACATTAGAAACCTAAGCCTTATGCTTTTGATTTTCAAACTTTCTTTTCATAACACTTATTTTGAATTGAACTTTTAAGTCAACTTTGACCATTTTTGTATATATTTCTAATTGGTAAATATAACCCATTCAAATGTCTTTTGTGGTTCCAATGGCCACTTTCTTAATCAAAATCTTTCATAACCTTTAGCTATTAGGTTTGAGTTATCCTTGTGGTAGATGTAATACTCACCTATATCCTTAGTGATGGACAATAAGTCTTCCATGCTCATTATAGGGTTAACCCCTCACTAGCATGTTGAAGCTATCCTCACATGGTGGATTTGTGGTTTGGTTGAGTTTTCTCCCTTTGATAACAAAAGACCTTAAGGCTTTTGGACCAATCAATTCACCCACTTGTTTTGAGATTTTTACCCCGAACTATGAGGTTTTGATCCTAATCTTTTTTAAGATGGTACGTAGGCAATGGGTTTATCCATCCAAACACAAATGTAAATAATTTGTACATTCTCTTCTCATCTCTTCAATCATGTTTGCACAAACAAAATTTTCCACAAAACAAACAACCTTCACAACAAGTATGAAAAGGGCTCCCTAGGAGTACCTAGGATGTTTTGGGTGCCTAACACCTTCCCATTGCATAACCAACCCCCTTACCCAGATCTCTGTTTCTTTTACTAGTTTTTGTTAAAAACTATTAGGTTTTTGTTCGCTTTCTAACCATTCCTTTGGATAAATAGAAGTGCGGTGGCGACTCGACTTGTATGATTTACCTTGGATTTAGTCAATATCTCTAATGGTAACGAATACCCCGCTACAGAAATTATCAATTCATATGTGAAAACCTAATACCCTGGGCTAGTAAAAGACAAGCAACTATTGTTTTTTCCACAACTGAAGCAGAATACATCTCAACTTCAAATGTTGCACACAACTCCTCTGGATGAAAGATCAGTTGAAAGACTATCAGATTAGTGGAAGCAATATTCCCATCTTCTATGATAATATTGTAGCCATTTGTTTAACAAAAAATCTAGTTCAACATTCTAAAACCAACCACATAGAAATAAAACATCATTTTATTAGAGATTATGTTCAGAAAGGTGTAATAGAGATATTGTTCATTTAGAAAAATCACCAATATCTTATTATAGAAAGATTTGATTTCATTAAAAAGAATCCAAACATGCATTTTGTGAAAGATTAGTGCTTACTTTTGAATGAAGGATCAGAGTCTGATGATGATTAGAAACCACTATGATCAGAAGCTCTGAACAACTTTTGATATGTAGTAACCTTTGAAGCATATCATCCTCTAATGCTCAAAATTTGGTTAAATGTTTCTAGGATCTATTTAAGTATGCACGATTATAAGACTAAGAACAGATGAAGAGAAGTTTGAAGATTCTAAATCTGAAGTTCAGACTCTGGCTCTGAAGATCACTTGTGAATACTCTGGCTCTAATGAAAAATCCTGACTCTGAAGAAGTCAGCATCTAAAAAAAGTCAGCATCTGGTGATACAGACTTTGAAGCTTAAGAAGCCAAGACAAAGACTCTGAAGAGATCATCCTCTGAAGAGTGAAGTCTGAAGAAAGTTAACCTCTGAAGGATCAGAACCTGGGTTCCAAAATCTGAAGGTTGTCCAATCTCTTCAATTGAGGAAACTCTACTAGACTCAGAAATCTTTTGTTCACATAAAGACTTCAAAAAAAATCTCTTCATAGTTGGTCGAGCTTCAACGGATAATTCCTCTAGCAGAAAGGGGCTTTCATTATGTGTCCAATCAAGTACAAAGGTTATCTAACTTTCTTGTGAAAGTATTCTAACGTCTATTTCCCTTCTCTCTATATAAGGAGCAGATGGACTTGAAGAAGAAGACTAATACACTACAATGCAAGACTTTGATCCTTGACATTTCAAAGAGAAGTCACTCTTGTTGGATAAATAAATCCAGCGTCACCCTTAGGGATTCGAATGGGCTTAACATTCCAACCCATGGCGCTTAGAGGGAGCTTACAAACCTCGCTTTAGGTGCAGCCCCTGAGGGCTCATACTATAAGGAAATAAAGTTGCACCCTCACTAACAGCAATTGCTTTTAGCGCAGTGGTAAGCGCTTGATCCTACAAGTGGTATCAGAGCATGGTCATGGGTTCGAATCCCCCCGGCTGACACTGGGGGGGGGGGGGAGATTGTTGGATAAATAAATCCAGCGTCACCCTTAGGGATTCGAATGGGCTTAACATCCCAACCCATGGCGCTTAGAGGGAGCTTACAAACCTCGCTTTAGGTGCAGCCCCTGAGGGCTCATACTATAAGGAAATAAAGTTGCACCCTCACTAACAGCAATTGCTTTTAGCGCAGTGGTAAGCGCTTGATCCTACAACTCTGTCAAATTATCTAGACTTAGAAAATCTTATCAATAATATATTTTAGAATTTCTTAAAGTCTTAAGAGTCTTAACAAGTTGTATTCCATCTTCACCTCTGATTGAATATCAAGTGTAATTTAACCCAAAATCTCTTAACAGTTTTCTATAGAGTCAAAAGTCTCTTGCTTTAGTGCTTGAGCATAGAAGTCTCTTACTAGAGGTTTTGAGCATTGGAAGTTTGTTGTTTGTGTGCTTGAGTATATAAGCCTCTTACTTGAGGGTTTCAATATTGGAAGTCTCTTGCTTGTGTGCTTGAGAATAGAAGTCTCTTACTTGAGGGTTTGAGCATTGGAGGTCTCTTTCTCGTGTGCTTGAGCATACGAGTCTCTTACTTGAGGATTTGAGCATTGGAAGTCTCTTTCTTGGTGCTTGAGCATTTGTAATCTTGTTGATTATATTGAAAATCCCTTGGAAGTACAAGGGGGTTGGACTAATCTCAAGTTGTGAGAGGAACCAAGATAACTAATGTGTGTCTTTTCTTTTACTTTCCTGTTTTATGATCTCTTCATTCCGATGCTATCAACTTTGCAACACTGAGTCAGATTCTGGTTCAGAATCTGATAAGGACTTTTAGAAGCAAACATAGTAATTCTAAGCCAGACTCTAAACTTAGTGTTCAGAATCTTATTTAGATCAATCAGAAGCAGAAGAAAAAAAAGCTTAGAGGAGAAAAGCCAACATAATTCAGTCTTCCCTTCTTGTATCTTGGAGATTCTTGAACCTCTTCTAGATGCCTTCTTAGCTCAGGGGTGGAATTTTGTGCAAAGCCATCTCTTGCACAATGTTGTTTTTCAGATTGGCGTTGTGGAAGCTTTCTTCGATCTAAGTTAGTCTTTCCACCAAGGCTTGATAGATATCTTCATAAATAATCTAGTACACACTATTCAACAATTCATTAGCTCCTTGCATGACAATATTAGCCTGCAAGAGATGAAAAACATGGAGTGCTTCCCGTCCGATCATGGAAGGGAGGGGCATAGGTCTAAAAGAAGGTTCGCCTATGTGTAATTACAGGGTAGATCCAAGGAATGAAGGAAATTGAGAAGTTCCTTGGTTTCTCTAGGTTGGACAGAACTTGGCGGTGGCGTAATGGAATGAGCAGTTGTTAAGACTTGATCGTCCGTCTCTTGAGGAGGATGCGGAAGGTTCCTAGCTGCTTCAGCGGCAGTGATGACTTTTTCGTTGAACAGTGGCACGAGTAGCTTTAGAAACTGCGATTGTTTAACGAATATGATTGAAGATGGCTTGAACATAAAATCGAAGGTACCGATTAGGAGATGGGTATCTATGCTTCGATCGAAAAAGATATCAAATTTATGTTGGAATAAATTAAATTGAGTCAAGAAATAATTAATCGTGGAGATTGCAAGAATCAGAAGCCGATTCCCACAAATGACACCAATGTTCTTAGCCTTCAACTAGGTAGTGATCAGAAATGATGAATTCATGGTTTTGTTGCGGTGGTTCAACATTTCTGATGCGATGGAGAGAGGGATAACCTGCAATTTTATCACTTTAACGCTCAAGTCAGTAAGAGAGTGAAAATAGAACTTTGAATGAGAATGATTCGAATAACTGAAGGGTGGCCCGTTTTATAAAACTATGTGCTTACAGGTATTATAAAAAAAATTCAATGCTCATAGAAAAGCAAGATCTATCTAGCCCTTATGATTTGGTTTTGATTATGACAACTCTATAGATAGCTCAAGCGATCAAAGATGCAAAAGGTGGTTGATCAAACTATTCCTCATAATCAAGCTAAATAATTAGGGTTTATGATCAATAGTGATATCTTAACAACTCGATGATAATGGTAACTAACTTGAAAGCATCTTAAGCCCCGTCCATAAGAATATTCAAGTGAAATGCATATATGATTGGTATGTTCAAAAAAAACTTGAATCTTCAGAGTGTGAAAGCTCACTTGATCGTGTCCGAGTTATTAACATATTGTAGAAACTCAAGGGCATGTCTAGAAGTGTTATGGCTAAATCACACGCACACACACACATACACACACACGCGCGCATGCAGACACAGCACCCCCCTCCCTCTCACCCACACACACACAAAAAATTATTTTTTGAAAGCCTCACCTTTTAAAATAAAATCACCTAATATAATTTTGGAGCCTATCCAGTTGAATTGAAAATTATTACATTGATTAGGACAAGTTTTTGAACAATCTAATTGATTAAAACTAAAGACTAATCCATTAGATGAGGACAAATCAAGTCCATAATCGATTATGGAAGTCTCTTAATGAAGATTAACGATTCTCTATCAAAATCTTCCAATTTGGACAACAATAATCGATTATTGCAAGTACCTAATCAATTAACTAGTCGATTAGATCATTTATTTGGCCCATGGATTGCTCCCACTTTTGCACCATTTCTTGGCTTATGAATATAGGGTATCCCTTTTATTTCAAATCATCCATGAAATGTGAAACTTGTAACATTTCTTGTTTCTCAATCTCTCTAAAATATTTCACTTTCTCTCACATACTTTTATCCATAACGACTTGAGATCATTCTTGAGTTTAGTGATGGAATTGTTCTAGATGATGGCGTTAAACCAAGAGTTATTTTTCCTCTTGAGTAAATCATTCTTCCTTTTAGGAAGTAGTAATTTTGGTTTGGAGATAAACATGTATAAAAGCTCTTTGGGGGATGAGTATAAGTCTCTGTTTAGTTCGTGAACTCCGTCATTGAAGAAAAGCTCTCCTTTTGAGTTCATGAATAATAACTAGAGAAAAATCCTCACAACGGATTTTGAGTTCAACCCGGTTAAAAGCTCAGTTAGTTTGAGATTGGTTCGGTATAAAATCTCACTAGATTTTTGAGTTTAGCCTGTGTAAAAGCTCATTAGATTCAGTTTGTGGTCATCCCGTGTAAAACCTCGGTTTGGTTCGGAGGATAACTAACTCAAAACTTCAACTTGGTTCGAGATTAGTCTGTACAAAATTTCAATTTGACTTTGAGACTAACCACTTGAAGTTATGCTCGTTGTTTGGGTGAAGTCTAACCACTTCATTCCTCAGTTTGCTGTTTGGTTGGAAGTTACCCTGAAATTTCATTTTCCTTGTATAAGGGGGTTCATGGACTTAATCTTCTAAAAGTTCTCAAATATTATTGGATACTCTCAAGATTAGTTATTAGGGAGAGAAGTAAGTCACTTCTTTAGGATCAAACAACTATAAATTATTGGTGTTATCTCTCTTCCCTCAACTCCTTTATTTTCTGCTTAACTTTTGTTGCATATTCAAACGTTTTCATTAAAATATTTTCAAACTCTATTTTAGAATATAATCTTGTTTTAAATTATTGTTTTTTAAACCTCCAAAATTCATCTTACCCACTTGTGTATGAAATACGGCCAACTTTTAGATTGATATGAAAGATTATCATGATATCTTCGTGATGAGTACTCTAGATACAAAGAAAAAGTAGTTTCTTCTTACTTTACTATCAAACTTATGCCTGAAAGCATGTGTGTTAAGGATAAGCACATATTATTCACATTAAAGAAGGTCAAACCCAAGCAAACATGTGCTGGCAATGCATATCCATATAGCTGTCAAAGTATATCAGGAAATTGTATCATAATTGTATTTAAAATAGGATCTCTATTATAGGCAATTATAGACTAGACAATTATAGGTAATTAGTATACAGATTCTTGTACTCTTATATATATATGTACATCATTACAAGAAAAATACACAACAAAATTCCTTTCTTCATATGGTATCAGTTTTTCTCTGGTTAATATCCCTCAGTTTGAGTTTATCATCCTGTTTCAATCCTTCTTCATCGACTCACTCACTCACTCGGATCATCATGTCCGATGTTCCACCACCCAGCATCCCAACCCCTTCACAAAACCCTCCGATCCATGACCAATCCGCCACCACCTCCAACACTGATCCCTGCGTCATTCATCATTCCGACAACCCTACAACTGTCCTTGTTACACCTTTGCTCACGGTCGACAACTATGGTTCATGGAGCCGAGCCGTAACAATGGCACTTCGTGCCAAAAACAAATTTGGGTTTGTCGATGGCACCCTAACCTGTTCAAAGAAGGCCGATGGTATCTCTAAGTGGCGCCGCTGCAACGATATGGTTGCAAGCTGGATTCTCAACTCGGTTTCAACCAAGATTCGCCCTAGCATTCTCTATGCTGAAACGGCAGCACAAATCTGGACCGATCTCAAGGAGCGTTTATCTCAGTCCAACGCTCCGAAAATCTATCAATTGAAACAATCTATCTCTGCCCTAAAACAAGAGGGCATGTCTATATCTCTATATTTTACTCAGTTGAAATCTCTCTGGGATGAACTCCATTCCATCGCACCTACCAAACCGTGCATCTGCGGTAATGCCAAGAGTACCATTGATCAACAAAATCAGGACCGGGCCATGGAATTTCTTCAGGGCGTCCATGACCGATTCTCGGCCGTCCGCAGCCAAATTCTCCTCATGGATCCTTTTCCTTCAATTCAGCGTATTTATAACATCGTACGCCAGGAAGAGAAACAACAAGAGATTAATTTTCGACCCCTCCCTGCTGAGGAATCACCAGCGCTTCAAGCTTCTAAAGTGCATTATCGCACTCAAGGCAAACGGCAGCGTCCGTACTGTGAGAATTGCAATAAGTATGGTCACACTATTGCTACTTGCTATCAGATTCATGGCTTTCCAAATAAGCCACCAAAGAAATCTGAACCACTCTCATCTACTTCCGCTAATCAACTCTCAAGCGCACAATACCAAAAACTCCTATCTCTCTTAGCCAAAGAGGACACTATGGGATCATCTGTGAATTTAGCAGGTACCGCCTTTACTTGTGTTCCTTTTTCTTGGATTATTGATTCTGGCGCTTCAAATCACATATGCACATCTCTTTCTTATTTTTCTTCATATTCACTTGTTCATAAAAATATACTTGTTCAATTACCCGACGGCTCTCACGCGTCCGTGAAACACATCGGCAATATTCATTGCTCGCCGTCACTTACACTCACGAATGTTTATCACATTCCATATTTCAAATATAATCTATTATCTCTTTCACAATTAACAAAATCAATACATTGTGATATTATTTTCTCATCCTCTGGTTGCATATTTCAGGACCGAGCAACGAAGAAGACGATTGGTCGGGGTAGTGCTCGGAATGGACTCTTCTACCTGAATGAAGAACCACCATTAAATAAAGATGACAAGGATCACTATTGCCTTGACCATCCATCCAGTTCTTTTTTTAGTTCTAAGCAATGTAATAAGGCTGACCTATGGCACCTACGCCTCGGTCACCCATCTATTTCCCGCTTTCAATTTATTGTTAAGAACTCTCCAAATATTAATGCAAATAAAGATTTTGTTTGTGACGTTTGTCCGCGTGCAAAACAATCACGTTTACCTTTTTCTTCAAGAACATCATATTCATCTCATTGTTTTGAGTTAATTCATGTTGATATTTGGGGTCCATTCTCTACTCCATCACACAATGGATCACGATATTTTTTAACAATTGTCGACGATTATTCACGATGTACTTGGTTATATCTCATGCAACATAAATCTGATACATTTACTACGCTAATTCATTTTTTTAATCAAATCAATCGCCAATTCAACACTAAAATTAATAAAATTAATTCCGGCGATGGGGGCATCTTTCTTCCCCAACTTCAAGTTATTCGTTCCGACAATGGTTCAAAGTTTTTGTCCAAACAAATCCAAACATGGTTTCATGATCATGGCATTATTCATCAACGCAGCTGCGTTGCAACCCCTCAACAAAATGGCGTTGTGGAGCGCAAGCATCGCCATCTTCTCGACGTCGCAAGAGCATTACGTTTCCAAGCGAAATTACCCCTTTCCTTTTGGGGTGAATGCGTACTCACTGCCGCTTATCTCATAAACAAACTTCCTACTCCCATCCTGAAATATAAATCTCCTCATCAAATTTTACTCGGTTCTCCTCCTTCATACTCATCACTTCGTGTGTTTGGATGTCTCTGTTTTGCCAAAAATATGAACATTCAACACAAATTCGATGAACGAGCCAAACCCGGTATTTTTGTCGGTTACCCTTTTAATCAAAAAGGATACCGCATCTACGATATGCACACTCGCAAAATATATGTCTCTCGCGATGTTCAATTTTTTGAAACCATGTTTCCATATCACGACCTTCAAACTCCTTCCATCGCTAACGACATAAGCATCAACACTCAAATCCTTGATTGTGAATTTGATGATTCCTCTTCCAACTTATCACCTGCATCAAGTATCTCTCCCGGCATTAGCCATCATGATGACACAATTGTGCCCACTCCCACCCCTCAGGATGATAACTCATCGAATATTCCATCCAATATTCCATCCATTCCTGTAGAAACTCCCCAACAACATTCACCTACAGCGATCAATCCTGCAGAACGTCGTTATCCTCAACGTCTTCGTACTCCTTCTGTTCGCCTCACGGACCACGTATGTGACATTAATAATGTCACATCACAGAGTGCCTTCCCATTAAAGAATTATTTCTCTTTATCCAATTTGAGCACTTCTCATCGAGCTCTTCTTGTTAATATCATTGAAAATAAAGAACCAACATCTTATTCTCAAGCTATCAAATCAGCTGAATGGCGTGACGCTATGGCTAAAGAAATCCACGCCCTTGAATCCAACAACACTTGGGTTTTATCTCCTCTCCCGAATGGCAAAACCGCCATAGGTTGTAAGTGGGTATACAAAATTAAATATCACTCTAATGGTACCGTTGAGCGATATAAGGCTCGTTTAGTCGCCAAAGGCTACAATCAAGTACATGGTATTGACTACCATGAAACATTCGCACCGGTTGCCAAACTTGTCACGGTTCGACTACTTCTCTCCATTGCTGCCATTAAAAACTGGCCGTTACACCAACTTGATGTTAACAATGCTTTCCTACAAGGAGACCTTAATGAAGAAGTTTACATGAAATTACCACCTGGCTTCGCTCATAAAGGGAAACCATGTGTTTGCAAATTAAACAAATCCATCTATGGTCTCAAACAGGCATCCCGTCAATGGTTCTCAAAATTCTCCACCACCCTCATTCAAAAGGGTTTTCATCAATCCATCTCTGATTATAGTCTATTCACTTTCAAAAGTAATCACACGACTATATTTATACTCGTTTATGTAGATGACATCATCATCACTGGAAATAACGAAGATGCTATCTCCGACATCAAGAAATTTCTCGCCCAGGCCTTTTCCATCAAAGATCTTGGAAATCTTTCATACTTCTTAGGTATCGAAGTATCCCGTTATAAAAAGGGAATATTCTTATGTCAAAGGAAATATACACTTGACATTTTATCCGACTCTGGTATGACTGGTTGCCGACCATCAGATTTTCCTATGGAGCAACACCTCCGTCTACGGCCCAATGAAGGAAGCCCTCTTCCTGATCCGACAATCTATCGTCGCCTCATTGGTCGTCTATTATATTTAACAGTGACACGGCCCGACATCCAATACGCTGTTAACACTCTCAGTCAATTCATGCAATCTCCATGTACAACTCATCTCGATGCGGCCACACGAGTTCTCCGATATCTTAAGGGGAGTGTCGGCAAAGGCTTGTTTCTTTCGGCTTCTAGCTCCCTCAATTTAGTTGGATATGCCGACTCTGATTGGGTTGGTTGTCCTACTACTCGTCGCTCCACTACCGGCTATTTTACCATGATGGGCTCTAATCCTATATCATGGAAAACCAAGAAGCAACCAACAATTTCTCGTTCCTCTGCTGAAGCAGAATATCGTTCCCTTGCAACCTTATCTTCCGAGTTACAATGGTTAAAATATCTTCTCTCGGATCTTGGCATTGATCATCCTCAACCGATCACCGTTCATTGTGATAGTCAAGCTGCTATTCACATCGCCGAAAACCCAGTTTTTCATGAACGCACAAAACACATTGAAATTGATTGTCATTTCGTTCGTGAGAAAATTAAATCAGGTCTTATCAGCCCTTCTTATCTCCGATCTTTTGACCAACTAGCTGACATATTTACTAAACCTCTTGGAGGCGATACTTATAAACGACTACTCGGCAAGTTGGGTGTTCTTGAGATTTCAATCCCACCTCCAACTTGAGGGGGGGTGTTAAGGATAAGCACATATTATTCACATTAAAGAAGGTCAAACCCAAGCAAACATGTGCTGGCAATGCATATCCATATAGCTGTCAAAGTATATCAGGAAATTGTATCATAATTGTATTTAAAATAGGATCTCTATTATAGGCAATTATAGACTAGACAATTATAGGTAATTAGTATACAGATTCTTGTACTCTTATATATATATGTACATCATTACAAGAAAAATACACAACAAAATTCCTTTCTTCATAATGTGGCCAACTCATAACAATTTACAATTAAGTTTGTTATCTAAATAATTTTATTTTGTTAATTATAGAAGTAGACTCTCTGTCTGCTGCATTTTCGAGTCTAGTTTTTTAATTTTTGTGTGTCTAATATAATTTATTTTTATATACTAATATTATTAATATGTATATTTATTAGTTTACCTGTTCTTACAAATAAAAAAGGACATGGATATGTATAAATATTTTAGACGGAAATTTAAAGAAATTTTTATTTTTCAAAATTTAAACTATGATAATATTTTATGAAAAATTTATAAATGTTTTATTTAATATTTTATAATTTGATAAAGTAAAAAATATCTAACCTTTGAGGTGTTTGAATATTTGATTAGATATTTTCTAAATAATTACGTATACTTAAATTTGTAACAAAATAAATAAATAGTTTTAATTACATAAAAATTTAAGTGTTTTTTTTTGGAGAAAAAAAATTAAGTGAATTAAACTCTATAGCTCAGTCATGATAAATTTCAAGACTTAACTTTTTTAATAAAAATAATTAAACCTTATTCATTAAAAAGTCTTTAAATTAATAACAGGGACATATAAGTGAACTCCTTATCACTTCAGTAATATTTAATCGACAAATAAATATATTATTTCAATACATCATTATTATTTTTTTATAAATTCTTTATGTCAATAAAAATATAATTCCAATTATATACAAATTTTTCATTTCAATATATCATCTCAAATTTATAATTTATAATTTTAGTGAAAGTATTATCATATTATAAAAGCACTTTAAAAAAAGTTCAAGAGGTAAGAATTTTAAGATAAAAATAGTGTTAATATACACCTAACTATAATTAATAATTATTTTTTAAATTATTATTATTATTATTATTATTATTATTATTATTATTATTATTATTATTATTATTATTATTATTATTATTATTATTTTATAAAATGGATACTTGGTGAATAATCCCGTATTTCCATCCACACTCGCTCTTATTATTTGAATAAATAAATTCAATATATTATAAAAGATATTATAGCAATACATTCTTTGACATTTACCAAAAATAAATATTTATCAAAAAATACCCATAGTTTTATAATACTTTCTTTGATAATTAGAAAAAATAAATATTTATCAATAAATACCCATGGTTTTATAATACTTTTTTTGGCAGGTATCATCCCATGGTTTTATTCATGTTCTAATTGATATAGCTTTTTAAAGCTAGTGGTTTTGACAAACAGTGGGTATTTTATTATTAGAAAAACAAATTTAGATTATAATTTTTTTAGGCTTTAAAATATACTTTATATAATTTAGGTAGGTTTAATGATTAATTCGTTATTGTCTAACACAATGATTATCAAATGCATTTCGATTCTTTTATTTTACATCATTCATGAGATTAGTCCCTTTTTTTTCAAATACAAAATGTTTTTGGATACCATTTTCACCTTATGTTTATTTTTTTAATGATATGTAATTTATAATTTTTATATTTAAAGTTTTACAAATATTTGTATAGGATGATTTATCTTTTTTTATAAGTGATAAATGAATATATCATTAATTTTAAGAGTTAAAAAAAGTTAAAGAAGGTCAAAAGGAGACAAAATAGAGGGTCAAAATGATTACTAAGTCTATTTTATATGAATAATAATTATAATATTTTACAACAAATTTGAAATTTGTACTTTAAAATTATAAAATCAAACTCTTATTACTTGAGGTAACATTTCATGATAATATATTGTTCCAAAATTATTAATAACATTTAAAAGTTAAATATTCAAGGTCTGCATGTACCCATCTTTTTAGATTAATTAAAATATTAAAATTAAACTTGAAGTATTGAGTAGAACAATTAATCTTAAAGATTAATTTTTTTATAATAGAAATATTCCCTTGAAATAAATAATAAAAGATGTACTAGTTTTAGTCTTAGGAACTATTTAAAATTGAATTAATCGAACATATATTTTAATTTATCAATATATAATTATGTTAATGTATATTTTTTGAAACATTTAATGTGATAAAAAAGTAAAATATTAATTTAAAATGATTTTTTTAAAATGATTTTTTTATATTCAATTAAGTGAATGTAAATTTTTTTCTTCTTTTGATAAATAAAGAAAGAAACATTTTAATTTTGTTTGGAAAAGATAAAATATAGTTTAACTATTATGCATTGATTGTACAAATTACTTTTATATATGAAGATTTTTGTCATTTTTGTGAAATATTATTCAAAAAAATCATTTTTTAATGTTAGTGAATAGTTATCATAAGTTTTTGAAAATTGTTTTGTTTGTAAGCATTAATATTTTATGATAAATTTGAAATATTCTTTATTTAACTTTTTATTTTATATAAAATCTTATTCAAAATTTCTAATGTATAGTTTATCTTACCCATTAAGAAATTAGATAATACAGAGAGTAAGAAAGGTTTTTATTATAATTAATTAGATATTATTGGTTAATGATGGTATTTAACTGTATTTTTTTTTGTCTAATTATTAATTTTTAGATTATTTATCTCATGAGAAATGAAGAGTTAAAAAAATAAAAAGGGGTTTATTATTATTTATTTTTTTAATTTGGTGGTGCTACATTCTTGAGAATCTGAAAATGCCCTCAAGCGTCCGGAGATGCACTATCAGACGCACCCAAAATCACGCATATCTTCTATTTTCTGAATTTTACCCCAGTTTTTGAAAAATAAAAGTTCGGAGATGCATCTTTGTATCATATTTGGGTGTATCTAGAAATGCATATCTGAAATATCTCTTGAGCTCATTTATGGGTTTGTTATTCATGCAAATGATTAAAATAGCAACTCAGTGATATTTTCGGAGATATATCTCCGGAAATGCCTTGCGGAAAACTTGATAAAATGCCACCTTACATGAACTTCTTCTTTATGCTAAAATAAGAAACCAAAGCAAAACCCTTGAAATATTTTATCTCATTGTCAATCAATTTTTCAACACCAAAACAAGCTGAAATTCCAGGTAAATATCATTCATTTCATCCCTCATTCCTTACATTAATCTTAGTTTTCAGTTGAAAAATGACAGTTGAGTCCGGAGATGCATTTCTTGACGAAGTTAGGTGAGTTATGAATGTGCATCTCCGGATTTTCCTGATAGTTTGAAATGTAACTCTATTTTTTAATTATTGATGGTAATAGATATGGTGCATCTAGATATGTTTCCCAAAGCTATTGTGAGTGTGGATGTTAAATCGGTCGAAGTAAAGCATGATGTTAAACCATATGAAGTGAATGATGATCACTATAACAAATAACGCTATTTATGACAAAGCTTTCACCACGAACAATAAAAAATTGATGATGTATGTAACAAGAGCGCCTTGTTTTTTTATTAAAATAAATAAATTTCTTACCTCATTTTTTGAAAAGTCGGCACAAATATATGCTCAGGGTTTGAGATTCGATTCTCAGTTCCTGCAGTTTTATGTTTTATATGGAATCAAAAATGCGCCTTTAATTTTTATAGATTTTACGTCTGATATGTTACCTCGGTTTTCATGAAAATCGAGATAAATACTCTATATTTTTTTTATTCTTTTTGGAACCAAAAAGGCGCCTTTATTTTTTAAATATTTTACGTCGGATATGTTACCTCTATTTTCACTATAATTCTGATAAATATTCTTTATATTTTTTATTCCCTCAGTGTCTACCTCATTCACTTATCGAGCCCTAGCGAAAGAACCCTTCTTCTCCAGCCAATAAAAGAACACTTATTCTTCAAGGAGCCCTAGCGAACGAAAAAACTCTCTCACCATTATTCTTCGATATGTTATTATTGTTTTTTGTTGTTCTTATTGTTGCTTTGGTCCATTATTGTTGTTCTTGTTATTCTCCATTATTGTTGTTGTTGTTGTTGTTGAGAAGCTTTATTTTTGTTAGCTGTGTATTATTTTTTTTTTCAGAAGCTTTATGTGGTTATGAATCGTAGGTGGATGAAAGCCAATAGATTAAGTATAGAGTATGAGAATAGATTAAAACATTTCTTGATCTCGCTGAAAAAAACCTTCCTGATAATAATGAGATTTTTTGGTGTCCTTGTAAAAACTGCTTTAATACGGAAAAAAAACATCATAGGGATGTTATATTCAATCATTGTGGTTGTAATGGAATTATTCAAAATTACACAAAATGGGTATGGCATGGTGAAGCGACAAAAAAAAGACATCTATCATACAGTTGAAGATGATGAACTTATGAATGATACTTTAGAAGACATCATTCGTGATATTAGAGTTGATGCTTTCAAGAATGCTAATGTGGTAGATACTTTACGAAGAGACATGGAAGATTCATTGTATCCGGGATGTAAAAAATTTACAAGATTGTCAGTTGTGTTAAGACTATTTAATCTTAAGGCAAGAGGTGGGTGGGCGGATAAAAGTTTCATTGAATTGCTTGAATTGTTAAAAGAAATGCTTCCCGAAGGTAACGCGTTGTCGAACCGTACTTATGAGGCCAAAAAGATATTGTATCCAATGAGTTTGGACTATATCAAAATACATGCATGTCGTAATGATTGCATATTATATAGGAAAGATTTTGAAAACAAGAAGAAGGACAATGGTATTGATGACGATGATGATATAACTAGCAAGGGTGTTCCTGCCAAGGTGATGTGGTACCTACCTATAATTCTAAGGTTCAAGATATTTTTTTCTAATGTTAGTGAAGCAAAGAATATTATATGGCATGCATATGAAAGAGTGTGTGATGGAAAAAATTTCCATGTAGCTGATTCATTGCAATGGAAGAAAATTGATTCCTTGTATCCAAATTTTGCCATTGAACCGAGGAATCTTAGGCTTAGACTTGCCACCGATGGAATGAACCCTTTGGTAGAGTACTAACCATAGGTCATGGCATGTTCTTCTCATACTTTACAACCTATCTCCATGGTTGTCCATGAAGCGCAAGTATGTGATGTTATCGATGATGATTTCAGGTCCAAAATAACCAGGGAACGACATTGATGTTTATTTAACGCCATTGATTGAAGATTTAAGAAGTTTATGTGAGGAAGGTGTGGATGTTGATGATACGTATACAAGTGATAACTTTAAGTTGTGTGCCATGTTGTTTTGCACAATCAATGACTTTCCTGCATATGGTAATTTGTCTAGATACATCGTCAAGGGACAAAAAGTGTGTCATATATGTGAAGTTGATACATGTCACCAACAATTACAAAATGGAAAAACAGACAGTTTATCTTAGGCATCGAAAATTTCTAAGACCTAATAATCCATATTGTAGATTGCGGAAGACTTTTAAAGGAGAGCAAAAGTTTGATATCACTCCAAAGCCCTTAATTGGGAAGGAAGTTTATAGAAAACAAAAACTGTTGGTGTAAGCCCTAGAGGCCAATACTTTTGGTACTTGTATCGAATTATTTATTAATAACAAAAGGCATTTTCTTTATTATGGTTGATTAATAAAGTCCCTAGAATAGATAGTCCGTTTAATGTATTAAGTATGACTTAATCATGAGAACACATTAAACATAAGGGCACTGTTCTTAAAGTATCCGTAGTCGAGCTTTAATGTGAAGTGGGATAACATTAAAGCATTAAGACTATTATGTTTGTAGACTGATGATCACATCTCATGGATCATGGATAAAGAGTTATCAAGTCTTAAACATAGGTATGAATATTAGGAGTAATATTAATACCGGATTGACCCGCTATGAGAATACTATATAGAAAGTTATGCAAAGTGTCATAAGTTATTCTCATGGTGATAATAGTGTATACCACTCTTCGACCTGAAACCACTATGGATCCTAGATGTAGAGTCGAGTGCTTTGTTGCTGATCCAATGTTGTCCGTAACTGGATAACCATAAAGACAGTTGATGGGTACTCCACAAAGCATGCTGAGGGACATGAGTGTCCTAGATGGAATTTGCCAATCCTGCGTAACAGGATAAATGTCTATGGGCCCAATATTGAACTGGACAAGGGTGACACGGTCTATACCTTGTGTTCAATATAGACATAAGGGCAAAGGGGTAATTATACACATAATTATTATCACAGGAGGTTTTGTCAGATCACATGACATTTTCGTGACTTGGGTAGCAGTGATGTGTTGCTAGATACCGCTCACTGTTTATTATGTTAAATGCGTGATTTAATATAATTGCCAACGCCGTGAAAACCTATAGGATCACACACAAAGGACGGATTGATGAGAGATAGAGTAACTAAGGAACACCGTAAGGTACGGTGCACTTAAGTGGGAGACGAAATATGGTAAGGTACCAAATACTTAAGTGATTTTGGGCATATTATAAGATATGGGCCAAAATGCACTTAAGTGGGCTTTTTGGCTTGAAGCCCACACAAGTGGTTCTATAAATAGAACCCCTTAGGTAGAAGCATTGTAACTCACTGAGACAGAAAACACAACTGAAGAGTTGGAATTTCGTATCTCTCTCTCACTCAAAGCCTTCATTCATAACAGCTAGCACTGCGATTGAAGGAATCCGTTCGTGTGGACTTAGTAGAGACGTTGTCATCGTTCAACATTCGTGATCGCCCCGTGGATCTGTATCAAAGGTTTTGATCATTATCAGAGATTTTCACCAAAGGTTTGAATCGCCACAAGAGGTAACGATTCTATCATTGATCATGCCCATTCGTAAGGATCACTAAATGGAGAAATTTTTAAATTCCGCTGCGCCTTGGATGGCAATTCTCCAACAGTGGTATCAGAGCCACTTACGAAACCATGAATCTGATAACTGTTTTTGTTCTGTAATAATATGATTAAAGACAGAATGAATCAGAGGTTAAATTGAGATCGATCAAGTTACATATATGTGATATATGTAATCCTGATGCAAAATACATTATATATGATATAGTGTTCTCGTTTCGTTCATTCAAACCCTCGATGATTGTTTTCCTTTGAGCGATCAATGGTCGTTTGCTTCTTGATCCGACATTAGTATGGTGAAGCAATGACGTGTTGATCAATCATACTGAATTAACAATCGAGATGTGTTTGACGGTCTGAAATTGGTGCATCAGGGTTAGTGACGGCACAAGGGTTGTGTTGTCAGAGAGTTATGCGATTGGGGTTTGACTGCACAAGAGTTGTGCGTTCTAAACACTTTTCCGAACAGTGTTAACCGGTTAACGTGTATGGTTAACCGGTTAACGAGAAACTGAATACAACCTTCTAAACATTTTTTGAACAGTGTTAACCGGTTAACGCATATGGTTAACCGGTTAACGGAATGCGAAATAAAATTTTTGAGATTTTCAAACAGTGTTAACCGGTTAACGCATTTGGTTAACCGGTTAACGCAAGGCGGAAAACAGTTTTCCAAGAAATTTTTCAACAGTGTTAACCGGTTAACGCATATGGCTAACCGGTTAACGCAAGGAAGAAAAGAATTTTCTAAAAGTTTTCAAACAGTGTTAACCGGTTAACGCATATGGTTAACCGGTTAACGCAAGGAAAAATTCACCCGTTCGGCTAGAAAAAGTGTTTTGAAGTATCAAGTGTTGATACGAAAAACGACGTCAATTTTAAATGAATTGTTCATTAAAATTTTCGAGCAGGGGCGCTGCCCCTTCGACCCCGCAAGGGGCGCTGCCCCCTTGACCCCTGTCCTTTGAACGGTTAGCGGAACCACACCGCTGACCGAGCAGCGGAACACCCGTTCCCGCTGTCCGGGCAGCGGACCCCCGGCTAACTCTGCGTAGTGTGATCGATCGTCGAAATTTAATTTGATTTTAATTAATTAAAGGAATTAATAATAATAATAATAAAGTGTTTATTATTGTCTTGTGGTGATCGGTTATGGTCTTAGTTTTCCTTTGTTTTGTTTTGGGTTTTTTAAAATACGACCTGCGTGTCATGCCTCTCTCTTAATCTCCCAAATGTAACTTCTTTTCTCATCTCACTCCCTCGTATGTAAAACGAGTTTCTTTCATGTAATGTAATGATATGAAGAAAGCAAAGAAGTCAGTACCAAAGGAGGACAACCTTGAAGATCTTGCTTGGAGAAGCTTAGATCGTTGTAGGTTAGCTTAGGTTCTCTCATTGGCTTGGGAGAACAATTGCGCTAGGGGCCATAACTGTTTCGTTATGTATGTATGTATGTTGATGCATGTGAATGTATGTTGATGCATGTGAGAGACGGTTTATATGATAAACAAGCCGGTGAGATTAAAAAAATTGTAATTCCCTCAAAATAAATATTAAGTTTTAAGCTTTCCAAGTTTTAACACTCATCAAGACTAGTACCGAATAATGTAGGTTTCGCCTACGCGAGGTGCATGTTCTATATTAGTAAGGTGCGATGGGATAATTGTAATATCCAACTGTTAAAACAATGGGTCAAACTTAACTAAACAAATTATAATAAGATTATATATATGTTTAGAAGCAAGAGTTGGGAATAATCCATATGATGGATTGGAATAAGGAGTTATTCACCCAATCGAAATTTTCGAGAGTTGTATGAGATACAATTGGAAGGAGTTCCTACCTAAATAACCTAGTTTTGTGTAATCCGCCTACGCGGACTTAGAACGAAGTGAAATATGGATCTCGACCCACTAGAAAATCTTCCAACGGGATTTTCCGAATCAAATGATGAGGGTCATTTGTCTTGAGTAAAATAGTGGGAGCATATTTAATTAAAGGCCTAATTGAATATGTCAATGATACTTATATTTTCATTAATCCTTATGTAGATTACCATGACAGCAAACACCTCTAACAACATCCTGCGATCAATCCTTGATAAGGAAAAATTGTCTGGGACAAATTTCCTGGATTGGCACCGAAACTTGAGGATTATCCTCAAACATGATAAAAAGTTGTATGTCTTGGAGACACCTATTCCTGAAGAGGAACCTCCTAGTTCTGCACCTAAGGCAGAAAGAGATGCTTATAAGAAGCATGTCGATGATGCCAATGAAACTGCTTGTCTCATGCTAGCTACCATGAACTCAGAATTGCAAAAGCAACATGAGAACATGTCAGCGTTCGATATGATCGAACACCTGAAGTTGCTCTATCAAGAGCAAGCAAGGCATGAGAGGTTTGAAGTTTCAAAATCCCTTTTTCAAAGCAAGTTAGCTGAGGGAGCCCCTGTAGGTCCCCATGTACTCAAGATGATTGGGTATGTGGAAAACCTTGAGAGATTGGGTTTTCCCCTCGAAAAGGAACTTGCAACTGATTTGATCTTGCAATCGTTGCCAAATAGTTTCAGTCAATTTGTCCTAAATTTCAATATGATTGATATGGACAA
Organism: Lathyrus oleraceus; assembly: GCF_024323335.1. Lineage (NCBI taxonomy): Eukaryota > Viridiplantae > Streptophyta > Magnoliopsida > Fabales > Fabaceae > Lathyrus > Lathyrus oleraceus. Next base: position 268,082,392 of record NC_066579.1, on the reverse strand, counting down.
ATCTCTTCCTGAACTGCTCGCCATGTTAAGAACTGCCGAGCAGAATCTGAAGTCAAAAGGGAAGTCCATTCTGATGATCGGAAATGGAAAGAGACAGAACAAAAGGCCCACTAAGCAGAGTGATAAGGGGAAGGGCAAGGAAGTTGCCAATCCCAGATCCACTGCGGCTTTGAAGCCTAGTGGAGGCATAGCAAAAGAAGGCACCTGCTTCCATTGCGGTAAGACCGGACACTGGAAGAGGAACTGCCCAAAGTACCTGGAAGATAAGAAGAATGGAGTAGAGACTTCAACTTCAGGTAATTTTGTTATTAATTTATCTACTTCTGCATCATGGGTATTAGATACTGGATGCGGTTCTCACATTTGTACAAATGTGCAGGAACTAAAAAGGAGTAGAGATTTGGCAAAAGGTGAAGTCGACCTACGAGTTGGCTATGGAGCAAAGGTTGCTGCTTTAGCCGTAGGAACTTTTGTATTGACTTTACCTAGTGGTTTAATAATTCAGTTAGAGAACTATTATTATGTACCTGCAATTAGCAGGAATATTATTTCCATTGCTTGTTTGGACAAGTTTGGTTTTTCATTTACAATAAAGAACAATTGTTGCTCAATTTATTTGAATGATATATTCTATGCTACTGCACAAATGAACAATGGACTATATGTCCTTGATCTTGAAATGCCTATTAATAACATTAAAACAAAAGGGTGAAACCTAACGAGTTAAAACCAACTAGGTAAGAATATTAAAACTCTTCGATCAGATCGAAGTGATGAGTATTTAATCCTAAAGTTTGATGACCATCTGAAAGAGTGTGGGATCCTATCCCAACTTACTCCTCCTGGAACATCCCAATGGAAGGGTGTATCTGAGAGAAGAAATCGAACCCTGTTGGACATGGTCCAATCCATGATGAGTCACACCAATCTTCCAAACTCCTTTTGAGGACATACACCATTGACATCAGCTTACACACTTAACCGTGTTCCATCCAAAAGGTTGAAAAAGACACCATATGAGATATGGAGTGGTAAGAGACCACATATGTCTTACATGAAGATTTGGGGTTGCGAAGTTTATGTGAAACGACAAATTTCAACTAAGCTTAAGCCCAAATCTGATCAATGCTTATTTGTGGGGGTATCCTAAAGAAACAAGAGGATATTACTTCTACAATCCTTCGGAGGGCAAAGTGTTTGTCGCTTGAACTGGAGTTTTCCTAGAAAAGGATTTTAATTCCAAAGGAACTAGTGAGAGGAAAGTAGAGCTTGAAGAAATTCAAGAATCACAAAGCATCCAGACACCTATGGAGGAATTAGAGCAGGAAACACAAGTAGTTGTGTAAGAGCAACCTGCTCAAGTAGAACAAGACCAGCGTAGGTCAGGCAGGATACGTCACCTACCTGAGATATATGGATATCTGATCTAGGTGATGTATTACTCATGGATCAAGATGAGCCTGTGACCTACTCATGGAATCTTCGTTTTGATGAAACAGTTAAACTGTATGGATTCATCAAGAACGAAGATGAGCCTTGTGTCTACAAGAAGGTTAGTGGGAGCATGATCGTATTCCTGGTATCATATGTAGGTGACATATTACTTATTGGAATCGATATCCCTACCCTGCAACAAGTAAAGTCTTGGTTGGGGAAATGCTTTTCTATGAAGGACCTAGGTGAAGCGGCCTATATATTAGGAATCAGAATCTATAGAGATAGATCACAAAACTGCTTGGCCTAAGTCAGAGTACATACATAGACAAAGTGCTGAGACGCTTTAATATGAATGATTCCAATCTGGTTATGTGTTTTGCTTAAATGGTGGCACTGTGAGCTTGAAAAGTTCAACGCAAGATGCAGTTGCTGATTCTACAACTGAGGCCGAGTATATTGCTGCCTTAAGTGCAGCAAAGGAAGCTGTTTGGATCAATAAACTTGGCATAGTCCCTAGCATTGTGGATCCCATTGGTCTCTATTATGATAACAATGGTGTTATCGCACAAGCTAAGGAGCCTAGATCTCACCAACGATCCAAACACATACTTAGGCATTATGCAAAAATATGTAAAGTACCTACACTTGACAATATAGTTGACCCACTGACAAAGTCTCTTGCGCAGCAGAAGCATGATGGCCATACTAGATCAATGGGCATACAGGGTATGCCTGATTGGCTCTAGTGCTAGTGGGAGATTGTTGGTGTAAGCCCTAGAGGCCAATACTTTTGGTACGTGTATCGAATTATTTATTAATAATAAAAGGCATTTTCTTTATTATGGTTGATTAATAAAGTCCCTAGAATAGATAGTCCGTTTAATGTATTAAGTGTGACTTAATCATGAGAACACATTAAACATAAGGGCATTGTTCTTAAAGTACCCGTAGTCGAGCTTTAATGTTAAATGGGATAACATTAAAGCATTAAGACTATTATGTTTGTAGACTGATGATCACATCTCATGGATCATGGATAAAGAGTTATCAAGTCTTAAACATAGGTATGAATATTAGGAATAATATTTATACCGGATTGACCCGCTATGAGAATACTATATAGAAAGTTATGCAAAGTGTCATAAGTTATTCTCATGGTGATAATAGTGTATACCACTCTTCGACCTGAAACCACTATGGATCCTAGATGTAGAGTCGAGTGCTTTGTTGCTGATCCAACGTTGTCCGTAACTGGATAACCATAAAGACAGTTGATGGGTACTCCACAAAGCATGCTGAGGGACATGAGTGTCCTAGATGGAATTTTCCAATCCTGCGTAACAGGATAAATGTCTATGGGCCCAATATTGAACTGGACAAGGGTGACACGGTCTATACCTTGTGTTCAATATAGACATAAGGGCAAAGGGGTAATTATACACATAATTATTATCACAGGAGGTTTTGTCAGATCACATGACAATTTCGTGACTTGGGTAGCAGTGATGTGTTGTTAGATACCGCTCACTGTTTATTATGTTAAATGCGTGATTTAATATAATTGCCAACGCCGCGAAAACCTATAGGGTCACACACAAAGGACGGATGGATGAGAGATGGAGTAACTAAGGAACACCGTAAGGTACGGTGCACTTAAGTGGGAGATGAAATATGGTAAGGTACCAAATACTTAAGTGATTTTGGGCATATTATAAGATATGGGCCAAAATGCACTTAAGTGGGCTTTTTGGCTTAAAGCCCACACAAGTGGTTCTATAAATAGAACCCCTTGGGTAGAAGCATTGTAACTCACTGAGACAGAAAACACAACTGAAGAGTTGGAATTTCGTATCTCTCTCTCACTCAAAGCCTTCATTCATAACAGCTAGCACTGCGATTGAAGGAATCCGTTCGTGTGGACTGAGTAGAGACGTTGTCATCGTTCAACGTTCGTGATCGCCCCGTGGATCTGTATCAAAGGTTTTGATCATTATCAGAGATTTGCACCAAAGGTTTGAATCGCCACAAGAGGTAACGATTCTATCACTGATCATGCCCATTCGTAAGGATCACTAAATGGAGAAATTTTTAAATTCCGCTGCGCCTTGGATGGCAATTCTCCAACAAAAACACATTAAGGTTGTCTTTGTAAAGAAACAAAAAAAGGAAGTGGAGAAAAATATTTGGAAAAAGAGGTCGCTATTCTATGATTTTCCATACTGGTCTAGTCTTGATGTGATGTATGTGGAGAAAAATGTATGTGATAGTATGATTGGAACACTTCTCAACATTAAAGGAAAAACAAAAGATACTAAGAAATTTCGTGAAGATATGGTTGTGATAGGTATACAACAAGAGTTATCCCCAAAAGAAGTAGGAAATAGAATCTATTTACCCTTGGCATGTCACAATCTTTCTAAAAAAGAAAAAGAAAACATTTTTGTGATTGTTTGCAGGGTATCAAAGTTCCCCAATGATACTCATCAAGTGTGAATAAAATTGTGTCAGAGAACAATCACAAATTAGTTCGCTCAGAATCTCATGATTGTCATGTCTTGATGCAACAACTTCTACCAGTGGCTATTTGGGGCATTTTACCAAGAAATATAAGGGTAACTATAATCAGATTGTGATTATTCTTCAATGTTATATGTAGTGAAATTATTGATCCTGTAAACTTAGATGAGTTGGAACACGAAGTTGCAGTTATGTTGTGCCAATTAGAGATGTTTTTCCCTCCATCATTCTTTTACAATATGGTTCACTTAGTTATTCATCTAGTAAGGGATATTGGAATTTGTGGTCCAGTTTATTTATGGTGGATGTATCCGGTAGAGCGTTACATGAAGATTTTTAAAGGGTATACAAATAATTGTCACTGTTCAAAAGCTTTGATCGTAGAAAGGTACATCACAGAAGAAACTATCGAGTTTTGTACAAACTATTTGTCAGAAACTTCCTTTATAGGAATTCTTGGATCTCGTAATGATGGATTTTATGATGGTAGAAGTATCCAAGGTTTAAATGTTAAGACATTTTCCCGAGAAGTAGTTCTTCAAGCACATTTTCATATATTGAATATAGTGAAGTTCAACCTTACTTGACCTCTCACAAAAGTCTTTTAAAGGAACGGATGAATGAAAAATGGTTGTTGACAGAGTATAACAAAACTTTCATAAATTGGTTTGATGAAGTTATTTCCAAAGAAAATAGTGCATCTGATCTTTGCAAATGGTTGTCACGTATGCCTAAGTTTAACGTAATTACTTGGAGTGCATGCGACATTTCTAAATATTCATTCTATACAAAATCAAAGTATGATCATAGCACCATGAAAAATAATGGGGTTATGGTTGAGGCTTAATCCATGCGCTCTTCTAGTTCCAAAGATAACAATCTTGTACTAGCATCTAAGGCGTATTTTAGAGTCATTAAGAAGATTTGGAGATTAACTATGTTTCTTTTAAAGTTCCTTTATTTAAGTGCAAGTGGATTGACAGTAACACTGGTGTAGAAAGCGATGAATTGGGATTCATATGGGTTGATATTCGTAAGGAAACTTATAAGAATGAACCTTTCATCATGGCAACCCAAGTAAAATAAGTTTTTTATGTCACTGATCCTTCTAACAGTAGATGGTCAATTGTTCTTCAAGGTAAACATCTTCCCGATAATACTGATGAATATCAAGATTTTAACTATGAGACACCTTGTTTAGCAACACATGTACGTCAAGCATCCGAAGAAAATGATTCAGATGATGTGCATGTTATTCGTCGTGATCACGAAGAGGGGATATGGGAAAACTAGTAAGTAAATATTTTATATCCCTTTGAAATTTATGATTAATCATTTTACTCCTTTTTAATCATTGTACTATATATTTAAAGTTATTGTTGATTGACCTAATTAGTTTCAAGTGTTGTTCAAAATATAGGTGCTTAAGAACCAGTGACAAATCCTATTGGCAGTCTGCAAAAAAATTGTTTTGGTTATTGATTTTGTTTCATAATCCTTTGTTTTAGTTTTGAAAATGGTTATGTAATTGGTTCTGTAATACATGTTCCAAAAAATATGGTTCTATATTCCTATAATTGGTTCTAAAAATATGGTTCTATATTCAGGAATATGGTTCTCTAAATGGCTCTGTAGTATAGGTGCAAATGATAGTACAAAAAAAAACTTTACCCCTCAGTGTTTACATAAAATCGAGGTAATAACATTGAGAAATTACCTCGGTGTTTACATAAAACTGAGGTAATAACATTGGACGCGCCATCATGTTCTAAAAATAATAAAAATGTTGATATCGGGGATCGAAGCCACGACCTTCTAATTTCTAACCTCAGTTTTAGCATCACCGAGGTTACAAGTGATTATTTTTCATGTCGCCCTTTGTTACCTCTCCTGTGTAGCCGAGGTTAAATGCATTTAGCGGGCGACGTTATATGTGTTATTTGTAGTAGTATGTTCAACCGAATGAAGCGAATGATAATTTTAAATAGGGTGCTTGACCAGTCATTGTATAGGTAGATGTTTGTGCATAATTTAAAAATAAAGAAGTGTTTTTTGTTCATGAACATATGCTACAATGAGTCCGTAGGGAGGGGAGTTTGGCGTTGTAATTGGAAGGTTTGGCAATGGTTAGGATAGAAGACAAGCATTTGTAACCATGGTATGCGAAATAAGTGGCACATACCAACCAAATATTAGGAAGTTGAAGTGAGATGACACTGGATCAAGGAAATGTGAGTGTCTGTTTAAATTGCACGGATACAGTGTGGCGGATGAGACCTGAAAATTTAATGTGATTTTCGGTATACATAATCATGCCTTAGATGACAAGCTAGTCGGCCATCCCATTGTATGTCACCTTTTTCCAAAGGAAAGGATGGAAGAGTTCACCAAGTCTTCGACATTGAACGAGAAGAAAATAAGGAAAAGTCGAAGAATGAGCCACCAATAGATCACTACTACAAAAAATACATTTTATGATGAAACTTTCACATCACCCAACAATAAACTAAGGTATAAATCATAGATGTGTCACATTTTATTTTTTAAAAAATATCATATATTCCCTTGGTTTAGCTGGAAATCGATGGATAAAATATTTAGAGGACATGCATTTGAATCCTAGCATCTATACTTTAACACATTTTAATATTTTAAAATTTTTTTGATGATATATTACCTAAATTTTGTTGAAAACCGAAGAATAAAATATTTAGAGGACACGTCTTTGAATCCCAGCAACTACATTTTATTACCTTTTATTTTTTTTAATTTTATTTTTTTATGACTATTACCTTGGTTTTGCTGAAAACCGGGGATACATTATTTAGATGACACATCTTCGAATCCCAACAACTATATTTTATCAACTTTTAATTTTTTTTATGACTTATTACTTCGGTTTTGTTGAAAACCGAGTTGTAAAGTAGCATATATTTTATTTATTTATTTATGACTAATTTGATTAAAAAATTAAGTAGCAAATCTTTGTCGTACATTTATAAAGTAACAATGGTCAAGATATTGTCAAATCATCAATCCACGTGAAACATTAGTGATCCGTATGAAGCTCTCACTAGCCAATCAAAATATAAATGCCACAACTATCCATCTTGGATGCAAAATGCTGAAATTTAAATTTAAAATATTGAAAACAATGATAATGAAAGCAAGAGCAGGAAAATATTTCATTGTTAGTTTCTTAACATATTCTTTTCTCTAGTAATTCTTATTAAAAATGTTTGATGTTAGATTTTAAAATATGAAAGTAACTTATTAATGTTAGTTGTAGTTGTTTCAAGTAAAATGTTTAATATTGTTGTTGTTGTTGAAATTTAGTATTTAATGATTCTATTGATTTTGTTTATTTGTTGTTGTTGTTGTTGATATTTAATGTTAAAGATTCCATAAATTTTGTTGTTGTTGTCGTTGTTTTTGTTGTTGAGATTTAATATTTAAGAATTATATTGATTTTTTGTTGTTGTTGTTGTTATTTGTGTTGTTGATGATGATAAAGAAGAAGATTTAAAACTTGTCAACAAATTTGATGCTTTGCAGATTAAAATGAAGCGGAAAAAACAAGTTAAAAATAAAATTTTATAAATAGGACTTTACCCCTCAGCTATGACTAAAACCGAGGTAAAAAGTAGCGCAGTTTTTAAATTCTAAAAAATGGAGTTGCTAGGGATCAAACTCATAACCAGTCCCACTTTTCATGTCGTCATTCGTTACCTCACCTGTGTAACCAATGTTATATCCTCTTCGCGTCTGAGGTGAAATGATGTAATTTGTAGTCGTGGATTTAGATAGTGACATATGTTTTAATGCGTTTTAGTTGTACTCTAACAATGTAACACATTTTTATAAGTAACGCACTGCATAATGTTATAAAGTTGAGTGGTACGTTTTGGACATGTTTTATTTTTCAAAATTTGCTATGCATAATTAATATGGTTCTGTTTTGCATAACTTTTTGGATGGATCCGGAGATGCGTCTCTAGACACACCTTCTAGTTATTTTAAAAAATGGGGATAATTCGAAGATGCATCTCCGAAGAGACTCTTATTTTTTGGGGGAAAAAGTGGATCTTGATATGGATCTTCGAAGTCTTGCATGTAGGTATGGTCATGTTTGTAAGGTCCTTATTGCTTTATGACTTCTATAAATATGGTTTCTCATTCCCTTTTCTTTATACAAATCTGAATTACTACATATCCACATCTTACATTTGTGTATTCCAATGGTGCAAAACCCCCTATTTCAATTTTAGATATGTAGGACATACTTCTCATCAATATGAAAATAAAAATTAAATACCCTCATACAATATCCAGAAAATCAAAGAGTTGTCAAGCTCGTGTACTGTTCCCCCTCTATAGACAACAAAGAGAGCATACAATTCACCATGCTTGAACTGAAGACGGATGATGATTTGAAGGTGATGTGGAGTACCTTTTACCGTTACTCAACAAAGGGTTTGATTGAGTGGATGCGACGATTCAAAGATCAACCGAAGATATTATAAGAATGTTGCAACGTCTTGAACCACCCATTTTTAATAACATGTAATGTTAAATTTATAAAATGGTTATGTATGTAATTATTATTTTGGAATTAATTTATGTTGGTTTTCCATTCCGCCATTATTTCTGTTTTGATCTAACATAATATTTTCCGGAGATGTATATCCGAAAATCTCACTGACTAATGAACTAAGGGGGGTTACGATGATATATCTATAGATCATATTTTAACAAAATAAGAGTTTCCCACCCTTTTCGTCTCAGTTGTGTGTGAAAAAAGGTGCACTAAAAAATGTATCTCTGAACCCTGAAAATATTTTAATCTTTTTACGGTGGTGTAGGAGAACTCCTAAAAATGAATAGAGCATTCCCCAATAAAAAACAATTTCTAATATTAAACATAACAACAGTTCGTAAAGAGTTTGAATTTTGTTTTAAAAAAATAGAAAAGGAAGAGTTTGTGTAATTTAGTGAAATCATATGTTTACTTCTACTATTTTTAATAATTATTAAAAATTCATACAAGCAACGAGGAGGAATTAGAAATAAATTCCATTGAGAATTAGAAATAAATTCCGATGATGATGTTTAATATGATAATATAAACTTTTATCAATTAAATTGTTAAACTCATTTTTTATAATAAAATATTATAAAATAAAGATAAATATTTATAATAAAATATTATAAAATAAAATAAAAATTATATACTATTATAATTTATTAAATATAGTAAGGTCAACTTTTAGATCAGAACATTCCTAAATTAAATTTTTTATATAAAACTAAAAAAAACTAATAAATTAAATTATAAATTTTGCATAAAAAAATAAATTTAATTTTATATATTAAAACTTGAAGAGACACACAATTTCAAAATTTTGACTCCATTCATACCACATTGATCGCATATACAACTTTATTTTTTAAAATCAAAAATATCATTGAAAAAAAAAGTGGGGGACCAAAACCAAAACCAAAACCCCTCAAAGAGACATTAATCTAAGTTTGAAAAAACCAAGTTTGTTGTACAAGAAATTTTTCTTAACCTCTCTTGTACCAAATTGCTATTGTAAATTATTAAGAATTAATACTCTTTTGAGTGTATTCCAAAATGACAAGTAAATATGGAAGTGAATGTTGATTTTTTAATTCAAAAATACACAATAGTTATGGAGTTTTACAATAAGTAGTTTGTATTTTGAATTCAGAAAAGACAACACTTCGTGAAGTGTTGTAGAATGCGAAATAATACAACCTTTAAAAATTATTGTTGTAGGCGAAATGGTGCATCATTTGGTAAAAGTGTTGTTGTACGTGAAATAATGCAACATTTGAAAAGTAATGTTGTAGGCGAAACATTGCAATATTTAGCAAAACTATTGATGAAAGTGTGTGTTTCGTCAATGGTCACAACCTTATGAAACAACACCAATTTGGCATATAAATTGAGCATTTCGGATTCAGAAAAATACATTACAAAAACCTATTTTCTTCACACAAAACTCTAGATTTTATCTTTCTTACATTCGAGTTTTCATCGATCTTGTGCAAACTCGAGTATATGTTGAATTATCCTGAATATTTCTATGCTCCAACTCTAATACATTTGAGAGTGCTTGAAATACTTATAATGAAAGTAATTTTGTTAACGATTTTAGCCTCAACCCATTCGATTTAAATTAATTTTCTAACAATCTTATAAGCAGTTCATATAATGACATCCGAGGGTTATATTTCAAGTCTTAAAGTGATGAACCAAGACAATATCTTCTTTCTCCTAATTGTCATGAAGATCTTTTATTTGTCATTAATATTAAATGTTGCTACTTTAAAGTTTTTTATGGCAATTCTCTATGATGGTGAAAGGTAGACAATTAATTCATATAGTATTTTAAAATTTATAAAATTTAATTTATGATTTTTTTTCTGTGATTAATTTGTAGATTCAATTTTTATGGAGAAATAAATATCCGTGTTTGTTTATGTTGGTGTAAGCCCTAGAGGCCAATACTTTTGGTACTTGTATCGAATTATTTATTAATAATAAAAGGTTTTTTTTATTATGTTTGTTTAATAAAGTCCCTAGAATAGCTAGTCCGTTTAATGTATCAAGTGTGACTTAATCATGAGATCCTATTAAACATAAGGACATTATTCTTAAAGTATCCGTAGTCGAGCTTTGTTGTGAAGTGGGATAACATTAAAGCATTAAGATTATTATGTATATAGACTGATGATCACATCTCATGGATCATGGATAAGGAGTTATCAAGTCTTAAACATAAGTATGAATATTGAGAGTAATATTTATACTAGATTGACCCGCTATGAGAATACTATATAGAATGTTATGCTAAGTGTCATAAGTTATTCTCATGGTGATAATGGTGTATACCACCCTTTGACCTGAAACCACTATGTATCCTAGATGTAGAGTCGAGTGCCTTATTGTTGATCAAACATTGTACGTAACTAGATGCCCATAAAGACAGTTGATGAGTACTCCACGAAGCATGCTTAGGGACATGAGTGACCTAGATGGAATTTGCCCATCCTACGTAACAGGATAAATGTCTACGGACCCAATACTGAACTGGACAAGGATGACACGGTCTATGCCTTGTGTTCAATATAGACATAAGGGCAAAAGGATAATTGTACACATAAGTATTATCACAAAAGGATTTGTCAGATCACATGACATTTTCGTGTCTTGGGTAGCAGTGATGTGTTGCTAGATACCGCTCACTGTTTATTATGTTAAATACGTGATTTAATATAATTGTCAATGCCGCGAAAACCTACAGGGTCACACATAAAAGGACAGATTGATGAGAGATAGAGTAACTAAGGAACACCGTAAGGTACAGTGCACTTAAGTGAATTGTAGAACATCGTAAGGTACGGTATACTTAAGTAGAATATGAAATATGGTAAGGTACCACGCGCTTAAGTGATTTTGGCATATTATAAGATATGAGCCACATACATTTAAGTGGACTTTTTAGCTTGCAGCCCACACAAGTGGTTCTATAAATAGAACCATTGTGCATAAGCATTTGTGCAGTTGCAATTTCGTTTCTCTCTCTCTCTCTCTCACACACACACACACTCAAAGCCTTCATTCATAGCAGGTAACACTGAGATTGAAGGAATCCATTCGTGTGGATTGAGTAGAGGCGTTGTCACCGTTCAACGTTCGTGGTCGTTCCGTAGATCTACATCAAAGGTTTCAATCGTCACAAGAGGTAACGATTCTATCACTGATCATGTCCATTCGTAAGGATCACTAAAGGAGAATTTTTTTAAATTCCGCTGCGTTTTGGATCGCTCTTCTCCTTCAGTTTATTCATAATCATAGTCAAAGGTACATATTTAACATGTGATATTAGATTACTTTTTTATGTAAATAACTTTTTGTTCGTTATTAGTTATTTTCTATGCAAGTTGATATTTATATTAAATATATTCATATATTGTTAATATGTTTAATGCATTAAAAAAATGAATAAAGACAAGTGGGCGATAAATTATTCATATATTCACGAGAAAGAAATTTTCATGTAACATTAAAATAAATTAATCATTTGACTTTAATTGTAATTTTGACATTTGTTTGTGTCTTATTCTATAAAAAAATTATATTGACTTATAATTAATGCTTAAAATGTCATAAGATGAATAATGTATTTATTTGTGGATAAAATAATTAAAAACAAAATATTATGAAAGTGAAGTTTTGATTCTTGTATTTGAAACATAATAATAATAATAATAATAATAATAATAATATTAATAATAATAATAATAATAATAATAATAATAATAATTTGAATGACATATTTCAATTGTATTGTTGTTTATGCAATAACTTATTAAATTTAAAACTACTTATCTCATAGACTTTTGAATTTGAAGTCTAATGTAATTATTGAATCCTAGATGTGGAGTTTTGATAATCTTATCATAGAGGATAAGAAATTCAAGATTCCCACAAATTAAGAACCTCGTGAGGAAGGTTCTCCACAGATGGTTGATTATTTTGAGACATATGCACTAGTAGAAAGCACAACAAAATTAGAGTTTCGTTTGCATTAGCTTCCTTGCATAACCTTATAGTTCATCAAATAGATGTTAAAACAATATTTCTAAAAGATATCTCAATCAGGAGATTTACACGGAGCAACCGGAAAGCTATGTACTTCTTGCTAATGAACAAAAGTGTGCAAACTTGTCAAATCCCTGCATGGATTGAAATAAGCACCAAAACGATGATATCAAAACTTTGACTTTGTCATTGTAAAGTTCACCAATTAAAGGGAGACACACAACTTAAGGGGAGATTTATCAATCTTATCAATACAAGAATTCAAAGAGATTGTCATCATCAAAGGGGGGGGGGATTATGAATAATACGTCTTATATCTAGTTCAGTTTTGGTGAAGAAAAATATAATCAAAGAAGAAAAGGATCAAAAGTGTCATGCACATCAATGATGAAGTTGATCAAGAAGGTTGAACATCAAAATTCGAGTGAAGATTTGAAACTAGTGAACATAACTAAGGTGCTCATTGTAATTTATACTTTACTACTTTAAATTGCTAATAATCTCATATCTCACTTCATCTAAAAACCTTCTTGCATCATTATGCATAATTAACTAAAAACCTTCTTGATCTAATTCTTGTTACAAGTGTTTGTACACAAAGTTGTGTGAGAATATTGTGATACTCATTTGTCTCCATATTGATATATGATTGATAATTAGCAACAAGATGAATGGAATTTTAGAAACAAAGAGGTTTCAAACTTCTACATTCAAGATGAATGATCTTGGACTAGTTTAAACACGTTTAGGGATCAAAGTAAAGATAAATATTGGGGGTTATGAAAACACATTATGTTGAGAAAGTACTTGATAAGTTCAAAGACTTACATTTCAAGAAAGTGAGTACTCTATTTGATCCTAGTGTCAAAATTTAAAATAATGATGGAAGAGTTATGACTCAATTGAATATGTAAGTGTAATTGGTTGTCTAATGTATTTGATTCAATGTACCTGACATAACATTTGTAGTTAGTAAAATGAGTAGATTTACCAGCAAGCTAAATGGTGAGCATTGGAAGGCCATCACAAAGAATTTTGGTTATCTTTTGAAAAAAGACATTTTTTGCCTCCATTATAGTAGGTTTTCTGCCATACTAGAAGGATATAGCGATGCGAGTTATATATCGAGTGTTAAAGATTATAAATTTACCACTGGGTTGATATTTAAATTAGTTGAAAGTGAAATTTCTTGAAAGAGAAAGAAAAAAAATATGGATCACTCTCTAAACCATAGAGTTAAAGTTCGAGGCTTTTGCTTCCGTTGATGAAGAAGTTGAATGGTTGATGGACCTTCTATTGGAAGTTCCATTGGCTAAAGACAATGTTTCAAAGGTATTGATATATTGCGGTAGTCAATCCACTTTACCTAGAGCATACAAAAAGTGTATAATAGAAAGTCTAGGCAAGTACGATTTATACATTCTTTCGTGAGAAAATTGATTAAGGATATAATTATTTCATTCATATATATATATATATATATATATATATAATATATATATATATATATATATATATATATATATAATTATATATATATATATATATATATATATATATATATATATATATAGATATATATATATATATATATATATATATATATATATATATATATATATATATATATATATATATATATATATTATATATATATATATATTATATATATATATATATATATATATATATATAATATATCTATATATCTATATATATATATATATATATATATATATATTATATATATATATATATATATATATATATATATATATATATATATATATATATATATATATGGTTGAGCTATTATTTGCTTGATCCATTGACTAAACCACTTGCCAGAGATTTAGTAAAGATTACCTCGAGAGGTATGAGATTGAAACTCCTTGAATAAAGGTTTCGACAATGATAGAAACCTAATATGAACTTAACAAACTTTAACCTAAGATGCAATGGATAACAATAAATCGTTGATTTTGATGTTTGTGCAACATTCTGTGACAATGTTGACTATTATATATTGAGGGTTAAGTTTTTTTTTCCAAACTCTTAATGAAGTTCTATATCGAGGATATGCATCTCAAGAAATAGATACAAAATGAACTTCACCTATATGAATTTTGAGATGGTGTCGTCTCAAAGTGAGAGTTGGAGTTTCTCTCATGAAAAATTTACGAAAATAAGAAAAGCACATTACCATAAATAGTATTAGGTGAGAGATGTAGGCAAAGAACCATTAAAGAATGTGTATAAGATAACACTGGTATAATCACAATGGATAACTGTTCAAAGCAAAACTACCTAATATTTTGATTAAATTTTAAGTTCAAATCAAAAGATACTTAACTGTATTAACATTCTTTTCCTCTTTTTTTCTAGAATTGGTCTTGTCATTATTAGAAAAAGTGGGGGATTATTGTAAATTATTAAGAATTAATGATCTTGTGTGTGTTCCAAAATGACAAGAAAATATGGAAGTGAAGATTAAGGGCCTATTTGAAATGCATCTTAAAAACTCTTTTTTAGTTTTTGAAAATTTAAAATTTAAAAACTTGTTTGAATATAATGTTTTGCAAAAGTGTTTTTAAAAACTCTTTTCTATTTTTCAGTTTTTAAAAGCAAAAAAGTGAAACAGTTTAGTTGTGTTTTTTGCTTCTTACTTTTTAGTTTTTAGTATTATAAAACTTGAAGAAAAAACATAAAAAATTATAATTTTCATTAATAGCATTAATGTAATTTTAATAATTTTTATATTTTAAAAATAAAATAAAAAAACGTATTTGAAAGAGTATGTTATTTCTTTTATTTATGCTCTTTTTATATATAAGTAACCTTTTCAAATATGTTTATTTATTTTACTTAATTTTTTTTGTGTTTCTTAATTATTTTCACTATATAATTTTTTTTTCTATTAAACGTGGAATCCCATTTTTTACTTATTTTTTTCTTATTATTATTACAAACAAGTGTTATGTGATTTGTAAAATTAAAAATTGATTTAACCCAATTATTTGTATTCGACCAAATATCAATTAATTTTCTTAAGTTTGTAATATTTTATACAATAAAATAGATTTTAAAAGTAAATGACAAAATATGCATTTTTATTCTCTTCTTAAAATACTATTAAAAGATTAGATTATCAAACAAGTTTTTTCATTTTCATATTTTCAAAACAGTTTTTAAAAATTAATTTATCAAACAAATTTTTTGTTAATTTTCTTCTTAAAAATAGTCTTTTAAAATAGATTTGAAAAACAAATTTTAAGAACTAAAATTGAAAAGTGTTTCAAACAGACCCTAAGTTTTTACTTCAGAAATATGCAACATTTTTGAAGTGTTACAGTATGTAGTTTTTATTTTGAATTCAGAAATAGGCGACACTTCGTGAAGTGTTGCAGAATGTGAAACAATACAACCTTTGAAAAATGTTATTGTAGGCGAAATAGTGAAACATTTTGGTAAAAGTGTTGATGTACGTGAAACAGTACAACATTTGGAAAATGATGTTATATGCGAAACAATGCAACATTCAACAAAAATGTTGTTGAAAATGTGTGTTTCATTAAGAGTTGCAACCTTGTGAAACAACACCAATTTGATCTATAAATTGAGCATTCCGGATTCAGAAAAACACATTACAAAAACATATCCTCTTCACACAAAATTCAGATTTCATCTTCCCTACATTCGAGTTTCCATCGGTCTTGTGCAAACTCGAGTATAGGCTGAATTATCTTGGGTATCCCTGCATTCCAACTCTAAGACATTTGAGAGTGCTTGAAATACTTATAAGGAAAGTGATTTTGTTCACGATTGTAGTCTCGATCCATTCGATTTAAATTAATTTTCTAACAATTGCATATCTATTCTTTAGGCCTAGACTAGCAAGAATGTCAGCACATGTGTTGCTGATCCGCTGTCGCACACGGGTAAAAAACGAGTAATAAAATATAGTAAACGGGAAGCGACACCTCGAGTATCATATCGCAAGGACTCTTGGAAAATAAACCAAATAATAAAACAAAATAGGGGGGTTTCGATTCGATTAAGAATAAGGGATTATAAATGTGATTATAAAAAGTGATTATGAAATAAGTCGATTTACTGGTTTGGTTTCCTAACTTATCATTGGTTAATATAATTTCCATGACCTAAGCGGATTCTAATCCCTTTTCTATTACAATAACAATAACAAGCGAATTGATACTAATATATGATGTGTTCCTAATTTCTAAATTAAGCAAATAGATTCCAAATTAAGAAAACGGGTTAAGCACACGCGAATTAAGCAAACGCGATTATGAAACATATATCAATCGAAATTAATCAACACGTACTATATAGAACTTGAATAAAGCATACAAGACATAGAACACAATATTGAAAGGGAAAAGACATTTGATTGAAAATTAAGAAACCTCAAAGTATCGGCGGAAACCGATTACAGCAAATCAACCTTGTGAATTTTAGTTCTCCATGAAATCTTCTAAGCAATATTGTATCATCAAAATTCAGAATAGGATTACTATAATAAAGGTATATTCGGGTCCTTATGGGGTCCGACCCAACAATTACAAAAAATGGCACAAACTAACTATTTTAATTAAGTATGTAACTTCAACGAATTATTCGACCCTCCTTCACTTCGAATCAACTTTTGACTTCAACATGAAACTAGTATCTCTTTATCTTATCTTTCTAACGCATATTAGAATGCATCAATCTGATTCCCGTAGCTTAAGTTATGGTATGTATAGTAACAAGGTGTCAAATAACTGTTTATGCTGAAAATAAAGTACGAAAATAAAATAAAAGAAAAAATAAACTTAAATATAAAAACACACTAAAATAGTAAAAATAATAGAATAAACTATAGAAATTCCTAAGCACAATTATAGAAAAATGTGCATCAAAATGCACTTATCAAATTCCCTCACACTTGAACTTTTGCACTCCGAGCAAAATTACATTTTCAAAACAAAAGGAAAGAAAACAGAGCATGCACTTCCAAAAGGTTTCAAGATATAAGGTGAAAGCAGAGTTCTAAGTCTAAGCTTCAAGAATATGGTGTTAGTAAGCAACTTTTTGTGACATTCAAAGCAGATAGAGAAACAAATTACCAAAGAGTACATCAACAGCAGTAAGATCCTCACAGAATAAAATTCACTCAACTATCAAGTGTTTAGATTAATTGTTTACACTCAAAGCATGACATGAAAGTTAGTACTACCATAAGATTGAAAAAACTCTAACATCCACAATTGAAATACATGCACATAAAGATCAAAAGTACTTTTATTTTGTTATAACGTTGCCAAGGTAAGGGTGAGATAAATGCTAAGGGGTACTATGCTAAAATTCAAAGAGACAAAAGAGACTTGAAAGAAACTGCGGGAGTTGAATTTACAAAATATTTCATTCACTTCAACAACTATATAGTAACTGTTTTCATTCATATTTTTCTTCTCCTTTCTCTTTTTTTTCTTTTTTTTTCTTTCCATAAGGAGTATGTATTAACATGTATACATCCTTCTATTTTTTTTTTCATTCATTTTTTTCTTTTCTATTTTCTTTTTCTATCAACTTCTTAAATATTACAAACATAATTATTCAACCTCACACAACTTCAAACAAGACTCTTTCAACCCTTTGAATAGGGTGATAACATTGTTTTCCACTTCTCAGTTTGTAATGAGTTTTAAACAAAAAAAAGATAATAGGCTCAAGCGGGTTTCGAACAAGGGATGATATTATTTTAGGGTTGCCTTTTTGGCTAACTGGCTAAAAAAACAAAAAATAAAACTGCCTTTATCATATCAGTGTGCACATGTAAACAACAACATTAATACAAGTCAATTCAAGTTCTAGAGACTAATAGACATGAGTGAATCACACAAGAAAAAAAAGAGATGGATTTTTGTATGTTATCCATATAAGGCTCAAAATATCACAAGATTAATTGATCCACCACAAATGATGTACAATTTAGAGTTTAGTCCTACCTATCATACTAAAATTGCACAACAAATCTTTCACATCACACCACAAGACTTTAGTCAATAGAACTAAGAAAAATACTCATAATTGTAACTCAAAAACCAAAGGAAAAAGCATACAATTTTTTATTTATTTAGCAACTAAAAACCAAAACAGAGAAAAACTGAAAAACAAAATAAACAAAACAAAACAAATATATGGTTCCCTCCCCCACACTTATAACATACATTATCCTCAATGAAAGACCATAAATATAAAATAAGAGTGGGAGAAAGGAAAGAACACACTCGATGAGTCAAGGCAGATAAATGATCACATAAGCAACATTTCCCAAAGAGAGCTCTTCTACAGTCTCTTCTTCCAAAGTCGGGTTCTCATGGAGTAGATTTGGATAGTGTCCATTGACCTTGAAATTTTGATTAGTGCATTCGCCTTGTATTCCAGGATCAAAGAAGAATATTCGATAAGTAAAAGTGTTGAATGAGCACGTGAAAGTGATATCCTTTTTCACAACATCAAGAATCAAAGGATTACGCGGCTGCCTCACTACTTTTGTTTCATCTTTAAGTGAGATCCTATGCATACATATGGATGGGCTAATATCATGAGTGTCAGCCAAGGTCCATCCAATTCCCTTCTTACGTTTCTGCTTAAGTTGAAGCATTGATGAATAATATGAATTCTCGGGAAGTGGTTTAGGCTCTAAAGGAAGTGGTTGTTCAATGGATGGTATGTTTGGGGCATCCGGGATGTCGAGAACTTCAACTGCATAAACAACTTCATCGACAAATTCACATGTAGGAGAAATATTACCCTGCAAGGCAACATCAATCTTAGCACATACAACACAAAAGTTAGTGTCAGTACAATCATCACATGAATAAACATCATCAAACCCATATAGAGATGGAAAATCAAGTGAAAACAATTCAGAAAAAGTGTCATCAACCAACTCAGAGATCAATTCAATATGAAAAACAGAATGCTCCTCAAAGGGATGTTTCATGGCATCGAAAATGTTAAATTTCGCGACAATGTCACCAAATTCCATGGACATGGTTTCATCGTCAACATCAATTTTTGTTTTCGCCGTTTTCATGAACTGTCTGCCTAAAATGATGGGCGATCTGCTTGAATTTGTTTCTCCATAAATGTCCAAAATGTAAAAATATGCAGGAAAAATCAAGTCATTAACTTGAACAAACACATCTTCCACTACTCCAATAAGGCGAGCATTGCTTCTGTTCGCCAGTTGAATAATTAAACATGTATGCTACAAAGGACCAAGATCAAGGTTATTATAAACAGAAGTAGGCATAAATTAGTGTCCTCTCCTAAATCAAGCATGCAATTTTCGAATTTACTATCCCCAATGGTACAAGGAATAGCAAAAGTTCCTGGATCCTTGCACTTTTGTGGCATGTCCTAAATGAGGGTTGAACTGGTAAGTGAAGTGTTGGGTTGAATAAGGGCCAAAACATTTCATCCCAAACTCACTCTCTCATTTCCGGTAAGCCTCCTCTTTGTGTGCACAAATCCTTCAAAATTTTTGCATATTTCGGGACCTGCTTAATCACATCAAGTAGTGGAATGTTCACTGCCACCTTTTTGAATACATCCAAAGTCTCTCTCTCTTTGTCTTCCTCATCAATTTTCTTATTTTTCATAACTCTTTGTGGAAAAGGGATTGGTGGTACATACTCTTTTTCAGCCTCAACAACAACAAAAGGTTCATATGCTACACTAACCATTTTTTTATTTTTTTCTGGGGCTGATTCTGTAACTTTTCCGGATCTCAAGGAAATTGAACTCACATTGGGGACTTTTGGATTCACTACTGTTTGGGCAGGTAGTTGTTTCGATCCTTAAGCTTTTTGCATGATATTCATTGAAGTGGCAAGTTGTCCAATTTGTGTTTACAAAGTCTGAATACTAAAATATGTTCGTTGTTGAAACTAAAGATTATTTACAGCCAATTGCTTGACAAGATCCTCAATTGAAGGTTCGAAAGGTATAAAGGTGGTTACTTGGGGAGGGTTCTGTGATAATGGTGGCAGGGGTAGCATCAATTGTTTCACTAAAGAGGTAAGTTCATCAACTTTGGTTTCTAGAGCTTTGTTGGAAAAAGAAACCCGAATCTCGTTCACACCTTTTGCTTTGACCATAAAATTATCCCTTGTTATGAACTGTTGGGAGTTGAGTGACATGTTCTCAATCAAGGATTTGGCAGCAGCTGGAGTCTTATCAACAAGTGCTCCACCACTAGAAGCATCTAAAATATTTCTTTCCATTGGTAGCAATCCCTCATAAAAGTATTGTATTAGCAATTGTTCAGAAATCTGGTGGTGAGGATAACTCGACACTAACTGCTTGAATCTCTCCCAGTATTCAACTAATGATTCCATGTCAACCTGACTAATACCACATATTTCTTTTCTGATTGAAGAAGCTCTTGAAGCATGGAAAAATATTTCTAAGAAGATTTTCTTCACATTATTCCAACTTGTAATAGAATTTGGCTCAAGATAATATAATCAATCTTTTGCAGCACCTTGTAGTGAGAATGGAAATGCTCTAAGCTTGACATGATCTTCGGTAATTCCTTGAGGCCTCAATGGTGTATAACACACAACCTGAAATTCTTTTAGATTCCTATGTGGATCCTCACCTGCAAGACCACAAAACCTTGGCAACAAGTGTATTAAAGCAAATTTCAATTCACAAGGTACATCAACAACAGGATATTCAATACATAAAGCATTACAATTAACATCAGGGACAACAAGTTCTCTCAGAGTTCTTTGGTCAGCCATGTTAAACTCAATAGAAAAAAAATCAACAAACAATGAGAAAACACTAAACTAATTCAGCAATGCAACA
Source organism: Lathyrus oleraceus (assembly GCF_024323335.1). NCBI lineage: Eukaryota > Viridiplantae > Streptophyta > Magnoliopsida > Fabales > Fabaceae > Lathyrus > Lathyrus oleraceus. Next base: position 268,060,920 of record NC_066579.1, on the reverse strand, counting down.
ACAAATAGGAAAATACCGACAATATCCCTATTAAGAAAAAACAATTAAAATACAGAAAAAAAAACTATTAAAATAAAAGGAAAAAAATACAAAAACACGAAAATTAATCTAACAACGTCAATTAAGAATTTTGAGATTTTTTTCGGAATTTTCTAAAACTATCAAAACAGAATTTTTTTTATAAAAAATAGAAAAATAAGGAATTTCGGAATAATTTGAGACAATTTGCTTTAAAAACAATTTTTTTTATCCTAAAACGTGAAAAGACCAGAGCTCAAGAAAGTTAGGGCAAAAAATGCTAAAACACAACACTTATGACTATAATAATGGTTAGACTATAATAATGGTTAAAATCTACCCCGCAGCGACGCCAATTTGATCCATTGTCGCACATGGGTCAAAAACGAGTAATAAAATATAGTAAACGGGAAGCGACACCTCGAGTATCGTATCGCAAGGACTCTTGAAAAATTAACCAAATAAGAAAACAAAATAGGGGGTTTCGATTCGATTAAGAATAAGTGATTATAAAAAGTGATTATGAAATAAGTCGATCTACTGGTTTGGTTTCCTAACTTATCATTGGTTAATATAATTTTCATGCCCTAAGCGGATTCTAATCCATTTTCGATTACAGTAACAATACCGTGCGCATTGATACTAATATATGATATGTGTTCCTAATTTCTGAATTAAGCAAACAGATTCCGAATTAAGCAAACAGGTTAAGCACACGCGAATTAAGCAAACGCGATTATGGAACATATATCAATAGAAATTAATCAACACATATTATATAGAACTTGAATAAAGCATACAAGACATAGAACAAAATATTGAAAGGGAAAAGACATTTGATTGAAAATTAAGAAACCTCAAAGTATCGGCGAAAACCAATTAGAGCAGATTAACCTTGTGAATTTTAGTTCTCCATAAAATCTTCTAAGTAATATTGTATCATCAAAATTCAGAATATGATTACTATAGTAGTGAAATACCTAATATAATAAAAGGTAAATTTGGGCCCTTATGGGGTCCGACCCGAAAATTACAAAAATTAGTCAAAACTAACTATTTTAATTAAGTCTGGAACTTCATCGAATTATTCGATCCTCCTTCACTTCGAATCAGATTTTGACTTCAATATGAAACTTGTATCACTTTCTCTTAGCTTTCCAACGCATGTAAGAACGCATCAATTTGATTCTCATAGCTTAAGTTATGGTCTGTATAATAACAAAGTATCAAATAACTGTTTATACTAAAAATAAAGTACGAAAATAAAATAAAAGCAAAAATAAACTTAAATATAAAAACACACTAAAATAGTAAAAATAATAGAATAAACTATAGAAATACATAAGTACAATTATAGAAGAATGTACATCAAAATGCACTGATTTGCCTTCCCGTGAGTTTTCATGAATTTCCTCTTGTATTGTAAAGATCTCTAACAACAATGAAGGAGTTTCTTTCAATCTAAATGATATTCCAATTTTTATCTATAGCCACCTCCATTGTCATGATAGCGTCAATAAATTCAGAAATTAAGGCATTCCATTGACCAATAAAATAAGAGAAAGAACCAACATGATCACCATTAATATCTTTAAACAAAGCTCGACAAGCACATTAAGAAGGAGTCATCATTTCCTTGGATCCAACCAAAGGAAGGTGGATTTCAAAGAACATTAATATTCCTCTTCAACTTAGGAGGATTGATTTTGATACTGATATTGAAGTTCTTGAGAGTTGTGAAATCAGTCATGGACAAATTATTGAATATATTAATTATTTGTATTACTGTTAGATATGGTAAGAGACGAATTTTCAATTCAATGTAATTGTATTTGTGAGCAATTATATCAAAAATATGGATTTCATTTGATATTTATAAAAGAAAATGAAATATTTATAGTGTTAAAGTTTTTGAGTTAGAACTTTACAATTTATTGTAGTCTTTCCAACTCAAAAAAGTATTTGTTACAACTGTACGTAGAGGATATCCAATTTACATAAAAAATATTTTTTTTATAATTCTATTTTAAAAAATACAAAGAAGATAATATTATTTTATAATAATAATAATAATAATAATAATAATAATAATATTAATAAAAATTAAATAAATGAAAAGAGAATTAAACCTGAAGGCGCCATATGAGTTATTTTTAAATTCGTCAAAAGTGAATTTCAAATCATTTGCGCTATATCTCTTTATGGGTTTTAGTTTTTAAAAAATGATTTATTTTTATATTTATAAAAATAGATTTTATAAAATTGTTTTTTAAAATATTACAAGATTTTTTAATTAAAAGATTAATTTTGACATCCTAAAACATAAGCATATATTATTAAAGATAAAAATATAGTTGAAATCATAATATTTTCAAAAAATTGTATCTCAAAAATATTTTTTATGAAAAATTATTTGAAATATCTACAAAATCAAATAATTTTTTAAAATTTTGATATCCAAAAAAGTGTAAATAAAATATCTAAAATAATATTTTAAGAATAACTATTCAAGTCAAATTTTTATTTAAAACTTTTATGAAATTTTTTATTATAAATTTATTTTATACAAAATTATGTTACATTATAAAAATTATTTTAAAAGAAAATCCAAAACAAGCAAGCCCTATATATGACTTGATTATAAATATCGACAATGTTTTTTTTTACAATGTGAATGAATCATAACTGATAAATAATATTCATATGATTGTCTATGATTAGTTAATAGTGTTTGAAAACAAATATAATAAACCATTAAATTGTTTTTTTATCAATAATATATATTTTTTAAATTATTGATTTATAAATATTAATAATTTATTTATATTAATACATAAATATAAGTAAATATTATATTCTAGACTAACAGTTTAATTTTTCATTTTATTATTAAGTAAAAAAGTGTTTTTAACAAATATATTGATGATAGAATATTTTTAACATGTTATTTTATGCTCATTTTAAAAGATTTTGTTAAAAGTGTAAAAAGTATAAAGAGAAATGAAAGATAGTGAAATCTTTTATAGAAGAAACACTCTCTTTGAACCAGCCCATAGTTGGCAAAATATGATGAATGACAACTTTCCACAGTTTTCTTTTTTTCCAATTTATTACTTTTGAAAATCACTATTAAAAAATAAAATAAAATAAAAATAGGATAAATACAAATCAAGCATAAAAGGAATACATGCTCTTCAATTATATATATGCCTCCAATGTGCCTATCTTTTTCTTATCATTCTACTTGAAAACATGCAGTAAATTATCATAATTTTTTTCTTGACTCTTTTAGTAGATTAAAAAAACAAGACAAGAGAAAATGGACTGTGATAGATCTAATATCACAGTTTTGATTGTGGATAATGATGATTTTTCATTGGAATATCTTGCTAATATACTCATGGCATTGCAATATCGAGGTATGTGTTTCTTTTATCATTTACTCATTGCAAAATTGAAGTGTTTTATTTTTATTGATATTTTATAGATTTGGATACATAAAAATTTAGTTGAAATTTTTCAAAAGTATTTTAAAAAATTATATATATTTTAAATGATAAAGAATAGTTCAAGTATGCATTAAAAATCTACGAAATCTACGAAATTATTCAATTTGTATGCATTAAGTAAGCATTAAAAATCTACAAAATTATTCAATTTGTATGGTTGTTGAATAAATATGGATATATTAATGAGTTTTCGTGTAAATATTTGTTTGTTTTCAATTTTATTAATTTTTTTATCTTAACCATGTAATTTTAAGAAAAAGTTTTGCATTATAATATAAAATTTAATTGAAAGGTAAATGAAATTTAATCAAAAATATTTCACTCAGAATTTGAATTTAGATCCTTTTAAATTTTAATCATGTTATATGATGGTAAATATTTATAAAAATATTGTATTAATAAACTCATTATTTTATGTTTGATCCCCTATTATCATATGAGTTCATTCAATTCAACTCTGAATTCTATTAATATAAATACATATATTGAAGGATTGATGTAGTTTTGCAATAGTTTCTAAGGATGAAATGTTAAGTGAAAAGAAATGTTAGATGAAAATTCTTATAAATATTTATTGTATATTACTTTTCATAGAATAAAAATTCTGAATACTTTCTTTTTCATTTTCACTTCTCTAAGTATGACTCGGTCCTTTGAATATTCTATGGATTTTTACATTTTTATCTTCTTTCCATTATGGTTGCAGCCTACTTTTTAATTTTATTCCTTTTCCAACGTATATATTAGGAATGTTGTTTTTTTATTGAAAATAAATAAATATTGAACATGTGTATTATCATTACAAGATTTATTTTTGTATATTTTCTTGAACAATACTCTATTCTTAATACGTAGCTTTGCATGATTAAATGATTAAATTAATATAGCTTTCTAGTTCAATGGTGTCCTAACATTTAAATGTATTTTGCAAAATTTTAATAAATTTATTTATTTTTATTCAATTTTGAGATTCAGTTCAAAGTGCCAAGACTGCTCATCAAGCTTTGGTGACTCTCCAAGACCCTGAAGGCTGGTTTGATCTTATAATTACAGAGTTATCAATCTTAGGAATGAATTATGGCTTTGATTTTTTGAAGCTTATTAAAAATCAATTCCATATACCTGTAATAAGTAAGTTCCATTCTTAGTCTTTCAATCAAACTTGCAATTTTTATTTTCATTATATATATATATATATATATAATTTACTTTTATGTTTCAAATACTCTATAGATTGTGGACTAAAGATTAGGAAGTAGAATTAAATCAAGAAAATGTTAAGTCATAAATAAAAATTTTGGATCTTCAAACTTGTTTGGATAAATATTTTGATAAAGTTATTCTAATTAATTTTAGCATGTTAGACGGAAGTGTCAGCAATTAAGTTTCACGTCGGCTAAGAGTGAATGATGGAATATTTGATTTATAAAAAGAAAACATATACACCATATGATTTAAAGTTTTGAAATATATACATAAGATGATTTAAGATTTTGAATGGAAATATGGTGTCTCTTTCTTGTTGTCCTAAAATATTAGATTCACGTTATTGTTTTCCGCTTCTCCCAACTCTCCAACAAATAGTATAAGAGGCATATTTTGGTTTGGTGGGAGAGCGGAAGCTAGATCATGTGTTGGACTATGTTAAAGGATGTGGAGGACTCACACTTCTAAAGTGATAATGTGATGTAAATATGAGTGATTAAGTTTTATATTGCTTAAGAATGAATGAAATGTTTGATTTATAAGAGACATAACTCATATACCTGATGTTTTAAGGTTTTGCATTGAGATGTGATGTTTTCCTCTCGTGTTGTTTGGAGCATTGGTCCCATCGATGCTGATGACTTTACCAAATCCCTTAATAAATGGTATCAGAGTCATAGTTCGACTTGATGGGGAGTTGGAGCTGGATCCGATGTTGCCATTAATTACTGAATTGTAGTTATTTTTGAATTAATGGAACATGACGGAACGAAACGAAATGAAATGATATAAATTTATATTCTATTGTTTGATTTAATTAAAAATGGATGGAAATGAGCGGAACATGACGAAATGCATTTCATCCTATTCCATCATTTTTAATACCCTTCGATTCGAATGCAATGAGAAAATTTCTCTATTCTAATTATAAAATATCCAAACAATAAAATAATATAGTTATTCCATTCTACTCCGTCCCGCTTTCGGTTATTTTAAGATATCCAAAGCTAAGCTAAGTTATCATTACTCAAGTACATATAATTACTTCACAAGAGGAAACATCAGTTATATTTTCTTAAATCATTTATTATTTATAAAATATAAGATTTTAAGATATATTCAATAAATATATGACTATTCTCTCTTGTTTTATACAGTGATGTCCAAAGAAAACAATGTGAGTTTAATCTCCAAGGCTCTAGAAAATGGAGCTGCACAATATATTGCAAAACCCTTTTCTGCAGAAGATTTCAAAGATATTTGGAAACATGTTTTGGATGCAAAAAAAGAGAAACTTTTTGTTGAAAGTTTATTTGTAAAAAATGAAGAGCAAGAGACACTGAGTCATGAAACTAAGACAAAAAAGAAAGCTTGCAAGAGAAAGTGTAGTGATGAATATCAAGAAAAAGAAGAATCTCAAGTCGTTAAGAAACCAAAACTTGTTTGGACAACTTATCTCCACAATCTTTTTCTACATGCCATTAAGCAAATTGGATTGGAAAGTAAGTAATTTTTTATAAATTTTTTTCATACAAAAGATTTTATCAATTTACTTATTAGTGTGAATGTTTTTTTTTTATGTTGTGTTAATTATGTCAAATAATATGGCACTAATAATATATTTATATATAACTAACTGTTAGTTTTTTTATTTGTTTTTCTCTTTTTCAGAGGCTGTACCAAAGAAAATTTTGGATATGATGAATATTCCAAACTTAACTAGAGAAAATGTTGCAAGCCACCTACAGGTTTTTCTTCTCAATTTATTAAATATATTTTTATAATAATAGAAAATATTATTAATGATATTATACTTGTATATGCTTTTTTTAAGTATTATTCTGAAACTGTTGAGATGCTGTCATGTTGAAATATAAGATATTTCAGATTGAAGCCAAGTTTTACTAGATTCTTGAATGATTGCTACTAAAATAACTATGATAGCTTGAGTCATTAATTTCATCACTAAGTGCAGAAGTATCGCATATTTCTACGCGATGTTGCCGAGAAAGGAATGGTTGGAGGCATAACTCATAGAGCTCTAAGGTCAAGATTTGCATCAAGTCTACCAGTGTCACTGGTCAAAGAATTTCAAACCATAAGGACAAATAAACTTCGTACACCGACACCTGAATATTTGCAAACATTACCGTATCGACCAAGAGATAAAAACATTGCTCTTAACCCTTACAACCAATTTCCAACACATCGTGTTGACCAGTTTCCTTATGTACAAAAAGGGTTAACTTTTCAAGATTCGAACAAGGTTAGATTTGGAAAATCAGAACTAAAAACCGATTTCGTGGACAATAATGTTCATGATCAAAACATGTTTGGAGTAAACTCCTCAGGCCTTTCATTGTTTCAAACAAAAAACTTATTCGATGATGGTGCTTCAACTAGTTTCTCATCACATGGAAGTGGACAAGGATTTAGGCCTTATTCTTCATCTTTCATAACAAGGGATTCCAAATTTGGTGACATTTGTTACCAAAATCATGGTTCTATGGGAAATGAATCTTTTAATCATATCAATCATGGTGTGAAAAATCAGAACTTGGGATCTTTGAGAAGTTCTAATATTTTGCCTCAAAATGTTGCTTCTGATGCAAGAAACGACAAAATCCCTTTTGGAATTCAAATCAACAATGAATTAGGAACGGTTGGAATTGGAACTATGAATATAAGAAGGTTTAATAGTGTTGGAAAAAGGGCTCAAACTACGAATAACAATAGTTTTGGTTTGAATACTAAGGATCAAAATGAAAATATGAATGAAAATATTGTGCAAGACGACGGTCATACTTTCACGAACAATTCTGAATTCAAACGAATGGAGTTTAACATTTCTGATTCCTTAATTACTAATGACAAAAATCTTCTTAATCAGGTATCTATGTTCTTTTTAATTATATTTTAATATATTATATACTAAAATATATGTATATGGTTCTAAATTACGACAAATAAATACAAATGCATTATAAATTATTTTAATACTTTTTCAATAATTTTGTAATCGAATTTTACTTTTTTCCACTTAAATATGAAAATTTAATTGTAATTGCGAAAACGGCTGCAAATTAAAATCATAGATGTGAATAATATTTTTTATGTTACATTTTCATATGAAATTTCACATATATGTCTACCAAGTACATTTTTTAAAATTTTGTATATGTTATTTAATCTCCTAATGTAAGAATATAAAAAATCAGATGAATGAGAATCATGATTCAGGTGAATTTTTGAAATCAACCCTCTATAATTCCTTTGAATATATGCAACATCTAGAGAAGGTAAATGTTTGTAAATCATGAAATAGTGTATATACATTTTGATGGCTGTCTCTTATTTTAGTTGTTTGATAAGTTCATAAGTCTAGTATTTTAAATCCAAACTTCAAGTTAAGTAAGGATTTTTTTTACTTATGTTTATGTCTACATGTAATATAACAAGTATTTAAATCAATTTTTTTTCCTTCATTTTAACAGCCATATAAAAGTGGTGATGATATCTCTCCTCCAGCTGAAACCACATCTTGTGTGTTGAATGAGTCATCAACAAATTCAGATCAAAATTCTAATAAGGTAGGTTTCATTAATCCTACCATGCTTTCTTTCCTTAATACTTGAAAAATTCTCATATTTCTTTTTAATATACATAGTTTTTTGTGTTTAATATTTTTTAAACTTTTAATCTAATTTAACCAGAAAAAACATGTTACTTTTCTATGTTATTTTGAATCAGAATGTGATTTTAAATAATAAAAAAACTATTTGAGTTCTCAACAACAACATAATGTTATTAAAGTTTTTATTATGTGATATCTAGTTGCAAGTACATGAAGGATTTTCAAATGGAGAACCATATGATAGATTCATGGAAGAAAATGTGTCTAAAACAAGTACCTCGACTATTGATCCAGTAAGTCAGTTGTTATATAAATGTTTTTTTTACATTAAAATTAACTTTGAAAATATTTCTAATATGAGACTATTTCATTAATGCAGGAACTGAATATGGATCTTATTGAAACTTTGTTTGGTACCATAGAAAACTAGAGGGATTGAGGAAGGTGTTGTTGGGTATCGTAGTTTAATGCATGTTTCATAAATTTTTGTGATAAATATGTAGCATTAGAATGACATAAACTTTACATACATTCATATAGTTTCTAGTTCTTTTAATATGAATAGTAAGAATTGGCTTAGGAGGTAGTTTGTTACATGTGTATGGTTTAATTTTTAGTAAGACATATGTTTTCAAATGTATTTTGCCAAAACTATAATATTAAAAATTAAATATTTTATGGTTAGAAACTTCAATAAACTTTCCATTGAGGTATATTTAATTTTTTGAAAAATAAGTTTGGACGAAAGGATCATGGTATCTTTTTTCTAGATTTGCAGTGATAATGTAAAAAATTAAAAAAAATATATTTATTCGATAAATATAACATAAAATTTGTAAATTTTATTTAAGAACACTAGTATGAATAACATATTTAATAGCGATCGTGAAAATGAATAACATATTTAATAGCGATTGTGAAAGAAATATAAGGATACTTGATGGTTCATTGTGAATAACATATTTAAACACCTATTATTTCAAATAATAATATTTATTATTAAATAACCTTAAAAATCATAACATATAATTAATTATGAATAAAAAATAAAAAAATATTTACTTGATAGTTTTTTCATATGCCTTATTCATGATCATTAGGAATAACATGTACATCATCCAAATAAACTTCTTCATAAGAAGGCGTCGAAGGAATATCAAAACTTAAATCATAATTTTCATCACTATGAAGAATGTGTTTTTCTTAGAGAATAATTGATCATCTTGTCAAAAGGGTCCGTCACATAAAACACTTGTTTTGCTTAGGTAGCCATGACGAATGGTTTGGTCATATAAGTTGTCTTGGCAAGGTCAACCCGTGTGAATCCTAACTCATCAGTTTGTAAATCAATATTATTGTCAATCCAACATTTAAATAAAGACAATTTAAATAAAATATAATTAATCTTCTAATTCTCATAAATAGCCCAAAGTACGTTGTAGATGCCAATATAAGATTCTTATCTTTCAAACTTGAGAAATACATGGATTCGGCCTCAACCATAACCCCACTATTTTGCATTGTACTAGGATCATCTTTTAATTTTGTATAAAAGGAAAAATTACTAATGTCATATGTAGTCCAAGGTACTACATTAAATTTTGGCAAGTATGACAATCATTTATTTGTCTCGGATGCATTATCATCATTATAAATCCTTTGATTAAACCAACGTATGAAATTCTTATTATGCTCTTTCAACAACCACTTGTCACTCATTCATGAATAGTTTTCCTTGATAACTCTTTTGCAAGTAAATAAGTAAGGTTCAACTTCGTCAACATTATTCAATAAATACAAATGTGCTTGAACAACTATATCTCAAGGAATTGAAATAACATTTAAACCTTGAGTGCATCTGCCTCCATATCCATCAGCATGACGAGACTTTGACATTCCTATAGACTTTGCTTCCGACAAATAGTTTGAACAAAACTCAACAGCTTCTTCTGTGATGTACCTTTCAACGGTCGAAGCTTCTGGTCGATGATGATTCTTCGTATACCCTTTAAAAAAAAATTCATGTATCGCTCTATTGGATACATCCACCTTAAATAAACTAGACCACAAAATCTAATTTCTTTGATTAGATGAACAAATAAGTGAACTATAATATCAAAAAATTATGGAGGGAAGTACATCTCCAATTGACATAAGATTATCACATCATCATCTTCTAATTCATCTAATTTTTTGAAATCAAGAAATTTATTACATATAACATAGAAGAATAAGCACAACCTAGTTATAGTTACTTTACATTTTTCGGTAAGATGCCATGGATAACCATTGGTAGAAGTTGATGCATCAAGACATGACAATCATGAGATTTTAAGCCAATTCACTTGAGATCTTTCATTGATACAATTTTCTTGATGTTTAATGAGTAACCTTGAATAACTTTAATACCACTCAAACACTCGCATAAACTTTTTTTTATCCTTTTAACATAGAGTATGACATGCCAGAGGAAAATAAGTTATTTTGCCTCTTACTTCTAGAGTCAATTGTTGTCATATACCCATCTCCACCATATCTAAATGAGAATTCTTATCAACTTTAGTCTTTCCTGAAATGTTTAGAAATGTTCCAATCAAACTATCACACACATTTTTCTTCACATGCATCACATCAAGATAATGTCTTAAATCGAGGCTAGACCAATATGGAATATCAAATCTCTTTTTTCAAATATTTCTCTCAACATACGCTTTTTCATTCTTTCCAAAGACAATCGTAAGGTGTTCATGTCGTTGATAAACTTCATCGCCCGTTAAAGATTTAGGAGTGATTTTAAACCCATAATCTTCGTTAAAAGCCTTCTGCAATCTACAATAAGGATTATTCAAAACCCAAGGTAAACCGTCTTTTTTCCAAACTGAAGTTGGTGAAAACATGTATTAGATTCACATATTGGAAACGTTGTATGTCCCTTGAAACTGTATTTAGCAATATTTTCCTGTGCAGGAAACTCGTTGATTGTGCAAAATAGCATGACACACATCTTACTCTTTTCACCTAAATACGCATCATCAACGTCAACGCCTTCCTCCCACAAAACTCTTGAATAATCAACTAACTGACTTAGATAAGCATCTAAGTCATTTCCAGGTTGTTTTGGTCTAGAAATCATCATAGATAACAAGATATACTTGCTCTTCATGCACAACCAAGGATATAGGTTGTAAATCGTGAGAAGAACATAATCCATTGTTAGACTTTTTGCCCAGATTGCTCTTTTCCTGAAATTATTTTTCCACAATGCCCCATTCTGAAAAAAAAATCCCAGAATGCCCCACTTTTCTTTTGGGTCTCGTCCAATGAATGGGCGAGAGGATGAAACGATGAAAATGATGAGTAGGCTCGGCCATTGGTTGGCCGAGCTCATGAAGGAGACTTTTATTTATTTATTTTAAATACAATTATATAATTAAATAACCTTATTAAAATTATTATTAAATATTTTTCTAATTAATTCTATATTTAAATAATAAAAATGATTTTTTTAAATAATAATAATATTTTTGTAAAATACTAATAATAGTTTTCTAATATTTTTTTTAAAATATTAATAATAAATTTTTTTTTAAATATTAATAATAGAAATGATATGTTTCCCTTCTAAATTTCAATAATTTTTTGGAATAATATGTTTCCCTCCAAAATTTCAATGACCGAGCAATTGCTTTGTGTTTGTACTCTCTCGGCCAATGATTGGCCGAGTATTCAAGTATTAATTTTCTATAAATAGCAGGACTTGTAGAAAATGAACTCAGAGCACAAAATCCTTTATTTTGGTAAAAATGTCTGTTTGGAATCTTGTATTTTATGGACATGGTGAAAAAATCAGTGTTTTTCTCGATCCGCAATGGAATTTCAGAACACTGATTTCAGCCATCCACACTGTATCAGATGAATTTCAAATTTGCAAGCACTTGGTTCTCAGTAAGTTGGCATTGGCTAAGTCCATTAACATAGGAAGGTTGCCTAGATTCTAAGTCCATTTGTCCAAGACCAAGCCAACAGTCCATTCAAAAGTTTTTTAGGGTTTTTTTGTTATTATTATGTACATTAATGGTCAAAGACCACACAAACAAGCAAAACATACACAAACAAAATACATCACACAATATCGTCCAAATGGACAAAGTGAAACTTGCATTAACATAAACAATTAGAATGATAAGAACAATGGCAAATGAAATAGAGTGCTAAAAGTAAATTGCATTAGAGTAAAAGCTTGAAATTAAAAGTTAGTAGTTAGTAGGTTAAGAGTTAGTATTGTTTTGCTTTTGCTTTTCATTTCAAGACATTCTTTGGAGAACACTCAACCCACTTATCACAAGCATGGATCCTTGAACCAAAACATCTTCCAAAGGAAGGAAAGAAGGCCAAGTTTCCACACAATACCATGAAAGAGGGGAGACTTACAATCTCACTAACTATAATGCTTATGCCTTTTATGTCACAAATTTAGCGCTATGTTAAGCAATCGTAATTGGACTTATGTAGAAGTCACAACTATTCGAGATCGGGCAATAGAATTTTGGTGTTAATGCATGTTAGAGACATAGTAGAATGGACTATGCTCATGAAACATACCACACACAAAAAGAATATGCAAAAGGTGTGGCCTAATCTCATCCATACTCATGTCAATTTTCCAATCAACTAGCATTAGGACTTTGAGATGTCATAGGCCAAATGGAATGAATGGATGAAGAAGAGGAATGAGACTCATGAAACATAGCATTAGGCCATATGGTGAAAATTGTAGGAGATATGGTCTAGGGAGACCCAGTTTTGATCAGATGAATCCATCTGGCCAACCACCATCAACCAACTTGCTAACTTCCAATTCTCTTGACTTTCTTGGCTCATGGTAGATCATATATGCATAAGATGATGAATTTTGAAGTGCCCATTAAGAAATTTGATCAATTGGTGAGAAAGCTTGTTGGAGAAGTTACCCAAGATACCCAGTCAAACTAGGGTTTCCAAGACAAATCACCCTCAAACTCTTGAAGAAAACTTGATCAATATAACATGTAGAAGGCATTGGGACTCATATATGATGTTCATAACCAATATTGAATTAATTCTTGGTTGTGCTCTTTGTTCATAAGGGTCCCAAACCCTAGATGTGAACTTGATGAATCAATGGAATCATGCCCTACCTACAAAAGAGTTAGACAAATGCAAAGATATATTTTTGGTATTTTGGTTAGTGAGGTGATAAAATACAAGTATGATATAATCACAAAGTGCTTGGTGATATCTGTAACACCCCGATGAAATAAGGATAATTATTTAATTTAAATTAATATAATATTTATTAATTTAATTAAATAATTGGAATATTATTGGAATATTATTATTATTATTATTGGAATAAAAGTTGGAATTAGAAAAGGTCCCATTTGGTAAAAGAGAGTTTTCACGTGAATACAGAAAAACGACTCTAAAGTGGAGAAAGGGAAAAAGAGCCAGAGAACAAGGGTTGAAGAGAGGAAGAGCTTGAAGCTGAAGGATTGCCGGATTAACTCAGGTAAGGGGGGTTTATCGTCGTTTAATGGGTATTATGGGTTAACATGTAATGGGTAGTGATAAACCATTGATTTGACTCTAATTAGATGATGAATGTTGAAATTGTGAAATTTTGGATGAATGTGATATGAGTTATAATTGAAGAAAATTCGTAAGGATTAGATGGAATAATGTTAGAATTTGTGAGATTGAATGTGTATGATCTGTGTTAGACAATATGAATGAATGTTGTGTAAAAATTGGAATGTGGAAGGTTGGATCTGAGAATCTCGTAGCAGAGAAAACCATAGCAGATCTGGAATTCTGGTTTCTGGTCATACGCGTATGGCACTAGGCAATACGCGTATGAGATGGTCTGGTACGCGTATGGCACTAGGCAATACGCGTATGGATGAAGAAGATGATGATTTTAACGTAGTTTTGTCTCTGTTGGTACGCGTATGAGGATGTGGTACGCGTAGCATACGCGTATGAGGCAGGCATTACGCGTATGGGATTGGCTGAGAAATGGGCCATACGCGTATGGGACTAGGCAATACGCGTATGGGCAGAATTGTGATTTTTCTGTGCTGTTGTTGTGCAGTTTTTGGTTGTTCAGCTGAGTAATGTAATTTTAGCTGATGTATGATATAGTAGGGATCGTTTCCCGTTGTTTTGAGAAGTGTAGGTATTAGTAGAGTGTGCTAATACTGTGATTATTAATTGGCATGACATGATATGATTTTTGTGATAATATGCTGATGATGTATGATGGTATGCATAATGCTGTGAATGTATCTATTATGTATGCAATTGTGGAATGGACAGTTTTATGGCTTAGAATGTGAGCATATGTCCATTGTGGATTGTTGATGTTTGCATGCTAGTTGATTTAGCGTGCATATTATGGCCTTTATGGTGGTAGCTAATTCCCATGGTGAGGAATTAGTGAGTGAGTATTGTGGATTGTTGTTGATGTTTGCATGCTAGGTGATTAGCGTGCATATCATAGCCCTTGGGGTGGTAGCTAATTCCCATGGTGAGGAATTAGTGAGTGAGTCACTAGGTCTCAAATGAGTGGGACTAGTGAGCTTGGTAGCCGTATCTGGATTTGATCGGTGAGGTTGAACTATGTGTTCACGAATAGTCGGTACCGCATGCATGGAGTCTCATTGCATAATGTATGTATGGCGTATAATATGAATGGATGTATTCCAATATTATACGTGTGTTTTGTGTTTGTGTTGAATATGATTTTGAGTTGATGTTACCATTGCTGAATGTGTAATCTGATTTGGGTGATGAATGCGTTAAGTTACTTAGCATTACATGATATTTTATAATGCTTATTATATTGATTGAGGAACTCACCCTTACAACTATGTTTCAGGTAACGAGCAGTGATTGAGTAGAAGCTAGTCCTTGGAGTCTAGTGTAGTTCCTTAGTGGGTCATGCTCTGGTAGATGTAACATCGGGGTGGGATGTTTTACTTGTTTTTCATTGTTGATTGTTGAACAAGTTTACATGTAATGTGTTACATGTTTTGCATTGTTGTTAGATTTTATCCGCTGCGAATTATGCAAATATTTTATTTTGATTAAATAAATGAGCATGACAGGATATTTTGGTGAATGGTGTGAAGTGTCAAGTGTGACACCCTTAATTGCATATCTACTCTGATTATATTTTGTGGTTTTAATTAAATATGTGGGATATTTTTAGAAGGGTGTTACAATATCTCCCAAAACAAACCCAATGAAGGAGGGGTAAGGAGGATGCCAAGGTATGATCCTAATGCTAATGCTTATGATGGAATTATATGAGGGATCTTAGGGTCAAAATTGGGGTCTTACAAACTCCATTCCCTCAAACAAACTACTTTTACAACCAACAATATCAACAACAAACCAACTTACGCCCACCCATACAATACACTCCAATTCCCCAACCCAACTTTGAATACTCAAACCCTCATTCTCAACCCCAAACATTTAACACCACATTTGCACAACCCACTCCTACATACAACCTTGATGATGTCTACTATCCTCCTATCCAACACACCCAACCCAACACCTACACATAACTCACACATTCACTACCCAACTTTGACCTCACTGATGACCATCTAATGAATATGCCTTCTTTTCGCATTCAAGAATTCGACGGTATGGATATGCCTCCAAACACATCACAACAACATCAAAGTCAACAACAAGATCAACAACAAGATCTACATGAAGAATTGTCTTCTGACTCATCTCCTTCTCCCGCAAGACAAAGACAAGAAGACTTGGGCAAGGGAAAACGCAAAAAAGTTGGCACAAGATGTGGAACAGGCGGTCACTATAAATAAAATGTATTTCTTCCATTATATCAATAAAATAATTATTAATCATTACAATTCATTATATGTCTCATTATAATATTTATAGTTGTATTATAAGTATTTAAAAAAAATCATTTCTATTATTAATATTTTAAAAAAATCATTTTTATTATTAATATTTAAAAAAAAAATAGAAAACTATTATTAGTATTTTACAAAAAAATTATTATTATTTAAAAAAAATTATTTTTATTATTTAAATATAGAATTAATTAGAAAACTATTTAATAATAATTTTAATAAATTTATTTAATTATATAATTGTATTTAAAATAAATATATATAAAAAAAAACTCCTTTATGAGCTCGGCCAACCAATGGCCGAGCCTACTCATCATTTTCATCGCTTCATCCTCTCGCCCATTCATTGGACGAGACCCAAAAGAAAAGTGGGGTATTCTGGAATTTTTTTTTCAGAATGAGACATTGTGGGAAAATAATTTTAAGAAAGGGGCTGTCTGGCAAAAAGTCCCATTGTTATTGGGAAAATTTTGCTCCACGTATTCAAGGAATTCAAAAACTCCTTCCTTATACACTGGATCTAATCTATTAGCTTTCATCAAATTCCGATCCATAATAAATTCTAAAATTTATAATAAAAATCCATAGATCATTTAACATTGGTGCTCACCCAAGAGACAATGTTCCAACAAGAAAGGTTGGTGTTGCTTAATCTAACGTCGTTTCTCCATAATCAAATAATATTGAAAATGGTAATAAACTGCGGTAGAAACGACTACTTTGGCCTGAGGACTTCAACCTCTATTAGCTGTTTTCGGGATATCAATGGGAGAATTAAATTTGACACTCATGTGTAGGATGTGAGCAAGCCAGTTCCAGATTCGAAGAGCAAAGGGGAAAGTGATAAAAATATGGACAAAGGATTCAAAGTTCTTCTTGCAAAGAACATATGGCAGCCACAAATCATTAAGTTCTCATCAGTTGTTGTGATCATTTTGTGAATGATTCTTCAAATAAGAATAGAGTTTGAGGGAAGCGCCTCCTTGAGCCATACTAAATCAGACCAATCTACTTTTGAAGAAGAAGGAATATAGAAATCATAGGCATAATGCAAGGAAAGCAGAACCGTGTGAGAGTGGTTCCAGCATAAACAATCTTCAAATTCACAAAAAGGAACCTCGATGTTCTATAATAATTGAGACATTCCTGTAAATTCTGCCTGAAAATTCAAAGGAATTAGCCATTGTTGGTCCACGATGAAGTCTTTGACAGTGTGATTCAGCTATGCAAGTCTATCAGCATCAATATTGAGGTATTGGCCAATGATGGTGCCACACCAATTCTCAGTCCAAAAATTCATGACATCACAGTTTCCAATGTTCCAACAAGAATTTTCTTTAACAGTTAGAAACTTGGATTTCATACCACTCCAGATGGAAGAAGTTAAGTGATAATTGATCAACTTGCCCTTTTTCCAAGTTCTATTCCTTAATAACTCTGCCCAATGATCCTGAATGTGAAAGAGTCCCAGCAAAGCTTAAGTTTTGAGGCTTCATTCAAGATGGGAAGTGATCTAAGGCCAAGACCTCCCTCATTATAAGGTTTGCATACATTGAACCAAGATACTGTGACTAGCTTTCTCTTATCTTGAGATCCACTCCAAATGAAATTTCTAAAAGCTTTTTTTAGGTCCTTTATAAGAGAAGTTGGCCAAACATATATGGTGATGATATAAATAAGCTTACTATGCAAGACACTTTTCACAAGCTGCACTCTCCCAGCCATAGAGATAAGAGAGGTTTTCCAAGCAGATAATTTAGATTTAACTTTATCAATTATAGGAGTCAAGTGAAAGGCTTTAGGCTTACCTTTGAAGATGGGCACCCCTAGGTAGGTAAAAAGGAATCTTGCCAGTATTAAAGCCAAGCATAACAGCAGTTCTTGAGAGTCTAACGTTAGGAATGGAAGATGAATAGATAGTTGACTTCTGAGGGTTAACATGTTGACCGGAGGCTATGGCATATCTATCAAACAAGTATGAGAGGGCCTGCACATTATAAAAAGTACCTTTACAAAATAACATAATGTCATATGCCTACAAACAATGAGTTGGCATAAAGAAATTTGAAGGTTCATTCATGGGCTTAAGCTGATCCTCATTGACAAAACAGTAAAGGAGGCAAGTGGTCGCCTTGTCTGACACGCCTATTGCAGGAGAAAAAGCCTTCAAGTCTACCATTGACATTGATGGAAAGCTTTGCTGAATGAAGAGTTAGGCTAATCCAGTGGCAGAAGATATCATTGAATCCAAAAGATTTCAGCACTTTGAGAAGGAAGGACCAATCCAAAGTATCAAAAGCTTTGGATATGTCAACTTTGATTGCAAGGAAGCCACCAAAATATTTCTTGTGCAATAAGTTGGCAATCTCACAGGTGAGAGACAAATGCAATCTTTGATTTTCCTACCCTTAATAAACCCTATTTGCTCCTTGGAAATAATAGTGGGAAGAACTACTGCTAATTATCTGAAATTTCCCATAGCAATTGGTCAGTATTGTGAAATTTTGTCAGCATGATCCACCTTTGGGATAAGAATAATAGTACAAGCATTCCAGTTGGGGCTGATCCTGTTTTGAGACAACTATTGAGTTGTGACAGCTATAACATCAAACTTCACAATGTCCTAGTAAGTTTGGAAAAATGTGGCTCCATATCCATCTGGCCCAGGTGTAATGTTCTTGTTCAGAGCACACACTGCAGTAATGATCTCACCAGGGGTGGGGTATTGGTAAGAATGTTCTTAGTTTGGTCAGATATCATGCAAGGAATTATATCTTCAATGATGTGGTTATCTTGTACACAATTAGGAGAAAAAAACAAGTTAGTAAAATGATTAACTGCATGGTCAATAATTAACTTTGGGATCAGTGATGATGGAGCCCTCAATATTGAGCATAGATATTTTCTTACTTGCTTTCTTAATTTTTCAATCTATGAAAGTAAGTAGAATTTTTGTCTCCTTCACAGTGCCACTTGGATCTTGCCTACTCTCTCTCCAAAAGGCATCTTCAATCAAGAGAGCTTTCTTAAGGTCAATTTTAGCAGCCTTTTCTTGCGCCAAAAGCTGGTCAAAAGAGCCATTATTTTTAATCAGCAGCTTAATGTTCTTAAGCATTATGGTAGCTTCAGAAACTCTATTATGAACATTACCAAAAATCTTTTTATTCCAATTCTTCAACAAGTGGTGCTAGAGATTCTTAAAAGTCGTGTCTCATATCTGGTATGATGTGTGGATTGGTTTGAATAAACTCTTTCTGAATTTTGAGATCTTTTTCCTAATTTCTGAGCCGAAGTCGCAAAAGGTGGACAGGATGGGGTGTTGGGAGAGATGAGTATGGATTTGGGAGTTTAGGTGGAAGTGTAGGTTTCTTGTTTTAGAGGAAGACCTTTTAGGTGACTAGATCAAATCTATTGAAAGGATAACTAAGAATGATGATGAGTATATATGGGTGTGGACTCTAGATTCAGAGGATGGGTTTTCAGTTGGTTGGCATATGATTTCATGTCCTCCTATAAGGTGGAAGAAAAGCGTAGGTATGGCCGAGTTTTCAGGGTTAACTAGTTGTTGGAAACGTTGCGTGTCTTCCAAAGTTGTTGTGTTTTCTTGGATTCTTCTGCATAAAAAGTTGGCTTCAAGGCTCAATCTCGGTAGCGGAGACATATTTCAAGTAGGCAGAGGGGGTGGGGTGGGGTGTGCTTGGGTAGGTTGAGTCAGTTAATCACTTGTTTTTGCTATGTCATGTTGCATCTTCTATATGGTATAAAGTTCTTAATTGGATGGGTAAGTCTTTTCCTCTTTTGTAGTCAGTCTTAGAGGCATTGCGAGGTGTTTTAGGGCTTAGTGATGGATCATTTATTAGCAAGTGTATTAGTGTTATTATCGAAATAATCAAAATAAATCCGTCTTCACAGGAATTGCAAATTAGAACAAAATATGACGTGTGATGTAAGTAAAAATAGTAAGCAGGGGATTTTTCAGGTTGTATTGGTCAAAAACGCAAGAGAGAAGTGTTTATAACAACGATGATAAATGCAATTAGGTTTTATTATTAGAATCCCCTATTTCAACTTGATTGATGAAACACGCTTTAAAAAATATACAATGACTACAAAGTTACACGACATACTAACTCTAACACTACACCCAATATGTAATATCCCATATCCTCTTAAATACTCTATTTGGTGTCTGTTGGATCAAATTGAGCTCCTATATGCTCTATTTGTTGTCTATTCAGACAAACAGAGTAATTAGTAAACTCAATTGAGTTTAATTCTTACTCAATTCAATAGACATTTATTAATAAGTAAAAGAAGGTACATTTTGGTAACATTAATGAATGATCAATTGCTCTCTAATAAAAATATCTCTTTTTAGATATTTTCCTCTTTTTCCTCTTACCAACCAATTGCCTTGTTAGAAGTAACAAAATAGGAAAGGAAAGAAGAGAAAGTTGGTAAAGAGAGAAAGCAAGAGAAGAAGAGAAAGAAAGGACAAGCTTGTGGGATGATGTTTCGGTGCTCGCAATTTTGGATCACGATCTTCCACTGTGGATCATGTGGACTCTGATATAGATCCTAGTTTTGTTTAGGAACCTTTGTATATCATATGTAATTTATATATATATATATATATATATATATATATATATATATATATATATATATATATATATATATATATATATATATATATATATTTACCAATGGTTTCTTATGTGTATCCAGTACCAATTACATTATATATAATATATTTTCTAGGTGCATATTATATGTGGGTGTTACAATTAGTATTAGAGCAGATCAATTCTTGACCCAACCATGAAACATCATAAGTGAATTGAATTCTGCCACAAATGTGTAATTGTCATTGTTGTCCTTGATGTCATATATTATAGTATTGATCCTAATCAACTTAATTCTATATGTATGAAATTTCAAAACATGACTAACAAACATAGGGGACCCTAAAGGCCCAAAATTCATAATGTGGAGTTGGAACCAACAGTTGAGGATAACGAGGCTCAATGGTCGCCTAAGTTCATGCATTTAATATAACATGTGATGCAACAACCCAATGGTGGTTCCCAACCACAATCTGCTCCGCAAGTTTCTCGGGGTGGTAATTTCTGATATTTCTTACGGGTGAACCCTCATGAGTTTCAAGGTATTCTTGACCTGTCTAAAGCTCATGATTGGTTATCCCACATGGACAGGGTTTTCGTATTGTTCCATGTAGTGAAGAGACTAAGGTGGTTTTTGCTTCACAAAAGATGAAAGGTCTCCCAACGAGATTGTGGGATAGTGCTTCGACCCTCAAGACCAACCAAGAGATTCTAAGAGACTGGGAACACGTTAAGACCACCTTCTTGAATAAGTATTTCCCGAGTAGCTTGAGAACTCAGAAGGAGTTCGAGTTTCAACATCTTAGACAAGGTAGTATGTCGGTGATTGAGTATGCCAAGAAGTTCGAGAGCATGGTTGTTTACTCCGGGAAAGATGTGTATTCTCTGAATGAGAAGTGGAAAGTGAACCAATTTATGTTTGGAGTAAGATTTGAGATTGCTCACAATGTCTCTCAAAGAGAGTTTACTACTTATGTTGAATTATTGTGGCAATGTTACGTTGCTGACGATAGGTTGAAAAGAGTTCGAGAGGAAGGAAATTAGTACAAGTTTGGCGAGAAAGACCAAGGAAGATCAAGTTATCAGTTTAATCCTAAGTCTCAATCCTTCAAGGGGAAGCAAGGACAAAATGCAAGACTTGTCCAACCCCCTTAGTGCCAACTATGTAAGAAGGTTCATTTTGGAAAGTGTGGATTCATAGGGATTCAATGTTATCAATGTCAAGAAGAAGGCCACATATCTCGTGATTGTCCTTAAAGGAGAATTCAGGTGCAAGGAAAGAGAACTAGTCAAGTCTATACATTAGATTCTAGGAAGGCCAAGGGTGATAATGATCTAATCGCTAGTACGTGTCACTTGAATGACCATCCTTGATTTATAAT
Organism: Lathyrus oleraceus; assembly: GCF_024323335.1. Lineage (NCBI taxonomy): Eukaryota > Viridiplantae > Streptophyta > Magnoliopsida > Fabales > Fabaceae > Lathyrus > Lathyrus oleraceus. The sequence goes on along the minus strand of NC_066579.1, from coordinate 268,038,609 downwards.
GTTTAACTAGGGAGAATCACACTCTTTTGTATCGACTCAATGTATGAAACGTCTCGGATTAGAAGTAATTAAGTTATATCTTTCAATGGTGGTTTCTACTGCTACAAAGAGTATTGTTGAGATGCACTGGCAGTTTGAAAACTATTCACTATCTATGAATGGTCGAGTTTTCCAAATTGATCTTATATGCTTACCGCTTTAGCAGATTGACATGGTGTTGGGTATGGATTGGCTCTCCGCTAATTCTGTGTACTTTGGTTGCAAGAAAAAGGTAATCTTTATTCCAACCGATGAAGTCATTCTTGACAATGTGATAACCACTCTTTTAGGGGGTACAATAAGCATTACCAATCTTTTGTTCAAGCACGAAAAGTATACTCTTTTAATTCTCACCAAGGAATCAAGCGAGTGTGTGAATGTTGTGCAAGTTCCTGTAGTCTTTGATTTTCCATAAGTTTTTCCCGAGGATGTCTATTTTCTTTGTCTAGAAAGGGAAGTGGAATTCTCTATTGATCGTGTATCAGGCACTTCCCCAATCTCCATTTCTCCTTATCACATGTCGCCAATCAAACTTAGAGAATTGAAGAATCAATTGGAGGATTGACTGGATAATCATTTTGTTCGTTCGAGTGTGTCAATGTGGGGAGCCCCGATGTTGTTAGTGAAGAAGAAGGATATGGGGATGCATGTATGCATGGGTTACCATTGTCGCATTACGCGAAAAACCGGCGGGAAAACAGAACAACAGAGCCGCCACCGTGCGTTATTTATCCCAAAAGAGGGAAAGGAAACGCTCAGAGTAAACCTGGAAAGAACATGGTCTCGCGACCAAAGAGAATGGGATCGGGAGTCGGTTATGCGTAGGGAAGGTATTAGCACCCCTACGCATCCGTCGTACTCGACGGGATCCACGCACAATAGGAAGGAAAATGGTTGCTAAAACACTGCTCATAAACAAACACACAAACTGGCTGAAAGAGACACAGGAAAACAAACAAGACTGACTCGGCAGGATATCGCATCCTGGTCCTACTTAGTCTATCAGGCATAGACATCAGAGTCAAAGTAGTTCGGACTGGGGGAAAACATGCTCGCTAGGATGTCGCATCCTATGCATACGTATCTTCTTGGACGAAGAAGAATCAGAGCATCCGTAGCTCGGCTAACGCACGCAAACAAAACAAAACAGGAAATCGACTGCCAATCGCTGGGCTTACGTCAAACTCCTACACAAAACACGGGCAAACATGGAACCCGAATGCCAATCGATGGACTTACATCGGCTTCCGAACCAAACACACCCACACTGGAAACCAGATGCCACTTGATGGACTTATACCGGACTCCAAGCACACAACAAGAGGATACAGAATGTCAATCGCTGGTCTTACATCCATCTCCTGACTCACACAAAGTCAAAACAAAAAGAGCGGGTGCCCGGAGAGATCAACTCATCTCCTGCCTACGTACCTCATCTGGTATGAGGATCAGGGCGACGTAGTTCCCCTACGAAGGGACACAGGACTAGCCTAACCAGATAACAGAGGGAGACACAACTAGGGAGACTACGACTCGAGCCTAGATGTTATCATGCAAAATCATCCCTAAGTTAAGGTTTCTAGCTAACTTGCTCAGGAAGCAAGCTATCCTAAACATGACTTGCACAGGAAGCAAGCCAAACTAAACCTAACTTGCACAGGAAGCAAGCTAAAACAAACACACAAGCACAAATAGCACATACTATATGCAATCAGTTGGCTCAATCAAGGTTAGGTTTTAGTCGAGGGGTCATGTCAACCTCGACAAACAAACCACTGTAACAGGGCGAGGTTAGCTCTTAACCTTGACATTGAGAGTCAAGGTGAAGCAGATGAAAGGTGAGTGAAGATGAGACTTCACAGCTCTTATCCCTGGCCTGGGAGAGCTTAAGACATGAATGTGTGGGTTCAGAAGGTGGGAACCCTTCTACACATATGACTGACACAATGTACAATGATCTTGGGCTAGTATCTGCAATGCATCAACACAGTAGTGTGAGCAAAGCAGATGACACACAGAATAGCAGGGGATGGATTGCACATCCCTGGTATCTGCCAATGCCTCTTCACTTAGGAGGTCTTTGGATATGTACAAGGACAAATGTAAACAAACATAAACATTGCCTCTTAAGGAGGACTTCAGACAGGTGCCTGGCCAAGTAACAGGCCAGGTCTTCCAGACTACATGGAGTTAGGATATTATACCTCAATGCAAATGCTCTTAAGAAAAGCAAAGCAAGTTCTCAATGGAACTAAAGCAACTAATGTACCTGAAATCAATCAAATACAATCAGTACTCAGACAAACCAAAACCAAACAGCAAAGATCAACAGTTAATCTGTACAGGCAAACAATAATCACAATGCACAAAGGGTGCAAGCCATATGGCACAAACTCAAGTTTTAAAACCTACAAAACAAAGTCAAAGTTAGTCATGAACAAGCAACAAGTCAACTCCAATTGAGTAAGCATCATCAAGCATAGGCCATTGTGCTATTAACCTGAAACACAACTCAAATGTGAGAGTACAAACCACTAGTACAAGACTAGGGTCAAAATGATATCAAAAGGTCAAAACAGAACATGAAACTTATCCAAAATCAAGATCAAACAATTAGGAAACAAATCCAAGTGGTTTCACATTCATATCATTCATCATTATCATTTCATGAAGGAAAAGGCACAACACATGCAATTCGCAACCTCAAAGGACCAAACAGAATGATTCAACTCAAATCAATTCACAAACATTTCAATAAATCCTCAAAAAATTCATGATCAAACAGCATCCATAACATGACAAATACACCAAATTTCAGCTCATTTGGATCAAGGGAAGCAAGTCAATGAAATTCATAAAGTCAACACATCATCAAGCAAGCTCATACAAGGCATCAAAACATGCATCCACTTCAAGCAATCATAAAACAGAGAGAAAACATGATAAATGAATGAGACCAAAGCTTTGGTGAACTTCCAGACGTCTACAATACTCATGCCAAATTTCAAGTCCATCCAATTAACAACAAGAATTTCCCAAATCAAATAAAATCATGTCTCAACAAGAAGTCAACAATTGGTCGAGCAGGGGAGAAAATCTCAATCAAATAGAAACTGCATTGAAAAATTCCAGAAAAATTCACATTCATTCTCAACATTCATAAGTATCCTCATGCAAAAATTCAACTCAATTCAAGTTCAACAAGCATTGCAAATAAAATCAAGAAGATGCACAAGGAATGGTATGGCACAAAATGTAACACCTACAAAGATCATATCATAACTCTCAATCCAGGAACTCAAAAATTGCAAACCACATATCAAAATGACCAGGTTTGAGTCTAGTTTATGCACAAAAAGTTTCATGAATTTCTAATGAAGCATCATCATTTTATGAGTAAAAGAGTGAGCATGGTGCACAAGATGACATGTCAAAGTAAACCCTAGGCATTTTAAAAATCCACACGTGCATAAATTCTGGAAAAATCACTATAAAATAGTAGACATGGCAAGGATCATCATGGAAAAAGTCTCACATCAATTGGATTAATGGTTTGAGAATTATGATTTTTTGAAGGTCCGCAAAGCAAATGAAATAAACATTGAAAAGGAAAAAAAAAGAAATAATGGAATTAAATAAGGATAATGGCATTTCCGTAATAACAAGGCCACTTAAGTGAAACGCCGCGTTTCACTTAAGGGCGTGGCAGCCGGTCATTGGTGCATGGCCAAGGAAACGGGAGATTCATGCAAAACATGGCCAATCGCGATCTGGAAACATACTGGCTAGGGTTTTGGAACACGTTCATCAAGTTCTTCCAATAATTTTCAGTTCAAGAACAAAGTTTCACAAAAATGGACAAATGACATATCAAGCGTTCGTCTCATCATGTACATCATCAAAACAACAATTATTTAGCCTAATTCAAACTCAAGTGAACAAATCGAACAAAATAAAATTCCACAATCAAACTTCAAATCCATATAATTCTCTCAATACATGATGAAAATCAAAACTATCAAGTTCAGCGTACTCATGGCAACAAGATCTACAAAAACCATAGCATGATTTCAACAATGATGAGAATCGAATTCCAACCTTCAAGTGAGGACAAAGTTGAATCCGTGGTTATTTGGCCTTGAAATGTAGAAACAGCAGCTCTTTGATGCTCCAGGAGGTGCATGGAAGGATGATCCTAGCTCACTCTTGCTCAATCGTGCTCAAAAGTTCAACTGCCATGTGAGGAGTTTGATGTAACAGTGCTGGTTTTTGCTCGAAAGTGGAAGATTCCTGCTTGCAAAAGCTTCTACAATGTTTGGAGATGATGGCACAAAGAAAGGCTAGGCAAGGTTTATGGAATTTTTTGCAGAAAAATTGATAGCAAAAATTGAGAGAGTTTTCTTTCTAGATCTAGATATGAGTAGAAAATGGAATGCTAATGTGTTTTCTGTTAGAATTAACCCTTTATACCATCTGTTAATGATTCTTACTAATCAAACTTTAAGCTAAACCAAAAGGATTAATGAATGCAAGTGTTATGTGCAAATGCTAAAATCACCTCCATGTGCATGGAGTGCATGCTACAGTGCACAAAAATGGGCCTAAGCAAACTCCAAATATCATTTTCAATCAGATGCAATTGGTAGAATGTGTAGAAAATGCTTAAATTGAAAGTCACTTTTTTACCCCTCCTTTTTTAAATTCAGGCCACTTGAAAAATGCCATTTTGATTGGATGATTTTTGATGGAATGTGATGAAGGAATTGGATAGAACATGTCAAATGTGACTTGTAGCAAAAAACCTCACTCAATTTGGCCAAATGGTTTGAAAGTTATGCCACTTTGAAGTTCAAAAATTCTTGACAATGATTTGATCATAACTTTCTAACCACAAATGGGAAATGAGTGTTCTTGGACTTTTTGGAAAGGTGAGAGCAAGACCTTCAACTTTCATGTTGGACAAAAATTCATTTGAAGCTTGTATGATGATGTAAATTTGAGGAGAAGAACTTTCCATTTATGGCAGTTTCCAATTACAGGTCACTTGCTATTTTTGGAAACTTTTGATCTGACTTTATTTTCTCCAATCTTGATATTTGAAATGTCAAATGAGACTTGTATGGACATGAATGAAGCCTTTCAAACCATCTCCCACCTTCAAATCCTTGATTTCAGGCACAGTTGACCACAGTTGAATTTCTAGGGTTTCTGGTGGATTGAACAATGACTGATGACTTCTGAGCACCCAATCTTTGACCAAACCACTTCAAAAAGACCCCTAGGTCATGTGAACATGTTGGACCAACCCTAGGGCTTTGCTTCCTTGAGAAATGCACCTGCTTGCTTTGTTTGACTGGTCCTCCTAACCAGTTGACCTAATTTGTCTGATGGCTTGCACTTGGGCAAAGGACAATGCAATGTTATGCAGTGGACTATGTTATGTTAATGACCTAATATGAAAATGTATGTACAAAAGGTAGGTGCAAATTTGAGGTGCTACAACCATCAATTGAATAAGGTTACTATCAAAAATAATTATCCCTTACCTTAGGTAGAAGATTTGTTAGATTAATTGAAAGAAGCATGTATGTTCTTGAAGATTGATTTGGATTAGGGTTACCATCAGATCCGATTCAAACGTTATGACACCCTGAAAACTGCATTTAGAACCCGATATGGCCATTATGAATTCCATGTGATGTCGTTCGGAGTGACGAATGCACCTATTTTTTTATGGATTATATGAATTGAATATTCCATCTTTAGTTGGATCAGTTTGTAGTGATATTCATCGATGATATCATTATCTACTCTTGTATAAGAGAAGAAAATCTTTGCAAAACATAGTAAGTGTGAGTTTTGGATGACCGAAGTGAAGTTTATTGGTCATGTTTATTCTTACTAAAACACACTAAAAGGTTGTCTTCCTTGCTTTCAATAAAGGAGAGTCTAAATTGATTGGTTGGAGTGTTTGTTATGTATGTTTTGTCATTTTTTCCTGTCATTTACCCTTCGTACATTCTCTTATTTATAGGTCTCCATCTTCTTTTCCCCTTCATTGGGTGACTTCCCATATTCCTCATAAATACCTCTGCCAATAACGTCATCCGTCCTTGTAATTGCCATGTAACATTCACCTCTTCACTAATTATAACTTCCCTACCATAATGTATCATCATGTAACTTTTTCTTATGACCTTTCAAATGATATCCTAATCTTATCCTCGGATCCAACTTATACTAGCCGGATCATACCCGCTTATAAGAGGTCAGGTCCGTTTTACTTATTCTGATATCCTAACAGGATTCCTATTAGAAGATGACAATCCGATTATACGGTATGATAACCCTACCATATTCAGTTGTCATGTCAACTCGACCTCAGAGACCTCATGCACACTAATAGGCTCCGTCATTGTCATACCACGAATGGTAAAACTAAATTTTCGGGATGTACATAAGCCCCCCAAGCGATAGATATGAAAGGTTGAAATGTTCGGAAAAAAGAAGCCCTAAAATTCCTCTTTAAGTTTTCTTCAGTCCACTTATTTGTAGTGACATTTCTTTAATCATAATAGCGTATCTTCATCAGATTCTCTCCCTCCTTAGTAATGATGACTTTTTATGAGACTTTGATCTTACTCAATAACACGAAGCGTTTCATACTTTTTAAGTCCTTAAGAGGATTTCCTTAAAGTCATCTCTTTGTCTTCTGCCTCCTCATTTGCTGAAGGAATTCATTTCTCTTTTCAAAGCAACCTTCAGAATTTTCGTTCGTTCTTCGAAATCAGGTACATTTTCTTTTTGCATCTACATTCTTTTATTCAATGACTATTGTTAATGCATGTGACGATAGTAAAAATGTATTAAGAACCTTGAGTTCTTGATGAATAAAATATATTTGGGATTTTTATATGAAAGGATGTAAGGATACTCTATCCCAGACTGATTTTGATCGTATTATAAATTAGGCTTACCACAACATTTTTTCCTCTTTTAGAGATTAGGATTCTGAATCTTCTCCATCAGGTTCATCAGTAGAGGTGGTGATAGAGATTGTGGATTTGTTTTATCAAGAAGTAATGAGTTACAATCACAACTCTATTGACGAGGTGCAAATAGCTAAACTTCAACCTTTGAAGAACATATCTTCTATTGGGAACGAAGACGATGTTATTTTAGAGTCTTGTATTCCAAGGGAACATGTTTGTATAGATCTTCCTAAAGGAGTTTAAGATGAATATTTCCATTTCTAAGCAGAAGTATTGGAATATTTTAATATCCAACTCCCCTTTACCGATTTTAAATGTGATCTATTAAGAGCCCTGGACACTGCCCCTTCTTAACTTCTCCCTAATAGTTAGGGGTTTATCAAAACTTTCAAAATAGTTTGTGAGGACATAGATATAGAGCCTACCATAGGTTTATTTTTCACCTTTATTGAAACCAAAGGTGTTGAAAAGGGTAGATGGGTGACCATTAGTGGCATTCCTGGTAAGAGTTTTCTCCAAGCATATACAACCAACTATAAAAGTAATATATTCACTAGACGAGTCTCATTGCTTTCCCATCTATTGGACAGGGAGTCCTCTTTCAATATTCGGTTTTTACTTTGACAAATTAGATGACCACGAGGTTAAATCCTTTGCAATATTGGATTCCTTCAGTATGATGAAGGTTCAAGACCTATTGTCATTACTTGAAGAGCAAATTCTTTCTTTCTTGGGTAATGATTATTTATTTTCTTGGCACACTACTCGGGGTATCATCATGCATTATGCTAACTTTTCTCATTTTATCTGTAGGACAAATAATAGGCCTGCCCGTGAAGGAACAAATAAGCTGATGTTTGAAGCCCGGGAAGCGAGGAAAGTAACTAGGAAAAATGTTTCTAAATCGGACCTGTTCGATCTAGAAATACGGTTATTGAAGAAAAGGAATCCATGCCCAAACAAATATATCCCCAATGTCTTGGAGCATCAATCTTCAACCTTTTTTCCACCGAAGAGTGTTCGTCTGAGTTCTCCAAAGAGGATGAAAACATTGATGACTAACGAGGTCTATAAATCTGATTGGGAAATTTTGTCTTTGATGCGTAAGACTGGTGGAAACGACCAAACCAGATGATTCAATGAATTCAAGTTCTGGAGTAACAGTTTTGACGGTTTGAAATTTCTTTACGATCATCAGAATGCCACAAAAGATGTGAACAAGGTGAAGACCATATGGTGACTGAAACTAACCCAAAACATCATTTATTATCTGATGAGATGTTTAATTTTAACCCATGGGTTATGTGAGTTCGGGGATGATTATGAGCAAAACGAGATAAAACTGAGCCAAGAGATTAGTCAGCTGAAGGAGCAGCAGAAAGCGCAAACAGATAAACTATTTGATATGAAGAAGCAATTATTGGATGAGAAGACCAAGAGGGAGAAATCAGAGGATATGAATCAATAATTGAGATCTACTATTAATAAAAAATCGGAGGAAATGAAATCGATTCAAGATTCAAATGACCAATTGCAAAGCTCTTTATAGAAAACCTAAATTGGCGTCCTTGATGCATGCGATGTTGCCTTTGATAGGGCAATGGCCCAAGTCTTATGCCTTTATCTAGGTCTTTACTTGTTTGATATGTACTTCTTCAAAGTTGTGGTTAATGGTCACGTTATGGATATGGAAGAAGTCGAGCCTCTCCCACTGATGATCTGATCCATGAGGACCGTGTCGTTAATAACAATCGTGAAACTGAAGGTGAGGATAAATATGAAGAATAGTTTTTAGTCATCTGTTTTGTAATGTCTTCAGGAATATTAGGTTTTTCTTTTCGTTTTGTATTTGGGTCCTATTACGGCCTATTCCATGACATTTTTTATTTTGTTCAATGTTTACTGATTTCCATTATCTTTACCATTGTTTTTTTGAATTGGTTTTTATGTAAGCTCTAAGTGCTTACGAGGATTTATGAATGCATGGCTTATCCCGAAGCTTTTCTTGAGTTAATTTATATATATCCACTCTAATAAATTATTGGGTTCCCTTTTAGGGTGTGTGTACATACTATCGCACCTTGAAAAATGAGAACATGACTTAGCGAAGCGCAATTGCATGCTCGCGGAATGGACTAAATAGAGTCGTCACTAAACTTTATTTATTCCTAAAAAGGAAAGGAAAAAATATCGATAAAACCCAAGAAAGAACGACAATGATTATGGTCGTCTCAACCAAATTAGGGTTAGGAGTCGATTACGCAAGGGGAAGGTATTAGCAACCCTCACATTCGTTGACTTAATGGGAACTGTTAGGTTAGTTATGCATGTTAGTGTTAACTTAGAAGTGTTAGGATTGTCTAATTATTAAGAGGGAAAGAAGAATAAGTCCAAAAGAAAAGAGTAAATGTTTTTGGATTTTTTATTAATGTGCCTGACAAGATTTACAAATCCTGCTTCTACGTATCTCCGAGTGCAATAGAGAACTCATGGCTTACGTAGTTATGTGTATAAAATGTTTCTTTGTTGGTCGATTTTAGCGAAAGCTACTTTGTGTTAATCAACAAAAACATTGTTGTCTACCTAAAATAAGTGGAGAAGGGAACATTTACATCACGACCGAATGGATTTACAAATTAACACTTGTGGGAAACGTTGCAAGCTTACTCACACATTAAAGTGGATGAAACATTGTTTTTACGTCGTCTCAAGACAAAGTACCTTTTGTTTGTGAAAAGGGTTTAAGGATCAATCGCACGACAACGAGAAAAGAGTTTGATTGGTTGAATGTGTTTTGAGTAATGGCAATAACATGGATGAAAGACATATCCATCTCGAATCCTAGCCCTAGGAGCTCGTGGTACCCAACATGTTCCGTTTCCATCTTATGTGCAAAAAAGTGTTTGATATTTTTAGGTGTTTTGAGATTTAATTTAGAAAAGGTTTGAAGAAACCGCGTTGATTTGAATAACAACGAGAGCTAGGATATGCGAGAATCCATCTCGAGTCCCAGACTCAGGAGCTCGTCATATCCATCATGTTTTGTTTCCATCTTTATTGAAAAGTGGTTTGATACACATAAAGTATTTTTGAGTTTTATTGTGAAAATGACTTGATGTTGGATCAAGCATTTGATGACCGATTGCAGAAGAGTTTGATGGAATGGTTTGAAAGTTTGAAAATGGTTGAAGTGGATTGAAATGGTTGAATTGTTTTTTGAGAAAATACTCGACGTTGGATCGAGTTTTTATTTTTGATCTTTTTGAAAACGATTGATTTCATTCTTGTGTAAGAAACTACCTAAACAAAGCAATCAATAACAAAGAGATAGTCTATTACACGTCATGGGAATAGGGGTACATTTTGTCGAATATGGATATGAGATAATGAAACGATTAAATCAAAACCCAATTAACAAACACAAGTAGATGATTGTACGTGCACGAGAAAATGGCCTCATTGTAAGAAGGCCCAAGAGTAAGTCATGTGAATTGTTGATAGTAACATAACATCATAGCACAACACACACTCATAATAATTAAATCGAAAGAAGTAAAATCGAATTGTGCGCGAATTAAATCAGGATGCGAGGATGTGAATGGATGTCACATAACGCAAGGACGTGCAAGGATAATGGAAGTTGAGTCCAAATTCGATTTAAACAACAACGAAGTTGGATCATTGTATGTTATCATGAATCAAACGAAATTCTAATGTGAAAACGTATCTTTGCAAAAATGGAATGGAATGGAGTCAACTCATGCACAAAAATGGAATGAAGTCATAAAGTAAGGTTAATTTGTATAATAACAAAGAAAATGGTATCAAAACCGATATTAAGTAAACCTCACAATCGACAAATAAAATAAGCAAGAAATCGAGAAATGCAAGCAAAACTCCAGGTAATATGCTAAAAGCCGGTTTCTGCGTATTGACAACAAATTAGACAATGTATGAAAAGGTCATAACACAGTGAAATACAATCGATATATCGATAAAGAATTCCAGCGGCATAACGACATAAAAATGTTGGATCCGTGAATCAAAATCCAATTTTTAGAAATAAAAATAAGCCAAGGAAACAGAACAAAACCCCATGCACATCATACTTTATTATTCAACAATGTCGCAAACTTACAATTGTCGTAATCGAAATAAACATGAAAAAAATAATCATAAAATGAAACTAACAAAAGAGTGGAAATGTCAAGAGCTAAATGGACTTTAAATTAAATGCTACAAACCCATTAAAAATTATAATTTATTTGATTAAAAAGAAAAGCTAAAAACAAACAAAAAGTAGTAAAAACCCCAATAAATAATATTGTGTGGCCTGCAAGTCTTGAACTTAGGTCATGGAAGTTGGGAGACATAAGCCTCAACCAATCACCTCATTGTGTTAAACAATGGTATGGAATAATAAGAGAAAAACACGAAATAAATGGAGAAAAGCAAAATGAAATTAAAACCAGCACAAACCAAAATTGTATGGCCTACTAGTGTTAAACTCGAGTCATAGGGTTGGTATACATAAGCCTTAACTAACTCAACTGTGAATTCCATCTTGTTAAAACATGGCGTGGACAAATACGTAAGGGAAAAAGAAAACGAAAAAAAACAATGGAAAGCAATAATAAAGTGAAATAACAACACATTCAGTATAAATCCAAAATGCATTTTTAAGAACAATATTATATAGTTCATCTTCTGTTTCATGATTCAACGTATTACAAAACATAAAGAACAAAAAGAAAAAAAAATTCTTCTTCAATCTTAAACTTCCTCTGACTCATGACGAGATAACAACAACACTCACCGGCGAGGCTAGCTTTGTGTCTCCAAAGTTTTAGGTGAATGATATTGATGAAGGTGAATTGGTTGTTATGGTATTATTGTTGGAAAAGTTGAACGGAGAGAGATATTGAAAGTGTTTTGGGTGGTTCGGCTGTGAGAGTTTTATGGATTAATGGTGGTATAGTGCTGTCGTAATCGGGAATTTAACGGATGACAAAATCATACGGATTGAACAAAATCAGATCAGTAGAGTCGCCATCGAATTTTATTTTATGCGCATCCGTTGGAGAGGCGAGGGGAAATAATCGATAAAACCCTCCGAAAGACAAGTGCACGGGAAGTGTTAAGAAAATGATAGGGTATCGATATCGCAACCGAGATTAGGGTTCGGGAGTCAGTTTCGTAAGGGGAAGGTATTAGAACCCCTCACTTCCATGGTATTCCATGGTGTAAGACCCCAATTTTGACCCTAAGATCCCTCATGTTATCTAATAATTTGCATTGGCTTTGGGATCACACCTTGGCATCCTCTTCACCCATCATTCATTCAGTTTGCATTGGAAGAGATCATCAAGCACATTTGATTGTATCATACCTTTTTTTTATTTGTTTATTAACAAAAATACAAAAAATATGTCTAGTGTGGCTTCATTTCTTTTGTAGGTAGTGTGTGAGTTCACCTGTGCCTCATCAATCTCACATCTAGGGTTTGAGACCCTTAATGCAAGGGATCAATCAAAGAAATGTTCTCCATGGTTCTAAAAATCATATATGGATCCCCATTATTCTTTATTTGTTAGTATGATCAAGAATTCATCAAGAATTTGAAGCTTGTTTGCCTTGGAAACCCTAATTCATCTGGGTATCTTGTGTGACTTCCTCAACAAGTTTCCTCAACAATTGGTCAAATATATCAAGGGATAATTCATTGTAATTAATCACAAGCATATATGATCCTCCATGAGCCCCAAAGATCAATATAATTTCAATTTTGAAAGTTGGTTCAAAGAGTTTGACTAGAGAAAATCAACTGGTCAAAACTAGGGTTCCCTAGACCCTGTATCCTACAATTTTTCTCATATGAAAATGATTCCAAGAGAAAAGTTACTCTTTATGACATTCCAAACAACTTTCATGTTGGCATTAAGAGCTAGTTTTGTATGTAAAGTCATTTTTTATGGTGAAAGATTATAGGTCATTTTGTTTGTGCCCTAGTTAGGAGGTCAACTTACAAGGACCATAACTTGCTCAATTTTTGTGATATGAAATCCATACAAGTTGCATAATCAAATTCAATATTTCTCTCCAACTTTTCTTATTTGAGAAAGGTCAAATTCAACTTTCAAGGGCATGTACCAAGAGGAAAAATTATAGGTCATTTTGGGCCATCATCATTGAACAAGCAATTTTCGTCAACTTCTAAAATCCATAACTTCCCCATTAAAGATTCAAATGGTGTCAAATTAGTGACCAAATTGAAGAAGATTTAAAGAGATACAACTTTGATGAAGGAACCATTTTCATTTGAAGGTCATAGAAAAAGTTATTCAAGGTGGAAAAAATGGTCATATGACTTTTAAATTAGAAAAGTTTCAACTATGTTTGATTTCTCCAACTTCCACCTCAAAATTCATCATGATCCAAGATCCAAGTGGAAAAGTTTTCAACAGTAAAGTTGAGGTCAAATCGAAGCAACTCAGTTCATACTCCTCAATTTTCAATTCCATGTATCTTTCAATATACTTGGAATTGGAGAATTTTGAGGTCAGATTTGGATTCCTGGTGATTTTCTCTTTAAAATAGTATACACACTTTTCATTTTGGTGAAAGCTCATGGTGGATCAGTCCGGTAAGGTCCACTGGAGAAGATGACCTGAGCTAGGGCTCTGGTGCTGTGCTGGAACATCCCATGCTATCTGATCCTTATCTTACGTTATAATCTTGGCACTTGATTTGGATTACCATGTTTGCAACGCGTTGACTGAAGCACATGGTAGATTGCACACGTGTGGCCACCGGATCTGCCACCTCAATTAATGAGGGAGATCTGATGACCCTTGTTTTTTCCCATTTTATTTTAATTTCTTATTTTCTGTTTAATTCATTTATTTTATTTTATTCATAGAAATTTCATTTTTAATCCCAAAAGTATGGAACTTTCACTAAAAATCTTTAAATATTTTCCTCTTCCATATTCTGAATTAAAATCATTTTCTGAAATAATTTTGATTTTTTTGTGAATTAAATGATTTTTGATTTGTTTTTAAATATTTTAAAATACTTATGACTTTCCCAAAATTATGAATTTTTTTGTCTAAGATCCTTTGACCTTATTTGACCTAGGATAAATCGCTTGACCATTTATTTGGTGATTTGAAAGGATATGAGGTTTTGTCCAATTAATAATGAAATTTAATTCATTTTAAAATTGATTTTTATTTGTTTAATTGATTAAAAATATTGTTGAGCCATTTGATTGACTTTGTGATGTTTGACTTTCTGTTTGGCCTTGGTCATGGTTGATTTGACTTTTATTTGACCAATACTATTGGATTCAGGGGGTTGATGAAATGTACATTTCATCCCTCAAGATGAATGAATAGTATTGATCAAATGAATTTCCTTTTGTGATCAATTTGGGTTTTTATTTCCCCTCCCCTCTTCATCTTCATCCCTATTCTTCCCCAACCCATCATTGACCAATGATTTTTATAATGTCAAAATGCTAATTGATTCATCAATGACCTTGTGTCAGATGAATCAACATGAGCTGGATTGAGATAGGTCCATCCCAACTTTATTTTTGTGTGTGGTATGTTTTAGGAGCTTAGTTCTTTGTACTAAGTCTTTAACATGCACTAACACCAATATCTTTATTGCCCGACCTCAAATAGTTTTGACTTCTACATAAGTCCAATTATGATTGCTTTACATAGAGCTAATTTTTTCTCGCATGGCATAAAATTCTAGTAAGTGAGATTGTAAGTCTCCCATTCTTCATGGAATTGTGTAAATACTTGACCTTTTTTCCGTTCATGAGAGCTAGTGGCATACTTGTTTATTTATCCAAGTTGGAGCCCTTCTCATGGATGATGTCTTGGTTCATGTCTTCATACTTGTGAATGAATGGTTGAGTGTTATCCAAAGAATGACTTAAACAATAAAACTCCTCACTAACCTTTGACTAACATTTCATTAACATTGCTTTACTTTCAAGTCATTTACTTAATTCCATTTAAATTCAAGTACTTTTATCATTCGTTGCCATTTACATTTCATGCAAGATGTTTATGTTTCAGTGATTTTCACTTTGCTCACTTGAACCATATTATCTGGTGAGTGTATATATTGTGTGCTTGTGATTATGTTCTGTTTATGGTCTTAGGACCTTAAAATACTTAATAACAACAAAAACTCTAAAAATATGTTGGTGGACTGTTTGATTTGATTTGAACTCTTGGATTTAGAATAAGGTAACATTCCCCATGCTTTAAAGGACTTGGCCAATGCCATTATTTTGATACATAACCATATTTGATAGTGCCTTTAATCTGATGCAAGCCTTGGGATTTCTACTTTGGGGTTTATATGTCACTTGGTCTCTGTGTTTAATGTGTTATACTGTTATTATTATTGTTGTCTGATGATTGTTTCTATGACTCTGCCACAAGGAATATTTTCATCTGATACATTTGAAGACATTAAAGACTGCTAGCTATAGGAGTGTTTGCTTGGATGTTATGGCCATCTTTATTTGATTCCACTGATCTTCATATTGATTTCTTGGATATTGCTTATGCTTGTTGTCTGCTTAAAAGTCCAAAGGAAATGTGTTTCTATATGACATTCTTGTCTTGTGGATTGCTTCCCATTGGTCAGATCTTTTCAACTCTTAACTTTTAATTTTTTTGTCTAGGGTAGCCTTTTCATCTCCTCTCACTTCTTTAATTTCAAATCTCTCCCTCTTTTCAAAACCTTTTTTTTCCTGTGTTTTCAAGTTAGACATGTTTTAATGATTAGAAACGTTGTCCTTATGTAAGACCCCAATTTTAACCCTAAGATCCCTCATGCAATTTCATCATAAGCATTAATTTGGGATCATACCTTGGCATCCTCCTTACCCCTCCTCATTGGGTTTGTTTTGGGAGAAATCACCAAGCACTTTGTGATTATATCATACTTGTATTCTATCATTTCACTAACCAAAATACCAAAAATATGTCTTTGTATTTGCCTAACTCTTTTGTAGGTAGGGCATGATCTCATTGATTCATCAAGATCACATCTAGGGTTTGAGACCCTCATGAACAAAGAGAACAACCAAGAATTGATCCAATAATGGTTATGAACATCATATATGAGTCCCAATTTTATTTACATGTTATATTGATCAAGTTTGCTTCAGGAGTTTGAGGGTGATTTACCTTGGAAACCCTAGTTTGACTAGGTATCTTGAGTAACTTCTCCAACAAGCTATCTCACCAATTGATCAAATTTCTCAAGGGGAACATCAAAATTCATCATCTTATGCATGTATGGTCTACCATGAGCCAAGAAAGTCAAGAGAATTGGAAGTTATCAAGTTGGTTGATGGTGGTTGGCCAGATGGATTCATCTGATAAAAACTGGGTCTACATAGACCCCATCTCCTACAATTTTCACCATATGAAAATTATTACAAGAGCAAACTTACTCTAAATTACATTATAAACATCTTTCATGTTGAGACCTAGAGCTAGTTTTTCTTGGAAAATCATTTTCTATGTTGAAACATTATAGGTCATTTTGTCTAAATCCTAATTTGAAAGCCAACTTCCCAAGGCCATAACTTGCTAAATTTTTATGAGATGAAAGATTTCCAAGTTGAAAAATCAAATGCAATGTGTATAATTCAACTTTGATGTTTGGAGTGGGAGCTAATTCAAAGTCTTTGAACATGTGATATGAGGCTACATTATATGTCACTTTTGACCTATATCATTGATCAAGTGATTTTTCCAAACTTCAAAAATTCATAACTATATCATTTAAAATCCAAATTACATTAAATTTGTGACCGTTTTGAAGGTATCTGAGAGAGATACAACTTTTATGAAGACACTTTTCTCATTTGAAGCTCCCATAAAAAGTTAAAGCAAGGTGGAATATTGAGACATATGGCTTGACACTTAGAAATTTTTTGATATGTCAAATATTCCCAAACTTCCACCTCAAATATCTCCAAGTTCCAAGCTCCAAATGAAAAATTGTTCAATATAAAACTTGTTCCTCTTGATCTCACCTTTCCAAAGAGATGAAGCACATTCATTTTGGACTTGAAATGCATAGGCTGCACATGGCTTAAACAGGCTGACATCATTTGGCATGGATTAATCTTCAAGTGACAATGCACATGTACCTTGAAATCCAATCCATCTTCAAAGCATCTGATCATTCTTTTGGACTTTCAAACCATCATTCCATGGGCCTATGTGAGCCCATGCAGCATGGCATCATCATTTTACCAAATTTGGAAATTGGAAAGAGTGTGCAAATATCATTTTATTTCTCAATAAATTGAGGCCCTTATGCTCAGAATTAACACACACATTGCGCCAACTTTGAATCTCCATTGAAAACCCTTCACTCTAAGAGGATAACCCTGATAAATTCATTTGAATTTGAGCTTGAATCTCCACTGTTTTGGAATTCAATTCTCCAGAAGTCCATTGCTTCTAAACCTTTCCATTCCTCTCCTGCAAGCAAGTGAAGTGAAGCTAAGCACGATTCAAATCAAGATCTAGCAAGCTCAGACCTCCATTAAAGGTGATTTGCAGAAAATTTAAACTTTTCGACTCTCCTTGATTATTGTTCAATTCCATTGATTCTTGAGTTGTCTGAAGTCCTACAAATGTAGGCAAGAAGATTGAGTTGCTTTGAGGCCAAATCGAAGCAACTCAGATCATGAACCTCATTTTTCAATTCCACAAATCTCTTAATATATTTGGGATTGGATGAATTGGAGGTGATATTTGTGCTCAGTGATGTTTTCTCTTTAAAATCATGTCCCTGTTTTGAATTTTAGTGATGGTTCATCTTGACTAGTCCGGTGGAGCTCACCGGGGAAGATGACCGGAGCTCTGGCTCCGACGATGATGTGGCTTGCATCTAGACCATGGGATTTAATTCTCACGTTTTAATCTTAGTCGTGCCTTGTGATTACTCATGTTACAGCGCGTTTGACTAGGACATTGGTGAAACGCGTGTTTTGGATCATCAGATTTTCCACCTCAATTAATGAGGGAGATCTGATGGTCCACGTATTTTTGGATTTTCTGAATTTCACTTTAATTCCATTTTCTTCAATAATTCATAATAAATTTAATATTGATAGAAAAAATATGGGACTTTTACCAAGAATTTTCAAATATTTTTCTCTTTCATATTCTGAATTAAAATTATTTTTTGGATCATTATTAATATTTTTCATGAATTAATTGATTTTTCATTTATTTTTAATTGGTTAAAAATATTTCTAAGTGTCCAAAAATTATAAATTTTTTTCTCCAAGGTCCTTTGACCTTGTTTGACCTATGATAAATCTCATGACCATTTATTTGGTGTTTTGATGAGATTTTAGGATTTGGACAAAACATATTTGAATTTAATGCATTATTTTAATATTTTTAATTGAATAAATGCCATTTTAATTGTGTTGACCATTTGTATTGACTTAATTGAGTTTTTTATTTGTTGTTGGGCCTTGGTCAAGGTTGATTTGACTTTCTCAAGTTAATATTATTGGATTTAGGGGATTGATAGAATGTACATTCCATCTCCCAAAATGAATGAATAATATTAATTTGGTAAAAGTCCTCCTTTGACCAATTTGTGATCTCATTCATCCCTTTCATCTAATTCCCCTTCTTCATTCATTCATTTCCAATTGGCCAATGACATCTCAAAGTCCTAATGCTAGTTGATTGAAAGATTAACATGAGTATGGATGAGATTAGACCACACCTTTTTGCATATTTTGTGTGTGTGGTATGTTTAATGAGCATAGTTTATGATACTATGTCTCCAACATACATTAACACCAAAAGTCTACCCGACCTCAAATAGTTGTGACTTCTACATAAGTCCAATTACGATTTCTTAACATAGCGCTAAATTTGTGACTCAAAAGGCATAAGCATTCTAGTTAGTGAGATTGTAAGTCTCCCCTCTTCCATGGTATTGTGTGGAAACTTGGCCTTTTTCCTTCCTTTGGAAGATGTTTTGGTTCAAGGATCCATGCTTGTGGCAAGTGGGTTGAGTGTTCTCCAAAGAATGTCTTGAACTCAAAAGCAAAACAAAACTAACTACTAACTTACTAACCATTAACTTTTAATTTCAAGTCTTTACTTTAATGCAATTTACTTTTAGCACTTGATTATCATTTGCCATTATACATATCATCCTAATTGTTTATGTTAATGTAATTTTCACTTTGTCCATTTGGACCATATTGTGTGATATTATTTTGTTTTGTATATACTTTGTTTGCTTGTTTGGTCTTTGACCATTAATGTACATAATAATAACAATAACCCTAAAAGACTTTTGAGTGGACTGTTGGTTTGATCTTGCCCAATTGGACTTAGAACTTAGGCAACATTCCTTTGCTAATGGACTTGGATAATTCCAATTTGTTGAAGAACCAAGTAATTGCAATTTGAATTCATCTGATACATCATTCAAGAAATCTCTCCAGTTCATCTGCAACATGGATCATTATTAAGCTGTTATGTTGGACTTGTAACTTGTGGAATTCATCTGCTACATAGGCTATTTTGAAAAAAGATCATGAAGTGGATAAGCTTGGATGAGGCCATCTTTATTTGATGCCTTTTCTATTCAAGATTGATATAATTGTGCATTTGTGTGTTGCTTGATTCTAAAAAGTCCAAAGGGAATTCTGGGTTTCTATTGACATACTTGTCTATTGGATTGCTCCCATTTGGTCAGATCTTTTCAACTTTAAACTTTTAAATTCTTGTATATAGGGTAGTCTCTTCATCTTCTCCCCATTTCTTCAATTTCAAAATCTCTTCCCCAATTTTCAAAATCTTATTTGTGTGAACTACTTTTGTTCTAAACTTAGACCACTTTTGCAAAAGGTAGAAACTCTGGCTTTATGTCATTGCATTTTCAAACTTATTTTCTTAAACCCAACTTGTAAATCAACTTAACTATACTTCACTTAAACTTTCAAAATGCCAAAAAGAACTAACTCATTCAAATCATTTTCAGGCCTTTGTGCCTTCCAAACTTAAATTTTGTTAAAACCAACACACTCATTTTGAGATTTATAGCACGAACTACGAGGTTTTGATCCCTCATTTATATGTTGGTACGTAGGCACAAGACCAAAGGTCTTGTCAAACACAAAAATATAATTAATGACTTCTTTTCTCATCCCCCCATTCTATTTGTTTGTAAACATTACTTTATACAAAATACATATGCACACAAAAAGGGATCCCTAGGAGTACCTAGGACACTTTGGGTGATAACACCTTCCCTTTGTGTAACCAACCCCCTTACACGTGATCTCTGACTTTTATTAGTTTTTATTTGAAAACTTCTTACTAATTGGGTTTTGTTCGTACTTTTTCCCATTTTCCTTGGAAACAATAAAAGCGCGGTGGCGACTCTTGTTAATTGATCTCTAGCTTATCAATAGCTTGATGATCATGAATTTTCCGCTACAGAAATTAAATGGCGACTCTGCTGGGGAGTAGTATCTAGTGGGTTTAGCCTACTTTTTGTGTGAATATATTTGTATATATGTATGTGTGATAATCTGCTTGTTGTGCTTGGTGATCTCTGAGTGGTGAGATAAGTTCTAACTCGAACTTGAGTGCAATTAAGATAGGAGGATGGTATAGTCATGTTCGACTTGTGTGGAGTAGTCCTTAACAAGTTGACTTGAGATCCATCTGCTCAGTGGAGACTCTTTTGGATTTGGAAATGTCACACAAGTATTTGTGGTTAGGCATTACTATTTCTAATTGGGTCTGAGAAGCTGAGGACCTTAGAACACCTAACCCATCTTGGCCTATTTAGGACGTAGTGCGGAAATTGTTCAGGTGTAGACTTGATAACAGTTGTTACATGATACTACACTCAGACGAGTTTCTCTTGAGAATATTATGGGTCGATGAGTCAGTCATCTTAACCTATAATAACCGATAGATGGAATTAAGACTCTGGGTACTTTTTAGAACATGATCTACAGGTTTTTATCCTTAGTTCACTCCTTTGGGATGGTTCTTACCCATACTCCATGCTCGTGACTTACAACAAACCCTTGATTCTTGGTTGGTCCAATAAACTCTTGTCAATATAAATGGAACTTGGGTGTTGATAAGGTGTAAACCATAATCCACCAAAATGGATGATTGATCTTGAAAATGACTTGATTCATCCCTTGACCTTTGTTTTCCTTGTGTGTGATCCCTTGTGATTGTTGCATTCATGCATTTCATGCGCATCATAACATTCATCACACAAAAATTTCAAGGAACTAAGGTATCATTTGCAAATATTTTCAGACCATGGATTATGGATGAAGGAACACTAAGAAGTACAGTTTCAGATGTCCAGACTTGAAAGAGTTAAGGAAGCTAGCATCTTTTGTATTAGATTCCTTGGACTTCAAACAACGTCATGGGAAGCTTCTGTCCGTTTTGTCTACTGATGTGGGTGAAGGACTCTTGAGTATGTTGGTGCAGTTCTATGATCCTCTCTACCATTGTTTCACTTTCCTGGATTTTCAGCTTGTGCCTACTTTGGAGGAGTATTCTCATCTTATGGGGATACCTGTTTCTAGTAGAGTACCTTTTAGTGGATTGGAGGAGATTCCCCGGTCTAGTATTATTGCTGAAGCTCTTCACTTGAAAAAGTATGAGATAGAGGCTCATTGGGTGAAGAAATGAGGGTTATTTGGGTTGCCATCTATTTTCCTCATCAAGGAAGCTACCACTCTTGCTCAAGCTGGTAGTGTGGATGCTTTTGAAGCTATCTTTGTGTTGCTCATCTATGGATTAGCTTTGTTCCCTAACATTGACGGTTTTGTTGATGTTAATGCCATTAGACTTTTCTTGATTGGGAATCCTGCGCCTACTTTGTTTGGTGATATGTATTTCTCTTTGCATCTAAGGAATTCTTAAGGTGGTGGAACGATCGTCTGTTGCACTCCTCTTTTGTACAAGTGGTTTATTTTGCACTTGCCTCAAACGCCTGCTTTTGTGGAGAAGAAACAATATCTAAGGTGGTGTCAGAGACTTATGTCTCTGACTAATGATGATATAGTTTGGTATGATCCGTCCTTAAGCAGTTTGGAGATTATTGATAGTTGTGGTGAGTTCTCTAATGTGCCTCTCATTGGTACACAAGGAGGAATTAACTACAACCCTGCTTTGGCTCGTCGTCAACTTGGGTTCCCCTTGAGAGACAAACCTAATAACACTTTGTTAGAAGGTCTTTTATATCAAGAGGGTAAAGATCCCCAACATTTGAAGCAGAAGATTGTGCATGCTTGGCATAATGTGCATAGGAAAGGAAGATCCGAGCTTGGTCCGCACAATTGTGTAGCTTTGGAAGCTTACACTCTTTGGGTGAAGAAGAGAGCTATGGAGTTGAAGATTCCTTATCCTTGCGAAAGACCTATGTCTATGGTTGTGGTTGAGCCATTAACTCTCCCTAACCAAGATATAGAGGAGTTGGAAGATGCGCTCATCAAGATGAAGCAAGAGAAGGATATGCGGGAAGGGCGTTTCCATGCTTTGAGCAAGAAGCATGAAGAGTTGCAGTTGGAGTCTAAGGACAAAGATGCATTGATTGAGCTACTTGAAGACCGAGTGACGAAGAGACAGAGAGATCCAGAGGTTTCATCTTCTAGCATGCCTCAGTCTTCCGTTGCTTGGAAGAAGATTGTTGACCAACTTGTCCTCGAGAAGACTCAAATGAAGGCTTCTTTTGAGACCGAGATTCGTCGCATTCGAAGGAAGTATGCGCCTTCAGCCAGATCTTCTGACACTGTTGTTAGGGATCCTTAGGATGACTAGTCTCCTTTTCTCTGGTATCTTTTTATTTTGGTTTCTGATAATGTATTCTGTGCAATCCATCCAATTTATACAAATAAAAAGAGATTTTTGGTCACATCAAAATTGTTGCAATTGCCATTTAAAATTATATATTTGCAAATGATATAGTAAGTTCCTTGGAAATAAAAATAATAATAATCAAGCATTGCATTTCATGCATCATTTGCATAAGCAGGTTTTTGCCAGGTGTCTGATTGGTGTTCTTCTGTGCTTTAGCCATGCTGACTCACCGGTACAATACCAGAGCTAATCGTCCAAAGATCATGGAACACCTTGAGCAAGAGAACCGAGATTTAAAAGAGGAGATTTCCCGACTGACTGCCATGATGGAGTCAGTTCTTGTTGCCCAAAGCCAAGCTTCTCCAACACCTGCAACTCCTCCCGTGAGGACTGTCATTTCAGAAGTGGTTACCTCTACTGTGCCTGCTGCCACCGCCCACTTTGCTCCCAATCTGCCTGCTAGATTCCCTTGGGGAATGCCACCCAATTTTGTGCCAGAAGGTTTCGCGCCCACTTCTACTTCCATGCCGGTATCTAGCCCGGTCATGTCTGTGCCACCTCCAGTTGTGCATACTTTGCCTCGTGTAGAGGACATCATCTATCATTTCGAGCCGTCTGAGGGCCCAAATGTCTATGAAAAGATGGATGAGATGAAGGACCAATTTCTTGAGCTGTGCAAGGAATTGAAAACACTGAGAGACAAATATCTATTTGGGAAGAGTGCTGTTGAATTGTGCTTAGTGCCCAATGTGAAAATCCCAGTAAAATTCAAAGTGCATGACTTTGAGAAGTACAAAGGGAACTCTTGTCCACTCAGTCATCTTGTGATGGCTGCCCGCAAGATGTCAACCCATACAGATAATGATCAGTTGCTGATTCACTATTTCCAGGATAGCCTAACAGGTGCTGCACTACGTTGGTATATGGGGTTAGATAGTGCAAGCATCCGCACTTTCAATAATCTAGGTGAGGCTTTTGTGAAACAGTATAAATACAACATGGATATGGCGCTAGATAGGGACCAACTAAGGTCCATGTCTCAGAAAGACAAGGAGACATTCAAGGAGTATGCCCAACATTGGAGGGAGTTGGCTACCCAAATTACTCCTCCTTTAGAGGAGAAGGAGATGACGAAAATCTTTCTGAAACCCTGAGTTCATTTTACTATGAACTCATGATCGCCAGTTCCCCCATTGATTTTACCGAGATGGTAAACATGGGGATGGGACTTGAAGAAGGGGTCTGTGAAGGACGATTGTCAAAAGAGGAGGCGTCGACAAGCAAGAAGTATGTGAGTAGTTTCAGCAAGAGGAAAGACAGTGAAACAAACGCAATTTCTAGTGGGAGGCAAAGGAGGCCTCAAGTCAGAAGAAATCCACCACCCCGTCAACATCATCATCATCAGGTATCATCAGTAATTCTAGTATTTTCCAATCAGCAAACAACACCAATTCAACAACAACAACATCAGTATCAAAATCAACGTCAACAAAAACAACTGCAACAAAGAACAAACACCGACAACAACAATTCCACAATAATCATCACCAGCAACAAAACTTTGAGAGGAAGAAGGTCTCTTTTGACCCGATTCCTATGTCGTACGCAGAACTGTACCCATCCTTGGTCCTCAAAAATTTGATTCAACCGAGGAATCCACCACAGATCCCAAAACCACTTCCTTGGTGGTATAAACCCGAGTTTCGCTGTGCTTTTCACCAGGGTGCACCTGGGCATGATATTGAGAATTGTTATCCGCTGAAGTACGAAGTGCAAAAGCTTATGAATAGTGACATGGTGTCTTTTAAAGACCGTGCGCCTAATGTGAAAGCTAATCCTTTGCCCGCTCATGGGAATTCTTCAGTGAACATGGTGGACAGCTGTCCAGGTGAATTCAAGGTTTTTGATGTCTGGTTTATCCGAAGATCTTTAGTGCAAATGCATAAAGATATCTATTTGGTGAGTGACTGTGAACATGATCATGATGGTTGTGATATTTGTAGCGTGAACCCAAGGGGGTGTGTTATAGTGAAAAGGGACATCCAACGTCTTATGGATGAAGGCATGATCTAAATTGTTCAATCCCGTCATGTAGATGACAATGTTAATGTCATTGTTCCCATTTTCAAACAACCAGAGTGGTTGGTGATTCAGTATGATAGCAGTACCAACCAGAACGTCAGCAATATATCAGTTTCACCGTTGGTAATACGGTTAGTGGGCCCAGTTCTATATGCATATGATAAGGTTGTACCATATCAATACAATGCTACAATGATGGAGAATGGTCAAGAGGTGCCGTTGTCACGACCAGTTCAGTAGTGAGCATTGCAGATGTTACGAAGGTGACCCGTAGTGGTCGAGTTTTTAGACCGGTGTTCCCGGAGAATAGAGAAGAAGCAGTTGTTGGTAAGAAGGCGAAGGTGCCTATTGTAGATTTTGTTGGCTGTTCAAAGGATAATTCTGGTGAATCCAGCAATTTGGAAGGCAATAGTGATGGTGATGAGGTACTCCGACTGATCAAAAGGAGTGAATTTAACGTGGTTGAGCAGTTGCTCCAGACCCCCTCAAAGATTTTCGTGTTGTCTCTGCTTTTGAATTCCGAAGCGCACAGAGAAGCACTCCAGAGAGTTCTTGAATAGGCATATGTGGAGCAAGATGTTACTGTGGCTCAATTTTATCATATAATGGCTAACATCACTTCATGCAATAATTTGAGCTTTTGCGACGAAGAACTCCCTAAGGAGGGAAGAAATCTCAATCTGGCTTTGCATATTACGATGAATTGCAAATAGGATGCTTTGTCAAATGTGCTAGTTGACACTGGGTCGTCACTCAATGTGCTTCCAAAGTCAACATTGTCAAAGTTATCTTATCAAGGAGCTCCCATGAGGTATAATGGAGTAATTGTCAAAGCCTTTGATGGCTCGCGCAAGACAATCATTGGAGAAGTGGACCTTCCAGTCAAGATAGGTCCGAGTGATTTTCAGATTACTTTCCAGGTAATGGATATTCACCCAGCCTATAGTTGTTCATGGGGCAGGGGCTGTTACTTCCACTCTACATCAAAAGCTCAAATTTGTCAAGAATGGCAAGCTGGTAATTATGGGAGGTGAGAAAGTGCTGTTGGTTAGCCATCTGTCATCTTTTTCTTATGTAGAAGCTAAGGATGAGGTTGGAACTCCGTTCCAAGCCTTATCTATTGCTGCTAAGAAGAGAGTTGGGGCACCTATGTCCTCTCTGAAAGATGCACAAAAGATTGTAGAAGAAGGTCCTGTTGATCAATGGGGGCGTGTGGTAGAGGTCACCGACAACAAAGGCAGAACTGGTTTGGGGTTCCATAAGGGCTCGTCAACTATTAGATCTGAAGAGATGCAACTCAGCTTCCGTAGTGGAGGGTTCATTCATGGGAATGAATAACACTTAGCTGCTGTGCTATAGGACAATGAAGAGGAAGACTGCACCAACTTTGTGACGCATGGACATACATGCAACAATTGGACTACTGTTGATATTCCTGTTATTTTGCATCGACCTAAGTAATTGATTTTATATTTTAAAATCCTTCTCATATGCCTAAGGGAGAAGTGAACATTGTTTGGGCATTTTAAATTGATCATCAATAAAACTAATTTTAGTCATCCATATCTTTGATGTTTTGTTTTTACTTTTTGCTTATTTCTGAAAATGGTAATCACAAAAAAACATAAATAAACAATATAATTGTCCATCTGCATAATATTTGGTCACAAATTCACTTCTCTAAAATCAAAATAATAAATCATTATGCAGGTTGGTTTCTAACCCCATTGAATACAATGATCCTTCTCCTTCTCCAAATTTTGAATTCCCTGTGTTTAAGGCCGAGGAGGAAAGTGATGTAGAAGTGAGTGATGAATTGTCTTGTCTTCTTGAGTAAGATGAGAAGGTTATTCAGTCGTTTGAAGAATAGATTGAGCTAGTCAACTTGGGTTCCGAGGATGATGTGAAGGAAGTCAAGATTGGGTCTCGATTGTGTCCAGATGCTAAGAAGGGGTTGATTGATCTTCTTCGAGAGTATTCAGATGTGTTTGCTTGGTCCTATCAAGACATGTCTGGGTCAGATTCTGATATTGTGGAGCATAGATTGCCGTTGAAGCCAGAATGCCCGCCAGTCCAGCAGAAGTTGAGAAGAACGCATCCTGATATGGCTATGAAGATCAAAGAGGAAGTTCAGAAGCAGATTGATGCCGATTTCCTTGTGACCACTGTGTATCCATAATGGGTGGCCAATATTGTGCCTGTGCCAAAGAATAATGGAAAATTCCGCATGTGTGTCGACTATAGAGATTTGAATAAAGCCAGTCCGAAAGATGATTTCCCTCTGTCACACATTGATATGTTGGTAGACAATACTGCTAAATTCAACGTCTTTTTGTTTATGGATGTATTTTACGGATATAATCAGATTAAGATGGCACCCGAGGATATGGAGAAGACCACATTCATTACACCCTGGGGAACATTCTGTTATAGAGTGATGCCTTTCGGTTTAAAGAATGCTGGTGCAACTTACCAGAGAGCAATGGCTACTCTTCTTCATGATATGATGCATAAAGAGATTGAAGTATATGTCGATGACATGATTGCTAAATCAATTGGCAAAGAGGAACATGTTGAGCATTTGTTGAAGCTATTCCAGCGTTTGAGGAAGTATAAACTCCGTTTGAATCCCAATAAGTGTAGTTTTGGTGTTTGCTCTAGTAAATTGTTGGGCTTTATTGTCAGCGAGAAGGGTATTGAGGTTGATCCTGCCAAGGTCAAAGCAATACAAGAGATGCCTCCGCCCAAAACAGAGAAGCAAATCAGAGGCTTTCTCGGCCGCTTGAATTATATTTCCAGATTCATTTCCCACATGATTGCCACATGTGCGCCTATATTCAAGCTTCTTCGGAAATATCAGTCTTGTGATTGGACCAAAGACTATCAAAAAGCATTTGATAATATCAAGGAATATTTGCTTGAGCCTCTGATTTTGTCTCCACCTGTTGAAGGAAGACCATTGATCATGTATTTGACTGTGCTCGAAGATAGTATGGGTTGTGTTCTTGGTCAGCAAGATGAGACTGGGAAAAAATATTTTTCAATTTACTACCTCAGTAAGAAGTTCACCGACTATGAGACTCGGTATTCAATGCTTGAGAAAACTTGTTGCGCATTGGCTTGGGCTGCTAAGCGTCTGCGTCAATATATGTTGAATCATACCACTTGGTTGATATCTGTTAATACCTTGGGATTGGCATTAATTTTGTAAAACAAATAATGTAATCATCTCTGTTGTTTTAATATGTTGGGTTGAAGAAGTTCAACATCTGGACCAACATGTCATGTACGATGTCACGACATCATGCCTGTGACATCGTACATGTGTAGAAAGTTGAATTAATTAATTCAGTATATATTCTGGGATTAGTGAGGATATTTGGTGAATATCCTAACTCCCATGTGGAGGTCTTAAAGACTCAATCAGAATATATATAGGCTCAAAATAAGGAGATATATATGGAGAGATTTTGGGATTGAAGACCTTGTTTGTAGCAGAAATTTTATGCTGTATTTGTAACAGCAAAGAACAAGATTGCTGCGATTTCTGAAGGCCCAAATCCAGTTGGGTGATTAGGTTATAAATAGCTTATTGTAACCTAGTTTTTGGAAGCCTCTTAGAATGAAAATTTAGGGGTGTGTGTGAGGTAAACCTCCCAATCTGTGGGAAGGTTACCATGTGTTTCTCAGTGTTCAAAGCTGAGAGTGTTTGTAACTCTAAGCCTGTAGGCAAGAGTGATTATGTGCTTGAACGAAGCTGTGAAGCAAGTTCAAGTTGTTTGAACATTACATTGTATTTGTAGTGATAGGAATGGAAACTGGAGGTTTCTATCTAGGAGTTCCTAGGTATAGATTGCATTGGGTAGGGATTAAGTGAAGAGTTGTAAACGGGGGAGTTTAACTCTGAATTAATACTGCTGATAGTGGATCTTCTTCCTGGCTTGGTATGCCCCCAGACGTAGGTCATGTTGGACTGAACTGGGTTAACAATTTCCTGTGTTTGTTTACCTACTGCATGTTATAATCTTGTCTGCCATAACTCAGCTTGTATCTCAGTCTGCTTATCAAGTTAATAACAAACCTGATACATAGCCTTCTGTTGGAATGTCAATCAAAATGTTTTGACATTCATCATTAACATCATATACTGTATAATAGGCATGATGATCTCAGTTCAGTATGTAGTTAAGTCTGGTCTTCAAGAGGATAACAGACCTGGCCAAAGGATCATTGTGAAACTGTCAAACTGGATGTCTTGACAGTTGTTCGTGTAGGCTGATACTGATGTTGAGACTGGTTAGTCTTTTACAGTACAACAAAGTTAGCACAGTCTGTTTTCAGGAACATAACAGAATCAGCATGAGGGATATGTTCTGGATATCAATCTGAATGTTGTGACATTCACACCTGACAGCTTGTGCTAAATTGTAGGATAATTAGTTTTTCTGTTTCAGCATTTTTCTCAGGCCAATTTTTAGGAATACAACAGCTGAGCTAAAATCCAGGAAAATAACAACTAACCTACAATTAATGAACCTAACTAATAGCCTATTTGTTAGCTCCCTAATATGTGGAAATTAGGTTAACTTGCCTGACTTTTAGTTTAGGAAACACGAGTACTAAGCCAGCAAATTGAAATACAGTAACAGATGATGTGCAAATCAATATTGATATATCATCCTGATAACTGTCCAAACACAAAAGAAGTAAGTATGGTGTTTGATCTCTGCTGTGTCTTTGTACAAGAAGGACAAAACTAGGTGTTCTTCCATTCTAAGGTAATACAGTAGCAGATGTCGTGACTACTGTGAAAGTGTGCTAGAGTACAGGGTTTTATTTGGTATAACTGTCTTGCTGTAGTAGTTACAATGTTGGATCAGATGTCATGACTTGGAGTAGAACATCTGAATTCTGACTACGCCGGAATTTCAATATCCAAAATGGATCCAATAAAGTATATATTTGAGAAGCCTACTTTAACTGGGAGGATTGCCCATTGGCAGATGTTGTTATCAGAGTATGATATCGAATACTGATCTTAGAAAGCGATCAAAGGTAGTATCTTGGCTGACCATTTGGCTCACCAACCAATTGAAGATTATCAGTCAGTACAATATGATTTTCCAGATGAAGAGATTTTGTACTTGAAAATGAAAGATTGTGATGAACCATTGCTAGAAGAAGGGCCAGAACCCAGTTCCCGTTGGGGCATGATATTTGATGGAGTTATTAATCAATATGGAAATGGCATTGGGGCAATGATTATTACTCTTCAAGGCACGCATCTACCATTTACAGCTAGATTGACTTTCAAGTGTACAAACAACATGGTAGAATATGAAGCTTGCATTATGGAGCTTGAAGAGGCCATGAATATCAGAATCAAGCATCTGGATGTCTTCGGTGATTCAGCTTTAGTTGTGAATCAGATCAAAGGAGAATGGGAGACAAATCAACCCGGTTTAATACCATATAGAGATTATGAGAGGAGGATTTCAACTTTCTTTACTAAAGTTGAGTTTCATCATATCCCTCGAGATGAAAACCGGATGGCAGATGCTCTTGCAAGGTTGGCATCAATGATTATAGTGAAGTATTGGAATGAAGTTCCCAATTTATTTGTGATGCGTCTTGATAGGCCAACTCATGTGTTTGCTGTGGAAGAGATCAAAGATGAGAAGCCTTGGTATTACGATATCAAACGCTTCCTCCAAAGTCATATTTACCCGTCTGGGGCATCTTTGAAAGATAAGAAGACTTTAAGAAGATTAGCCGGTAATTTCTACTTAAATGGTGATGTACTATACAAGAGAAACTTCGACATGGTTTTGCTCATATGCGTGGATAGACACGAAGAAGACTTGTTGATGACCGAAGTGAATGAATGTTCCTTTGGTACTCATTCCAATGGACATGCAATGGCGAAGAAGATGTTGCGAGCAGGTTACTATTGGTTGACAATGGAATCTGACAGTTGCAAGTTTGTGAAGAAGTGCCACAAGTGTCAAATTTATGCTGATAAGATTCACGTTTCTCCGACACTTTTGAATGTTATCTCTTCTCCGTGGCCCTTCTCCGTGTGGGGAATTGATATGATTGGGATGATTGAGCCCAAATCTTTGAATGGACATCGTTTCATTTTAGTGGCAATTGACTACTTCACAAAATGGGTTGAAGCGACATCGTATGCGAATGTAACCAATCAAGTTGTTGTGAGGTTTGTGAAGAATCAGATTATATGCCGTTATGGTGTGCCAAGTAAGATCATTACTGATAATGGATCGAACTTGAATATTAATATGCTGGAAGCTCTTTGCAAAGACTTCAGGATAACACATCATAATTCTTCTCCCTATAGACCCAAGATGAATGGGGCCGTTGAAGCTGCAAACAACAATATCAAGAAGATTATCCAGAAGATGATTGTCACATATAAGGATTGGCATGAGATGCTCCCATTTGCTTTACATGGATATCGTACATCCGTTCGCACTTCAACAGGGGCAACCCCTTTCTCTCTTGGTTATGGTATGGAAGTAGTGCTCCCTGTAGAGGTTGAGATTCCTTCATTATGTATGCTCATGGAAGCCAAGTTGACTGAAGCAAAATGGTGTCAGACCAGGTTTGACCAGCTGAATTTGATTAAAGAGAAGAGATTGATTACCATGTGTCATGGTCAGTTATATCAGCAGAGAATGAAGAAAGCTTTCGATAAGAAGGTCAAACCTCGTGTGTTCAGAGAAGGTGACCTTGTGCTCAAGAATATTTTATCGTTCAAGCCAGATTCCAGAGGAAAATGGACTCCCAATTATGAAGGCCCATATGTTGTTAAGAGAGCCTTTTCAGGCCGTGCATTAATTCTTACAACTATGGATGGTGAAGAGTTCACTTGTCCAGTGAACGCAAATGCAATCAAGAAATACTTCGCCTAAAAAAATAAAAGAACAACTCACTAATTTGAAAACCCGAAAGGGCGACTTAGGAAAAAATGAGCGTCTCGGTGGATTGAAAACCCGAAAGGGCGATCCAGGAAAAAATTAGAGACATAAAACAGAAAAGAATTTCCCGATAAGTTGAGTACCCCACCTTGGGGCAACTTATGCAAAAATTAGGGATTATGGCAAGTAACTGCATTCTGCTGATCTTCAGTGATTTTGAAGACTTGTTTGAGCACAAGGGTTAACATTAGTTCATCTCCAGCAGCGGTCGAAAGCCCAGTGGATATCAAGAGTTGGTAGAAGGAATAAGGATAATTTGTATTTAATGTAACCATTTTCCATGAAAATTACCATTTTTCAACTTTGTAAAATCTACGGAGTCTTGTCATTTACAGACTACCATTCCAATAAATAAAGTTGAGATTTTATCCAATTGTTTCTACTCTTATTTACTTCAGCCAATAGTTTGAAATTTTATTATGATCATTTTGAAATTAAATTTTTAAATCAAAATCAAGTTTTTAAAATATAAAAGCAAGAACTTTTCTAAAGCAAGTAAAAGGAATATCAACAACATTTCAGTAAGAAGCAAGTTCTTAAGTGTGAAGCATTTGAGGTTCCCCAAGAAGTTAACTCTTCGGGTATCCCTAGACATCATCATTGTTTCAGTTCCTCGATGGAGTTTTTGATCCCTGTAAGACCCTAATTTTGACCCTAAGATCCCTCATGACATCATATCATTGCTCATTGAATTGCCTCAAGGATCATAGCATGTTTGGCTCCTTTACCCTAGGGTTAGGACTTGTGTGAGTGGTTTGAGACCACCAAGCATGCTTGAATTGTATATTATTGCTTTTCTTATTTTGTTTACTAACCAAAAGCACAAAAAATATGTCACTAACTTTTTTGTTTTGAAGCTCAGAGTAATCATTTGCTCCTATGCTCATAGGAGGCTCCTAAGCTCAATGAAGTGGCTAGATGAAGATGAGAAAAAGCATGGAAATGGTCCACAAAGTTCCTAATCATTATATATGTCTCCCAAGTATCTCAATTTGCAAATTTGATCAAGATAACCCAAAGGGCTTGAGGATTGTTTCCCAAGGAAACCCTATTTCAACTGTGCCTTGACTATGCGTTGCTCATGAACCAACCTCAACCTATGATAAAATTTAATCAAGGGAAGTTCTTTAATTCATTATTCTATGCATATATGAGCTTATGTGAGTATCCTCAATCGTTTATTCATCAAGATTTGAAGTTTTGCCTTGAGAAGTTGACCAGTCAAGTCATCTGACTAAACTGAGGATCATTGAGATAGAACTTGTGATGTGTTTGTTAAAGGAAGATGACCCCAAGAGAAACTTTTTTCTTAAGAACCATATGAACAACTTTCATGTTCATCAAAAATCCATCTGAAACTTGGAAGGTCATCATTCATTTCAAAACATTATAAGTCATTTTGACTGAAACCCTAATTTTGGGTCAACTTCCCAAGGACCTAACATCCTTATTATTTATGATTTTGAGGTGATACCAATTGCATTAGAAATATTAAGATGTCTACTTAAAATGTTATGTTGGACAAAATTTCATAATCCTAAAAGAAACACATGTGATAATACAAAACATTATAGGTCACTTTGGACCAAAGCCATTGAATTTGAAAAATGTTCAACTTCAAGTGCCCATAACTTTCTCATTAAAATCCAAATTATTCAAACTTTAAGTCCAAGTTGATCATCTTGAAAAGATATACAACTTTTATGTTGGTGGTTTTTCCATTTGAGGCTTGCATCGCTGAAACATAAGGGCTTGAAGTTGCTTACTTTTGGCAAAAAATTTCAAAGGGAACCTAAACATGTTTTGTACCCCAAACTTCACAGCCAGTTTTCATAAATTTCCAAACTCCAAATGGAGTTTTTCCCAACATGACTTTTGTTCCTTATTCCAAGAGCTTTCCAACCATTACTCACATGACCATTTTTGGATTTTCCATGTGGGAGTTTCGAAGAGCTCATTGTTTATGTTCAATTTTGCAATTCACCTCATAACTTGAAATGCAAGCAAATGCCAGGCCTTGTGCACGTCCAATTCAATTAAATATGACTTCAGCATGCATTTCCATTCCTTCTTGGGCTTTGCAAGCGCCTGTACAGGCCCATGCATGAAAGATCCAAGTTTCATGGACACGAGCATTACACCACCTTGCCTCCATTCCAGCTATAAATAGAAGTACTTACTCATTCAAAATTCAACCTGAAGGAGATCTGAAATGCTGCTGGATTGAAACCACACCCTCACTCAAAGGAATTTCAGTTTTCATTTTCAATTTCAAGCTTGAATTTCAACATCCTTAGTTGATCTTCAAGTCTTAATTCCTTAGCCTTGCATCATCGTTACATCTCCAGATCAAAAGCTTGGAGAGATCGTGTTGTTCAAAGCTGCATTTCAGAGGTATATCACCAAACTATTTTGATATGGATCTTGTGATATAATGTGAATTGCTTTGGTTTGAACTATTTTCTGAAGTCCTCAAGCAAGAGGCAGGCCAGTGGTGGTCTTAATTTCATGAATCGTGACATTTCAGATCAAACACCATGATCTTCAAGCTCTTGTTTCTCTATAAGTAGAAACATTAAGGAAGATCCAAGGTTACAGGGGTGATGTACATCACCCCAGCTTCATTTTGATATCCTTAGTTTTCATTTTAATTGAGGTTGAAATCCCTACGCGTGGTGGGCGGAAATAATTAGCTGGCCGGAGAAGATGGTGGTTTCCAGCACCATCCCCACGTGGGAGCACCAGAGCCCTCAGATCTTGCCAAAACATTTTAATCGTGGCCTTGTTTTATGTTGACTTATTTTAATTCATTGTACTACGCGCTTGATTTGGTCCATTGTGTATCCGCGCCCCAGAGCCTTAGGATCCTGGCCACGTCATTTAATGAATTCATCCAAGCGCTCTGGATTTTTGCTATTTTCTTATTTTGTGTTTAATTTCATTTAATTCATTTTATCTTCACAAATTCATAAATATTTTATTTGAAGTCACAAAAATATGAGACCAATGCCAACAAATTTATTGAAAAATCTAGTTTCATATTTTGATTTTTAATTATTTTTGTGACTTCATTTAATATTTTTTGTGAATTATTTGGTTTTTAATAATTTTTAATTCATTTTAAATACTTTTTGATATCTGAAAAATCCAAAAATATTTTCTTAATATATATGGATCATGATGAGTCAATGAAAAATAGTCTCATCAATTTCTTAATTAATTTGAGATTTATTTGAGATTTTAATTCATATTGTGTTATTTATATGGTTTTTAATTGTTTTAAAGTAGTTTCTGAGTTTAAAAGTTGTTGGAAAAATTTGTCAAAACCTTGTTTGACCATGTTAGACCTATGAGAATTTAATTGGACTTGCTGAAGTTGATTTAAATTGAGTTTGAGGTTTGACCATATTTTATTTATTTTATTTTTGCATTTATTTTGATTCCAAAAATACCAAAAAAAAATGTTTGACTTGTCGACTTCTAATCTTCATTTCTCTTCTGTTTAGCATTGGTTGATGATGATTTGATTCACTTTTGATCAATTGTATTTGACATTTGATTTCTCCTTTTATTCATTTCATCTCCATCTCACTTCTTTTTATTTGTCCAATGAGTTCATGTCTTATGGTTGGTCTTGACATATGAGATGTTTAACCTTCTTTGATCCAAATCAAACTCAACTTGATCCAAGATCAAGTGAGTTGGTTTGTGTCCAAGATAGGTTGCTTCTTGGTCAAGCAAAAAACCTAAAGTCCATACAAGGCCTTTCTTCTTTTCTCTTGGATTACTAGTCATGATCTCTAACTTGTGTTTATTTGCCTATAGTTTTATTGGCCGGCCTCAGATAGGTGTGACTAGTACATTAGTCCACTTACGATTTCTTAACATAGCGCTAAATTGTCTTATGACAAACTAACATAACCATACTAACTAATAACTTTATTTTGAGCATTTAATTTCTTCATATTGCTTTTCCCTTTGCTCACTTGAGCACATATTTTATGTTTATGTCATTTTCCTTTTGCTCATTTGAGCTCATTATTGTATATAAATATATTGTTGCCTTGTGTTTGTTTTGTCTTTGTTTTTTCTTTGTTTGTGTGAACCCAATGCAAAAGGGAGAAAGGACTTAGAATTAGGACCTTACCCTTGCTTAAAGGAGTTCAAGAGCAACTAGGCCTCATGCCTTTAGAATTCTAAATTTGTTAAAGAGCAACTCGGGCTGATGCCTTTAGAATGCTAAATTGAAAAATGGACTCAAAGGACTTCCTAATCTAAACTCATTCTTTGTCCATTCCTCTTATTGTATTGTGAACTTTTTGATGTTTGCTCTTGTGTGATAGGGATTAGATTCTTGAGATAGTAAGAAGGACCATTGTCATGAGTAGCCAAGTTAAGAGAGACAAGCCAAATGGAGATCCTAGGAGCTTGAATCTAAATTTTTTGATTGCTTGATTGTGTTTGCTAAGTCCAAAGAAAAGGAGCATCTTGAATCATCTCTATGATTTCAAGAAAAGGAACTCCAAGGGTTTTATACTCTCTCTTTATCTTTGTATGCTTTAGGATTAGCCCTTCTCATCTTCTTTCCACTCTAACCCATGCCAAAGTCTTTTTGTGCAAACTTTGACATTGTTTTCAACCTAGAAACCTAGGCCTTATGCCTTTGACTTTTCAAAATCTTTTCATTAATACTCATTGTGAATCAATCTTAATTCCACTTTGACCTCATTTTGTAAATAAATCTAACTTGTTAATACAACTCATTTAACGTTGCTTTTGTGGTTCCAATGACCACCTTTGTTAAAACTTTTCATAAACATTAGCCATAGGTTTGAGTTATTGTAGTGGTTGATCTAAACGTCACCTTATCCTTAGTGATTTGACTATAAGTCTTTCATACTTCTTATAGGGTTAACCCCTCACTAGTATGTTGAAGCTCTCCTAACATGGTGGATTGTTGGTTTAGGTTGAGTCTTCTCCCTTTGATAACAAAAGACCTTAAGGCTTTTGATCAAATCAATTCACCAATCTTTTTTTGAGATTTTTTACCCCGAACTACGAGGTTTTGATCCTACCTTTGTGATGGTACGTAGGCAATGGGTTCATCCATTCAAACAAAATTTGTAAATATAATATATTCTTCTCTCATCCCCCCAATCTTTTGCACATATTTTCACAAATACCAACCTACAACACACATTTGCAAAAAGAGGTTCCCTTAGAGTACTAAGGATGTTTTGGGTGCGTAAAACCTTCCAATTTCATAACCAACCCCCTTAACTTGATCTCTGACATTTTTATTAGTTTTTGATTTGATAAAACTTCTTACTTGGATTTTGTTCGCTTTTTAGCGTTTCCTTTGGACAAATAAAAGTGCGGCGGTGACTCGAATTGTATGTTTACTTTTGGTTTAGTCAATAAACCTAAAGGTAACGAATACCCCGCTACAATTTTTAAGACATAATAATGGATGTTTTGACCTCAAATGATCATATTATGACGGGAAATGAAATTTGGGCCTTTGTGGAATGGTTATAGGTCAAATTGGCAGTTGGATCAAGTCATGGAAAGTTGAAAAATCATGTGTGAACCAACTACTTGCAACATGGATTAAACGGGTGCTTAAATGGTTAATTTGGATTGTAAAGGACATGAAATTATGTTGAATGATTGGTAGGGTGATTGGATGGACAAAAGTGATCAAGGTCAATAGGCAAGAAACCCTCAAGTTAGGGTTTCTTGAGCCAAAAGTTTCATCAAGAACCATGGTTAGATGAATTAGGGTTTGAGTTGTAGGGATCCAATTGAGATGTTAAAGGTCACGGGGCATGAATTTTTTTTGGATTTGAGGGGTCCTTAATGGAATGGTCAAAATCCATGGTGAATCATGACTTGTACAAGCCAAAAGGTAGGTCAAGAGCTAGGGTTTGGTCCTTGGGTGACCAGATGAATCTTGAAGCTTCTTCAAAGGGGACTCACCATCCAAACTGGACTTGGGGAGTGAGTGAGATGTCTTGAATGATCCTCCGAGCTTTGTGGGATGCTTGAGGATGACATTAAGGTTAAGGTGGCTTAGGCACACCTTAACATGACCACCTGATCCTAGGGCTTTGCATGCCTTTGGGTTTGTGGATTATTGTGATCATTAAATACAAATGCATATGAGATGTATGTATGGGATGTATGCTTATGGTTTAGGGCTCAAGTAGATGATATGAGGTAGGTGTAGCAGTAAATTCATGACCATCAAGCTATGTATAAACTTGACGTCCTTAAAACCATAGTCGCCATCACGCTTTTATTGTTTCCAAAGGAAAAGGGAAAAGTATGAACAAAACCCAAATATAAGAAGTTTTAAAATCAAAACTAATAAAATTCCAGAGATTACAGGTAAGGGGGTTGGTTACACAGAGGGAATGTGTTATCACCCAAAGCGTCCTAGGTACTCCTAGGGAGCCCTTTTTATGTGTATATGTGTTTTTGGTATAAATGATGTTTGAGAAATATAGAGTGTGGGGATGAAAATTGAAAGATTTATGGAGTTTTGAACAAGGGCATGGTATACTTGCAAACTAGTTCAAACAAACTTATACACCTCTTGCAAACTTCATGTTTTCTTGCATTCCAAGCCATGGTGATGACATAATGACAAACCCTTGATGAAATCTTGATTAGGGCTTAAGTGAATTTGAAGATGGCTTGAGAATTGAGTGATGTGGCATGGAAATAAACACATGAACCACCTTGAATCACCATGAACAATCTTGCCTTTTCCATGGCTTAAAAGACCTTTGTCTTGCCTTGGTTTGAAACATGATTACCTACATGAAGCTACGCGAATTATACTCGAGCACATCGCACACTCAAAGATACAACAGAGTCTCCATCGAACTTTATTTATTCCAGAAGGAAAGGGAAAACGTCGCTAAAACCCGGGGGAAAGAGAAATGGGTAAGGAAGTCGGTTATGCAAGAGGAAGGTATTAACACCCCTAACATCCATGGTACTCCATGGGAACCGTTTTGAATGTTCTCTGCAAGAGTAGGTGTTATTATCTGAAGATTACTCGCGAAAGGAGGAAACAGAGGTTAATAGATAATTGTGCTCGCCAAGGATTTGGGCCCCCGTGCCTACGTATCCTCATTCATAATTTTATGCATATATGAGCCTCTGTGAGTATCCTTAATCATTCATTCATCAAGATTTGATGTTTGGACTTGAGAAGTTGACTAGTCAAGTCATCTGACTATTTTGAGATCCACTGAGACCTAACTTTTGATGTGTTTGTAAAATAAAGATGACCCTAAGAGAAAAACTGTTCTTAAGAACCATGTGAACAACTTTCATGTTCATAAAAAATCCATTTGAAACTTGAAAGATCATCATTCATTTCAAAACATTATAGGTCCTTTTGACTGAAACCCTAATTTTGGGTCAACTTCCCAAGGACCTATCTTCTTCATTGTTTATGATTTTGAGGCGAGACCAATTGAATTGGAAAGATTAAGATGTCTACTTAAAATTTTATGTTGGAAAAAATTTCATAATCGTAAAAGGAACACATGTGATAATACAAAACATTATAGGTCACTTTGGACCAAAACCATTGAATCTTGAAAAAGTCCAACTTCAAGTGCCCATAACTTTCTCATCAAAAATCCAAATGATGCCAAATTTAAGTTCAAATCGATCATCTTGAAAATATCTACAACTTTTATGTTTGAGGGTTTTCCATTTGAGGCTTGTATAATTGAAATATAAGGGCTTGAAGTTGGTCACTTTTGGCAAATTTTTCAAAGGCATGTTTTGTACATCTAACTTCATGACTAGTTTTCATAAATTTCCAAACTCCAAATGGATTTTTGTCCAACATATCTTTTGTTCCTTATGTCAATACCTTTCCAACCATTACTCATATGCCTATGTTTGGATTTTCCATGAGTGACTTTCAAAGAGGGTTACATTTATGCCCAATTATGGAATTCATATTGAATCTTCATGCACAAGCAATTGCAATTCAAACTACACGTCCAATTCACTTCAGAGTGATATCAGCTTGCATTTCCAATTCATTTTGGGCCTCACATGCGCCTGTACAGGCCCATGCATGGAGGACCCAATGGTCATGCACATGAGTTCTTCACCTAATTGCTTGCACCTCAGCTATAAATACCATGCTTGCTTCATTTAACTTTCAACCTTAAGGCTACCTAAAGCTCTACAGAATTGGAAACCCATCCATACCAAAGGAATTCTCATTTTTAATTTCTCATTCCAAGTTCGAATTTCAACAAAATCAGTTGATCTTCAATACTTATTCCTTAGCCTTGCATTCATATTACACCTCAAGATCAATTTGGAAGCAAGAAATTGAATGGATCGTGTTGTTTAAAGCTGCACTTCAAAGGTTTATCATCTAACTTTTTTGATCTGAATCTCACCATGTAATGTTATTTGCTTGTGTTCAAATGGTTTTCTAAAGTCCTCGTGTGAGAGGCAAGCCAGTGGTGGCTTTGATTTTGTGTTTTGAGGCACTTCAGTTTATGCACTTGGAAATTCAAGCTCAAATTTCTCATTCCATAGAGATCTTGAGAGAAATCCAAGGTTACAGGGGTGATGTACATCACCCCAACTTCATTTTGGTATAAGGCTCGTGCGTTTTGATTGAGGTTTGAAAACCTGTAACTGGTGGCCGGAATCAGTTGGCTCACCGGAGAAGACGGTGGTTTCCACCACCGTCCCAACGTGGATGATTCCGGGCCTTTGGATCCCACTCCTTCGTTCTAATCATGGCCATGCATTGTGTTTACTTTTTAAAATCGAGCGTGTGATGCGTTTGACTAATGCCTACCATGGAAACGCGCTTCTGAACCCTTGGACGTTGCCATGTCAATTAATGAATTGATCCAAGGGGCGTTGATTTTTCTCTTTTTCTAATTTCTGTTTTATTTTCTTTTATTCCATTTATTTTCAAAAATTCATAACTATTTTATTTGGAATCACAAAAATATGAGACCAACACTAAATTTTTTATTGAAAAATCTAGTTTCATAATCTAATTTTAAATTATTTTTGTGATTCAATTTAATATTTTTTGTGAATTATTTTGTTTTTAATAGTTTTTAATTCATTTTAAATACTTTCTGATATTCAAAAATTCCAAAAATATTTTCTTAACACATATGGATGATGATAAGTCTATGAAAAATATTTTCATCAATTTCTTAATTGATTTGGGAGTTATTTGAGATTTTAATTCATTTGTGTTATTTTTCTTGATTTTTAATTGTTTTAAAATAGTTCCTGTTTTCAAAAAACATTGAGAAAATTTGTCAAACCTTGTTTGACCATGTTAGACTTATGATAATTCAATTGGACTTATCCAAGTTGATTTGAATTGAATTTGAAGTTTGACCATACTTTGTCCATTTTATTTTGCATTTATTTTAATTCCAAAAAATACCAAAAAATATGTTTGACCTTTATTGACTTCTAATCTTCATTTCTCTTTTGTTTACCATTGGTTTCTGTTGATTCCATTCATATTTGATCATTGTGTTTAGATTATGTCAGTTGAATTCTCATTTTTGTTCATTTCATTTCATCTTCATCTTCTTCTTTTCATTTTGGCCAATGAGTTAATGATTTTTGGTTAGCCTTGACATATGAGAGGCTTAACCTTCTTTGATCCAAATCAAATTCAACTTGATCAAAGATCAAGTGAATTGCTTTGTGTCCAAGATAGGTTGCTTCTTGGTCAAGCAAAAAACCTGAAATCCATACAAGGCCTTCCTTCTTTTCTTTTGGCATGGCAAGTTGTAGGAGCTTGGATTACTAGTCATGATCTCTAACTTGTGTTTATTTTCCTATAGTTTTATTGGCCGGCCTCAGATAGGTGTGATTACTACATTAGTCCACTTATGATTGCTTAACATAGCGCTAAATTGTCTCATGACACACTAACATTAACTACTAATTACTAACTTTAATTCAAGCATTTAATTCTTGCAATTTACTTTAATGCAATTTAATTTCTTGCTCATTTATTCATATTGCCTTTTCCCTTTGCTCACTTGAGCTCATATTTTATGTTTATGCTATTTTCCTTTTGCTCATTTGAGCTCATTATCATATATAAATATATTGCCATCTTGTGTTTGTTTTGTGTTTGTTTGTGTGAGCCAAATGCAAAAACGAGAAAGGACTTAGAATTATGACCTTACCTATGCTTAATGGAGTTCAAGAGCAACTAGGCCTCATTCCTTTAGAATGCTAAATTTCTTGAAGAGAAACTAGGCCTCATGCCTTTAGAATGCTAAATCTTAAAAGTTGACTATAAAGGACCCCTAATCCAAAACTCTTTCTTTGTCCATTTCCCTTATTTGTGTTGTGAACCTTTTGATCGTTTGTTCTTGTGTAATAGGGATTCCAATCTTGAGATAGTAAGAAGGACCATTGTCATGAGTAGCCAAGTTAAGAGAGACAAGCCAAATGGAGATCCTAGGAGCTGGAAATCTAAATTGTTTGATTGCTTGATTGTGTGCTAAGTCCAAAAGAAAGGAGCATCTTGAATCATCTCTATGATTCCAAGAAAAGGAACTCCAAGGGTTTTATCTTCTCTCTTATCTTTGTATGCTTTAGGACAAGCCCTTTCTCTTCTTCTCCTCACTCTAACCCAAGCCAAAATCTTTTCTAACTTTGACATTGTTTTTCAAACTAGAAACCTATGCATTATGTCTTTGGCTTTTCAAAATCTTTTCACCAATACTCATTGTGAATAAATCGTAATCCAATTTTGACTTCATTTTGTAAATAAATTAACTTGTAAATACAACTCACTTCAAGTTGTCTTTGCGGTTCCAATGACCACCTTTGTTTTAAAAAACGTTTCATAAACATTAGCCATAGGTTTGAGTTATCATAGTGGTTGATGTAAACCTCACCTTATCCTTAGTAATTGGACTATAAGTCTTCCATACTTATTATAGGGTGGATCCCTCACTAGTATGTTGAAGCTCTACTCACATGGTGGATTGTTGGTTTAGGTTGAGTTTTCTCCCTTTGATAACAAAAGACCTTAAGGCTTTTGATCAAATCAATTCACCAATCTCTTTTTGAGATTTTTTACCCCGAACTACGAGGTTTTGATCCTACCTTTGTGATGGTACGTAGGCAATGGGTTCATCCATTCAAACAAAATTTGTAAATATAATATATTCTTCTCTCATCCCCCAAATCTTTTGCACATATTTTCACAAATACCAACCTACAACACACATTTGCAAAAAGAGGTTCCGTTAGAGTACTAAGGATGTTTTGGGTGCGTAAAACCTCCCCATTGCATAACCAACCCCCTTACCTAGATCTCTGACATTTTTATTAGTTTTTGATTTGATAAAACTTCTTACTTGGCTTTTGTTCGCTTTTTAGCCTTTCCTTGGGACAAATAAAAGTGCGGTGGCGACTCGAATTGTATGTTTACTTTTGGTTTATTCAATAAACCATAAGGTAACGAATACCCCGCTACAGAAAAGTGGCGACTCTGCTGGGGATCCTGTTCTCCCTAATGGGTTTAGCCTACTTTTTTCCTTTGTTGTATTGTATGTTTATATTTATTTTGTGACATATTTTTGTGCAAATTTGGGATGACTCTATTGATTGTAATGTATGAATTTCTTGATATATATCAATTGCTTGTGTGCTTGGTGGTCTCTTGTAAGATGAGTTCTATACCCGAACTCGAGTGCACTTATGATAGGAGAATGGCATAGTCTTGTTGACTTGTGTGGAGTTATTCCTTAGCAAGTTGACTTGCAAGTTCATTCACTTGGTGGAGCTCATATTGGGATCAATAATGTCACATGAGTAGTCGTGGTTAGGCATTACTCTTTCCAATATATACCTTAAAAGTCAAGGACCTTAGATTACCTAGCCCATCTTGGCCTATTTTAGGACGTAGTGCGAAGGTCGTTCAAGTGTAAGATTTGATACGATTGTTACACGATACTACACTCATAAGAGTCCCTCTTAAGAATATTTTTGGAATACGAGTAGTCGTTTTATCCGATAATATCCGAAAGATGATATGATGACTATGGGAACCTCTTTTAGAACATGATTGTCAGGTTTAACCATAGTACATTCCCTTTGGGTTGTTCTTAACCGAGACTCCATGCTCGTGACTCACAACAAACCCTTGATTCGCGGTTGATCCGTTCTCGTATATCCTTAATATCAATGGAACTTGGGTGTTGATAAGGTGTAAACCATAATCCACCAAAATGGATGATTGATATTGAGGATTACTTGATCCATCCCGTGACCTTTGTGTGGTGTGACTTGCTTGAACCTTGAGTGTGGCTGTTGCATCCATGCATTCATGCATTCATTTGCATCCATATCATCAACAATGAGAAAATTTTCAAGGAACTTAAGAGGTCTATTTGCAAATTTTCAGACATGGATAAGCAAAGAAGGAATACGAAGAAGTACAGTTTCAGACAACCCGACTTGAAAGAGTTAAGGAGTTTGACATCCTATGTATTAGATCCCTTGGAGTTCAAAGCTCGCCATGGGAAGCTTCTGTCTATTCTTTCT
Source organism: Lathyrus oleraceus (assembly GCF_024323335.1). Taxonomy (NCBI): domain Eukaryota; kingdom Viridiplantae; phylum Streptophyta; class Magnoliopsida; order Fabales; family Fabaceae; genus Lathyrus; species Lathyrus oleraceus. The sequence continues at coordinate 267,993,975 of NC_066579.1, read as the reverse complement.
ACTCAGGTGGATGAAGGTCTGATGAGTGTATTGGTGCAGTTCTATGATCCTCTGTACCGTTGTTTCACTTTCCCGGATTTCCAGTTTGTGCTTACACTTGAGGAGTATGCCTATCTTGTAGGTATAGCTATCTTGGACCAATTGCCGTTCAGTGGCTTGGAGAGAGTTCCTTCTTCCTAAGAGATTGCTTATTTGCTTCACATAGATGTATCTGATATTGGTGCTCATATGTCTACCAAAGGTTGAATTCAAGGTCTCCCATCTAATTTCCTCATCGTCCAAGCTACTTTGTTTGGGAAGGCCATGAGTGAGGACGCCTTTGAGGCCGTATTTGTACTTCTCATCTATGGGCTAGTGTTATTCCCCAACATCGACAATTTTGTATATGTGAACGCTATTAGGATTTTCTCTACTCTTAATCCTGTTTCGACTCTGTTGGGTGACACTTATTTCTCTTTGCATATGAGGAAAGCAAAGGGTGGTGGTACCATTGTTGATGTTTGCCTCTGTTGTACAAGTGGTTTATTTCGCACTTGCCTCAGACGCTCGCCTTCAAGGAGAATAAGGGATGTCTACGGTGGTCCACGAGACTTATGTCTCTCACTAATGATGCTATATGTTGGTATAATCGTGTGTATGATGGTGTCCAGATTATTGATTCTTGTGGTGAATTCTCCAATGTGCCTCTTCTTGGTACATGTGGTGGGATTAACTACAACCCTGTTTTAGCTCGTCGTCAATTTGGGTCCCCCTTACAGGATAAACCTAATAACATTTTATTAGAAGGGGTATTCTTTCAAGAGGGTAGAGATCCCATAAACTTGAAGGGCAGAATGGTCTGCGCTTGGCGCAAGATTCATAGGAAGGGAAGGAAAGAGCTTGGTCCAAAGAATTGTATTGCTTTGGAACCCTACACCTCTTGGGTGAGGAGGAGAGCGCTTGAGTACCGCATGCCCTATGACTATCCGAGACCTACCCCTATGGTTATGGTTGGGCCTTCAACCCTCCCTAACCAAGGTGTAGAGGAGTTGAGAGATGAAGACCGTTCACGTGCTTGGGTCCGTGAGCGAGAGGAACCCTCAATGGTGGTACAAGCCAGAGCTATACTGTGTATATCCTTCCGGTGCTCCCGGACATGATGTGGAGAACTTCTATCCTTTGAAGACCAAGGTTCAAGACCTTGTTAGAAGTGGGATTTTGTTTTTCGAGGACGTAGGTCCGAATGTAAAGAAGAACCCATTGCCCGAGCATGGGAAAGCTGCTGTAAATATGGTCCAGGGTTGCCATGGCATATATAAAGTCCTGTATGTCAATGATATCAGGAAATCTTTGGTCGAGATGCATAGACTGTTATGTGGATACAGTCACTATGTGCATGACCATCACAGGTTCCAGGTGTGCACTGTCAACGAGAGAGGATGCCTCCAAGTCAGGAAGGACATCCAAGAGATGCTGGATCAGGGTATGATCGAGATACTTAAGAATCATAATGAGGATGAAGTTGATGTAATTTCGCATGTATTCAGAATACCAGAACCTGTTGTTGTCAAATATGATGGCAGCAAGAAGAAGGTTTCTCCCACTCTTGTAATCAAGCCAGCGGGCCCTGTCCCTTATTCTTCAGATAAAGCTGTTCCTTACAGGTACAATGCAGTAATGCTTGAAGATGGGAAGGAGGTGTCGTTGCCCTCCACTTCTGTTGTGAGTATATCAGATGTCAATGGTGTGACCCGCAGTGGTCGTGTTTTCTCAGCGCCGCCGAAACCCCAAGATGGGGACTTCTTCAAATCCGACACTTGTTGTGAAGGGTGTTAACCCTGCCGTTGTTGATAAATCTACTAAAGCTCCTGTCCTCGTTGGCCAGCAAGTCATTTTAAAAGAGGACTATGATGAGATGTTGAGGCTCATCAAGAGGAGCGAGTATAATGGTTTTGATCAGCTGCTTCAAACTCCATCAAAGATATCTGTCCTATCTTTGTTGATGAATTCTGAGCCACACCGTGAAGCTTTGCAGAGGGTGTTGGACGTGGCATACGTGGATCACGATGTCACAATTGAACAGTTTGATAGCATTGTTGCAAACATAACTTCTTGCAACAATTTGAGTTTTTGGGATGTTGATCTTCCCGAGGAGGGAAAAGACCACAATTTGGCTCTACACATTTCCATGAACTGCAAGGATGATGCCTTGTCTAATGTGTTGGTAGACACAGGATCATCACTTAATGTGTTTCCAAAATCCACTCTGGCTAAACTATCTTATCAGGGGCCTCCCATGAGGCAGAGTGGAGTGGTAGTCAAGGCTTTTGATGGATCGAGGAAAACTGTGATCGGTGAAGTTGAACTCCCGATCAAGATTGGACCTAGTGATTTTCAGATCACTTTCCAGGTCATGGATATCCATCCATCATATAACTGCTTGCTTGGCAGACCATGGATTCACGAGGTAGGCGCCGTGACATCCACCCTACACCAAAAGTTGAAATTCATCAAGAACAAAAGGTTGGTGGTGATAGGGGGAGAGAAGGCTCTCTTGGTTAGCCATTTATCTTCCTTTTCCTACATAGACGCTGAGGATGAGGTTGGGACTCCGTTCCAAGCCTTATCTATTGCTGAGCCTTCAAGGAAAGGACCTTCTTCATTTGTGTCCTACAATGACGCGAAGTTGGCCATTGAGCATGGTGCAACTACTTGTTTAAGATAAATGATTAAGCTGGAAGATAATAAATCCCAGGCTGGCATAAGGTATTCTTCAGGCATTTCCAACGAGCGTGGGCTATTCCAGAGTGGTGGTTTCAATCACACTGTTGAAGATCAAGAGGTTGCAGCCATAGTGGAAGATGATGAAGAGGAAGATTCTGGCAACTTTGTCATCCCTGGAGGAGTCTGCGATAATTGGATCGATGTTGATGTTCTAAGAAATTATCCACAAGTCCACGTAATGTATTCACTTTTGTTTAAAAACCCTTCTCCCATGCCAAAAAGAGAAGTGATTACATTATCGGCACATTAATACAATGATATTCATTCAAAATTTGCATGTTAAATGTTTATTTTTTCCAAATTATTTTCCCTTTTTGCCTTTTGCATGAAATTGGTGATTACCATAAAACCCTAAGAAGAGAATAAAATCAATCTTTTCATCTGCATAATGATTTGCCTTGTTTGAATTCTGAAATCTCTTTTTATATCCAAAATCATTATGCAGGTTGATCAAACCCATTGAACATAATGATCCAACACCATCTCCCAACTTTGAGTTCCCTGTATTTGAGGCAGAAGAAGATGATGTTGAAGAGATTCCTGATGAGATTACCCGTCTACTTGAGCACGAGGAGAAGATCATTCAGTCACATCTTGAGAATCTGGAAACAGTCAACTTGGGGTCTGAAGATTGTGTTCGTGAGGTGAGGATTGGGGCACTCCTTGAAGAGTCTGTGAAGAAGGGGTTGATTGAGTTGCTACGAGAATATGTCGACGTCTTTTCCTGGTCATATGAAGACATGCCTGGTTTAGATACTGATATCGTGCAACATTTCCTGCCTATGAGGCCTGAGTGTGTGCCTATGAAGCAAAAGCTCAGAAGAACTCATCCCCAACAGATTTGTCTTTGTGGCTGTTCATGCTTGTTGTGACTTTCTGTGCCAGTTGGGTTGATTGCTGATCCATCACTAAGAGATTTTGTGATATCTCTGATCTTTTGCTCCCTTGCAGATCTTTGCTCTTTAGCATGTAGATCTCCAGCAGATTGGCTTTCCAGTTGGTTTTCCCCTGGAAGTATAGTACAGGGCGTTGGATTCCTGGACCTGTTTGTGTTAGATATGTCTGTTTTGTCAGCATTCATCAAACATAAATTACGCATATTCATGCATACTTTGAACATTCAGATATTCATGTTGCATTTTTGCCATATATCTTTTGTTTGTAGTTCCCTGCTGTGGTGATATAGATCTCTAATAGATCTCCCCAAGCAGATGTCGGGTGTTTAAATCTCTCCATATAGAGTCAGCCCCATAAGCAGAAAGTGTCTGTCTTTCCTTCTGCAGTTCCCCACTGAGATATATCCTCGTGGATGACGGTTTCTTCCGTTTCCTCCCAACACATATATTGGGATGGAGTTTCCTATTGAGCTATATCCTCATAGGACGAGTTTTGATTCAGTCTGTCTTTTCAGTTTGATCTTGAATTGGCTATTTGTCAGCTGTTTCTTGTGCATCCCTGTGGAATAAATGAATGAATTGCCAAGTAACCGGCAATAATTCTTTTTATCCCCAGCGGAATCTTTTGGGCCTCTACCCAGTAACCGGTAGTTGTAAGTCCTACGTTCCCTCTTCTTGGCGGAATTTGTGGTTATATACCTTTTATTCCTCAGCAAGAGTGGGTGGTTTGTTATAAACCCTATTTTGTTCCCGTGCGGATTTGTGTTTCTTTCATTCCCCACGCGGAGTTGTTGGTTTTCTACCCAATATTCGGTGGATGTAAACCCTAATTTTTTTTATCCTCGTCAGAGTTGATGGCTACTACCCCGTATTCGGTAATCGTAAGTCCTATCTCTTTTCCCCTAGCAGAGGTAACCTTTGTGGTTCGTTCTGGTTGATGGTGGATTTTGTGTTGTTGTGGTTTTATTCCCAACGGAGTCTGTGCTTTTTGATGGATGATTGCCGTATGCCAGCAATCCTATCCCCAGCTGAGTTTTTGGTTTTCTACCCGGTAGTTGGTAATGTTAAACCTCTTGTTTCCTCAGCCAGAGTTTTTGCTCCCCTTTGCAGAGTTAACCTTGTTGTTCATCCTAACCGATGATGGTTACTCTTTGTGGTTATCTTCATTCAATATTCGATGTTGATATTTCTTCCTTGCTTGTGGACAATTGCCGGTTGCTAGCAATTGTAACCCCAGCAAGTCTTCTGGCTCATTGTCGTATGCTTGCAATGTTATCCCTTTGAAGTCGCCAGTAAGTGCCCGGATAATTGCTGTTTATGCAATTTATCCCCAGCGGATCGCCTTTCATTTACCCGTTTGCTTGGTAATGATTGTTGCTCCCTTGATCGGTCATCTTTATATACCTAGTTTTGGTATCCCGATGCCTTTATTTTCGGTCGATTTATCCTTTGTTAACCTAGTAACCGGTTGTGGATAATCTTCCATGCGAGTATGTTATCCACGTTCTGACGGTAATGGATAATATATCTCATGCACTCTTCAGTCGAAGCCTGTTGTGTTTCCCTAGTCGAGTAAGATTCGTTATTCCTTTGTGGAAACGAATATTCTTTGTTTTCGGATAATTGCCGGATGCTTGCAATTTATCCCTTTGAGTTATCTTTCGTTTGCCCGTATGCTTGGTATCGATTGTCTCTCTTTTTGGTTGGTCACCTATTATATGCCCTAACCGGTATCTCTGGTGTCTTTTCCTTTCGAGTATATTATTCACGTTCTGACGGTAATGAATAATATATCTCTTTCACTCTTTGGTTGGAATCCTTTGTTGACCTTCCCCAATAGAGTAAGATTCGTATTCTTTGTAGAATCGAATATCCATCCTTTAACCGGTTTGTGTTCCGGATGATGAGTGTTTTGGCATATATACCAATTCACGTTTTCAGTAGGTCACCTATTATATACTTTGGTATCCCTGGTGTCTCCTTCCATGCGAGTGTATTATCTACGTTCTGACGGTAATAGATAATATATCTCATGCGAGTGTTCTATCCACGTTCTGACAGTAATGGATATTATATCTCATGCGCTCTTTGGGTTTGTGTCCCCAGTTGAGTAAGATTCGTTTTCCCGTAGTGGAGTCGAATGTCCATCCTGTAAGTCGATTTGCTTTTTCAAGCCCTTCTTTCGGATGATGAGTGTTTTGGCATATATACGAATTCACGCTTTGGTCGGTCACCTATTATATACCCAGTAACCGGTATCCTTGGTGTTCCTTCCTTTCTGCTCCCTATTATGACCTTGGTCCGGAGTCAGATTTTCCTGAGTTGATGTACCTTTTTCAGGTCTTTCTCAGATGTTTCGTTGATTGATATCTCTCACCCTTATACCGGTCTTAGATATTCATTCTTCCTGAGTATGTTACCCTTATACCGGTGACACCTCATCTTGTTGCTTTTCCCAGGAGAGTCTCTTTGTTAGACGTTTCTCCAGTGGTTTTCGTGTTGTGTTTTTACCCTTTGCTGTATTGGCGTTTTCCACAAAATATGCAATTTTCCCCGGCAGGGAGGTTCTCTGTGAATCTTTCCCCAGTCCGAGTCCGGATTTTTATCTGAAGTATCCTTTGTGGATAGTTTGAGTCAGCTTGAGTCTTTCCAATGGATGTGTTTTCCTTTGGAGTTCTTCTTTCCCAATTTGAGTCCTTCACTCCCCAGTGAGGTCTCTAGTTCAGTCATGTCTCATTCATGCAGTGTCAGTTTGTCCCCTAATTCAGAGTCGTGTCCTGCTCACGCATTCTTTTTCTTTCTATCCCCAATAAGAGTCCCCATGAGAGTCTTGTTAGAGTTTCCGTTCCTAGTGAGTGTATTACTCCGATGGATTGTCTTTTCTTCTGTGTGAACTATATCCCCACAGAGTTTGTGTCTTTTACATGCATACATTTGCATCATGAGGTCTCTTAGGGACCAAAATTTGTCTCATTACTGTTATTTAAGCCCATTCTACCGCGTCGAGATGAAGATTTCTAAACTTCACTTCTCCGGGTAGAATGACCTTAAATAGGGGCATCTGTAAGACCCCAATTTTGTCCCTAAGATCCCTCATGACATCATATCATATCATATCATTGCCTCAAGGATCATTGTGCACCTTGCCTCCTTCCCTGAGGGTGGGTTGTCTTTTGAGAATGTTTCTTGATCACCAAGCATGTTTTGCATTTGTATATCATTGCTTTTCATTTGTTTACTAACCAAGAGTACAAAAATATTGTTATCTAACCTTGTTACTTGCAGATGAAGCAATTACAGGTCAAGGCAGTCAATGCATTTCAATGAGCAATAGATGGTGGCCATTCTTGAGAATTTGGGCACCATTGATCATTCACAAGAGTTCATATGAGTTATGATATCATTTTGAATTAAGATCTCAAGTGGTAGAGGCTTGAATCTCATCAAGGCATTCTTTAGCCAGCTGAAACCCTAGCCAGTCAACTGCCAGTCAACTGTTGGATTTGGATGTGGGAAGTGATGGGAAATACTTCATTCATGTTCAAACAAGTCTCATTTGACATTTCAAACATCAACATTGAAGAAAATAAAGTCAGATGAAAACTTTCCAAAAATAGAAAGTGACCTATAATTTGGATTTGCCAAAAATGGAAAGGTTTTCTCCTCAAGATTACATCATTAATAATGCTTCAAATGAAATTTTGTCCAACATGAAAGTTGAATATCTTGCTCTCACCTTTCCAAAAAGTCCAAGAACATGAATTTCTCATTTGTGGTTGAAGAATTATGATCAAAACATGGCCAAGTGAATTTGAACTTCAAGCTTGCATAACTTTTGAACCATAAGGCCAATTGAAGTGGTTCTTTTTGGAACATTTCTCTCTTGATCTCTACTATCCAAAACATGCATCACATACCATGCATTTCCATCACAAAAATATTGGCATTTTCATTTGAATTTCATTTGAATTTTGGAGGGAAATTTCCAATTTGAAAATTGTGCATTGCTTTCACTTCCAACCAATTGCATTTGCTTCCAAACAGGTTTTTAAGTGCATTTCCAAGATAATTCGTGCACTGTAGCATTGCATGCATGCATGAGGGGTGCTTTGGCCATTTTGCATAAACACTTCAATTTCACTAATCCTTGGCATTTTGGCTAATTGTGATTAACAAGCTTGATTAGTACACCATATAAAAGGCAAAGCATAACAAAATTGGGGATTAACAACACCAGAATTCAGATCTAGATCAAAACTTCACAATTTTCTCTCTCACTTTTCTTCAATTTTCTTGATATCTTTTGCTTTGTTCTTGATTTGTTCATCATCCATAAGCATTGTGGAAGTAGATTGAAGCAAGATCCTGAAGAATTCATCAAGAATCGAAGCTGTTGAAGTTTATGCACATCCATGGCAGTTGAAGTTTCTGGACAAAGCAAGCACGATTGAGCTATTCTTCCTCATCCATTCATCTATCTCATCATTGGCGAACATCTGTTTCAGCTTTCCAGGACCTGAATTGCACAATTCCACTGCTGCATCTTCATTGAGGTTAGAATTCGAGTTCCTCAATTCGTGAAATAGTTGTATGCATGTTGTAGATCTTCTATTGGTGGTTATGCTGAGCTTTGATTCATTAAATTTCATGCAGTAATGAGTTAGTTATGATGATTATAAGTTTGATAAGTGAAACTTTTCTTGCTCGATTCTTTGAACATGTGCTGAATTAGGTTAAATTAGTTGTGGATATGTGATGTATGTTGGAAGACGAGTCTATTGGTATGCTCATTGTGAATTTCTGTGCATGATTGTTCTTGAGGATGATGAACACGTATGAACATGATGAATGTTAGGTTTTTGCATTTCCAGAACTGGTTTGATCTTGGTTAGCGCTGGTTTGCATGTGTTTCTATGTTTATCTTCATGCACTGGTCCACGTGGTGTCTGCTTGGCACATTGATTGGCTGTGAACGCTTGCCTTTGCCACATGTGATTAATGAAATGGTGCGTTTCATGATGAAACGCGCCAAGTTCAAATGTCCACACAGTTCGATACCAGCCTGAGACATTTCCAAATTGGCTTGTTGCATTTTAGTTCATTTAGGCTATCCATGTTCATACCATGCTTTCATGTGTTTTTAATTTTTCCTTTCACTTTAAAAAATCATAACTCCATAAATAATGATCCAATTGATGGGAGATTTTTTGCACCTTGTTCCTCATGATGTCTACTATTTTATGAGTATTTTTCCAGAATTTGTGCTCGGTTGGAATTTAAATTTGCCTAGGGTTTGTGTATGCATATGCCATCTTGTACATTGCTTGCCATTTTCTTTGTGAAATAATGATGGTTGATCCAAGGAATGTGAAAATTGACATGCTTAAACTAGACATCCTAATTGACATTTGGGCATTGAGTTTGCATTTTTTGCATTTTTGGTTGTTGAGATATGATCTGTTTAATGTAGGTGTGACAATGTGTGTCACACCTTTGCTTGCTTGATTTGATGAATTTCTTTACCATGCCAAATAAATGCCAAATGATGTGATTTTTTGCATGATGCCCCTTCTGGATGTTAGAATTGCTCTTGAAATTTCGTGGAATTTTTGGATCTATTTCTGATTTGTTTGAGATTTTTCTTGCTAGTTGGTCATTTGTGGACCTTTGATGAGTGTTGAACTTTCATGATTTGGGAAATGCTTATGCTTTTTCATATGAGCTTGAAAATTTACACATGTTTTCTAGACACATTGAAGTTTATTGTGGCTTTGGTTTGAGTCATTTATCATTTGTCATCTTTGTTTTAGGATTGCCTTAAGTTGATGTATCAATTTGTGCCTCCTTTGAGCTTGTTTGTGTTTACTTTGACTTGATGAATTTCTTTACCATGTTTATAATTGTCCAAATGCCTTGATTTTGGGTGTGTTGATCATTTGATGTGTCCTGTTTAGCCTTGATTTTTCTTGAGATTTGTTGAGCCATTTTGGAATTAATATGCCTTTGTTCATTCTGTTGCTCCAATGAGCTTTCAACTTGCATACTTTGCCTTATTGGATTTATGAAATGAATTTGATTGATGCTATTGACATGAGACTTTTTGGATTATGTTCTTAATTGGTTGAGTTTGATTCATGTCAATTTTCATGTTCTTTTTTGGATTATTTCTCCTTCTTTGACCCTAGGCCTTGTCCTAGTGGTTTGCCTCTCATGTTTGAGTTTGTTTTCAGGTTAAGAAGTACATGGCCATAAGGAGATTAATTCACATTGCTTGAGTTGGTTTATTTGATTGATATTGACTAACCTTGACTTGTTTTGTAGGATGCTTTGTGCTCATTTGAGTTCAGCTTGTGCCTTGCACATTGTAGCCTTGCTTGTTTGATTGTGTATTGTCTGTTGACTGTTGGATTATCTGTTTGACTTTTTGAATTGTATACTGATTGAGTTGGATTGTTTTCAGGTACATTAGTTGCTTAAGTTCATTTTGAACTTGCTTTTGCTTGGTTGCTTAACCATTTTAGGTATAATTTCTCTTCTTCATGTAGTCTGGAAGACCTGGCTTGTTATGTGGCCAGGCACCTGTCTGAAGTCCTCCTTAAGAGGCAATGCTTGTGATTGTTTATCTTTGTCCCCAAGTGTAGCACCTCAAATTTGCACCTGTCATTGTACATACATTTTCATATTAGGTCATAGCATATCATGGTCCATTGCATAGCATTGCATTGCCTCTTTTGCCTCAAGTGCAAGCCAATCAAGAAATCAGGTCAAACTGATCAGGAGATCAGTCAACCAAGCAAGCAAGTACAATTCTCAAGGAGTCAAGGCCCTAGGGTTTGTCCAACAAGTTCACATAACTTGGAGGTCTATTTGAAGTGTTCATGTCAAGGGTTGAAGGCTCAGAGGTCATCAGTTCATACACAGACAGTCAAAAAACCCTAGACAGTCAACTGTCAGTCAAAGCAGTGGATGCTGGTCATTCTTGTGGAATTTGGGCACCATGATCAATAATCAAGAGTTCATACAACTTGGGACATCATTTGAAGTCAAGGTCTCAAGGAATTAGGGTTTGGAAGTCATCAGTCAATGCACAATTAGTCGGAAACCCTAAAAGTCAACTGTTGGTCAACTGTCCATTTAATCAGTGATTTGATGATTGGAATTGGTTTGTGAGAGCTCATTCATGGCCAAATAGCCTTCATATATCATGTCAAACACCATCATGGAAGAATTTGAAGCCAGATCAAAAATTTCCAAAAATGGAAACTGGACCTGTAACTGAAACTTACCAAAAATGGAAAGTCTTGATCCTCAAACTTACATCATGATACAAGCTTCAAATGAATTTTTGCCCAACATGAAAGTTGAAGATCTTGTTCTCCCATTTCCAAAAAGTCCAAGAACTCTTAATTCCCATGTGTGGTTGGCAAGTTATGATCGAATCGATTTCAGAAAATCTTGAACTTCAAAGGGCCATATCTCTCAAACCGTTTGGCCAAATTTGGTGGGGTTTTTTCCTACAAGTCACATTTGATCCCCTCTTTCCAAAAATATAAATTTCATAAGCCAAAACTTCACCAATCAAAATGGCATTTTTTGACCTATCTCATTTAAATGCAAGTTTGACCAATGTTTGACTTTTTGATATAAACATTTTTCTAACATTTGGCCAATTGGAACAGCTCAGAAATATCATTTAAAACATGTTTGCCAAGTCAAATTATGAAGTACATACAGCCCATGCTAGTTTGCTTGATTTTTGGAAAGAAAGTACAAGTTTCACCAAACCACATCCCACATATCCATGAGCCATGCCTTGTACCACAAAGGCAGCAGAATTGTCCATGATTTTCTGTCATGAGAAGTCAGTAATAGCAGGAAAAGCCAACAGAAAATCATTAATGCTAAAAAAACTTCACTTTGGCCAATCTTCAAAATCTCCAAAAAAATCCTCAAAAGGACCAAAAGCCTTGCCATGCTTGGTACTTCCAACAGCAGGTTTTATGCATCATGAACACTAATAGCAGCCATTTGACAGCAGAAGAAGCATGGTTCACTCTCTCAAAATCTCACCCTGCTGTTGCATTTAAAAGAGCTGTCAAAAGAATTTCCAAAAGGACAGAAAACCTTGCCATGCTTGGTACTGCACATAGCAGTCTTGTTCATCATTTTCTGTCATGAGCAGTCACTACTTGCAGCCATAACACAAACCAACCTCATTCATTCTCTAAAAAACAAACTTTGCCATTTCAAAAAACCAGTCAAGAACCTCATGCCCTGCCATGGTAAACTAACAACAGACCAACCAATCTTTCACTCATCTTGATTCACCTTGCTATTGGCAGATGTGAAAAAACTGTCAAAACTCAAAACCACAACAGCAGGCTTTTTCCATTATTCTTTTTCTGTCATTGGAGGACAGTAGCAGCAACAGCAGCCAACATAACAGAGGAACATAACCAACTTCACATCCTAAAAAAGTTTCATTCTTGATACACTTCTCCAAAAACCAGTCAAGAGCTTCCAAGAACCAAAATCTAGCCATTGCATTTTCACCATCCTTTCATCATTTGAGTCACTACTCGCAGCCAAGACCAACAAACCTCATTCATTGTCTAAACTTCATCTCATCTTGGCATTTGTCTAGAGTCTGTCCCAAAGCCAAAAGAACTGAAGCATGGCATTTTGTTGTTTCTACATCTCTTCATCATGTTAGACCAACAGCAGCCAACCTAACCAACAAACACAAACCAACTTCACTCATGAGAAACTCACTTTGGCCATGTTCCAAAACTGTCTAAAACACTCAAGGAACTAAGCCTGGCTTGACCATATCCTCCATCATTTTCCTGTCATGAAAAACCAATTGCAGCCTCATAAACCATTTTGGCCAAGGCAAATTCATTATGTACTCTCATCCTGAAAATTCACTTTGCTTTGCATTTCTAAAACAGTCAACAAAAACACCCTAAAGACCAAACCTTGCATTGCTTCTCCACCATCCAAGCATCCTTTTGAACCACTAGAGGCAGCCACAAGCCAGCATAAGCCATGGTGTTCCCAATCTCATTTTCACATTTCATCCAAAAAGCCACCAAATAGCCAAAACATGACAGCTCTTGTTCTAAGCACTTGTTGATCAAAAGAGCATTGCAAACACATCTCAAATATCACATAGCAAGTGTCCAAAGCCTCAAAACCTGCAGAAAACATCAAGAACTCAAAATCACTTTTCAACTTGTCATATTGTATCAAATTTGCATTTTCAAAGCCACTTTCACTCTCAGGCCATTCCAAGCTTAGCAAATTAGTTTGTCATGATCCATAGGGTATATTGAAGCTGTCTCAAACCTCCATTGCTCACTGTTTGAAAATCAAAAACATCACCTTTCTCAAAATCAAGCAAAAATCAGTTCAGTGGCCATTTTCATTTCCAGCTTGATTCAAGCTCAAGTAAGGTGTCAAACAGCTTGCCTTGGACCCTTTGAAGCTATTTGGATACCTGTCAAGCATTGAAAGCATCTCCAGCATCACATTCAACATTGCCCTGTTCAGTTTGGTAAATTTTCGAGCTCCATTATTCTTCAAATTACTACATGCTTTGGATAGGTCCTTTTATGCTGAGCATCATGATGTTTTTATTTTTGAAAATGGCTGTGTGTTCATGAAGTTATGTTGAAAACAAGTTTGATGTTGATTTATGTTTGTGCTCGATTCATGATATATACAAGGTTTTAATGAAAATGGTTGATAGACTCTTGTTTGCCATGATTAGATGAACATTTGTGTGCATCCAATTTTAATTTCTGGAGAAAAATTGTGAAACTCAAATTAGGGATGAACGCTACAGTAGAAACCCTAGGTTCCCATTGCCTTGCCCAGATTTTCTTTCATTTCCGTGTGCATGGCTTGGCTTTCCTCAACAACCAATCAAAACATTTCAATCCTTGCCCAAAACGACTGTGTTTGGTTAAGTGAATCATGATATTACAACTTTGCCATTCTTGCTCCATTTATTTCATTTTAATTTCACATTTTATAACCAATCTTCCAAAAATCATAACTTGCTCATTTTTGATCCAAATTCAATGGGATTTTTTGTGTTGTGTTCATCATGATCTCTACTTTTTTATCATTATTTTTCCAGAATTTTTGGATGAGTGGTTTTTAAATGGTGCTAGGGTTTGTGACATGTGACCAAATTTTGTACACTTTGCCAAATCAATTGTGAAATGATGAGAATGTATCCAATGGCTCCCAAATTGTTTGTGCTTAAACTAGACACATTCATGGTGATTTTGGTGTAGAGTTTGTGAATTTATCATTTGTGGTTTGTGAGTTATGATTTTTTGAATTAGGGTGTGACAATTTGTGTCACACCATTGATGTCCAAATTCATGATTTTCATTACCATGCTTCCTTACATCCAAATGACCCCAAATTTTGCATGAACCTACTCTTGTATGTCTAGTTGACTTGTGAATTTTCTTGGATTTAATTGAACTATTTTCCATTTGTTTGAGATTTTTCTTCCCTGCCTAGTCAAATGTTGACCTTGTGTGACACTTGTTCCCATTTCATTTGTGAAATTCTCATACTTCATTAGATGGACATGAAATTTTACATGAGATAACTAGACATCCTCATCTTTGCCATGGTTTTGATCCCATTCATTTATCATACACCATTCTTGACTTATGATTTTTCTAAGTTGATGCATGTTTGGTTGACTTCATTAAGCATGTTCAAAATTGCCTTGACTTTCTGATTTTCATTGACTGCCTTCCACTCGTCCAAATGAGATGAAATTTGACATGCATACCATGCTATGTGTTGTGATTGATCATGATTTATTTGTTGATTTTTGGAAATGTTTAAGATTGCTTTTGAATTAAGTCTTGCTGTTGACTTCTATGAGCTTCTGTTTGCTATACCTTGACCTAAATTGTTCATGAAATGATGATGATGATTGATATGAATGTGAACCCAATTGGTTTTGTTTCCTAATGGTTTGAACATGATTTTGGATACTTTCCCTTTGCTGTTTTGACTTTCTCATTCATCTTTGACCCTAGGCTTGCCCTAGTGGTCCTGCTACTCACCTTTGAGCTTGTGTTTTCAGGTTGACCAACAAATGACCAATGAGACCAATTTCTTTTGATTGAGATTGCCTAAATGCCATGACTAACTTGTTTGTTTTGTAGGTGGCTTGGCTCACATGCCCTAAGCCTTGTGCCTTGCACATCCATGTGCCTCTAATTAACTGTTGGTGTTTGTTTCTTTTTGCTTTGTTTGAACTTACATACTAACATCTGCTTGACTGTTTCAGGTGCTTTAGTTGCTTAGTTCCCTGTGAACTTTTTGCTTTGCTTTGCTTGTATAAGCAATTTGCATTGAGGTATGTCTCTTTTACTTCATGTAGTCTGGAAGACCTGGCCTGTTACTTGGCCAGGCAACTGTCTGAAGTCCTCCTTAAGAGGCAATGTTTGTGGATGTTTAATTTTGTCCTTGCATAGAGTCAAAGTCCTCCTAAGTGAAGAGGCAATTGGTGGAAGGTAGGGATATGCAGTCTATCCCCCACTATTCAGTGTGTCATCTGCTTTGCTCACACCACTGTGTTGATGCATTTCAGATACAAACCCAAGATCTTGTACAATTGTACAGTTGAGTCAGTTTTAAATGTGTAGAAGGGTTCCCACTTTCTGAACCCACACATTCTTGTCTTGAGCTCTCCCAGGCCAGGGATAAGAGCTGTGAAGTCTTATCTTCACTCACCTTTCATCTGCTTCACCTTAGCCCTCAATGGCAAGGTTAAGAGCACATTCACCCCATTCCAGAGGTTTGTTTGTCGAGGTTGATATGACCCCTTGACTAAAACCTAACCCTTGTTTGAGCCACTTGTTTGTGTATAGCGTGTGCTATCTGTGCAAGTTAGGATTAGTTTAGACTTGCTTCCTGTGCAAGTTAGGTTTTGCTTGGCTTGCTTCCTGTGCAAGTTAAGTGTGTGTGGCTTGCTTCCTGTGTGAGCCATGCTTAGGATAGGTTGGCCCTTGTGCCGTTTAGCTAGAAACCTTAACTTAGGGATGAATTTGCATGATAACATCTAGGCTCGAGTCGTAGTCTCCCTAGTTGTGTCTCCCTCTGTTATCTGGTTAGGCTAGTCCTTTATCCCTCTGTAGGGGAACTACATCGCCCTGATCTTCATACCAGATGAAGTATGTAGGCAGGAGATTGAGCTGATCTCTCCGGGCGCCCTTTTTCCTTTTTTGTGTGTGTGCTTGACAGTTATAGGCTCGAGTCCCCGACTCCCTATTAACTTGTTGTGTTGTTGTGTGCTTGGAAGCTGATGTAAGTCCATCGAGTGGCAGTTAGGTTCCAGTGTGCGTGTGTTTGGTTCGGATGCTGATGTAAGTCCAGCAATTGGCATTCAGGCTCCATGTTTGCCTTCTTGTGTGTGTTTGGTTCGGATGCTGATGTAAGTCCAGCAATTGGCATTCAGGCTCCACGTTTGCCTGTGTCTTGTATGTCTGTGTGCGTGTCAGCCGAGCTACGAATGCTCTGATTCTTCTCTCGTCCGAGAAGATACGTATGCATAGGATGCGACATCCTAGCGAGCATGTGTCGTTTCCCCAGTCCGAACTACTTCGACTCTGATGTCTGCGCCTGATAGACTAAGTAGGCCCAGGATGCGACATCCTGCCGAGTCAGTTTCAGTCAGTTTCTTTTGTCTCTTTCAGCCAGTGTGTGTGTGTTTGAGCAGTGTTTAGCAACCAATTTTCCTTCCTTTTGTGCGTGGATCCCGTAGAATACTACGGATGCGTAGGGGTGCTAATACCTTCCCTTCGCATAACCGACTCCCGAACCCGTACTCTTTGGTCGCGAGACCATGTTCTTTCCCAGGTTTACTCTGAGCGTTTCCTTTCCCTCTTTTGGGATAAATAACGCACGGTGGCGGCTCTGTTGTTTCTTCTTTTCCCGCCGGTTTTTCGCGCGATGCGACAGCTGGCGACTCTGCTGGGGACATAGAGAAGTCGACCTGTGCTGGTCCATCTTCCCTAAGCGAGTCTCTCCTAGCGCTCTCTAGGTTAGGATTTTGGTTTTTGTTTGCTGTTGTATTTATTGCATTCATTGTATATATGTGCACTTACTGTTTGCATTTATGTTTGCACTTATGTTTGCATTCATTCACATTCATTATTCATCTGCTGTGCTATCTGTGTTTCTCTGTTTGGGGTGGGAGTTACTTGAGGTAAAAGGCCCAATACCCAGGCTATGAGTGAAATCTAGGAAACCTAGGAATAGAGTGATTCATGGGAAGCGGGTGGTATGGCGCCACTTAGCGGAACATTGATATCACGAGCAGTTCAGACCCTGGTGGGATATTATCAGTGCATACATCGGGTGTGCACAGGATGATATTCTGCGAAAGGTTATTTATGCTGCGTTTCTCTCAGCCTTACCCTGGCCTAGACGACACCCGTGAGTGGGGAAGGGTTTGATCATTTTAACAGGTACAGTTGATGACTCCTGGTACTGATGGTGACTACGAGTTATATTTCTGGACGTCGGAGGTTTGACCCTGGTATTGATCAGAGGGTTCCGTTTATTTCGGATCCCTGGGCTGAATCTGTGGGTGCTCACTCAGATGGTGGCTCAGTTCTTCAGACTTGGGTTCAGATGTCAGCTCCTCAGATGACTTTGGGGTTTCAGATGGTTCCTCAGATGCCAGTTCCTGCCAGTCTTGGCTCCATCATTTGCATCATAGCATGTTTATTTTCCAAAAAATAGTAATGCATGAAAAAAGTTAACTCGCATACGCATATCCTTTATCAGGATCATTCATGACAAAATAGTACCCATATCATGCATATCATGCATATCACACATATCATGCACATAACATCCTTGCATTGCAGACGTGTTTGGGAGAGACTTCTCACTTTGGTTCCTGACTGAGACAGAATCGCTGACCGTCGTCCGCACCGCTACTCAACCAGACTCAATCATCAGAGGATTATGGACCAGGTTCAGACAGAGTTGGCTGAGATGAGGGCAAACATGGCCCAGTTTATGACGATGATGCAAGGAGTTGTTCAGAGGCAAGAGGAGCTGCGTGCCTTAGCCCAGAGACTGGAAGCCGTGATTCCACCAGTCCACCGTGCTCCACCAGTGGATGTACCCGTTCATGAGAATGCTGCTGTCACTATTCTCGTCAATGATTATGCCGTGGGTGATGAATTGAGGGGGATCAGAATCAGTGAACAGCCTCTTGCTGCAGAGACTGTTAATGTCAGAGCAACCCGCGCTCCGGTTCGCCATCCTGGCTCTTCAAGTTCTTCCGGTTCTAAGAAGACATACTCTGGGGCACCCAAAAGGGGAGAGATTGAAACAAATGCTGTGCACCGTCGGAGGAGCGCAAACAGAGGACAGTATCGTCAAGTGGCCGCTGTGACTATTCCAGCAACTCAACAACAGCCGAGAAGACCAGCTCAGCAATATCAGCATCAACAACGTCGTCCTCAGCAGCAGGCTTCCCAACAAGCCAGTACGAGTAATGAGAGGAAGAAGATCATTTTTGATCCAATCCCCATGTCCTACGCCGAACTGTATCCCTCTCTGTTAGAGCGGAACTTGATTACTCCTAGAGACCCGCCGCCCATACCCGTCAACCCTCGGTGGTGGTATAGGCCTGAACAGCATTGTGTGTATCATTCGGGTGCTCCTGGTCATGATGTGGATAGCTGCTTTCAGCTGAAGATGAAGGTTCAAGACCTTGTGAGGTCAGGTATTCTGATCTTGGAGGATTTAGGTCCCTGTGTTAATCAAGCTTGAAGATAACAAGTCCCGGGCTGGCGCCGACTTTTTCTTCAGAAGGGTTGTTAGAAAAGCAGAAGCTGCTGATGCAAGAAATACTGACAGTTGTCATCCTCGGTGGGATCTATCACAATTGGGTCACTGTGGGCTTTCCTACAGTTGTTCATAAGTCAGAGTAACAATCACTTTGTTTAAAAACCCTTCTCCCATGCCAAAAGGAGAAGTGATGACATTGTTGGCAACAGTTTGTGCAATGATATTTTCATTCAAATAATTCATGTTAAACATTTGTTTTTCCATTTGTTTTTCCTTTGTGCTTTTTGCATGAAATTGGTGATCACAAAAAACCCTAAAAAACAAGAATAAAAGCAATCTTTTCATCTGCATAACGATTGTCTTGTTTGATTTTCAAAGAGCTTTTCATATCAAAATCTTTATGCAGGTTGTTTTTCAAACCCATTGAACATAATGATCGGACGTCATCTCCCAATTTTGAACTCCCTGTATTCGAAGTGGACGAAGATGATGTTGAAGGGATTCCTGACGAGATTTCCCGACTTCTTGAGCAAGAAAAGAAGATCACTCAGCTGCATCTCGAGAATCAGCAGAACAGCCAACTGGGGCATTATCAAAAAAAAGAGAAAAAAGAGAAAGAGGAGGGTGCAAAATCAAGAAAAGAAATCAATCAAAATCAAAAGAAATCAAAAGAAAGAAAAAGAAAGGAAAAAAAACAAAAGAGAAATAGCACCCTCAAAGTCCCAAGTTGACTGATGCTGAATTCGATCGAAAAGAAGAGATCAACTGCCATGTGTTATGGTCAGTCATATCAGCAAAGAGTGAAAAAGCATTTGATAAGAAGGTCAAGCCTCGTGTGTTCTGAGAAGGTGACCTTGTGCTCAAGAAAGTCTTGTCTTTTGTACCCGATTCCAGGGGCAAGTGAACCCCCCAAGCTATGAATGTCCATATGTTGTCAAAAGAGCCTCTTCAGGAAGTGTTCTGACACTTACTACAATGGATGAAGAAGTTCACTCGTCCTGTGAATCCAGATGCAGTCAAGAAATACTTCGCCTAAACAAAAAGAAAAAAAATTAAACAGCTCGCTAAGTTGAACACCCCAAAGGGCGACTTAGGCAAAAAGGAGCGTCTCGGTGGATTGAAAACCCGAAAGGGCGATCCAGGCAAAAGTTAGAGACATTGAAAAAAAAAGAATTTGCATCCCGCTAGATTGAACACCTCACACTGGGGCAATCTAGGCAAAAATTAGGGATTTGGCAAGTAACTGCACCTTGACAAGACTGTGCTCTATATATGTCATCCGTCAGGAATTCTCGATTCCTCGTCGACTGAAGCTCTGAATACATCGAAAATTCAGAATGGTAGAGGAAAGGTCATTATGTTCAATGTAGCCCTCTCCAATATATATCACCGATTTCAAACTTGTACAGATCCATGGAGTCTCGCCCTTTGCAGACTACCATTCCATCACATCAATTTGAGCTTTTATCCAATTATTTGCATTCTTATTTGTTTCAACTCAACAAATGTTTTGCATGTTTTAATTGATAAAGTATCATTGTTTTCAAAATAAACAGATTTTTCAAAAAAAATTGTTCTTAAACGAAGTGAACATTCACAATGATGGAAGGATACTTAAGAGACCCACAGTGCTCTCCCAAGGGTGGTATGATTACCAACAGGTAAGACAATTGTTCGTATCTCGAGCATGACTGTATCTTTGTCCTGCAGAACCTCGTATGGTCTCTCCTCAGTGAAGTTGCCCGACGCAGTGTTGTTTGAAGATGTTCATCTTCATGTCCCCAGTAGTGCAACATTTCTCCCTCCAAGTCCCTATTAGCTCTATTGTGGGGCATCCCCAGTAGAGTGCTGTTTGAGCCTTATCATGGGGCATACCTGGGGCACGTTTTTATCTGACGATCTCTTGTGCAGAGCCTGATTAGGGGCAACGGATAGTTGAGCGGTGAAAAGACGGTGAAGGATTACGACCACGGTCCTGGAAAATTAATCAAGAAGACTCTTCAAAGTCTGATGATTGGAAAGTTTGTATGAATACCAGGAGTTCGATCCCCGTGGAGTACGGACGAGATTTGGAATACAAGATGATGGAGCAGAAAAGTCCAGAAGAGTCTGAGAGTTCTTAAAAGTGGAAAGTCAACACTATGGGTGGATGATGGATACCAGTGTTCGACGAGTCGACCGACACCCCCGTCAAACAGGTTGTATCTCCCCAGAGGATTAAGAGTGTGATCTCCCTGGCAGATTCGAGATCGTTGTCTCCTCAGCAAGCCTGAAGGTTGCCACGTCCCCAGCCCAAGCCAGTATTGAAGCTATCAAAATTATTTTCCCCTGCAGAGATACCTGTGGACAGTACCTTCTTTCCCCAGCAGATCTAAGGATTGCTTCTCCCCAGCAGGCCTATGCTTGCGGATTTCCCCAGTTGAGAATCCCCGCTGAGCGCCTGACAGTTATTTTCCTCGGGAGCACCCCAGTGGAGTTTATCTGTAGACCGTTGGTGTGTCCTCCAACAATTGGTTTTGTGATGCTATCATCTCCAGTATGGCCGTGAGTGCTTATCCCAAGCAGGTTTGTGGGAATTCATCTCCAGTATGATAGGACGTGCTATCATCCTCAACAGAGTTGTTACTCTCACCACTATGGTTGATCTCTCCACTAGGATCGTTCTCCTCAGCAGAATGGTGTGTTTTTTCCTCGGCAAGTTCCCCGAGTGGAGCGGGTCTCATGAAATACATCTCCAGCAGTGATTCTCCTACATATGGATTGGTTGGGTCGTCCCTAAGTAGAGTAGCATTTATTTCTCCAGCAGAGTTCATCCTACCAGTGGATTGGACGGGTTTCTGTAGTAGACTGATATCTGCATCCCCAGCTGAGTTGATTCTACCCATGGATCGCGTGGGTTATCCCTAGCGAAGTAACAGACGTTCTCCAAAGCAGGGTTTATCCTATCTGAAGATTGGTTGAGTCTTCCTCCCAGTGAAGTCAATTTACCATTCCCCAGCACAGTTCCTGGAGTTCCCCGGTGTTGTCTCTGAAGGAGACGTGTGTTTATGCTTTCATCATTTAGATAAGCATAGCATATCGCATCATTAGTGCATAGCATTTCCATAATCATGGGGCATTGTGTAAATCAAGAAAAAACTCATGCATCAACGTTGCAAGCATATCCATTAGCCCTAGGCCGTGGTGACCAGCCGAGGTTGGGTTGTTGGAAAGAGTTTAGCATCGTGCCATTGGATCGGCTTCAGGATTGGGTTCATCAACATGGTTGAGAGGTTGGTGTTTTCCTAACAAGTGATTCCTCAGTCGAGCGGGTATCCCCAGCAGTGTTACTCCCCAATTGTTAGCGTCTTGCCAGCTTGGGTCTTTTTCCTTAAGCAGATATGGGTGTGTCTGATCTCTCCATGTAGAGTCTACCCCTTAAGCAGAAAGTGTCAATCTTTTCCTGCCATTTCCCCACTGAGATACATCCTCGTGGATGACGGTTGCTTCCGTTCCCTCCCTAATGGGATGGGTTTTCCCTATTGAGTTCTTTCCTCATTAGGATGAGTCTTGATTCAGTCTACCTTTTTGGATCGATCCTAAATTGGCTTCTTGTTAACTGTCTCTTGTGCTGCCCTGGGGCATAAATGAATAGTCGCTCACTAACCGGCACTCATTCATTCCATCCTCAGCAGAATTTGTTGGCCTCTACCTATAACCTGGTAGTTGTAAGTCCTATCTTTGTGGTTTTCTACCCACTAGCTGGTAGTTGTAAAATCCCACGTTCTCCCCTTGTTGGAGTTAACCCTTTGTGCTCATCCTATCGATGACTGGTTACTTTTCCGTGGTTTTCTGCCTACTAACCGGTAGATATAACCCCCTCTTTGCAGTTGTCAGTATCCGGTTTGTGATATTGACATTCTTTCCCCTCTGGATACATGCCTTGATCAAGCAGTATTGTCCCCATTGGGTCTTCCCCTTCTTTTTGGATACTTGCTCCGAGTAAGCAGCTTTATCCCCTTTTGATTGGTCATCTTTTGCATACCTAGTCCTGGTACCCCGATGCCTTTCTTTTCGGTCGATTATTCATTTAACAACCTACAACCCGGTTATGGATAATCTTCCATGCGAGTGTATTATCTACGTTTTGACGGCTATAGATAATATGTCTCACGTTTTTCCGGTATTCAGACCGAAGGAGTTTCCGACGATCAGGTCGATGTACTCATGGCACAAGGCCAATTTTCCGGTATTCAGACCGAAGGAGTTTCCGACGATCAGGTCGATGTACTCATGGCACAAGGCCAATTTTCCGGTATTCAGACCGAAGGAGTTTCCGACGATCAGGTCGATGTACTCATGGCACAAGGCCAATTTTCCGGTATTCAGACCGAAGGAGTTTCCGACGATCAGGTCGATGTACTCATGGCACAAGGCCAATTTTCCGGTATTCAGACCGAAGGAGTTTCCGACGATCAGGTCGATGTACTCATGGCACAAGGCCAATTTTCCGGTATTCAGACCGAAGGAGTTTCCGACGATCAGGTCGATGTACTCATGGCACAAGGCCAATTTTCCGGTATTCAGACCGAAGGAGTTTCCGACGATCAGGTGGATGTACTCATGGCACAAGGCCAATTTTCCGGTATTCAGACCGAAGGAGTTTCCGACGATCAGGTCGATGTACTCATGGCACAAGGCCAATTTTCCGGTATTCAGACCGAAGGAGTTTCCGACGATCAGGTCGATGTACTCATGGCACAAGGCCAATTTTCCGGTATTCAGACCGAAGAAGTATTCTCCTCTCCGTTGGTGTCGATAAACGTCGAGTTTTTCCCGATCATCCGTTGATGATTTGGTTGTGTCCTCCTTCCCAAGTGAAGTATTCTCCTCTCCGTTGGTGTCGATAAACGTCGAGTTTTTCCCGATCATCCGTTGATGATTTGGTTGTGTCCTCCTTCCCAAGTGAAGTATTCTCCTCTCCGTTGGTGTCGATAAACGTCGAGTTTTTCCCGATCATCCGTTGATGATTTGGTTGTGTCCTCCTTCCCAAGTGAAGTATTCTCCTCTCCGTTGGTGTCGATAAACGTCGAGTTTTTCCCGATCATCCGTTGATGATTTGGTTATGTCCTCCTTCCCAAGTTAAGTATTCTCCTCTCCGTTGGTGTCGATAAACGTCGAGTTTTTCCTAGTCATCCGATGATGTCTAGTTGTACCCCTCTCCATGCAGAGTTACCTCTCCGTTGGTTTCGATAAACGTCGAGTTTTTCCCGATCATCCGTTGATGATTTGGTTGTGTCCTTCTTCCCTAGTGAAGTATTCTCCTTCTCCGTTGGTGTCGATAAACGTTGAGTCTCCCTTTCGTCCTATGACGTCTGGTTGAGTTTTCTCCTTCTCCGTTGGTGTCGATAAACGTCGAGTTTTTCCTATTCGTCCTATGACGTCTAGTTGTATCTGTCCCCACGTGGATTTACCTCTCCGTTGGTCTTGGTAAACGTTGAGTTTTTCCCATTTCGTCCGATGACGTATGGTTGTATCCCTTCCATTCATTCATTAATGTTTGGTTACCTCTCCGTTGTTCTTAGTAAGCGTTGAGTTTTTCCCATTTCGTCCGATGACGTATGGTTGTATCCCTTCCATTCATTCATTAATGTTTGGTTACCTCTCCGTTGGTCTTGGTAAACGTCGAGTTTTTCCTAGTTGTCCGTTGGCATCTAGTTGTGATTGTTGTTCCCATTCATCGTCGTTGCGATGTCTGGATGTGGCCGTACCCTTTAAAAACAAAACCAAAAAATACCCAGTAATAAATATCAAACCCCAGTGGACGTTTCCATTGGTGGATCTCAGTTGGTGCAAATTTCTACGGTTCTTGGTATTCAATCCCTGTTTACCCTGAAAGTCTGACAGCCGTTGCTCTCATCCATTCGGGTTCCCAGCTGATTGAATAGGGGCAGCTGTAGCACCTCAAATTTGCACCTGTCATTGTACATACATTTTCATATTAGGTCATAGCATATCATGGTCCATTGCATAGCATTGCATTGCCTCTTTTGCCTCAAGTGCAAGCCAATCAAGAAATCAGGTCAAACTGATCAGGAGATCAGTCAACCAAGCAAGCAAGTACAATTCTCAAGGAGTCAAGGCCCTAGGGTTTGTCCAACAAGTTCACATAACTTGGAGGTCTATTTGAAGTGTTCATGTCAAGGGTTGAAGGCTCAGAGGTCATCAGTTCATACACAGACAGTCAAAAAACCCTAGACAGTCAACTGTCAGTCAAAGCAGTGGATGCTGGTCATTCTTGTGGAATTTGGGCACCATGATCAATAATCAAGAGTTCATACAACTTGGGACATCATTTGAAGTCAAGGTCTCAAGGAATTAGGGTTTGGAAGTCATCAGTCAATGCACAATTAGTCGGAAACCCTAAAAGTCAACTGTTGGTCAACTGTCCATTTAATCAGTGATTTGATGATTGGAATTGGTTTGTGAGAGCTCATTCATGGCCAAATAGCCTTCATATATCATGTCAAACACCATCATGGAAGAATTTGAAGCCAGATCAAAAATTTCCAAAAATGGAAACTGGACCTGTAACTGAAACTTACCAAAAATGGAAAGTCTTGATCCTCAAACTTACATCATGATACAAGCTTCAAATGAATTTTTGCCCAACATGAAAGTTGAAGATCTTGTTCTCCCATTTCCAAAAAGTCCAAGAACTCTTAATTCCCATGTGTGGTTGGCAAGTTATGATCGAATCGATTTCAGAAAATCTTGAACTTCAAAGGGCCATATCTCTCAAACCGTTTGGCCAAATTTGGTGGGGTTTTTCCTACAAGTCACATTTGATCCCCTCTTTCCAAAAATATAAATTTCATAAGCCAAAACTTCACCAATCAAAATGGCATTTTTTGACCTATCTCATTTAAATGCAAGTTTGACCAATGTTTGACTTTTTGATATAAACATTTTTCTAACATTTGGCCAATTGGAACAGCTCAGAAATATCATTTAAAACATGTTGCCAAGTCAAATTATGAAGTACATACAGCCCATGCTAGTTTGCTTGATTTTTGGAAAGAAAGTACAAGTTTCACCAAACCACATCCCACATATCCATGAGCCATGCCTTGTACCACAAAGGCAGCAGAATTGTCCATGATTTTCTGTCATGAGAAGTCAGTAATAGCAGGCAAAGCCAACAGAAAATCATTAATGCTAAAAAACTTCACTTTGGCCAATCTTCAAAATCTCAAAAAAATCCTCAAAAGGACCAAAAGCCTTGCCATGCTTGGTACTTCCAACAGCAGGTTTTATGCATCATGAACACTAATAGCAGCCATTTGACAGCAGAAGAAGCATGGTTCACTCTCTCAAAATCTCACCCTGCTGTTGCATTTAAAAGAGCTGTCAAAAGAATTTCCAAAAGGACAGAAAACCTTGCCATGCTTGGTACTGCACATAGCAGTCTTGTTCATCATTTTCTGTCATGAGCAGTCACTACTTGCAGCCATAACACAAACCAACCTCATTCATTCTCTAAAAAACAAACTTTGCCATTTCAAAAAACCAGTCAAGAACCTCATGCCCTGCCATGGTAAACTAACAACAGACCAACCAATCTTTCACTCATCTTGATTCACCTTGCTATTGGCAGATGTGAAAAAACTGTCAAAACTCAAAACCACAACAGCAGGCTTTTTCCATTATTCTTTTTCTGTCATTGGAGGACAGTAGCAGCAACAGCAGCCAACATAACAGAGGAACATAACCAACTTCACATCCTAAAAAAGTTTCATTCTTGATACACTTCTCCAAAAACCAGTCAAGAGCTTCCAAGAACCAAATCTAGCCATTGCATTTTCACCATCCTTTCATCATTTGAGTCACTACTCGCAGCCAAGACCAACAAACCTCATTCATTGTCTAAACTTCATCTCATCTTGGCATTTGTCTAGAGTCTGTCCCAAAGCCAAAAGAACTGAAGCATGGCATTTTGTTGTTTCTACATCTCTTCATCATGTTAGACCAACAACAGCCAACCTAACCAACAAACACAAACCAACTTCACTCATGAGAAACTCACTTTGGCCATGTTCCAAAACTGTCTAAAACACTCAAGGAACTAAGCCTGGCTTGACCATATCCTCCATCATTTTCCTGTCATGAAAAACCAATTGCAGCCTCATAAACCATTTTGGCCAAGGCAAATTCATTATGTACTCTCATCCTGAAAATTCACTTTGCTTTGCATTTCTAAAACAGTCAACAAAAACACCCTAAAGACCAAACCTTGCATTGCTTCTCCACCATCCAAGCATCCTTTTGAACCACTAGAGGCAGCCACAAGCCAGCATAAGCCATGGTGTTCCCAATCTCATTTTCACATTTCATCCAAAAAGCCACCAAATAGCCAAAACATGACAGCTCTTGTTCTAAGCACTTGTTGATCAAAAGAGCATTGCAAACACATCTCAAATATCACATAGCAAGTGTCCAAAGCCTCAAAACCTGCAGAAAACATCAAGAACTCAAAATCACTTTTCAACTTGTCATATTGTATCAAATTTGCATTTTCAAAGCCACTTTCACTCTCAGGCCATTCCAAGCTTAGCAAATTAGTTTGTCATGATCCATAGGGTATATTGAAGCTGTCTCAAACCTCCATTGCTCACTGTTTGAAAATCAAAAACATCACCTTTCTCAAAATCAAGCAAAAATCAGTTCAGTGGCCATTTTCATTTCCAGCTTGATTCAAGCTCAAGTAAGGTGTCAAACAGCTTGCCTTGGACCCTTTGAAGCTATTTGGATACCTGTCAAGCATTGAAAGCATCTCCAGCATCACATTCAACATTGCCCTGTT
The DNA here is from genome assembly GCF_024323335.1 of Lathyrus oleraceus. Classification (NCBI taxonomy): domain Eukaryota; kingdom Viridiplantae; phylum Streptophyta; class Magnoliopsida; order Fabales; family Fabaceae; genus Lathyrus; species Lathyrus oleraceus. Next base: position 267,966,627 of record NC_066579.1, on the reverse strand, counting down.
CAGTTTGGTAAATTTTCGAGCTCCATTATTCTTCAAATTACTACATGCTTTGGATAGGTCCTTTTATGCTGAGCATCATGATGTTTTTATTTTTGAAAATGGCTGTGTGTTCATGAAGTTATGTTGAAAACAAGTTTGATGTTGATTTATGTTTGTGCTCGATTCATGATATATACAAGGTTTTAATGAAAATGGTTGATAGACTCTTGTTTGCCATGATTAGATGAACATTTGTGTGCATCCAATTTTAATTTCTGGAGAAAAATTGTGAAACTCAAATTAGGGATGAACGCTACAGTAGAAACCCTAGGTTCCCATTGCCTTGCCCAGATTTTCTTTCATTTCCGCGTGCATGGCTTGGCTTTCCTCAACAACCAATCAAAACATTTCAATCCTTGCCCAAAACGACTGTGTTTGGTTAAGTGAATCATGATATTACAACTTTGCCATTCTTGCTCCATTTATTTCATTTTAATTTCACATTTTATAACCAATCTTCCAAAAATCATAACTTGCTCATTTTTGATCCAAATTCAATGGGATTTTTTGTGTTGTGTTCATCATGATCTCTACTTTTTTATCATTATTTTTCCAGAATTTTTGGATGAGTGGTTTTTAAATGGTGCTAGGGTTTGTGACATGTGACCAAATTTTGTACACTTTGCCAAATCAATTGTGAAATGATGAGAATGTATCCAATGGCTCCCAAATTTTTTGTGCTTAAACTAGACACATTCATGGTGATTTTGGTGTAGAGTTTGTGAATTTATCATTTGTGGTTTGTGAGTTATGATTTTTTGAATTAGGGTGTGACAATTTGTGTCACACCATTGATGTCCAACTTCATGATTTTCATTACCATGCTTCCTTACATCCAAATGACCCCAAATTTTGCATGAACCTACTCTTGTATGTCTAGTTGACTTGTGAATTTTCTTGGATTTAATTGAACTATTTTCCATTTGTTTGAGATTTTTCTTCCCTGCCTAGTCAAATGTTGACCTTGTGTGACACTTGTTCCCATTTCATTTGTGAAATTCTCATACTTCATTAGATGGACATGAAATTTTACATGAGATAACTAGACATCCTCATATTTGCCATGGTTTTGATCCCATTCATTTATCATACACCATTCTTGACTTATGATTTTTCTAAGTTGATGCATGTTTGGTTGACTTCATTAAGCATGTTCAAAATTGCCTTGACTTTCTGATTTTCATTGACTGCCTTCCACTCGTCCAAATGAGATGAAATTTGACATGAATACCATGCTATGTGTTGTGATCGATCATGATTTATTTGTTGATTTTTGGAAATGTTTAAGATTGCTTTTGAATTAAGTCTTGCTGTTGACTTCTATGAGCTTCTGTTTGCTATACCTTGACCTAAATTGTTCATGAAATGATGATGATGATTGATATGAATGTGAACCCAATTGGTTTTGTTTCCTAATGGTTTGAACATGATTTTGGATACTTGCCCTTTGCTGTTTTGACTTTCTCATTCATCTTTGACCCTAGGCTTGCCCTAGTGGTCCTGCTACTCACCTTTGAGCTTGTGTTTTCAGGTTGACCAACAAATGACCAATGAGACCAATTTCTTTTGATTGAGATTGCCTAAATGCCATGACTAACTTGTTTGTTTTGTAGGTGGCTTGGCTCACATGCCCTAAGCCTTGTGCCTTGCACATCCATGTGCCTCTAATTAACTGTTGGTGTTTGTTTCTTTTTGCTTTGTTTGAACTTACATACTAACATCTGCTTGACTGTTTCAGGTGCTTTAGTTGCTTAGTTCCCTGTGAACTTTTTGCTTTGCTTTGCTTGTATAAGCAATTTGCATTGAGGTATGTCTCTTTTACTTCATGTAGTCTGGAAGACCTGGCCTGTTACTTGGCCAGGCAACTGTCTGAAGTCCTCCTTAAGAGGCAATGTTTGTGGATGTTTAATTTTGTCCTTGCATAGAGTCAAAGTCCTCCTAAGTGAAGAGGCAATTGGTGGAAGGTAGGGATATGCAGTCTATCCCCCACTATTCAGTGTGTCATCTGCTTTGCTCACACCACTGTGTTGATGCATTTCAGATACAAACCCAAGATCTTGTACAATTGTACAGTTGAGTCAGTTTTAAATGTGTAGAAGGGTTCCCACTTTCTGAACCCACACATTCTTGTCTTGAGCTCTCCCAGGCCAGGGATAAGAGCTGTGAAGTCTTATCTTCACTCACCTTTCATCTGCTTCACCTTAGCCCCTCAATGGCAAGGTTAAGAGCACATTCACCCCATTCCAGAGGTTTGTTTGTCGAGGTTGATATGACCCCTTGACTAAAACCTAACCCTTGTTTGAGCCACTTGTTTGTGTATAGCGTGTGCTATCTGTGCAAGTTAGGATTAGTTTAGACTTGCTTCCTGTGCAAGTTAGGTTTTGCTTGGCTTGCTTCCTGTGCAAGTTAAGTGTGTGTGGCTTGCTTCCTGTGTGAGCCATGCTTAGGATAGGTTGGCCCTTGTGCCGTTTAGCTAGAAACCTTAACTTAGGGATGAATTTGCATGATAACATCTAGGCTCGAGTCGTAGTCTCCCTAGTTGTGTCTCCCTCTGTTATCTGGTTAGGCTAGTCCTTTATCCCTCTGTAGGGGAACTACATCGCCCTGATCTTCATACCAGATGAAGTATGTAGGCAGGAGATTGAGCTGATCTCTCCGGGCGCCCTTTTTCCTTTTTTTGTGTGTGTGCTTGACAGTTATAGGCTCGAGTCCCCGACTCCCTATTAACTTGTTGTGTTGTTGTGTGCTTGGAAGCTGATGTAAGTCCATCGAGTGGCAGTTAGGTTCCAGTGTGCGTGTGTTTGGTTCGGATGCTGATGTAAGTCCAGCAATTGGCATTCAGGCTCCATGTTTGCCTTCTTGTGTGTGTTTGGTTCGGATGCTGATGTAAGTCCAGCAATTGGCATTCAGGCTCCACGTTTGCCTGTGTCTTGTATGTCTGTGTGCGTGTCAGCCGAGCTACGAATGCTCTGATTCTTCTCTCGTCCGAGAAGATACGTATGCATAGGATGCGACATCCTAGCGAGCATGTGTCGTTTCCCCAGTCCGAACTACTTCGACTCTGATGTCTGCGCCTGATAGACTAAGTAGGCCCAGGATGCGACATCCTGCCGAGTCAGTTTCAGTCAGTTTCTTTTGTCTCTTTCAGCCAGTGTGTGTGTGTTTGAGCAGTGTTTAGCAACCAATTTTCCTTCCTTTTGTGCGTGGATCCCGTAGAATACTACGGATGCGTAGGGGTGCTAATACCTTCCCTTCGCATAACCGACTCCCGAACCCGTACTCTTTGGTCGCGAGACCATGTTCTTTCCCAGGTTTACTCTGAGCGTTTCCTTTCCCTCTTTTGGGATAAATAACGCACGGTGGCGGCTCTGTTGTTTCTTCTTTTCCCGCCGGTTTTTCGCGCGATGCGACACCAAGCAGGAAAAGTCCTTTGATAAGGAAATTGGTAGATAAAAGAGATGTGTAGTCCATCTCCTACTATTCAGTGTGTCATCCCTTTGCTCACATTACATGTTGTTGCATTGTGGATCTTAACCCAAGATCTATAGAGTCATTCTCTTGTGGAGAGAGTTCCAACTTTCTGAACTCCCACACCTTCTATCATTCAAAGCTCTCCCTGACCAGGGATAAGAGCTATGAGGCACACCCCTCATATCCTTTTCATCTGCTTCACCTTAACTCTCAATGTTAAGGTTAAGAGCACACTTACCCCATTCCAATTGACTTTAAAGTCTAACCTTGTTTGAGCCTAATTGCTTGTATATAGTGTGTGCTAACTGAATCATTGATTGCTTATTGGTTCATCTTAACATGTTTTCTTGTTTGCCTTTGTGCATTTATCATCATTAATTGTTCATTATTTCATGATCATCATTTCATATCTTTGTGACACATCTTTGTTTGTCCATTGAGGAATCAACTGTAAGTCCATTCATTGGCCATTGTTCCTATGATTTGGAAGGGATTGAGTGTAATACCATTTCATTAGCCACTTATGTCCCCTTTACTTAGTACTTTTGTTTGTTTGTTGTATGTGAGGATTCAATTGTAAGTCCATGTTGTTGGCATTTGTTTTCCCATGATCATCTGTTGGAGATTAGAGTAAGCCCAGATAGATTGGCATCTGACATCCATGTTTTGTTTTGCTTTGGGAGATTGGAATAAGTCCATTTATTGGCATCCGGTATCCATGTTTTGTTTTGCTTTAGGAGATTAGTATAAGTCCATTTATTGGCATCTGATATCCTTGTTTGTTTTAGGAGACTGGTGTAAATCCATTGATTGGTATCCGGTATCCACCTTTGTTTGTGAGATTGGTATAAGTCCAACAATTGGCATCCGGTATCATTTATTTTGCTTATTTGTTATTGCTCATTGCTTATTCCTGAGGACACACTTGAATCATCTTCCATATGATCTCAAGAGGTGAACCTTTCTGAGAAGTTTTACACTCCATTATCCATACCCTCTTTGTCCTAAACCTTTTCACATGTTGCTTTCAAACTTGAAATAAATATTGTGCAAACATCTTCATGTCTTTCCAAATTAGAAACTTGGACCTTAAGTCCTTGATTTTCAAACTTCACTTTTGATAACACTTCTTTCTGAATTGAATCTTAATCATACCTTGACCATATTTTGTGAATACTCATAATCAATTAACTTCACCCATTCAATTGTTTTGATGGCTTTGTCCATTCCTGTTAAGTTTTTCACACATTAGCCATAGGTTTCAATTATCATGGTGGTTGATGTAAATCTTACCTTATCCTTAGTGAGTTGATTGTAGGTCTTCCATACTTATTATAGGGTTAACCCCTCACTAGTATGTTGAAGCTATCCTCGCATGGTGGATTGTTGATTCAGGTTGAGTTTTCTCCCATTGGTAATGAAAAACCTTAGGGCTTGTGTTTTAAAATGAATTCACTAATTTTTGGAAATCTTTGAGCCGAACTACGGCGTTTTGATCCTTACCTTTCATGGAAGGTACGTAGGCAACGGGTTCATCCGTTTAAACACAAAAACAATAAAAATTGTATATTCTTTTCTCATCTTCCCAATCATGTTTGCACAATAATATTTTCATAACAAATAACATTTTCATTCAACAAGTGTGAAAAGGGCTCCCTAGGAGTACCTAGGACGTTTTGGGTGCCTAACACCTTCCCATTGCGTAATTTACCCCTTACCCAGATTCTTTGATCTTTTCATTAGTTTTCTATGTGTAAAACTTCTTAGGCTTTTGTTCGCTTTTTAGCCATTCCTTAGGATAAATAAAAGTGCGGTGGAGACTCGATTCTTTGTATGCTTTGCTTTTGGTTTAATCAATAAATCATAAAGTGACGAATACACCGCTACAGAAAAGTGGCGACTCTGCTGGGGAATAAAATATCCTTGGTGGTATTGCCTACTTTTCACCCTTGTTGTATGATATTGTTTATCTATTATATGACATATTTTTGTACAATTTGGGATAACTGTATTGATTTTAATGTTTGAATTGCTTGATATACAATTGTTGTTTGCTTTGGTGATCTCTATGAGATGAGTTCTATACCCGAACTCGAGTGCACCTTAGGATAGGAGAATGGCGTAGTCTTGTTGACTGGTGTGGAGTATTCCTTAGCCAGTTGACTTGCGAGTCCATTCACTTGGTGGAGGTCATGTTGGATTAATAATGTCACACAAGTTATTTGTGGTTAGGCATTATTCTTTCAATCATGTGCCTTAGAAGCCAAGGACCTTAGTTTACCAAGCCCATCTTGGCCTATTTTAGGACGTAGTGCGGAGGTCGTTCAGATGTCAGATCTGATGCGATTGTTACGCGATACTACACTCATAAGAGTCTCTCTTGAGAATATTTTTGGAATATGAGTATTCGTTCCTCCGATAATATCCGAAAGATGAGACGATGATTATGGGAACCTCTGGCAGAACATGTCTGGCAGGTTTAAACCCTAGTACACTCCCTTTGGGTGGTTCTTAACCAAGACTCCATGCTCGTGACTCTCAGCAAACCCGTGATTCATGGTTGAGTCGTTCAGACAACCTTAATATCAATGGAACCTGGGTGTTGATAAGGTGTAAAACCTAAATCCACCAAAACGGATGGTTGATGTTAAGGATGTTTGAGCCGGTTCATGTACCGTTAATATCAATGGAACTTTGGTGTCGATAAGGTGAAAACCATAATCCACCAAAATGGATGATTGATATTAGGGATACAATGAGCTTTCCCATGACCTTTGTCTGGTGTGACTTGCTTGATCCTTGAGTGTGATTGTTGCATTCATGCATTCATGCATTCATTTGCATTCATGTCATCAGAAAAATCAGAAAATTTTCAAGGAACTTAAAGGGTTTATTTGCAAAATTTTCAGACATGGAAAGACAAAAAAGACATACAAAGAAGTACAACTTTAGACAGCCCGATGTGAAAGAGTTAAGGAATCTGACATCTTATGTATTAGATCCCTTGGGTTTCAAAGCTCGCTATGGGAAGCTTCTGCCTCTGTTGACTACTCAGGTTGATGAGGGTTTGATGAGTACTTTGGCTCAGTTTTATGATCCTCTGTATCACTGCTTCTCTTTTCCGGACTTCCAGTTGTTGCCTACCTTGGAGGAGTATTCTCATCTTATTGGGATCCCGATTCTGGATCAGGTGCCGTTCAGTGGCTTGGAGAGTATTCCGACTGCTCGAGAGATTGCAGATTTGTTGCACATAGATGAGTCTTTGATTAAAGCTAATCTAACTACCAAAGGTGGAATTCAGGGTCTCCCTTCTGACTTCCTCATCGCCTAAGATACCGTTTATGGGAAGGCCATGAGTGAGGATGCCTTTGAGGCTTTATTTGTGCTGCTCATCTATGGATTGGTATTGTTCCCCAACATCGACAAATTTGTGGATGTGAACGCCATTAGGATCTTCTCTGTTCTTAATCCCGTTCCGACTCTGTTGGGTGATGCCTATTTCTCTTTGCATCTGAGGAATGCAAAGGGTGGAGGAGTTATTGCGTGCTGTTTGCCTCTGCTGTATAAGTGGTTTATTTCTCACTTACCGCAGACGGTCGCTTTCAAGGAGAACAAGGGATGTCTACGGTGGTCTCAGAGACTTATGTCTCTCACTAATGATGATATCTCTTGGTATGATCGCGTGTATGATACTGTGCAGATTATTGATTATTGTGGTGAATTCCCTAATGTGCCTCTTCTTGGTACATGTGGTGGGATCAGCTACAACCCTATTCTAGCACGTCGTCAGCTTGGGTTCCCCCTAAAGGATAAACCTCATAACATTCTGTTAGAAGGTGTATTCTTTCAGGAGGGTAAAGATCCCCAAGGCCTGAAAGCCAGATTTGTCCGTGCTTGGCGCAAGATTCAGAAGAAGGGTGGGAATGAATTGGGTCCGAAGAATTGCATTGCTTTGGAGCCATATACTTCTTGGGTCAGACAGAGAGCTGCTGAGTACCTTATGCCGTATGATCATCCGAGACCTACACCGTTGGATGTGGCTGGGCCTTCAACCCTCCCCAACCAAGGCGTAGAGGAGTTGAGAGAAGAAGACCTTTCACGTGCTTGGATTCGTGAAAGAGAAGAATTGCTTCAGCAAATCAAGGAGAAGGACGCTCTGATTGAGTTTCTCGAGCATCAGGTGATCGATGATCCGAATGATACTTGGACTTCTCTGCTTCCTCAGTCTTCCAAGTTCTGGAAGAGGAAGTATGATCGACTTGTGAAGGAGAAAGCGGATATAGAAGCTGCTTATGAGAGAGTGATCAAGAAGCTGTGTGCATCTCGTCTTCCAGCATCTCGAGCTTCTAGGGATCCATAAGATGTTTATCTTCCTTTTCTCTTTGTAATTTTATCAAAAATGCTATACTTCTTCGTTTCAAATATATTTGATGAGATATTTTTCCATATGCTATTAAAGGCTCAAAAATTCAAATTTTGCAAATAATACCCTAAAAGTTCCTTGAAAAAAACAAAGCATATGCACAAACATTGCATGCATCATTTTGCATAAGCAGGTATCTCGTTCTTGGTCTTCTTGTCTGTGGCCTAACTTTGTGCTCTTCATTTATTTTGAAGATAAGCTGACTCACCGGTACTATACCAGAGCCAATTCTGCAAGAGTGATGGATCAACTTGAACAAGAGAACAGAGAATTGAAGGAAGAGGTCGCTCGTCTGAGTGCTTTGATGAAGCAGTTTCTGTCTGCTCAGAATCAACCTTCTCCACCTCCTGCAACTCCTCCCCAGAGGACGGTCATATCAGAAGTTGTCGCTCCGACTGTGCCAGCTGCCAGTGCTCACTTCATGCCTAATGCCATGCCAGCCGGGTTTCCTTGGGGTATGCCTCCGGGTTTCATGCCTGATATTCCTGCTCCAACTTTTGCTTCTATGTCGGCATCTAGCCCGGTCCTTGCTGCTGCTCCTCCTGTCGTGCATACCATTCCCAGGGTAGACGACACCATCTATCATTCTGAGCCGTCTGAGGGCCCAAATGTTAATGAGAAGATGGAAGCAATGAACGATCAATTCCTTGAGCTGCGTAAGGAATTGAAGACCCTCAGAGGGAAAGATCTGTTTGGCAAGTCTGCTGCTGAACTTTGCCCTGTTCCCGGTGTAAAGATTCCGATCAAGTTCAAAGTGCCTGACTTTGAAAAATATAAAGGGAACACCTGCCCTCTTGCTCACCTGGTTATGTACGCCAGGAAAATGTCTACGCAAACAGATAATGATCAGCTTCTGATCCATTACTTCCAGGATAGTTTGTCTGGTGCGGCTCTTCGCTGGTATATGAGCCTTGATAGTGCAAACATCCGATCTTTCAACGATCTTGGCGAAGCCTTCGTCAAGCAATATAAATACAATGTTGATATGGCGCCTGACCGTGATCAACTCAGGGCCATGTCTCAGAAGGATAAAGAGACATTTAAGGAGTACGCCCAGAGGTGGCAAGAGCTGGCTGCTCAGATCACTCCTCCGCTAGAAGAGAAAGAAATGACTAAGATCTTTTTGAAGACTCTTAGCTCATTCTATTATGAGCGGATGGTTGCAAGTGCTCCCTCTGATTTCACCGAGATGGCGAACATGGGGATGCGTTTGGAGGAAGGTGTCCGTGAAGGACGTCTATCTAGAGATGAGAGCTCTTCTAAACGGTATGGGGCGTTTAAGAAGAAGGATGGGGAGACACATGTTGTGCAGTCCCATGCTAAGCCAAGAAGACCCTCTGTTCAGAGGAAGCCAGTACGTCGTACGAGTAATCAGCACCAGGTGGCTCATATAGCACCTGTTTTCAGGGATAATGCTCAGTATCAGCAGCCCAATCAGCATCAGCATCAACAACAACCTCAGTATCAGCATCAACACCGTCCACAGCAACAGGCTTACCAGTCTCGTGGCAGTACTAGTAACCAAGCTAATTTGAATTATGATTGGAAGAAGATCAGCTTCGATCCCATTCTTATGTCATACGCTGAATTGTAACCTTCCTTGTTGGAAAGGAAGCTGGTTACTCCAAGGGATCCTCCAGCTGTGCCTGCGAATCCGCAATGGTGGTATAAACCAGATCAACACTGTGTGTATCATTCCGGTGCTCCGGGACACAACATAGAAAACTGCTATCCGTTGAAGACTAAGGTTCAAGACCTTATGAGATGCGGTATTCTGAGCTTTGAGGACTCAGGCCCAAATGTTACAAAGAACCCATTGCCCGAGCATGGGAAATCAGTGAACATGGTCCAGGGGTGCCCTGGGAAGTACAAAGTCGAATATGTCAGTCATATTCGACAGTCACTGGTCGAGTTGCATCGTTTGCTGTGTCAGTACAGCCATATGGAGCATGACCATGGCAAATGCCGCATTTGCTCTGTTAACCGTCTGGGTTGTCGCCAAGTGCGAAGAGAGCTTCAGGAGCTATTAGATGAAGGTACCATAGAGATTCTTCAGAACCGTAATGTTGATGAAGATGAACCAGAAGTGAATGTCATATCTCCTGTGTTCAAGCTTCCCGAGCCTGTTGTCATCTGTTATGATGGCAGCAAGCCGAAGGTCTCTCCTTCTCTGATAATCAAGCCTGCAGGCCCTGTGCCTTATTCTTCGGATAAAGCTATCCCTTTCAGGTATAATCCCGTTGTTGTGGAAGATGGGAAGGAAGTGCCGTTGCCTTCAACTTCTGTTACCAATATTGCTGACGTGAGCGGGTTGACCCGGAGTGGTCGTGTGTTTTCTGCACCCCCGAAGCCTCATGTTGTTTCTGATACTGTTGAGCGTCCGGTTGGGACGGCTGTTAATGTTCAGAACCCGGCACTTACTGTTGCCAAACCCTCCTCTGTACAAAAGACTCCTGCTTCTTCTGTTGGCCCGAGTAGGATTGTGAATGAAGAATGTGATGAGATGCTGAGGCTCATCAAGAAGAGTGAGTACAATGTTGTAGACCAGCTTCTACAAACTCCGTCCAAAATCTCTGTTTTTTCTCTGCTGCTGAATTCAGAACCCCATAGGGAGGCTCTGCAGAAAGTTTTGGATCTGGCTTATGTTGATCACGATTTAACCATAGAACAATTTGACAGTATAGTTGCAAACATTACTGCTTGCAACACTTTGAGTTTCTGTGACGCTGATCTCCCTGAGGAGGGAAGAGACCACAACATGGCTTTACATATTTCTATGAATTGCAAGACTGATGCCATGTCCAACGTGCTGGTGGACACTGGATCATCTCTGAATGTATTGCCAAAGACCACACTCTCTCGATTGTCATATCAGGGGCCTCCCATGAGGCAGAGTGGTGTTGTTGTGAAGGCTTTTGATGGGTCGCGCAAGACCGTGATTGGGGAAGTTGATCTCTCAATCAAGATTGGACCAAGTGATTTCCAAGTTACCTTCCAGGTTATGGATATCCACCCATCTTATAGATGTCTCCTTGGTAGACCATGGATTCACGAGGCTGGCGCCGTGACATCCACCCTACACCAGAAGCTGAAATTCGTGAAAAACAAGAAACTGGTTGTGGTAGGGGGAGAAAAGGCTCTCCTGGTTAGCCACTTGTCTTCTTTCTCGTATATTGATGCTGAGGATGAAGTTGGAACGCCTTTCCAAGCTTTATCTATTGCTGAGCCAATTGAGAAGAAGTCTCCGTCATTTGCTTCCTACCGTGATGCGAAACTGGCCATTGAATGTGGTGGAGTTGCTGGTTTGGGGAAGATGATTGAGCTTGAAGACAACAGATCCCGGGTTGGCATTGGCTATTGTTCTGGAGCATTCAACGAACAAGGTTTGTTCAAGAGCGGAGGATTCATCCATGCTGATAAACCTGAAGAAGCTGCTGCTATCTTGGAAGAGGATGCAGAGGACTTGAGCAACTTCATCATACCTGGTGGTGTCTGCCATAATTGGGTCGCTGTAGATGTTCCTACGGTCATCCATAGATCAGAGTAATTGTTCACTTTGTTCAAAACCCTTCTCCCATGCCAAAAGGAGAAGTGATGACATTGTTGGCAGCATTTATACAATGATATTTTCATTCAATTAATGCATTGTTAAACATTTGTTTTTTCATTTGTTTTCACTTTTTGCTTTTTGCATGAAATCAGTGATCACAAAAAACCCATAAAAACAAGAATAAAAGCAACATTTTTCATCTGCATAATGGTTTGTTTGTTTAAATTCTGAAGTTTGTATTAACCAAAATCATTATGCAGGTTGATTCTAAAACCCATTGGACATAATGATCCAACGCCATCTCCCAATTTTGAATTCCCTGTATTTGAGGCAGAGGAAGATGATGTTGAAGAGATTCCTGATGAGATTACCCGTCTCCTTGAGCACGAGAAGAAGATCATTCAGCCGCACCTTGAAGATCTGGAAACAGTCAACTTGGGGTCTGAGGATTGTGTTCGTATGGTGAAGATTGGGGCACTTCTTGAAGAGTCTGTCAAGAAGAGGTTGATCATTTTGCTACGAGAATATTCCGATATCTTCGCTTGGTCATATGAAGACATGCCGGGTCTAGATACAGATATTGTGCAACATTTCCTGCCTTTGAAGCCTGAGTGCGTGCCTGTGAAGCAGAAGCTCAGGAGAACTCATCCAGATATCGCAGTGAAGATCAAAGAGGAAGTTCAGAAGCAAATTGATGCGGGGTTTCTGGTGACTTCTACATATCCTCAATGGGTGGCCAATATTGTGCCTGTGCCTAAGAAAGACGGAAAAGTCCGTAAGTGTGTTGATTACAGAGATTTGAATAAAGCTAGTCCAAAAGATGATTTTCCTTTACCATACATTGATATGTTGGTAGACAATACAGCTAAATTCAAAGTCTTTTCGTTTATGGACGAATTTTCCGGATATAATCAAATCAAGATGGCACCCGAGGATATGGAGAAGACAACATTCATCACACCTTGGGGAACATTCTGTTATCGAGTGATGCCCTTCGGTCTGAAGAACGCCGGAGCCCCATATCAACGAGCTATGACTACCTTGTTTCATGATATGATGCACAAAGAGATAGAGGTCTATGTTGACGATATGATTGCTAAGTCCCGAATGGAAGTTGAACATGTTGAGCATTTGTTGAAGCTTTTTCAGCGTCTCAGGAAGTTTAGGCTTCGTCTGAATCCGAACAAATGTACATTTGGAGTCCGTTCCGGCAAGTTGTTGGGTTTTGTTGTCAGCGAGAGAGGTATTGAAGTTGATCCTGCAAAGGTCAAAGCAATACAAGAGATGCCTGCACCCAAAACTGAGAAGCAAGTCCGAGGTTTTCTTGGCCGCTTGAACTACATTTCCAGATTTATATCTCACATGACTGCCACATGTGCACCGATATTCAAGCTCCTCCGGAAAGATCAGTCTCATGATTGGACCGAGGATTGCCAGAAAGCTTTCGACAGTATCAAAGAGTATCTGTCTGAACCTCCGATCTTGTCTCCGCCTATAGAAGGAAGACCTCTGATTATGTATCTGACTGTTCTTGAAGACTCGATGGGTTGTGTACTCGGTCAACAAGATGAATCAGGGAAGAAAGAATCTTCTATCTACTACCTCAGTAAGAAGTTTACTGATTGTGAGTCTCGGTACTCTATGCTTGAGAAGACGTGCTGTGCTTTGGCTTGGGCTGCTAAGCGTTTGCGCCAGTACATGATAAATCATTCAACTTGGTTGATATCCAGAATGGATCGAATTAAGTATATCTTCGAGAAGCCTGCTTTAACTGGGAGGATTGCCCGTTGGCAGATGCTGTTGTCTGAGTATGATATCGAGTATCGAGCTCAGAAAGCTATCAAAGGTAGTATCTTGGCTGACCATCTAGCGCACCAGCCGATTGAAGATCATCAGTCAGTTCAGTATGACTTCCCTGATGAGGAGATTCTGTATTTGAAGATGAAATATTATGATGAGCCTACACCTGATGAAGGTCCGGAACCTGGTTCCAGATGGACGATGGTGTTTGATGGCGCTGTAAATCAGTACGGAAATGGAATTGGGGCAGTAATCATTACTCCTCATGGCACACATATTCTGCTTACACCAAGGCTAACTTTCAAATGCACGAATAATATGGCTGAGTATGAGGCCTGTATTATGGGACTGGAAGAATGTATTGATTTGAGAATCAAGCATCTTGATGTGTATGGTGATTCGGCCCTGGTTGTCAATCAGATCAAGGGTGAATGGGAGACGAATCAGCCTGGTCTCATTCCGTATAGAGATTATGCAAGAAGGATTTCAACGTTCTTTACAGAAGTTGACTTTCATCATATTCCTCGAGAGGATAATCGGATGGCAGATGCGCTTGCTACGCTTGCTTCGATGATTGTTGTCAAGTATTGGAATGAAGTTCCCAATATTACTGTGATGCGCTTGGATAGACCAACTCACGTGTTTGCAATTGAAGAAGTAAATGATGACAAGCCTTGGTATTTTGATATTAAGAATTTCCTCCAGAACCAGGTCAACCCGCCTGGGGCATCTGTGAAAGATAGGAAAACTTTGAGAAGGTTGTCAGGCAGTTTCTACCTCAGTGGTGAAGTGCTGTATAAGAGAAATTTTGACATGGTTTTGCTCAGATGCGTGGATAGACACGAATCAAACCTGTTAATGACTGAGGTCCATGAGGGTTCATTTGGTGCTCATTCCAATGGACATGCCATGGCTAGAAAGATGTTGAGAGCAGGCTACTATTGGCTGACAATGGAGTCTGACTGCTGCAAATATGTGAAGAAATGCCATAAGTGTCAGATTTATGCGGACAAGATTCATATTCCTCCGACACTTCTGAATGTGATTTCATTACCATGGCCTTTCTCTATGTGGGGAATTGACATGATTGGCATGATTGAGCCGAAGGCGTCCAATGGACACAGGTTTATTCTCGTAGCAATTGGTTACTTCACCAAATGGGTTGAAGCCGCTTCATATGTGAATGCGACCAGGCAGGTGGTTGTGAAGTTTATCAAGAACCAGCTGATTTGCCGTTATGGTGTGCCAGATAAGATCATTACTGATAATGGATCTAATATGAATAATAAGATGATGGATGAGTTGTGCGCTGAGTTCAAGATTGCACACCATAACTCCTCTCCCTACAGACCCAAGATGAATGGGGCTGTTGAAGCTGCTAATAAGAATATCAAGAAGATTATCCAGAAGATGACAGTTACGTACAAAGATTGGCATGAGATGCTGCCATTTGCTTTGCATGGTTATCGTACATCTGTCCGCACTTCAACAGGGGCAACCCCTTTCTCTCTTGTTTACGGCATGGAGGTTGTTCTCCCAGTAGAGGTGGAGATCCCATCAATGAGAGTCTTGATGGAAGCCAAGTTGACTGATGCTGAATGGATTCAGAGTCGTTACGACCAGTTGAATTTGATTGAAGAGAAGAGATTAACTGCCATGTGCCATGGTCAGTTATATCAGCAGAGAATGAAGAAAGCATTCGATAAGAAGGTCAAGCCTCGTGTGTTCCGAGAGGGTGACCTCGTGCTCAAGAAAGTCTTGTCTTTCGCGCCCGATTCCAGGGGCAAGTGGACTCCAAACTATGAGGGTCCATATGTTGTTAAGAGAGCCTTTTCAGGCGGTGCTTTGATGCTTACAACAATGGATGGGGAGGATTTCACTCGTCCTGTGAATTCAGATGCAGTCAAGAAATACTTTGCCTAAAAAAAAAGTATATGCAAATATAAAAACAGAATAGCTCGCTAAGTTGAAAACCCGAAAGGGCGGCTTAGACAAAAATGAGCATCTCGGTGGAGAACCCGAAACGGTGATCCATGCAAAAGTTAGAGACATGAAAAAAAAAGAAGAATGTTTGCATCCCGCTAGATTGAGTACCTCACCCTGGGGCAATCTAGGCAAAAATTAGGGATTTGGCAAGTAACTGCATCCTGACAAGACTTTCTGTTCCACAGCTGTCTGTTCGTCAGAGATTCTCGATTCGTCGTCGACTGAAGCTTCGAATACATCGAGATACAAATTGGTAGAGAAAGGATCATTATGTTTAATGTAGCCCTCTTCCAATATATATCACTGAATTCAAATTTGTACAGATCTATGGAGTCTTGCCCTTTGCAGGCTACCATTCCATCAAATCAATTTTGAGCTTTTATCCAATTACTTGCACTCTTATTTGTTTCAATTCAACAAATGTTTTGCATGTTTTAAATTGATAAAATGTCATTGTTTTAAACAAATAAATTTTTCAAATTGTTGTTTTAAACAAAGTGAACATTCACCATGACAAAAGGATACTTAAGAATCTCTCAGTGCTCTCCCAAGGGTGGCAGGATTTCCAACAGGTAAGACATTTGTTCATATTCCTGGCATTGGTTGTATCCTCTTTCTCCAAGTTTTGTCGTAGGGGTTATTCCCCAAGCAGAGTTGTTGTTGGGGTTGTTCCCCAAGCAGATAAGTTGTTGAAGACTTCATTTTCTTCTCCAGCAGTAGTCTCTCCCCGGTGCAGTTCCCAGAGGAGTTGTTACCTTTTTTCCTCAGCACTGTCGCCAAGTTTGTTGACATGATATACTGCATTGTTGCTATATCTCCCCATCAGTGCGCTTATCCCTTCAGCAGGACAGTGATTATGTTCCTCCTCAGCAGTTGTGGGTGTTCTCCTCGGAAGAGTCAACATTTAGTGGTTGATTCACCAGCTCTCTTCCATATCCCCAGTGGATTCTTCAGTGAATTCCCCAGTGGAGCCGTCAGTAGATTTGTGGTTTGGTGGATTGTATTTATGCAAAATCCCCAAAAGAGTGGGTATCCCCTCAGAGTCTCCGCCAGAGCTAGTATCCTCGACAGAGTTGCTTTTGTGGCAGTTTCCGCTTGTTGAAACCTTTGTTTCCCCAGTAGGGTCGGTTGGTGGTTTAGCATCCAGAGATTTGGTTGATTCCTTGATTGCTTTTGATCCTCAGTAGAGTGGCTTGTTGCAGAATCTACTTGTGTGATCTGTTTGTCCTTCAGTGGGTGTATTCCCGATGGAGTGGCTACTTGTGTTCTCCCCAGGTAGAGTTGCTTGTGCAGCCAGATTCTACATGGATGATCTGTTCTCCCTCAGTGGGTTGTTCCCCAGTGGAGTTAATGTGGAGTTACTTTCATAACAATTCTTGCTTGTGCAGTGATTTTTTGTTTCCCAGTTTATAACTGAGGACCCTTGCAGAGATCTGGGGATTTCTCCTTCTCCCCAACAAATTTGTCTTTGTGGCTGTTCATGCTTGTTGTGACTTTCTGTGCCAGTTGGGTTGATTGTTGATCCATCACTCAGAGATTTTGTGATATCTCTGATCTTTTGCTCCCCTGCAGATCTTTGCTCTTTAGCATGTGGATCTCCAGCAGATTGGCTTTCCAGTTGGTTTTCCCCTGGAAGTATAGTACCGGGCGTTGGATTCCTGGACCTGTTTGTGTTAGATATGTCTGTTTTGTCAGCATTCATCAAACATAAATTACGCATATTCATGCATACTTTGAACATTCAGATATTCATGTTGCATTTTTGCCATATATCTTTTGTTTGTAGTTCCTTGCTGTGGTGATATAGATCTCTAATAGATCTCCCCAAGCAGATGTCGGGTGTTTAAATCTCTCCATATAGAGTCAACCCCATAAGCAGAAAGTGTCTGTCTTTCCTTCTGCAGTTCCCCACTGAGATATATCCTCGTGGATGACGGTTTCTTCTGTTTCCTCCCAACACATATATTGGGATGGAGTTTCCTATTGAGCTATATCCTCATAGGACGCGTTTTGATTCAGTCTGTCTTTTCAGTTTGATCCTGAATTGGCTATTTGTCAGCTGTTTCTTGTGCTTCCCTGTGGAATAAATGAATGAATTGCCCAGTAACCGGCAATAATTCTTTTTATCCCCAGCGGAATCTTTTGGGCCTCTACCCAGTAACCGGTAGTTGTAAGTCCTACGTTCCCTCTTCTTGGCGGAATTTGTGGTTATATACCTTTTATTCCTCAGCAAGAGTGGGTGGTTTGTTATAAACCCTATTTTGTTCCCGTGCGGATTTGTGTTTCTTTCATTCCCCACGCGGAGTTGTTGGTTTTCTACCCAATATTCGGTGGATGTAAACCCTAATTTTTTTTTATCCTCATCAGAGTTGATGGCTACTACCCCGTATTCGGTAATCGTAAGTCCTATCTCTTTTCCCCTAGCAGAGGTAACCTTTGTGGTTCGTTCTGGTTGATGGTGGATTTTGTGTTGTTGTGGTTTTATTCTCAACGGAGTCTGTGCTTTTTGATGGATGATTGCCGTATGCCAGCAATCCTATCCCCAACTGAGTTTTTGGTTTTCTACCCGGTAGTTGGTAATGTTAAACCTCTTGTTTCCTCAGCCAGAGTTTTTGCTCCCCTTTGCAGAGTTAACCTTGTTGTTCATCCTAACCGATGATGGTTACTCTTTGTGGTTATCTTCATTCAATATTCGATGTTGATATTTCTTACTTGCTTGTGGACAATTGCCGGTTCCTAGCAATTGTATCCCCAGCAAGTCTTCTGGATCATTGCCGTATGCTTGCAATGTTATCCCTTTGAAGTCGCCAGTAAGTGCCCGGATAATTGCTGTTTATGTAATTTATCCCCTGCGGATCGCCTTTCATTTACCCGTTTGCTTGGTAATGTTGTTGCTCCCTTTGATTGGTCATCTTTATATACCTAGTTTTGGTATCCCGATGCCTTTCTTTTCGGTTGATTTATCCTTTGTTAACCCAGTAACCGGTTGTGGATAATCTTCCATGCGAGTATGTTATCCACGTTCTGACGGTAATGGATAATATATCTCATGTACTCCTCAGTCGAAACCTGTTGTGTTTCCCCAGTCGAGTAAGATTCGTATTTTCTTTTGCGGAATCGAATATTCTTTGTTTCGGATAATTGCCGGATGCTTGCAATTTATCCCTTTGAGTTATCTTTCGTTTACCCGTATGCTTGGTATCGATTGTCTCTCTTTGTGGTTGGTCACCTATTATATGCCCTAACCGGTATCACTGGTGTCTCTTCCTTTCGAGTATATTATTCACGTTCTGACGGCAATGAATAGTATATATCTTTCACTCTTTGGTTGGAGTCCTCTGTTGATTTTCCCCCACTTGAGTAAGATTCGTATTCTTTGTAGAATCGAATACCCATCCTTTAACAAGTTTGTGTTTTGGATGATGAGTGTCTTGGCATATATACCAATTCACGTTTTCGGTAGGACACCTATTATATACCTTGGTATCCCTGGTGTTTCCTTCCATGCGAGTGTATTATCTACGTTCTGACGGTAATAGATAATATATCTCATGCGAGTATTCTATCCACGTTCTGACGGTAATGGATATTATATCTCATGCGCTCTTTGGGTTTGTGTCCCCAGTTGAGTAAGATTCGTTTTCCCGTTGTGGATTCGAATGTCCATCCTGTAAGTCGATTTGCTTTTGCAAGCCCTCCTTTTGGATGATGAGTGTCTTGGCATATATACCAATTCACGTTTCGGTCGGTCACCTATTATATGCCCTAACCGGTATCCCTGGTGTTCCTTCCTTTCTGCTCCCTATTATGACCTCGGTCCCCTGTGGAGTCAGATTTTCCTGAGTTGATGTACCTTTTTCAGGTCTTTCTCAGATGTTTGGTTGATTGATATCTCTCACCCTTATACCGGTCTTAGATATTCATTCTTCCTGAGTATGTTACCCTTATACCGGTGACACCTCATCTTGTTGCTTTTCCCAGGAGAGTCTCTTTGTTAGACGTTTCTCCAGTGGTTTTTGTGTTGTGTTTTTACCCTTTGCTGTATTGGCATTTTCCCCAAAATATGCAATTTTCCCCGGCAGGGAGGTTCTCTGTGAATCTTTCCCCAGTCCGAGTCCGGATTTTTATCCGAAGTATCCTTTGTGGATAGTTTGAGTCAGCTTGAGTCTTTCCAATGGATGTGTTTTCCTTTGGAGTTCTTCTATCCCAATTTGAGTCCTTCACTCCCCAGTGAGGTCTCTAGTTCAGTCATGTCTCATTCATGCAGTGTCAGTTTGTCCCCTAATTCAGAGTCGTGTCCTGCTCACGCATTCTTTTTCTTTCTATCCCCAATAAGAGTCCCCATGAGAGTCTTGTTAGAGTTTCCGTTCCTAGTGAGTGTATTACTCCGATGGATTGTCTTTTCTTCTGTGTGAACTATATCCCCACAGAGTTTGTGTCTTTTACATGCATACATTTGCATCATGAGGTCTCTTAGGGACCAAAATTTGTCTCATTACTGTTATTTAAGCCCATTCTACCGCGTCGAGATGAAGATTTCTAAACTTCACTTCTCCGGGTAGAATGACCTTAAATAGGGGCATCTGTAAGACCCCAATTTTGTCCCTAAGATCCCTCATTGCATCATATCATATCATATCATTGCCTCAAGGATCATTGTGCACCTTGCCTCCTTCCCTGAGGGTGGGTTGTCTTTTGAGAGTGTTTCTTGATCACCAAGCATGTTTTGCATTTGTATATCATTGCTTTTCATTTGTTTACTAACCAAGAGTACAAAAATATTGTCATCTAACCTTGTTACTTGCAGATGAAGCAATTACAGGTCAAGGCAGTCAATGCATTTCAATGAGCAATAGATGGTGGCCATTCTTGAGAATTTGGGCACCATTGATCATTCACAAGAGTTCATATGAGTTATGACATCATTTTGAATAAAGATCTCAAGTGGTAGAGGCTTGAATCTCATCAAGGCATTCTTCAAGCAGCTGAAACCCTAGCCAGTCAACTGCCAGTCAACTGTTGGATTTGGATGTGGGAAGTGATGGGAAATACTTCATTCATGTTCAAACAAGTCTCATTTGACATTTCAAACATCAACATTGAAGAAAATAAAGTCAGATGAAAACTTTCCAAAAATAGAAAGTGACCTATAATTTGGATTTGCCAAAAATGGAAAGGTTTTCTCCTCAAGATTACATCATCAAGAATGCTTCAAATGAAATTTTGTCCAACATCAAAGTTGAAGATCTTGCTCTCACCTTTGCAAAAAGTCCAAGAACATGAATTTATCATTTGTGGTTGAAGAATTATGATCAAAACATGGCCAAGTGAATTTGAACTTCAAGCTTGCATAACTTTTGAACCATAAGGCCAATTGAAGTGGTTCTTTTTGGAACATTTCTCTCTTGATCTCTACTATCCAAAACATGCATCACATACCATGCATTTCCATCACAAAAATATTGGCATTTTCATTTGAATTTCATTTAAATTTTGGAGGGAAATTTCCAATTTGAAAATTGTGCATTGCTTTCACTTCCAACCAATTGCATTTGCTTCCAAACAGGTTTTTAAGTGCATTTCCAAGCTAATTCGTGCACTGTAGCATTGCATGCATGCATGAGGGGTGCTTTGGCCATTTTGCATAAACACTTCAATTTCACTAATCCTTGGCATTTTGGCTAATTGTGATTAACAAGCTTGATTAGTACACCATATAAAAGGCAAAGCATAACAGAATTGGGGATTAACAACACCAGAATTCAGATCTAGATCAAAACTTCACAATTTTCTCTCTCACTTTTCTTCAATTTTCTTGATATCTTTTGCTTTGTTCTTGATTTGTTCATCATCCATAAGCATTGTGGAAGTAGATTGAAGCAAGATCCTGAAGAATTCATCAAGAATCGAAGCTGTTGAAGTTTATGTACATCCATGGCAGTTGAAGTTTCTGGACAAAGCAAGCACGATTGAGCTATTCTTCCTCATCCATTCATCTATCTCATCATTGGAGAACATCTGTTTCAGCTTTCCAGGACCTGAATTGCACGATTCCACTGCTGCATCTTCATTGAGGTTAGAATTCAAGTTCCTCAATTCGTGAAATAGTTGTATGCATGTTGTAGATCTTCTATCGGTGGTTATCCTGAGCTTTGATTCATTAAATTTCATGCAGTAATGAGTTAGTTATGATGATTATAAGTTTGATAAGTGAAACTTTTCTTGCTCGATTTCCAGGACCTGAATTGCACGATTCCACTGCTGCATCTTCATTGAGGTTAGAATTCGAGTTCCTCAATTCGTGAAATAGTTGTATGCATGTTGTAGATCTTCTATTGGTGGTTATGCTGAGCTTTGATTCATTAAATTTCATGCAGTAATGAGTTAGTTATGATGAATGTTAGGGTTTTACATTTCCAGAACTGGTTTGATCTTGTTTAGCGCTGGTTTGCATGTGTTTCTATGTTTATCTTCATGCACTGGTCCACGTGGTGTCTGCTTGGCACATTGATTGGCTGTGAACGCTTGCCTTTGCCACATGTGATTAATGAAACGGTGCGTTTCATGATGAAACGCACCAAGTTCAAATGTCCACACGGTTCGATACCAGCCTGAGACATTTCCAAATTGGCTTGTTGCATTTTAGTTCATTTAGGCTATCCATGTTCATACCATGCTTTCATGTGTTTTTAATTTTTCCTTTCACTTTAAAACTTCATAACTCCATAAATAATGATCCAATTGATGTGAGATTTTTGCACCTTGTTCCTCATGATGTCTACTATTTTATGAGTATTTTTCCAGAATTTGTGCTCCGTTGGAATTTAAATTTGCCTAGGGTTTGTGTATGCATATGCCATCTTGTACCTTGCTTGCCAGTTTCTTTGTGAAATAATGATGGTTGATCCAATGAATGTGAAACTTTACATGCTAAAATTACACATCGTAATTGACATTTTGGCATTGAGTTTGCATTTTTTTCATTTCTGGTTGTTGAGATATGATATGTTTAATGTAGGTGTGACAATGTGTGTCACACCTTTGCTTGCTTGATTTGATTAATTTCTTTACCATGCCAAATAAATGCTAAATGATGTGATATTTTGCATGACGCTTCTTCTAGATGTTAGAAGTGCTCATGAATTTTCGTGGAATTTTTGGATCTATTTCTGATTTGTTTGAGATTTTTCTTTCTAGTTGGTCATTTGTGGACCTTTGATGAATGTTGAACTTTCAAGATTTGGGAAATGCTTATGCTTTGTCATATGAGCTTGAAATTTTACAAATGTTTTCTAGACACATTGAAGTTTATTGTGGCTTTGGTTTGAGTCATTTATCATTTGTCATCTCTGTTTTAGGATTGCCTTAAGTTGATGTATCAATTTGTGCCTCCTTTGAGCTTGTTTGTGTTTACTTTGACTTGATGAATTTCTTTACCATGCTTATATTTGTCCAAATGCCTTGATTTTTCTTGAGATTTGTTGAGCCATTTTGGAATTAATATGCCTTTGTTCATTCTATTGCTCCAATGAGCTTTCAACTTGCATACTTTGCCTTATTGGATTTATGAAATGAATTTGATTGATGCTATTGACATGAGACTTTTTGGATTATGTTCTTAATTGGTTGAGGTTGATTCATGTCAATTTTCATGTTCTGTTTTGGATTATTTCTCCTTCTTTGACCTAGGCCTTGTCCTAGTGGTTTGCTTCTCATGTTTGAGCTTGTTTTCAGGTTAAGAAGTACATGGCCATAAGGAGATTAATTCACATTGCTTGAGTTGGTTTATTTGATTGATATTGACTAACCTTGACTTGTTTTGTAGGATGCTTTGTGCTCATTTGAGTTGAGCTTGTGCCTTGCACATTGTAGCCTTGCTTGTTTGATTGTGTATTGTCTGTTGACTGTTGGATTATCTGTTTGACTTTTTGAATTGTATACTGATTGAGTTGGATTGTTTTCAGGTACATTAGTTGCTTAAGTTCATTTTGAACTTGCTTTTGCTTGGTTGCTTAACCATTTTAGGTATAATTTCTCTTCTTCATGTAGTCTGGAAGACCTGGCTTGTTATGTGGCCAGGCACCTGTCTGAAGTCCTCCTTAAGAGGCAATCCTTGTGACTGTTTATCTTTTTCCCCAAGCAGGAAAAGTCCTTTGATAAGGCAATTGGTAGATAAAAGAGATGTGTAGTCCATCTCCTACTATTTAGTGTGTCATCCCTTTGCTCACATTACATGTTGATGCATTGTGGATCTTAACCCAAGATCTATAGAGTCATTCTCTTGTGGAGAGAGTTCCAACTTTCTGAACTCCCACACCTTCTATCATTCAAAGCTCTCCCTGACCAGGGATAAGAACTATGAGGCACACCCCTCATATCCTTTTCATCTGCTTCACCTTAACTCTCAATGTTAAGGTTAAGAGCACACTTACCCCATTCCAGTTGACTTTAAAGTCTAACCTTGTTTGAGCCTAATTGCTTGTATATAGTGTGTGCTAACTGAATCATTGATTGCTTATTGGTTCATCTGTACATGTTTGCTTGTTTTCCTTTGTGCATTTATCATCATTAATTGTTCATTATTGCATGATCATCATTTCATATCTTTGTGACACATATTTGTTTGTCCATTGAGGAATCAACTGTAAGTCCATTCATTGGCCATTGTTCCTATGATTTGGAAGGGACTGAGTGTAAGACCATTTCATTAGCCACTTATGTCCCCTTTACTTAGTACTTTTGTTTGTTTGTTGTATGTGAGGATTCAATTGTAAGTCCATGTTGTTGGCATTTGTTTTCCCATGATCATCTGTTGGAGATTAGAGTAAGCCCAGATAGATTGGCATCTGACATCCATGTTTTGTTTTGCTTTGGGAGATTGGAATAAGTCCATTTATTGGCATCCGGTATCCATGTTTTGTTTTGCTTTAGGAGATTAGTATAAGTCCATTTATTAGCATCTGATATCCTTGTTTGTTTTAGGAGACTAGTGTAAATCCATTGATTGGTATCCGGTATCCACCTTTGTTTGTGAGATTGGTATAAGTCCAACAATTGGCATCCGGTATCATTTGTTTTGCTTATTTGTTATTGCTCATTGCTTATTCCTGAGGACACACTTGAATCATCTTCCATATGATCTCAAGAGGTGAACCTTTCTGAGAAGTTTTACACTCTATTATCCATACCCTCTTTGTCCTAAACCTTTTCACATGTTGCTTTCAAACTTGAAATAAATATTGTGCAAACATCTTCATGTCTTTCCAAATTAGAAACTTGGACCTTAAGTCCTTGATTTTCAAACTTCACTTTTGATAACACTTCTTTCTGAATTGAATCTTAATCATACCTTGACCATATTTTGTGAATACTCATAATCAATTAACTTCACCCATTCAATTGTTTTGATGGCTTTGTCCATTCCTGTTAAGTTTTTCACACATTAGCCATAGGTTTCAATTATCATGGTGGTTGATGTAAATCTTACCTTATCCTTAGTGAGTTGATTGTAGGTCTTCCATACTTATTATAGGGTTAACCCCTCACTAGTATGTTGAAGCTATCCTCGCATGGTGGATTGTTGATTCAGGTTGAGTTTTCTCCCATTGGTAATGAAAAACCTTAGGGCTTGTGTTTTAAAATGAATTCACTAATTTTTGGAAATCTTTGAGCCGAACTACGGTGTTTTGATCCTTACCTTTCATGGAAGGTACGTAGGTAACGGGTTCATCCGTTCAAACAGAAAAACAATAAAAATTGTATATTCTTTTCTCATTTTCCCAATCATGTTTGCACAATAATATTTTCATAACAAATAACATTTTCATTCAACAAGTGGGAAAAGGGCTCCCTAGGAGTACCTAGGACGTTTTAGGTGCCTAACACCTTCCCATTGCATAATTTACCCCTTACCCAGATTCTCTGATCTTTTCATTAGTTTTCTATGTGTAAAACTTCTTAGGCTTTTGTTCGCTTTTTAGCCATTTCTTAGGATAAATAAAAGTGCGGTGGCGACTCGATTCTTTGTATGCTTTGCTTTTGGTTTAATCAATAAATCATAAAGTGACGAATACACCACTACAGCAGTAAAGATTAAAGAAGAAGTTCAGAAGCAAATTGATGCAGGGTTTCTGGTGACTTCTACATATCCTCAATGGGTGGCCAATATTGTGCCCGTGCCTAATTAAGATGGAAAAGTCCGAATGTGTGTGGACTATCGAGACTTGAATAAAGCTAGTCCGAAAGATGATTTTCCTCTACCACACATTGATATGTTGGTAGATAATACAGCTAAATTCAATGTCTTCTCATTTATGGACGGATTTTCCGGTTATAACCAGATTAAAATGGCACCCGAGGATATGGAGAAGACAACATTCATCACACCTTGGGGAACATTCTGTTATCGAGTGATGCCCTTCGGTTTGAAGAACGCCAGAGCCACGTATCAATGAGCTATGACTACCTTGTTTCATGATATGATGCACAAGGAGATTGAGGTATATGTTGATGATATGATTGCGAAGTCAAAAACGGAAGTTGAACCTGTAGAGCAATTGTTGAAGCTTTTTCAGCGTTTGACGAAGTACAAACTCCGCCTGAATCCGAACAAGTGTACATTTGGAGTCCGTTCCGGAAAGTTGTTGGGGTTTATTGTCAGCGAAAGAGGTATTGAAGTTGATCCTGCCAAGGTCAAAGTAATACAAGAGATGCCTGCGCCCAAAACTGAGAAGCAAGTCCGAGGTTTTCTTGGCCGCTTGAATTATATTTCTAGATTTATATCCCACATGACTGCCACATGTGCGCCTATATTCAAGCTCCTCCGGAAAGATCAACGTCATAATTGGACCAAGGATTGCCAGAAAGCTTTTGACAGTATCAAAGAGTATCTGTCCGAGCTCCCGATTCTGTCTCCGCCTGTTGAAGGGAGACCATTGATTATGTATTTGATTATGCTTGATGACTCCATGGGTTGTGTATTGGATCAGCAAGATGAATAAGGGAAGAAAGAGTATGATATATACTACTTGAGTAAGAAGTTCACTGATTGTGAGTCTCGATACTCAATGCTTGAGAAGACATGTTGTGCTTTGGCTTGGGCTGCTAAGCATTTACGGCAGTATATGTTAAATCATACAACTTGGTTGATATCCAAAATGGATCCAATCAAGTATATCTTTGAGAAGCCTGCTTTAACCAAGAGGATTGCCCGTTGGCAGATGCTGTTGTCTGAGTAAGATATTGAGTATCGAGCTCAGAAAGCTATTAAAGGTAGTATCTTGGCTGACCACTTGGCACATCAACCAATTGAGGATTATCAGTCTGTTCAATATGGCTTCCCTGATGAGGAGATTCTATATTTGAAGATGAAAGATTGCGATGAGCCTATACTCGATGAAGGGCCAGAGCCTGGTTCCCGATGGGGTATGATGTTCGATGGCGCTGTTAATCAGCAAGGTTAACTTTAAAACACACGAACAATACAGCGGAGTATGAGGCCTGTATTATGGGTTTAGAAGAGTGTATTGATCTTAGGATCAAGCATCTTGATGTTTATGGTGATTCGGCCCTTGTTGTTAATCAGATTAAGGGTGAATGGGAGACGAATCAGCTTGGCCTCATCCCATATAGAGATTATGCGAGGAGGATTTCAACTTTCTTTACTGAGGTTGATTTCCATCATATTCCTCGAGATGAGAATCGAATGGCAGATGCTCTTTCTATGTTTGCTTCGATGATTGTGGTGAAATATTGGAATGAAGTCCCCAATACCACTGTGATGCGCTTGGACAGACCAACTCATGTATTTGCAGTTGAAAAAGTGAAAGATGATAAGCCATGGTATTATGATATCAAGTGCTTTCTCTAAAGTCAGACTTACCCGCCTGGGGAATCTATTAAAGATAAGAAGACTTTAAGGAGATTATCTGGCAGTTTCTACCTCAATGGCGATGTGCTTTATAAGAGGAATTTTGACATGGTTCTTCTCAGATGCGTGGATAAACACGAAGCAGACCTGTTAATGACTGAAGTCCATGAGGGTTCATTTGGTACTCATTCCAATGGACATGCCATGGCAAAGAAGATGTTGAGAGTAGGCTACTATTGGCTGACAATGGAGTCTGACTGCTGCAAGTATGTGAAGAAATGCCACAAGTGTCAGATTTATGTGGATAAGATTCATATTCCCCTGACACTTATGAATGTTATTTCATCACCATGGCCTTTCTCTATGTGGAGAATTAACATGATTAACATGATAGAGCCAAAGGCGTCCAACGATTACAGTTTTATTCTCGTATCTATTGATTACTTCACCAAGTGGGTTGAAGCGACATCATTTGTGAATGTGACCAGGCAGGTGGTTGTGAAGTTTATCAAGAATCAACTCATATGCCGTTATGGTGTGCCAGATAAGATCATTACTGATAATGGATCTAACTTGAACAACAAGATGATGAAGGAGCTGTGTAGCGAGTTCAAGATTGCGCATCATAATTCTTCTCCTTATAGACCCAAAATGAATGGGGCTGTTGAAGCTTCTAACAAGAATATCAAGAAGATTATCTAGAAGATGGTTGTTACGTACAAGGATTGGCCTGAGATGTTGCCATTTGCTTTACATGGGTATCGTACATCTGTCCGCCCTTCAACAGGGGAAACCCCTTTCTCTCTTGTATATGGCATGGAGGTTATGCTCCCCGTGGAGGTTGAGATCCCATTAGTGAGAGTCTTGATGGAAGCCAAGTTGACTGAGGATGAATGGGTTCAGAGTCGTTATGACCAACTGAATTTGACTGAAGAGAAGAGATTAACTGCCATGTGCCATGGTCAGTTGTATTAGTAAAGGATGAAGAAAGCCTTTGATAAGAAGGTCAAGCCTCGTATGTTCCGAGAAGGTGACCTCATGCTCAAGAAGGTTTTGTCTTTCGAGCCCGATTCTAGGGGCAAGTGGACTCCAAACTATGAAGGTCCATTGTAAGACCCCAATTTTGTCCCCAAGATCCCTCATGGCCCATATCATATCATATCATGGCCTCAAGGATCATTGCATGCCCTAACTTCCCTCCTAGTGGGTGGGTATCTTGTGAGTGTGGTTCTTGATCACCAAGCATGTATTGCATTTGTATGTCATTGCTTTTCATCTGTTTATTAACCAAAAGTACAAAAATATTGTCATCTAACCATGTTACTTGCAGATGAAGCCAATTAGGTCAAAATCAGTCAAAGTCAGTCATTGAGATAGATGGTGGCCATTCTTGCAGAATTTGGGCACCATGATCATTCATCAAGAGTTCATATGAGTTGTGACATCATTTTGAGTCAAGATATCAAGTGGTAGGGGCTTGGAATTCATCAGAACATGGTTCAGTCAAGCAAAACCCTAGCAAAGTCAACTGAAGTCAACCTTGGTCAACTGTGCATTTAATCAGTGATTTGATGGTGGGAATTGGTCTGAGAGGGCTCATTCATGTCCATATAAGCTCCATATAACATGTCAAACATCCCCAGTGAAGAAAATAAAGTCAGACAAGAAATTTCCAAAAATAGAAAGTTGACCTGTAATTGGAATTTGCCAAAAATGGAAACTTCTTCTCCCCAACATTACATCATCATACAAGCTTCAAATGAATTTTTTCCCAACATGAAAGTTGAAGATATTGTTCTCCCATTTCCAAAAAGTCCAAGAACACCCAATTCCCATGTGTGGTTGGCAAGTTATGATCAAATCATTCTCAAAAATTTTTGAACTTCAAAAGGCCATAACTCTCAAACCATTTGGCCAAATTGAGTGAGGTTTTTTGCTACAAGTCCTATTTGATGTGCTCTATCCAAATTTGTCATCACAATTCATCAAAAACTTACCAATCAAAATGGCATTTTTAAAGTGGTTTGAATTAAATTAAGTGAGGTGAAAAATGGACTTTCAAAATAACTATTTCCAACCATTTCTACCATTGGCAAATGTTCAGAATTGGCATTTAGAGTTTGCCCAAAGCCCAAATTCGTGCATGTACATGCACCCCCATGCAAACTTGGTTGATTTTTAGCAAAGGGCAAAAACACTTCATTTAAGTTAATTCCAATTACCACTTCAATTAACCAACTAAAACACATGCTAAACAGACTATATATGTTTCATTTTCTTCTGAAAAGCCCTAGCAGCCACTATTCACAAACAGACCAAAACTCTTTTTCTCTCAAATTCTCATTTCTTCATTTTGAAACTTTTCTGAAAAATATTCAAAGAACACGAGCCCGGGTTGGTTGTTTCATAATCCACCATCATTTTGGAAGCATTTGTGAGCTTTATTTCTCAACTGTAAGCAAGGAATTGCAACTGTTCCATCGAAGCATATCCATGGCAGATCTTGATTGGGGTGGTTTCAAAGACTGTTGAGCTAAAACTCGTGCTCCATTCATCGTCTGGAACTTGAAGCTTCATCTGTTTCAACAATACACGACCAAACAACATCTGTTTCAGCACTGTGCTTCCAAGTTGGTAAGATTTCAAATCCCTCATTTTTCAAAATCATGCTATGCCTTATGAAGAGCTTGCCATGCTGAATATGATGAACTTTAAATCATTGAAAATGGTCGAGTATTGTAGAAGTTATGTTGAAATGAAATTTGATGTGTGAATGTATTTCTGCTCGATTCATCCTTGTTAGCTCGATTTAATGAAAATGGTTGTTGGAATATTGTTGTGCATTGTTTGCTGAGTGGAATAGTATGCTTGCTTTCCATTTCTGGGAGAAAATGTTTTCACGATTGTTGATGATGATGAACAGTAACAGTAAACCCTAATTTCAAAAGTCCAGATCGTGTTTTGGCTGTAGCATTTTGTTTTGCATGAATTTCCTACTGTTCCATTGCCATGAGCCTGTAATCACGTGCCACCTCCTTAAGTGAAACGGTGCGTTTCACTTAAGGGACTCCAATATTACCAAATTGCCACCGGTCGTTATTTAAATCATTAATTCATTTTATTTTTGCAATTTTTATTTCATTTGATACACCAAACATCCAAAAATCATAAGTCAATCAATTTTGATCCAAATTTCATGGGATTTTTTGCAAAATGCTCATCTTGATCTCTTGTTTTTTATCATGATTTTTCCAGATTTTTTGCATGAATGGATTTTAAATTGTGCTAGGGTTTGTCATATGTGTCCATTTTATGTATGTCTTGCCAAATCAATTGTGAAAGGATGATACATTGTCCAATGCTTCCTAAATTTTTTGTGCTTAAACTAGACACATTCATGGTGATTTTGGTGTAGAGTTTGTGAATTTATCATTGCTGGTTTGTGAGTTATGATTTTTTGAATTAGGGTGTGACAATTTGTGTCACACCATTGATGTCCAACTTCATGATTTTATTTGCCATGCTTAATGAACTCTAATTGGTTTGAATTTTTGCATGAAGATACTCGTGGATGTCTAGTTTACATGTGAATTTGTCTGGAATTATTGATGACATTTTCTATTTGATTAATGATTTCTCCCCTGTTTGACCAAAATGTTGACTTTTGTGACACATGATGCCATATGCTTTGTGAAATCCTCATGCTTAATTGGATGAACTTGAAATTTGACATGTGATTAGTAGACATCTTAAGCTCTGTCATGGTTTTCGTCTCATTCATTTCCCATATGTTGTCACTGTTTTATGATTTATTGAAGTTGGTACATGTTTGATTGACTTCTTTGAGCATGCTTGAACTTGCCTTGCCTTTCTGATTTTCATTGACCTACTTCCCTTGATCCAAATGAGCTGAAATTTGGTATGCATATCATGTTATGGTTGATGTTTGATCATGAATTATTTGATGATTTATTTAAATGTTTATGATTGGTTTTGAGTTAAGTCTTGCTGTTGACTTCTATGAGCTTCCATTTGACATGTCTTGACCTAATTTGCTCATGAAATGATAATGATGAATGATATGAACATGAAACCAATTGAGTTTGATTCTTGATTGCTTGAACTTGATTTTGATTGAATTTCACTTGCTGTTTAGATTTTCTTATCTCTTTTTGACCCTAGGCTTGTCCTAGTGGTCATGTTGCTCATGTTTAAGTTTGTTGTTTCAGGTTAAGAAACAAATGCTTCAAAGAGATCATTACAAATTGAATGAGCTTGATTGATTATCATGAACTAACTTGTTTGTTTTGTAGGTTGCTTGGCTCACATGCCTTGAGCTTTGTGCATTGCATATTTAACTGATTGTGTTGACTATTGATCTCTATCTCATTTTGATTTAACTTTGAGTTGTGTACTGATTTTGTTTGACTGGTTTCAGGTACCTTTAGTTGCTTAGTTCTTTAAGAACTTGCTTTGCTTTGCTTAATAGCAATTTGCATTGAGGTATAATTTCTTATCTTCATGTAGTCTGGAAGACCTGGCCTGTTACTTGGCCAGGCAACTGTCTGAAGTCCTCCTTAGGGGGCACTGCTTGTGTGTGTTTACATTTGTCCCAAGCAGGAAAAGTCCTTTGAATAAGGCAATTGGTAGAATCCAAGAGATATGCAACCTATCTCCTACTATTCTGTGTGTCACTCACCTTGCTCACACCACATGTGTTGATGCATAGTGAGTAAAAACCCAAGATCTATCGAGTCAATAACTTGTGGAGAGAGTTCCATCTTTCTGAACTCCCACACCTTCTGATATTCAAATGCTCTCCCTGGCCAGGGATAAGAGCAATGAGGCACACCCCTCATATCTTTTCATCTGCTTCACCTTAGCCCCTCAATGGCAAGGTTAAGAGCACCATTAACCCTATTCCAGTTGGCTTCAATGCCTAACCCTTTGTGTGAGCCTGATTGTTTGGTTATAGTGTGTGCTGAATGACTTTAATTGATTGATTGCTTACCTCATATATACATGTCTGCTTGCATGCTTTGTGCATTTATCATCAATTACTCATTAATGCATGATCATTTCATTTGTCTCTGTGACATATCTTTGTTGTTTGCCCATTGAGGACGATTGTAAGACCATCCATTGGCCATTGTTCCTATGATATGGAAGTGAGTATAAGACCATCTCATTGGCCACTCATCTTATCTTTGCTTGATGCATTTGCATTTGTTGTATGTGAGGATGCAATTGTAAGTCCCTGCAAGTTGGCATTTGCTTTCCTATGATCATATGTTGGATATTGGTATAAGCCCAGACAGATTGGCATCCGGTATCCAAGTTTCATTTTGTTTTAGGAGATTGGAATAAGTCCATCTATTGGCTTCCGACATCCTTGTTTCTTTGTTTAGGAGATTGGTGTAAATCCATCTATTGGTATCCGGTATCCGCTTTTGTTTGTGAGATTGGAGTAAGACCATTGAGTGGCATCCGGTATCATTTGTTTGCTTATTTTGCTATTGCTCATTGCCTATTCCAAAGGACACACTTGAATCATCTTCTATATGATCTCAAGAGGTGAACCTTCTAAGAAGTTTTACACTCCATCCTCATTCATGCATCCCCATTATGTCCTAAACCTTTTCACACTACTTTCAAAACTTGAAATAAATATTGTGCAAACATCTTCATGTTTTCAAATTAAAAACCTGGACCCCAAGTCCTTGACTTTTTCAAACTCCATTTCATAATACTTCTTTTGAATCAATCTTAATCATACTTTGACCCTACTTTCATAATCACAATCAATTAACTTCACCCATTCAATTGTTTTGGCTTTGTCCATTATTAATCTTTTCACGCATTAGCCATAGGTTTCAATTATCATTGTGGTTGATGTAAACCTCACCTTATCCTTAGTGAGTCGACTATAAGACTTCCGTACTGAAAACAGGGTTAACCCCTCTAGTACGTCGAAGCTATCCTCGCATGGTGGATGTTGGTCTTGGTCGAGTTTTCTCCCATTGATAATGAAGAGCCTCAGTGCTATTGTTTAAAATTGAACTCACTAACTTTTGGAAATCTTTTAGCCGAACTACGGCGTTTTGATCCTTACCTTTGATGGGAGGTACGTAGGCAACGGGTTCATCCGTTCGAACACAAAAATAATTAACTTGTATATTCTTTTCTCATCATCCCAATCATGTTTGCGCAATACTTATGTCATAACAAATAACAATTTTATACAACAAGTGTGAAAAGGGCTCCCTAGGAGTACCTAGGACGTGGTGGGTGCCTAACACCTTCCCATTGCATAATTTACCCCTTACCCAGACTCTCTGATCTTTTTATTAGTTTTCTACGCGTAAAACTTCTTAGGCTTTTGTTCGCTTTTTAGCCAGTCCTTTGGATAAATAAAAGTGCGGTGGCGACTCGAATTCATTGTATGCTTTGCTTATGGTTTAATCAATAAATCATATAGCGACGAATACACCGCTACAGAAAAGTGGCGACTCTGCTGGGGAAAACAATCGATCCTTGGTGGTATAGCCTACTTTTCACCCTTGTTGTGCTATATTGTTATTTGTTATATGACATATTTTTGTACAATTTGGGATAACTGTATTGATTGTAATGTTTGAATTTCTTGATATACAATTGCTGCTTGCTTTGGTGATCTGTGAGATGAGTTCTATACCCGAACTCAAGTGCACTCTAGGATAGGAGAATGGCATAGTCTTGTTGACTGGTGTGGAGTATTCCTTAGCCAGTTGACTTGCGAGTCCATTCACTTGGTGGAGGTCATGTTGAATTAATAATGTCACACAAGTTATTTGTGGCTAGGCATTATTCTTTCAATCATGTGCCGCAGAAGCCAAGGACCGTAGTTTACCAAACCCATCTTGGCCTATTTTTAGGAACGTAGTGCGGAGGTCGTTCAGATGTAAGTTCTGATGCGATTGTTACGCGATACTACACTCATAAGAGTTTCTCTTGAGAATATTTTTGGAATACGAGTATTCGTTCCTCCGATAATATTCAAAAGATGGAACGATGATTATGGGAACCTCTGGTAGAACATGTCTGGCAGGTTTAAACCCTAGTACACTCCCTTTGGGTGGTTCTTAACCGAGACTCCATGCTCGTGACTCTCAGCAAACCCGTGATTCGTGGTTGAGTCGTTCAGACAACCTTAATATCAATGGAACCTGGGTGTTGATCAGGTGTAAAACCTACATCCCCCAAAACGGATGGTTGATATTAAGGATGTCAGAGCCGGTTCATGTACCGTTAATATCAATGGAACTTGGGTGTCGATAAGGTGAAAACCTAAATCCACCAAAATGGATGATTGATATCAGGGATACAATGAGCTTTCCCACGACCTTTGTTTGGTGTGACTTGCTTGATCCTTGAGTGTGATTGTTGCATTCATGCACTCATGCATTCATCTGCATCCATATCATCAGAAAAAAGGAAATTTCCAAGGAACTCAAAGGAGTTTATTTGCAAAAATTCTCAAACATGAAAAACCCAGGAAAATTTTTTCACCTGATATATCTGATGAGATATTCTCATACATGATCAAAATGCTTAAGATTTCAAAGTTTGCAAATAAAACCCTTGAGTTTCTTTGAAATAAAAAACAAGCATATGCACAAACACTTCATGCATCATTTGCATAAGCAGGTGTTTTGTTCTGGTCTCCCGTCCTGTGGTCTGACCCTGCGATCTTCATTTATTTTGAAGACGCACTTCGCCGGTACTATACCAGAGCCAACTCTTCCAGATTTATGGATCATCCTGAGCAAGAAAATTGTGAACTCAGAGGAGGAATTTGCCAGACTAAGTGCTTTTAATGGATTTATTCTTGTTGATGATTTATTCCTGGTTAACCGATCCCGGGCTGGCATTGGCTATTGTCTGGGGCATGTAATGAGCAAGGTTTGTTCACAAGTGGAGGATTCATCCATGCCGATCAACCTGAGGAAGAGGTTGCTGCTATCTTGATAGAGGATGCAGAAGACGTGAACAACTTTGTTATTCCTGGTGGTGTCTGCCACAATTGGGTCGCTGTAGATGTTCCTACAGTCATCCATAGATCAGAGTAATTGTTCACTTTGTTTAAACCCTTCTCCCATGCCAAAAGGAGAAGTGATGACATTGTTGGCAAAGCATATATACAATGATGTTTTCATTCAATTAATGCATTGTTAAACATTTGTTTTTCCATTTGTTTTCACTTTTTGCTTTTGCATGAAATCAGTGATCACAAAAAACCCTGAAAAACAAAAACAGCTTTTTCATCTGCATAAATGATTTGCTTGTTTAAATTCTGAAGCTTTTCATTATCCAAAATCATTATGCAGGGATTTCTAAACCCATTGAACATAATGATCCAACACCATCTCCCAATCTTGAATTCTTTGTATTTGAGGCAGAGGAAGATGATGTTGAAGGGGGATTCCTGATGAGATTACCCGTCTTCTTGAGCACGAAAGAAGCTCATTCAGCTGTATCATGAGAATCAGCAAAACAGTCAAACTGGGGCATTACAAATGTAATATAAAAAAAAAATGAAAAAGAGGGTAAAAGATGAAAAAATCAAAAATCAGGAAATTTTTTTCAAAATTTTTCCAAAAGAAAAAAGAAAAATTATACCCTCAAGTCCCTAGTTGACTGATGCTGAATGGATTCAGAGTCGTTATGACCAATTGAATTTGATTGAAGAGAAGCGATTGACTGCCATGTGTCATGGTCAGCTATATCAGCAAAGAATGAAGAAAGCATTCGATAAGAAGGTCAAGCCTCGTGTGTTCCGAGAAGGTGACCTCGTGCTCAAGAAAGTTTTGTCTTTCGCGCCCGATTCCAGGGGCAAGTGGACTCCAAACTACGAGGGTCCATATGTTGTTAAGAGATCCTTTTCAGGAGGAGCTTTGATGCTTACAACAATGGATGGGGAGGATTTCACTCGTCCTGTGAATTCAGATGCAGTCAAGAGATACTTTGCCTAAGAAAAAAAAAGTATATGCAAATGAAAAACAGAATAGCTCGCTAAGTTGAAAACCCGAAAGGGCGGCTTAGGCAAAAATGAGCGTCTCGGTGGAGAACCCGCAAGGGTAATTCAGGCAAAAATTAGAGACTTGAAAAAAGAAGAATATTTGCATCCCGCTGGATTGAGTACCTCACCCTGGGGCAATCTAGGCAAAAATTAGGGATTTGGCAAGTGACTGCATCCTGACAAGACTTTCTGTTCACCAGTCGTCACTTCGTCAGAAGATTCTCGATTCATCGTCAACCGAAGCTCCGGATACATCGAGATTCAAATTGGTAGAGAAAGGATCATTATGTTCAATGTAGCCCTCTTCCAATATATATCACTGATTTCAAATTTGTACAGATCTATGGAGTCTTGCCATTTGCAGGCTACCATTCCATCAAATCAATTTGAGCTTTTTATCCAATTATTTGCACTCTTATTTGTTTCAATTCGACAAATGTTTTGCATGTTTTAAATTGATAAAATGTCATTGTTTTAAACAAATAAATTTTTCAAAAAAATATTGTTTTAAACGAAGTGAACATTCACAATATTGAAAGGATACTCAAGAATATCTCAGTGCTCTCTCGAGGGTGGCATGATTTCCAACAGGTAAGACATTTGTTCATATTCCTGGTTTGGTTGTATCTTCTTTCTTCAGATCTTTGTTGGGGTTGTTCCTCAAACAGAGTTGTTGTTGGGGTTGTTCCCCAGTATAGTCGCAAGCAGAGTGTTGTTGAAGACTTCGTTTTCTCCAGCAGCAATCTTCCCTAGCATGGATGTTCCCTTGTGAGTTTCAGCGGTTGATTGGTTTGTCATCCTGGCGCCCCGTCACTTTCTCCAGTGGGTCGACATCCCCAGACTTTATGTGTCTCCTCAGCACATTCGCAAGCAGAGTTGTTATCACTTTCCCCAGTGCAGGTGCCAGCAGAGTTGTCTGTTTCCTCAGCATGGTCGTTTTCCTTTTAAAAGACTCGGTAAGTCGGCGGTTTGATACCCGGTACTTTACCTTTTCCCCGGCGAAGTCGTCTGTAGAGTTGTTGCTGTCTCTCTATCAGAGTGTTTGTTCTCCTCAGTAGAGCAGGATTTATTTTCTTACTCAGTGGTTGATTGGGTTGACATCCCAGTGTTTCAACCATCTTTTCCTCAGCATAGTCTGCAAAACGTTTGTTGTGGCAGTTTCGCCTATTGAATACTCCTTCAATCCCCAGTATGGTCGGATGATGGCTCTAGCATTCAGAGAACGGATTGATTTCCTGATTGCTTGTGATCCCCAGTAGAGTGGCTTATATTGCAGAATCTACTTGTTGCTATCAGTTTGCTTTGTGTATTCTCCCTAAGTAGAGTGGCTTGTTGCAGAATCTACTTGTGCGGTACATTCTCCCTCAGTGGGTTGTTCCCCAGCGGAGTTATGTGGAGTTGCTTCTACAGCGGTTCGTGCTTGTGCAATGCACCTTTTGTTTCTCAGTTGACACTGGGATCCCCTGCAGATATCTTGGGTTTTCTCTTGTTCTCCAACAGATTCGTCTTGGTGGCTGTTTTGCCTGTTGTGACTTTCTGTGCCCTGATCGATTTGTTTGCTGATTCGTCACTCGGAGATTTGGTTTCCTGATATCTCTGATTCTCTGCTTCCCCAGCAGTACCCGCAGATCTTTGTTTCTCAGCATATAGATCTCCAGTAGATTGGCTTTCCAGTTGGTTTTCCCCTGGAAGTATAATACCGGGCATTTGATTCCTGGACCGGTTCGTGTTAGAATTGTCTGTTTTGTCAGCATTCATTAAACATAAAATCATGCATATTGATGCATATTCATAAACATTCAGACATTCATGTTGCATTCCTCGCCATGTATCTTTTGTTTGTTGTCTCCTTGCTATGGTGGGGCAGATCCCTAATAGATCTCCCCTAGCAGATGTCGGGTGTCTAAATCTCTCCATATAGAGTCAGCCCCGTAAGCAGAAAGTGTCTGTTGTCTGTCCTTCTGCAGTT
Organism: Lathyrus oleraceus; assembly: GCF_024323335.1. NCBI lineage: Eukaryota > Viridiplantae > Streptophyta > Magnoliopsida > Fabales > Fabaceae > Lathyrus > Lathyrus oleraceus. The sequence continues at coordinate 267,928,462 of NC_066579.1, read as the reverse complement.
CCCCACTGAGATATATCCTCGTGGATGACGGTTTCTTCCGTTTCCTCCCAACACATATATTGGGACGGATTTTCCTATTTGAGTTACATCCTCATTAGGACATGTCTTGATTCAGTCTGTCTTTTCGGATTATTCCCGAACTGGCTATTTGTCAAAAGTCTTGTGCTCCCCAGTGGGTTGTTCCCCAGCGGAGTAGTTTTGGTTTTCTACCTAACAGTCGGTAGTTGTAAATCCTATTTTCCTGCTCTCCGGCAGTTTGTGGTTTGTTATAAGCCCTATTTTGGTTTCCCGTGCGGAATTGTGATTTGTTATATCCCCACGCGGAGTTGTTGGTTTTCTACCCCGTATTCGGTAGATGTAAACCCTAATTTTTTGGTTATCCCCACCAGATTTTGGCCTCTGCCTACAAACCAGCAGCTGTAAGTCCTACCTTTGCGGTCTTCTACCTACTACCCGGTAGTTGTAAATCCTTTTTCTCACTCTGTTCCTCAGTAGAATTTGATTGGCCCTCTCCCTACAAACCAGCAGTCGTAAGTCCTATCTTTGCGGTTTTTCTACCTACGAACCGGTAGTCATAAACCCTGTTTTCTCCACTTGCAGAGTTAATTTTGTTGTTCATCCCAACCGATGACAATCCCCTCTTTGTGGTTATCTTCATTCAATACTTGATGTTGATCTTCCTTTCGCTTGGATAAGTTGCCTAGATAAGCACTTATATCCCTAGCAAGTCTTTTGTGGATAATTGCCGTATGCTAGCAATTTTATCCCCAGCGGGTCCTTTCACCTTTTGTCAGTGAATTGTGTTCCCCGGATCATTGATTTCCATCAATGCATTCCCAGCGAGTCTTCTTTCATTTACCCTCTTGTTGGTAATGTCTGTTTCTCCCTTTGATTGTTCATCATTATATACCTAGTTTGGTATCCCGATGCCTTTCTTTTCGGATTTTATCCTATAAACAACCTACAACCTGGTTAGGGATAATCTTCCATGCGAGGTTATTATTCACGTTTTGACGGCTATGAATAATATATCTCATGTACTCTTCAGTCGAAGCCTTTCGTGTTTCCCTGGTCGAGTAAGATTCGCTTTTTCCCTTTGCGGAATCGAATATTTCTTTGTTGTCGGATAATTGCCGGATGCTTGCAATTTATCCTTTGAGATTGTCTTTCATTTACCCGTATGCTTGGTATCGATTGTCTCTCTTTTTGGTTAGTCACCTATTATATACTTCGGTATCCCTGGTGTCTCTTCCTTTCGAGTATATTATTCACGGTCTGCCGGTAATGAATAATATGTCTCATGCGCTCTTTGGTTGGAGTCCTTTGTTGATCTTCCCCAGTCGAGTAAGATTCGTATTCCTTGTGGAATCGAATATCCATCCTATAAACAAGTCTGCTGTTCTAGCTTTCTTCAGGATGATGAGTGTTTTGGAACACAAACCAATTCACGTCTTCGGATCTTATCCTATAAACAACCTACAACCCGGTTCAGTATAATTTTCCATGCGAGTACATTATCTACATTTTGACGGCTATAGATAATACATCTCATGCACTCTCTTGCCGAACACTTTGTTTGTTTCCCCAATTGAGTAAGATTTGCATTCTTTACAGAATCAAATATCCATCCTATAAACAAGTTTGCTTTCGCTCTCTTCAGGATGATGAGTGTTTTGGAACACACACCAACTCACGCTTTGGTCGGTCACCTTTTACATACCTACAACCCGGTATCTTTGGTGTTCCTTCCTTTCTGCTCCCTTTTATGACCTCGGTCCCTTGTGGAGTTAGATTTTCCTGAGTTTATGTACCTTTTCCAGGTCTTTCTCAGATGTTTGGTTGATTGATATCTCTCACCCTTATACCGGTCTTAGATATTCTTTCTTCCTGAGCTTGTTACCCTTACACCGGTAACACCTCATTCTTTGGTACTTCCTCAGTGGAATTTCCTGTTGCTTCTCCCCAGGAGTCAGCTTGTGTCTTTCCAATGGATTTATTTTCCTTTGGAGTTCTTTTCCCCAGTGTGAGTCCTCCACTCCCCAGTGAGGTCTCCAGTCTGATTTTCTGTTTCCCTAATCAGAGTCGTGTCTTGTTCACGCTGTGTCAGTTTTGTTTTCCCCAACTTGAAGTCGTGTCCTGCTCACGCATTCTTTTTCTTTTACTATCCCCAACAAGAGTCTTGTTAGAATCTCTGTTCCTGGTGAGTGCATTACTCCGATGGATCGTCTTTTCTTCTGTGTGAATCATATTCCCCACAGAGTTTGTGTCTTTTGCATACATACATCTGCATCATGAGGTCTCTTAGGGACCAAAATTTGTCTCATTACTGTTATTTAAGCCCATTCTACCGCGTCGAGATGAAGATTTCTAAACTTCACTTCTCCGGCTAGAATGACCTTAAATAGGGGCATCTGTAAGACCCCAATTTTGTCCCCAAGATCCCTCATGGCCCATATCATATCATATCATGGCCTCAAGGATCATTGCATGCCCTAGCTTCCCTCCTAGTGGGTGGGTATCTTGTGAGTGTGGTTCTTGATCACCAAGCATGTATTGCATTTGTATGTCATTGCTTTTCATCTGTTTATTAACCAAAAGTACAAAAATATTGTCATCTAACCATGTTACTTGCAGATGAAGCCAATTAGGTCAAAATCAGTCAAAGTCAGTCATTGAGATAGATGGTGGCCATTCTTGCAGAATTTGGGCACCATGATCATTCATCAAGAGTTCATATGAGTTGTGACATCATTTTGAGTCAAGATATCAAGTGGTAGGGGCTTGGAATTCATCAGAACATGGTTCAGTCAAGCAAAACCCTAGCAAAGTCAACTGAAGTCAACCTTGGTCAACTGTGCATTTAATTAGTGATTTGATGGTGGGAATTGGTCTGAGAGGGCTCATTCATGTCCATATAAGCTCCATATAACATGTCAAACATCCCCAGTGAAGAAAATAAAGTCAGACAAGAAATTTCCAAAAATAGAAAGTTGACCTGTAATTGGAATTTGCCAAAAATGGAAACTTCTTCTCCCCAACATTACATCATCATACAAGCTTCAAATGAATTTTTTCCCAACATGAAAGTTGAAGATCTTGTTCTCCCATTTCCAAAAAGTCCAAGAACACCCAATTCCCATGAGCGGTTGGAAAGTTATGATCAAATCATTCTCAAAAATTTTTGAACTTCAAAAGGCCATAACTCTCAAACCATTTGGCCAAATTGAGTGAGGTTTTTTGCTACAAGTCCTATTTGATGTGCTCTATCCAAATTTGTCATCACAATTCATCAAAAACTTACCAATCAAAATGGCATTTTTAAAGTGGTTTGAATTAAATTAAGTGAGGTGAAAAATGGACTTTCAAAATAACTATTTCCAACCATTTCTACCATTGGCAAATGTTCAGAATTGGCATTTAGAGTTTGCCCAAAGCCCAAATTCGTGCATGTACATGCACCCCCATGCAAACTTGGTTGATTTTTAGCAAAGGGCAAAAACACTTCATTTAAGTTAATTCCAATTACCACTTCAATTAACCAACTAAAACACATGCTAAACAGACTATATATGTTTCATTTTCTTCTGAAAAGCCCTAGCAGCCACTATTCACAAACAGACCAAAACTCTTTTTCTCTCAAATTCTCATTTCTTCATTTTGAAACTTTTCTGAAAAATATTCAAAGAACACGAGCCAGGGTTGGTTGTTTCATAATCCACCATCATTTTGGAAGCATTTGTGAGCTTTATTTCTCAACTGTAAGCAAGGAATTGCAACTGTTCCATTGAAGCATATCCATGGCAGATCTTGATTGGGGTGGTTTCAAAGACTGTTGAGCTAAAACTCGTGCTCCATTCATCATCTGGAACTTGAAGCTTCATCTGTTTCAACAATACACGACCAAACAACATCTGTTTCAGCACTGTGCTTCCAAGTTGGTAGGATTTCGAATCCCTCATTTTTCAAAATCATGCTATGCCTTATGAAGATCTTGCCATGCTGAATATGATGAACTTTAAATCATTGAAAATGGTCGAGTATTGTAGAAGTTATGTTGAAATGAAATTTGATGTGTGAATGTATTTCTGCTCGATTCATCCTTGTTAGCTCGATTTAATGAAAATGGTTGTTGGAATATTGTTGTGCATTGTTTGCTGAGTGGAATAGTATGCTTGCTTTCCATTTCTGGGAGAAAATGTTTTCACGATTGTTGATGATGATGAATAGTAACAGTAAACCCTAATTTCCAAAAGTCCAGATCGTGTTTTGGCTGTAGCATTTTGTTTTGCATGAATTTCCTACTGTTCCATTGCCATGAGCCTGTAATCAGGTGCCACCTCCTTAAGTGAAACGGTGCGTTTCACTTAAGGGACTCCAATATTACCAAATTGCCACCGGTCGTTATTTAAATCATTAATTCATTTTATTTTTGCAATTTTTATTTCATTTGATACACCAAACTTCCAAAAATCATAAGTCAATCAATTTTGATCCAAATTTCATGGGATTTTTTGCAAAATGCTCATCTTGATCTCTTGTTTTTTATTTAGATTTTTCCAGATTTTTTGCATGAATGGATTTTAAATTGTGCTAGGGTTTGTCATATGTGTCCATTTTATGTATGTCTTGCCAAATCAATTGTGAAATGATGATACATTGTCCAATGCTTCCCAAATTTTTTGTGCTTAAACTAGACACATTGTCCAAGGCTTGTCCTAGTGGTCATGTTGCTCATGTTTAAGTTTGTTGTTTCAGGTTAAGAAACAAATGCTTCAAAGAGATCATTACAAATTGAATGAGCTTGATTGATTATCATGAACTAACTTGTTTGTTTTGTAGGTTGCTTGGCTCACATGCCTTGAGCTTTGTGCATTGCACATTTAACTGATTGTGTTGACTATTGATCTCTATCTCATTTTGATTTAACTTTGAGTTGTGTATTGATTCTGTTTGACTGGTTTCAGGTACCTTTAGTTGCTTAGTTCTTTAAGAACTTGCTTTGCTTTGCTTAATAGCAATTTGCATTGAGGTATAATTTCTTATCTTCATGTAGTCTGGAAGACCTGGCCTGTTACTTGGCCAGGCAACTGTCTGAAGTCCTCCTTAGGGGGCACTGCTTGTGTGTGTTTACATTTGTCCCAAGCAGGAAAAGTCCTTTGAATAAGGCAATTGGTAGAATCCAAGAGATATGCAACCTATCTCCTACTATTCTGTGTGTCACTCACCTTGCTCACACCACATGTGTTGATGCATAGTGAGTAAAAACCCAAGATCTATCGAGTCAATAACTTGTGGAGAGAGTTCCATCTTTCTGAACTCCCACACCTTCTGATATTCAAATGCTCTCCCTGGCCAGGGATAAGAGCAATGAGGCACACCCCTCATATCTTTTCATCTGCTTCACCTTAGCCCCTCAATGGCAAGGTTAAGAGCATCATTAACCCTATTCCAGTTGGCTTCAATGCCTAACCCTTTGTGTGAGCCTGATTGTTTGGTTATAGTGTGTGCTGAATGACTTTAATTGATTGATTGCTTACCTCATATATACATGTCTGCTTGCATGCTTTGTGCATTTATCATCAATTACTCATTAATGCATGATCATTTCATTTGTCTTTGTGACATATCTTTGTTGTTTGCCCATTGAGGACGATTGTAAGACCATCCATTGGCCATTGTTCCTATGATATGGAAGTGAGTATAAGACCATCTCATTGGCCACTCATCTTCTCTTTGCTTGATGCATTTGCATTTGTTGTATGTGAGGATGCAATTGTAAGTCCCTGCAAGTTGGCATTTGCTTTCCTATGATCATATGTTGGATATTGGTATAAGCCCAGACAGATTGGCATCCGGTATCCAAGTTTCGTTTTGTTTTAGGAGATTGGAATAAGTCCATCTATTGGCTTCCGACATCCTTGTTTCTTTGTTTAGGAGATTGGTGTAAATCCATCTATTGGTATCCGGTATCCGCTTTTGTTTGTGAGATTGGAGTAAGACCATTGAGTGGCATCCGGTATCATTTGTTTGCTTATTTTGCTATTGCTCATTGCCTATTCCAAAGGACACACTTGAATCATCTTCTATATGATCTCAAGAGGTGAACCTTCTAAGAAGTTTTACACTCCATCCTCATTCATGCATCCCCATTATGTCCTAAACCTTTTCACACTACTTTCAAAACTTGAAATAAATATTGTGCAAACATCTTCATGTTTTCAAATTAAAAACCTGGACCCCAAGTCCTTGACTTTTTCAAACTCCATTTCATAATACTTCTTTTGAATCAATCTTAATCATACTTTGACCCTACTTTCATAATCACAATCAATTAACTTCACCCATTCAATTGTTTTGGCTTTGTCCATTGTTAATCTTTTCACGCATTAGCCATAGGTTTCAATTATCATTGTGGTTGATGTAAACCTCACCTTATCCTTAGTGAGTCGACTATAAGACTTCCGTACTGAAAACAGGGTTAACCCCTCTAGTACGTCGAAGCTATCCTCGCATGGTGGATGTTGGTCTTGGTCGAGTTTTCTCCCATTGATAATGAAGAGCCTCAGTGCTATTGTTTAAAATTCAACTCACTAACTTTTGGAAATCTTTTAGCCGAACTACAGCGTTTTGATCCTTACCTTTGATGGGAGGTACGTAGGCAACGGGTTCATCCGTTCGAACACAAAAATAATTAACTTGTATATTCTTTTCTCATCATCCCAATCATGTTTGCACAATACTTATGTCATAACAAATAACAATTTTATACAACAAGTGTGAAAAGGGCTCCCTAGGAGTACCTAGGACGTGGTGGGTGCCTAACACCTTCCCATTGCGTAATTTACCCCTTACCCAGACTCTCTGATCTTTTTATTAGTTTTCTACGCGTAAAACTTCTTAGGCTTTTGTTCGCTTTTTAGCCAGTCCTTTGGATAAATAAAAGTGCGGTGGCGACTCGAATTCATTGTATGCTTTGCTTATGGTTTAATCAATAAATCATATAGCGACGAATACACCGCTACATCCATATGTTGTTAAGAGAGACTTTTTAGGCGGTGCTTTGATACTTACAACTATAGATGGGGAGGATTTCACTCGTCCTATGAATTCAGATGCAATCAAGAAATACATCGTCTAAAATAAAAACAGAATAGCTCGCTAAGTTGAAAATCCGAAAGGGCCACTTAGGCAAAAATGAGCGTCTCGGTGGATTGAAAACCCGAAAGGGCAGTCCAAGAAAAACTTAGAAACATGAAAAAAAATGAATATATATCCCGCTGGATTGAGTACCTCACCCTGGGGCAATGTAGGCAAAAATTAGGGATTTGGCAAGTAACTGTATCTTGGCAAGACTTTGTTCTACAAGCTGTCTTCTGTCAAAGATTCTCGCTCAGTCATCGTCAACTAAAGCTTCAAATACATTCAATTCGGAGTTGGTGGAGAAATGGTCATTATGTTCAATGTAGCCCTTTTTCCAATATATATCACCAATTTCAAATTTGTAAAGATCCATGGAGTCTCGCCATTTGCGAACTACCATTCCATCAAATAAACTTGAGCCTTTATCCAATTCTTTGCACTCTTATTTATTTCTGCTTAACAAATGTTTGCATGTTTTAATCGATAAATATCATTGTTTTAAACAAATAAAGTTTTTTATAAACTGTTTTTAAACAAAGTGAACATTCATAATGACTGAAAGGATAAATGGAACGCCTTCAGTGCTCTCCCAAGGATAGTACGATTTCCAAAAGGGTAAGACATTTGTTCATATTCTGGAGTCTTGGCCTTGATCTTTATAGAGATGTGTATACCTCTATCTCAAACATCCTCAACTCCCCAGGGAGTCTAAATCTAGCATTTGTGTTTTATCAATTATATGGTTGTCATTGATAACACTGAAATTTACCGTATTTTCGACTCCGATTTCACATGCATTCTAGTTGTTTTATTGTTATTTTGTTGTGTTATTGCTATGTTTTACTTTGTTTTCAGGTTTTTACTTTAATCGGAACCCCGATCGAGAAAAGGAGTGAAAAAGAGCTAAAAACCCTAAAATTCAGCATTTTGTACTTGTGGCCTACCCCATGGCTGGCGCCATAGACCCTGCCATGACGTGTCCAAGCTCAACTTCCCTCAACTGCCACGTTCCCCACTACTTCCACTAAGGCGCCTCAGATTGGCCTTGTGGCGGGCGCCATGGCCTTGTGGCGGGCGCCACAAGAGGAAACATTTTTCCTCCCATTTTCAAGTTGAAGGGCGTCCTTGTTATTTCCATCTTTTTACTTGCCTATAAATAGAAACTCGAAATCACTTTTACAATCATCCAAACTTAGAGCAGAGGCAAACTCAGGGCAACTTTATTTCACTTAGGCATATATTCAGTATTATAAAGTGGTAACCGCTTCGCATTGGAGTGTTACCACAATTCTGTAATCAAGTCTGTGATAGAGTCTGTAATTGAGTTTGGAGCACTTTGGAAGGAAGTTAATCCTGCCGCCATTTTCATTTCCGCTTTGCAATTTATTCAACCCTCCGATTGGAGCAGGTTTTTATTACTTGTCTTTATCTTATTTATTTTCTCGCACTCGCTTTAAATTATTTATTTTCTCGCACTCGCTTTAAATTATTTATTTTCTCGCACTCGCTTTAAATTATTTATTTCCTCGCACTTGCTTTAAATTATTTATTTCCTCACACTCGCTTTAAATTATTTATTTTCTCGCACTCGCTTTACTTTTATTTATTTCCTTGCACTCGCTTTACTTTTATTTATTTCCTCGCACTCGCTTTACTTTATTTATTTCCTCGCACTCGCTTTACTTCATTTATTTCTCGCACTCGCACTACTTTTATTTACTTTTCGCACTCGCACTACTTTTATTTAAATTAATGCACTTTTACTTTACCATGTCTAACTAAATCTATAAGGTTAGAATGTAAGAATCGTAATCGAACCGATAATCCATACAATTGTTCGTAGAAACACTTAAGGGCTATTTTAACTTTTAACTTAAGTTTTCCCGCACTTCAATTCCGTTGGGTAAGATCGAAAGTCGTCCAACGTCTATCTAAACTTAATTGTTTTTAACTATTTCAAAAACAGCAAGTGCTTTGTTTAGTTCATTAAGAGTTCTTAACTTAAGAAGAAAAGAGATTTTAAAACTATTTTCGGACGCGTTTATAAGTTTAGAGTTTGGTTCGTGAGAACCTCTTTTGGTTAAGAAATCCAGGTTATAATACTTTTCAATTTAGTCAAGATACTATATTTCTTAAAAATAGGTTTACTACTCTAACGCAATGCGCGCCTTTTTATAAGTGACAATAAGAGGGTTTGATTAGGGAGTACAACTCGGTTCTGAATACGCGAAAGCGACAATTCCTGTAAGTTAGTTCTTTTCAAAGTAGGAAACATTGCCCATAAGTAGTTCTATTAGCAAGTACTTGGATTATTAATTGATTATGTGAATTACGTTCGACCCTGTCTTTATTAATTAATCTTTATTCAACACTTTACTCTTCATTGCACACTCCAAAAACACCTATTTTGATTGCCTTTGATAAACACCATAACAATAGATAACAATAGATTGACACTTGGTCTCTGTGGATTCGACAATCTTTTATATTACTCTGACGCGTTCGTATACTTGCGAAACACCATATAACTAGATTTACCCAAAAACCAAGGAGAATCGATGTTCGAAGCTTGGGAGAGATATAAAGAGTTGTTACGAGCATGCCCACATCATGGTTTAGAAAATTGGTTAATCATTCAAACCTTCTATAATGGACTTCATTACAACACAAAGATGACCATCGACGCTGCCGCAGGTGGTGCTCTAATGAACAAACCTTATCCTGAAGCTAGTGCCCTCGTCGAAGATATGGCTCAAAACCACCAATCATGGGGAGTCGAACGAGCGATAGTTGAGAAGAAGGAAGCCCAAGGAGGAGTGCATGAACTAAGCTCTATAGACATGATGCAAGCTAAAATGGACTCATTAGCCCTTAAGGTCGAGCATATGTGCATAAACCCGAATACTGTAGCCGTAGTTTCGTCGGATTGTGAGATATGTGGAACCAAAGGACACCAATCTACAGAATGCAGTCTATTAAACGAAACCCACTCTGAGCAAGTGAACTACACCCAAGGGAACCCATATTCGAATACCTATAACCCTGGATGGAGGAATCACCCGAACTTCTCCTATAAAAACAATAACCCTATCCAAAATAATGCACATTCGAGACCGAGTTATCAAGCCCCAAGATCAAATCAACCTATGCAACCTGTGCCACCAAAGCGGAGCCTTGAGAAAATTATGAATTTTTTTATCACCGCTCAAACCCAACAAAACAAGGAGTTCATGAACCAAAACATTCATGTTAACGAATTGATTACTCAGTTAGGAACCAAGGTTGACCAAATAGTTACTCATACTAAGATGCTTGAAACCCAGATCTCTCAGGTAGCTTTAAACCAAGCCCCTCAGACTACACCTGGAGGACAATTCCCTGGACAACCTCAACAAAATCCGAGAGGACAAGCCAATGCCATCACCCTACGAAGTGGGAACGCTTATGATGAGCCACCAAACCCTAGATTGAGTGAACTCAAAACTTCTAAGGAATGTACCAAGCCCCCGGACGAAGTAAAGGAACCAGAGAATCTGAAAACTAGGAAGGTCGAGAGAAACGAGAAGAACCTAAAGATAAAACTTACGTACCACCCCCACCATATAAACCACCTATACCATACCCGCAAAGACTCAAACAAACCTAGATCAATAAACAATATCAAAAATTTATTAAAGTTATAGAAAAACTTCATGTAGAAATCCCTTTCACAAAAGCCATCACCCAAATACCTTCTTATGCAAAGTTTCTCAAAGACATCATTACCAACAAACGTAGACTTGACGATCCGAAGCCTTTGGAATGTAATGCTATTTCCGAGGACAAATTAGCGAAGAAAGATAAAGATCCTGGAAATTTCTCCATTCCTTGCCTATTGGGTAATCATGTCATCGAAAAAGCTTTTCTAGACTTAGGAGCTAGTGTGAGCCTAATGCCTTTAGCAGTTTGTGAGAGGTTAAACTTAGGAGAATTACAGCCCACTAAGATGTCACTTCAGTTAGCCGATAGATCTGTTAAATATCTGATAGGCATTTTAGAAGATGTTCCTGTTAGGATAGGTCAGTTATTTATCCCTACTGATTTTGTTGTCATGGACATTAAAGAGGACAATGATATACCAATCCTTCTAGGTAGACCATTCTTATTGACTGCAGGAGCCATAATAGATGTCAAGAAAGGAAAGTTGACATTTGAGGTAGGTGACGAGAAAATAAAATTTATACTTTCGAAATTTCTTATGGAACCTGTGATGGGAGACTCGTGTTATGCCTTAGATATCATTGATGAATGTGTTAGAGAATTAGAACAAAAAGAAATTATAAAAACAATTAAGTTACCATCAACTTTCATAAGGGAAGATGATGACTTTAAGAAACCCTACATCGATGATAACCTTTACGAATGTTTATCCCTTACTCCAGATCCCATGCCATGCCCTAAGAAACCAACCTTAGAACTTAAGGAACTGCCTAAGAACCTGAGATATGAGTTCCTCGATGAAGAGATGAACCGTCCAGTTATAGTTAGTGCTACCTTGAGCCAAGAGGAAACGAACCAACTTTTAGACGTTTTACGAAGATATCCCTCAGCCTTAGGATATAGTATCTCTGACCTGAAAGGTATAAGCCCATCCGTATGCATGCATCAGATTTCGCTCGAAGAAGATTCAAAACCCTCCAGGGAACATCAGAGAAGAATAAACCCTATAATGAGTGATGTTGTTAAAAAGGAAGTTCTTAAGTTACTTGAGGCAGGTATCATCTACCAGATCTGTGATAGTAAGTGGGTGAGCCCTGTGCATGTAGTACCTAAAAAGGGAGGCATCACAGTCGTGCAAAACGAAAAAGGCGAACATGTAGCAAAATGTTTAGAAGGAGGACGGCGGATGTGTATAGATTATAGAAAATAAAATAAAGCAACTAGGAAGGAATATTTCCCTTTACCATTTATAGACTAAATGTTGGAGCGTCTAGCCAGACACTCATACTTCTGTTATCTAGATGGATACTCTGGATTCTTCCAAATACCTATCCCCCCCGAAGATCAAGAAAAAACTACCTTTACATGCCCTTATGGAACTTTTGCCTACAGACGAATGCCATTCGGCCTCTGTAATACCCCAGCTACTTTCCAACGCTGCATGATGTCAATTTTTGCAGATTACCTAGATGGTATCATGGAAGTGTTTATGGATGATTTCTAGGTTTGCAGATTTGATTTCCACAATTGTTTTGCTAACCTTGAGAAAATCCTGGAGAGATGCGTGGAGGTGAACCTCGTGCTGAACTGGGAAAAATGTCATTTCATGGTAACCGAAGGAATAGTTTTAGGATATATAGTTTCCGAAAAAGGTATAGAGGTAGATAAATCTAAAATAGAAGTTATAGAAAACCTAAAACCACCAAAAACAATCAGAGAAGTCCGGAGCTTTCTTGGACACGCTGGATTCTACTGGCGTTTTATTAAGGACTTCTCCAGAATAACCAAACCTTTTAACTGGACTTTTAATGAAAGATGCTGAATTCATTTTTGATGAAAAATGTAATGACACATTTAATCTTTTAAAGCAAGCATTAGTATCGGCACCCATTATGAAACCACCCGATTGGTCAGAACCTTTTGAGATAATGTGCGATGCTAGTGATTATGCAGTTGGAGCCGTTCTAGGACAAAGGAAAGATAAAAAATTACATGCCATTTATTATGCCAGTAGAAACCTAGATGCTGCCCAACTTAACTACGCAACAACTGAAAAAGAATTACTCGTTGTAGTTTTCGCTATAGACAGATTTAGATGTTATCTAGTAGGAGCAAAAATTATAGTTTACACCAATCATGCTGCCATTCGTTACCTATTAAGTAAAAAAGATGCCAAGCCCAGGTTACTCTGATGGATTCTATTACTACAAGAGTTTGATTTAGATATAAGAGATAAAAAAGGCACTGAAAACGTAGTAGCCTATCACCTTTCTAGGCTAGAACATCTAAAACCAGAACTAGTACCCATAAATGATGATTTCGCCTACGATAGACTGATAGCTTGAGTAGAAACCATTGAGGATAATAACCTAGATCCTAATAAGCACCCCCAAAATTCCTTAGCAATAAGTAACGTACCGTCGTATGCAGACTTCATTAATTACCTAGCTGCTGATATAGCACCCCATGATCTTGATTACCACTGCAAGAAGAAATTCTTCCACGATGTGAGAAACTTCTATTGGGACGAACCGCTCCTTTTCAAAAGGGGTAAAGATGGCATTTTTCGCCGTTGCGTTCCAGAAGAAGAGGTAAATAGTATTATCGAGCATTGCCATTCTGCACCCTATGGTGGTAATGCGAGCATCTCTAAGACATACGCCAAGATTCTTCAAGCTGGCCTATTCTAGCCTACCATGTGGCATGATGTCTATGCTTGCATTGTCAAGTGTGATAGATGCCAACGCACTAGAAACATTTCAAGGCGTGATGAAATGCCTCTAAGAAACATTCAGGAAGTAGAACTCTTTGACGTATTGGGTATAGATTTCATGGGACCTTTCCCACCATCCTTAGGAAACAGGTATATCTTAGTAGCTGTGGACTATGTGTCTAAGTGGATTGAAGCTATAGGTGCGCCCACAAACGACACTAGAGTAGTAATCAAATTATTTAAAAACTATATATTCCCTAGATTTGGAACACCACGTTTAGTCATAAGCGATGGAGGATCACACTTTATATCGAGAATATTTGACAAACTTTTAAGAAAATATGGAGTTAGGCATAGAGTAGCAACACCATACCATCCACAGACTAGTGACCAAGTAGAAGTATCTAATAGGGAGATAAAACAAATCCTAGAGAAAACTGTTTCTATTTCTAGGAGAGACTGGTCTCAGAAGCTTCAAGAAGCATTATGGGCCTATAGAACCGCTTTCAAAACCCCTATAGGAACTACTCCTTACCAACTAGTTTATGGAAAATCTTGTCACTTATCGTTCGAATTAGAGCATAAGGCCTATTGGGCCATTAAAACTTTGAATTTAGACTACCTAGCCGCTGGAGAAAAGCGTACCCTAGACATTCATAAACTAGAAGAACTTAGGAAATTTGCCTACGAGAATGCAAAAATAGATAAAGAGAGGACAAAAGCCTATCACGACAAAAGAATAATAAAGAAAAATTTCAATATAGGCGATCCTATTCTCCTTTTCAACTCTAGGTTACGACTCTTCCCTGGAAAGCTACGTTCAAGATGGACTGGTCCTTACGAAGTATCCAAGATTCTGAGATCCGGAGCCGTGGAAATCAAGAACGAAACCTATAGTCCATTCATTGTAAATGGACAAAGACTGAAGCTCTACGAAGGAGGAGACATTCCAGCATACTACTCAAGCCACACCCTGATTGATCCACCAATTCCTACTACTACAGGTGTATAAATTCTAATTGTCAAGCTAATGACGTTAACCAAGCGCTGCGTGGGAGGCAACCCATGGTTTTTCTTTCATTTTACTTTTTCGCATTTATTTAATTTAATTTTTATTTTATTTTATCATATTTTGCATTGAGACTAAAATTTGAATGGTTTTCACTTTCAGGATCACTTGCTTAACTTTTACAGGGTGCAGGATTTCGATGACATGTACGTGGCCTATAGAGATAATGCTCAGAGAGAGCGCTACATCGCTCTGTATCAGCGCCCTATGGCACCCACACGTTATCTTGATCAGCACTGTATGGAGGCACTGGGTATCGAGCCGAGTATCCGATTCCTTAGCCACCAGCTTCATTTGGACGAGTTTGCTGATGACTTGAGTAACACCTACAGGAACCTGACATTGGAGTTCCTGAGTTCATTCGACTATGACCCATACTCTGGACCAGATGGGTATGCTGCTTTCAGGCTCTTTGGAGTTGAGTACTCCTTCAGCCAGAAAGAGTTCGGCGACTTACTGGGTTTCCAAACCACTCCCGATGCTATCCCGGAGACACCTATTGGATATTTTCTGGGTAAGGAGGTGGAGAAGTTTTGGAGTGATATATCAGGTGGCGGAAGCCAGGATCCATCTACGCATCTATCTCATGTTATACATAACCCTGCCTTCAGATACTTTCACATGATTTTGGCACATTCCTTCCTGGGAAGGCCGGATGCAGAGACACTATTGAGTGAAGAGGAGATCTTCCTATTATTTTGTGCATCCCAGTCTCGCCCAGTAGCATGTGGGAACTTCTTGTTATATAGTCTCAGCGGTATCTCCAGATCTACCGAAGGAGTCATCCATGTGGGCGGAATCATCATGCAGATTGCTGTCGCTTTAGGTCTGTCTCGCAAGCTGTTACATCTTCGGATCTACTGTGGGTACACTACCATGGACATCGACTTCTGTTTGACTAGAGGGTTGATGAGGAGAGCCTCTTTCCACCCATGTCAGTTCCGATTGCTGGTCGATAGCGAGGCTATCCATTATTTCACACTGCCAGATCCTATGATGACCAGTGTGCATGATCCAGCGAATTGGAGTTATGCTCTAGAGGGCCAGGGAGAGACCGTCGAGGAGCCGAGATCACCACCCATTGCTGAATACACGCCTACACCACCATCTCCCAGAATCACTATTTTCTCTAATAATCTTTCATTGCAGACCCCCGACATCCGCACTCAGATTGTTGAGTGTAGTAGAGAGATCGCAGAGCTTAGACTAGAGGTGGCTGACCTCACTTTACAAATGGGAGTGTCTGATCTCACCCATGCTACCGAAGCCGACTGTCTATATCAGGAGATCGCAAAGCTCAGGCAGGAAGTAGCCATGCTCCGTGGATCCACTCAGGAAGACGAGATCCCTACTATATGATCTTACCATTTCATCTTATTTTATCTTTTTTTTTATATATTTCTCGTATTTACATAACTCATTTTATATTATCGCATTTGTAATATTATATAAACTATGTCTATACATAAATATTTCTACTTTTATCTATATTTGTCTTATGTTTGTTTTATTTTCACTTTTTATTTTAGTTGTTTATTTATTTATTGGTCTAATATTTAATTTTTGTTTCATTTTTATTTTTATTTTTTACTTTTATAAAATTATGCAAGCCAAGGATACTAGGAAATCACAAGACAAATGCTATTCGGACCCCTCAAAGCCAAAAGACAAGAGAAGCCCAAACCAAAGGACCAAAATCCGGCCCAGCCATATTTTTTCTTGTGGCGCCTGCCATGGACCCTGTGGCGCCCGCCACAGCGTCTGTAAAAGGTCGGGGCAGAACCCCTTTCTTCACCATTTTCACACCTTACAACCTTCCAAACCTATTTTTTCACCTTGGAAAAACATCCTTGAACCCACAAAAAGCTCATAATTTTCTAATCACCACATCGTACAAATCATTTTTCCGATTTCCATTTCCATTTTCATCCGTCGGATTTCGTAAAAATCCAACCTTTTCACATTCCACTTCATCTTCTTCATCAGTTTTCAAGAGCTACACAAATGGAGTTTTATGGATTCATTCTTCGAGGAGGGAAACCGGGGGATAGACAAAGAAAAATTATCGAACGGTTTCAAAATCGGGAGATCCTCCCGACAAGGTATGTTGACGAAAACTGTCTCTACACTTTAGGCATCTATCATAGCATATTTCATTTATTAGATAACTTAGGTTTGCATAATTTCTTTTCCAACAAAGAACCCACATATGAGCGATTGAAAATTGAATTTTTGAGTTCCTTAATCTATATTGTCAACCCTAACATTGCTAACATAGTTGGTACTATCAGATTTAGAATGTTTGCTGTTGAATATGAATTTAGTACCGATGAACTAGCCAGCTTGTTAGGAATCCCTCATGGGGACGGTGTTATTTGTGAGGCCCCTTTGGATTCAGAATGGTCAGTTGAGGTATTTTCCTTCTGGGAGCGATTATCAAACACTTCCATAAACTCTTTTGAAGGAGTTCTTGCCTCAACTATCCACAACCCGACCATCAGAGTTTTTAGATATCTGTTGGCATGCACTATTCTTGGCCGGGAGAATCCAAATAAGGTTAATGCTAGAGAGCTTCTATTTTTACAAGGAAGTCTCACAAATAGACAAATTAATTCGGTCCCGTTCATGCTTGCTCATATGACTTTAACTTTGAATAAAGCGCAACCGATTTCTTTTGGTGGATTGATTACATCTATTGCTCGGGCACTTAACCTGAACAATAAGATGGCTACCCTAGACCCCTTACCTCCTCGCACAATTAACCTAAAATTTCTGAGAGACATGAAATTGTGCCGTTTGAGGAGAGAAGGAAGCTATATGCTTATGGTTCATGGTGTAGCCATCCCATCTGTTGTTTTACCGTGCACTAGACGTACAGATGTACGAGATGAAAGGAATTGGACCTACACTTTAGATGCTCCACCTGTTTTGGGTCCTCTTCCTCCTAACATTCCTGATGAGGCGGGATATGACACTGATGATGAATATGATCGGAGAGAGAGATCTCCTGTACCCCATGTGTCCCCCCATCATCCTTCACCACCACACACCGCACCATCTTCTTCTTCTGCGGATACCACTCCTGGCTTTTATATTATGGAGGAGATGTGGCGTGACCACATGGCTAGAGAGCAAAGGCGTGACGACCTACTCTCTACCATCCAACAACAGTTGGCAAATAACATGAGCTTCATGCAAGAGTCACAGTGGAGGACATACAGGTCCTACGATACTGTTCTACAGTCCCTGCAAACGATCACAGATACACAAGCCCGTTAACAACACCACCACCGTCAGCATATTGCTCTCATAGAAAACACTCGGGGTACCATTTTAGGTAACCTTCGAGAAGTGAGGACCGCTCAGGATGCCCTGCAGGCGAGGATGGATCAGAGAGACCGTCGTCGTACCCGATCCCGTCGTCCACCTCAGGATGGCGAAGGCACCAGTGGTCAGCAATAGGTTGTCAGGTAACTCTTCCCTTATCTTATTTCGAAACATTGGGGACAATGTTCGATTTAAGTGTGGGAGGAGACTCTATCGTCTTTTCTTTATTGTTTCTCTCGTCTTTCCTTTATCGCTTTTCTTTGCTGTTTTTAGATAGCTTGTTTATTTTTACTTTCCTTTTAGTTGTTAATTTTGCTTTTTAGTATAATGCATGAGCCTGACGAGTCACCAAATATAGTATATCTTTAGTGCAAATCTAATCTCCCCATACCTTTAGCCCCACCGAAATTTTTTGCAAAAGAAAACAGTGTTATTCCGAAAGTTTTCAGGTTTTAAAGACATGTTTTGAGTAAGGATGCCGTGACTTGGGAGAACTTTGCGAAACATCAATATTATTTTAGCACCATAGACTTCGTAAATATAGGAACCACTCCCGAAACCCCATATACCATGGCCTTAATCATCATTTCCGTATAAGTCCTCAGTAGTTTATCTCAGCAGTCAGCTCCGGCCTACGCATCCTCTACGTAGGGGACCGATGCAAATAAGTGAATGATCCAGCAAAACAAAATAAAATAAAATAAAAATAAAAGAAAGCAAAAAGGCAACTCCTGTATAGGTGACCCTCACAAAGTCATTTAAACCAAAAGAATTGTAAAAATTTGCTACAAAAAAAAAAAAAGAAAAAGAAAAACTTACCCACTGTTAGTTGGTTCAGAGGTATCTGGCACTAAACTCAGTAGGGCGGAATACGATCCGATCCCCCACAACTACAGTCTGGTCCAATAAAAGGGTTTACACATATTTATGTGCCAGAAACCCCATGCTCAGATCATAATCACTAACAGGCCACTCTACTATGAAGCATGTACGGTTAACGGGCTTAATGTGATTGCGCCTGAATGAAAAGGACACAAAAAGAGATGAAGAGGCAGGCCTAGGTATTGTGGGACAATATGGGTTGGTTAATATAGGAATAAAGTTAATGTCCGTATTTGCGGATTAGTGTCATCGTGATACCCTTAGTTCACTCAGTTAGTACCTATCACTGCATCCCGACTTGAACTTAGAATTTTTACCTGAAGCACTCGTTTACACAAATTTTCTTTTATGAGCTTTTTAATGTTTTGCTTGAGGACAAGCAAAGGTTTAAGTGTGGGAGAGTTTCATAACACTGAAATTTACCGTATTTTCGACTTAGATTTCACATGCATTCTAGTTGTTTTATTGTTATTTTGTTGTGTTATTGCTATGTTTTCCTTTGTTTTTAGGTTTTTACTTTAATCAGAGCCCCGATCGAGAAAAGGAGTGAAAAAGAGCTAAGAACCCTAAAATTCAGCATTTTGTACTTGTAGCCTACCCCATGGCTGGCGCCATAGACCCTGCCATGACGTGTCCAAGCTCAACTTCCGTCAACTGCCACGTTTCCCACTACTTCCACTAAGGCGCCTCAGATTGGCCTTGTGGCGGGCGCCATGGCCTTGTGGCGGGCGCCACAAGAGGAAAAGTTTTCCCTCCCATTTTCAAGTTGAAGGGCATCCTTGTCATTTCCATCTTTTTACTTGCCTATAAATAGAAACTCGAAATCACTTTTACAATCATCCAAACTTAGAGCAGAGGCAAACTCAGGGCAACTTTGTTTCACTTAGGCATATATTCAGTATTATAAAGTGGTAACCGCTTCGCATTGGAGTGTTATCACAATTGTGTAATCAAGTCCGTGATAGAGTCTGTAATCGAGTTTGGAGCACTTTGGAAGGAAGTTAATTCTGCCGCCATTTTCATTTCCGCTTTGCAATTTATTCAACCCTCCGATTGGAGCAGGTTTTTATTACTTGTCTTTATCTTATTTATTTTCTCGCACTCGCTTTAAATTATTTATTTTCTCGCACTCGCTTTAAATTATTTATTTTCTTGCACTCGCTTTAAATTATTTATCTCCTCGCACTCGCTTTAAATTATTTATTTCCTCGCACTCGCTTTAAATTATTTATTTCCTCGCACACGCTTTAAATTATTTATTTCCTCGCACTCGCTTTACTTTTATTTATTTCCTCGCACTCGCTTTAATTTTATTTATTTCCTCGCACTCGCTTTACTTTATTTATTTCCTCGCACTCGCTTTACTTCATTTATTTCTCGCACTCGCACTACTTTTATTTACTTTCCGCACTCGCACTACTTTTATTTAAATTAATGCCGTTTTACTTTACCATGTCTGTAACACCTCAAAATTTTCCCTCCTCATTCATGCATTCATTTAGCATTTCATATTGCATTTCATCATGTCAATCAGAATTAGCTTCAAGAAGCTTGAGCATCATCCGGGACACTTTGTGGGTTTATTCAAATGATCAGTCAACACAAGGAAGAGACTTGAGGTACTACCAACAGGACCAAATGGGGCCTATTCACCGTACAAATCGCCAAGCTGGAAGAAGCAAGAATCTGCTGCTGAGCTGTCATGCTCGCTAGGCGAGCAGATGCTTCGCCTAGCGAAAAGCACTGTCATGCTCGCTAGGCGAGCAAATCCTTCGCTAGGCGAAGGGCGCGTATTGCAGAACATAACAGAAAAGTTTTGGGCTTGAGCTGTCCTCTTTCAAAGCCCACAAGCTGCGAAATTTGGTCTATAAATACCAGAGTGGTCAATGAAATAAACCCTGAACACGGGCTGAATAGAAAAGACCAGAGACTGGAGAAAGAAACCTAGGAACTACTCTGCAGCGACCTTCAGGAAGCCCTGAGAAGTTCACTCCGCCTCACGCAAACCATAGTGTTACTTTGCAGATCCAGCCGTACCATTCAATCTTAGTCAGTCTCTCTCATCAGGTATGCCTTTGTTCCTATTACTTTACGTCTTGAATTTGAATACTATGAATGCATGAGGTAACATCAGGTTTTGCCCACGGGTTTACATTTGTGTATGAATATGTGAATAATGCCTTAAATGTTTTATAATTTCGTTTCTGAGATGAATGCCGTAGGGCCTGAAATCCTTAACATCGGACTGTTATCAATGAGAAACCCGAAACCCGCAGGCGCTCGCTAGCCGCTTCGCTAGGCGAGCATGCAGCGAAGCTTCGCTAAGCTTTCGCTAGGCGATGCAGGCGCGAATATGACAACATTCTCTCTTTTTGTTCTGTTTTGTTCTAACCTGTCTTTGTGTTGCCATGGCATTGTTTTCTCTTGATTTCATCCTGTTTGCCTAACCCTTTTTGCCGAGTTTTTGTGAGGACTCACATACTCTTGCAGGGATACCATCCGGAGGTTTATTCTGATTACTCGTATTGATTGATTTTCTTTGATGGTCTAGCTGGAGAGATCTCAGGGTTGCTAATCCTTTAATTGCTGTAACTTCGGATCTTTATCCGTGTGGTAATTTTTTCCCTTTCTCGTACTTTATCGCTTTCTTAGCTGGAAGACCTCGATAGGAGGCAATGTTTGAGCCCCTTGGTGGCATTTTACTTTAAGATACGTGTTTTGTGTGGTGTGATCGCTTCCCCATAGGACGCGAGGCTTCGGATAGTCTCCCGTCTGCATGCCAATTAAGGTAGCACTGTTCCTTCGCCTAGGACTTCCTTTTTGCATGCGCGTTCCTACAACGCAAACAAACCCTAAAACCCAAAGCAACACGTTTACACCTTCTACTACAGGCGAGTAAGTCTCCAAAGGTCGAGCATCCGGTAGATTGTGTAGTAACGTTGTTCGTCAAAATCCAATCCATAACCCCGTAGTTAGCCGAACTACGGCTTGCTCTGATTCTCAGGCCAGATGAGATACGTAGGCATAAGACGCGATGTCTTAGCGAGCACACATCCCCCAACCCATAGGTCAGCCGAGCTACGAAGACTCTAAATCTAATATTCAGATGAGATACGTATGCAGTGGATGCGACATCCGCGCGAGTCATTTTCATTTAACCCCCTTTTTTAGTAAATAACACATTAGATAAACCCACACCCTTTAGACAAGAACCACAAAAGTGGATCCCGTAAAGTACTACGGATGCGTAGGGGTGCTAATACCTTCCCTTCGCATAACCGACTCCCGAACCCAAGATTTGGTTGCGAGACCCCGTCTTGTCCTTTCCTTTTTCAGGTTTACTTCGAGCGTTTCCTTTCCCTCCTTTGGGATTAATAACGCACGGTGGCGACTCTTCTGTCATTTTCTTTCGCCGGTTGTTTTTTCGCGCACTGTATTTTTCAGGTTGCGACAGCTGGCGACTCTGTTGGGGAACAAGAAGTTGACCTCTTGCTGGTCCATCTTCCCTAAGCGAGTCCCTCCTAGCTTGTGTGATTTCTTGTTTATTTGGTGTTCATGCTTTTGTACATTTATTTACTTAGTTGCTTGCATTCATCTGCTATATCTGTTGGAGCTGTTGTTTGTTTGTTGGGATGGGATGTTCTACGAGAGATAAGCCCATTATCCAGGCTTGAGTGTACACACAGGCTTTAAAGTGGATGATCATGAGGCTTGCGTGGCATGTTGCTACGTTAAGTCGTTCGTGAAGAACCACACCCAGACGAGGTTTCTTTTGGATATATTATGTCCTACGGATGTTCCGTAACGACATGATGTTCCTTTAGAAATCGTCGACTCTGGTGACCATTTCCCGAGAACTCAGTCGAGGCCTCTCCTCCGAGACGTGATTATGTTAGCTCTGGTGGGCGCATTCTCGCTGATCAATCCGAGGACCCCGAGACTGGGAACTTGCTATTAGGATGTCCTGTTGAGGGGAGTCAGTGAAGGTCTTTTATCCCGTAATAATGCCAAACCTTCAGTGGTAAACGTGTTATTCGTGAATGAAGGGCTGAAGCTGACGAACTTCTGTTCTTAGAACCTACCAGTGAGGGGCGGGCTAAATTCAGGAAACCTTAACCTCCAACCAACCCGGTTTTCTGGAGCAGAGCTTTGATCTTGTATTATATTCCTCAGTGAATTTCTCTCCAGGCAGTGCAACCTGACAGATGTTCAAGCGGATCCATCAATGTTGATTGACATGCCTTTGCATTGCATAACATCATTTGCATATTTGCATCCAACATCTCATGCTTATTCATTTGCAGGGTATTCCCTTTCAAAACGGGGGTGCCTTAAAACTGAACAAGCAGTGCATCGCATACCATGCATATTAACCC
The DNA here is from genome assembly GCF_024323335.1 of Lathyrus oleraceus. Taxonomy (NCBI): domain Eukaryota; kingdom Viridiplantae; phylum Streptophyta; class Magnoliopsida; order Fabales; family Fabaceae; genus Lathyrus; species Lathyrus oleraceus. The sequence goes on along the minus strand of NC_066579.1, from coordinate 267,905,256 downwards.
TTGTCTGTTTTGCAGGTGTCACCGCAGTGTCTAATGTTTGTTCCCTGTATCAGGCAGTTATTGGTCCCAAGCGAGTCCACAGGTACCCGACAAAGGAAAATCGTCCACAACTAGCGATGGACCAAGTACAGAAAGAGCTGGCTGATATGCGTGAAAGGATGGATCAGTTCATGACATTGATGACTGGTATGGCAGAAGGCCAGGAAAAGCTGAGGGAATTGGTTGAGCAACCGAGACCCGATCCGGAGGTGGAGATGCCAAATGCTGAGGGAAACCCTGGTAACCCTGGGAACGCTGATAACCCTGTGAACACTGGTAACGCGGGTAACGCAAATGCTGATGGAAACCCGGGTAATGTTGGCAACACAGGGAATGTTGGAAATGGTATTGACGGAAGGTACAATGTGAATCAAGGAATTCGGATTAACGGGCGCCCCGTTATTGAAGATTATCAGTATGATCAATTTTCTTTGCACGACGAGGCCCTCGAGACCACTCGCCATATGGATGAGCTTGCTGAGAAGCTCAAATCTTTGGAGTCTCAAAATTCCTTAGGCTTTGATGTCACAAATCTTGGTCTGGTTCAGGGAGTAAGGATTCCTCACAAGTTCAAACCCCCTACTTTTGACAAATACAACGGGGCTTCTTGCCCACGCACTCATCTCCAATCTTATCTGGGAAGGTTGGGAGCTCACACGGAAGATGAAAAGCTGTGGATGTACTATTTTGAAGACAGTCTAACTGGAGCTTCTCGTGAATGGTATTCTCATTTGTCTCGTACTACCATCAAGAGCTGGAAAGACTTGGCAGAGGCTTTTGTCAAGCAATATCAATACAACTTGGACATGGCTCCAAATCGGACCTTGTTGCAAGGTATGTCTCAGACTGCCAAGGAAACCTTTAGAGAGTATGCTCAGCGTTGGAGACAGATTGTTGCGTCCGTCCAACCCCCTATGTCTGAAAGGGAAATGGCAGACATGTTCATGAACACTCTTCAAGGCAATTATATTGAGAGATTGGCTGCTTGCCCGTCAATCAGCTTTGCAGAGATAGTAATTGCTGGAGAAAGAATCGAGAGTCTGTTGAAGATGGGCCGAATTCAAGACAATAGTGCTTCCAACTCATCAGGTCCCAAGAGACCGTTTGCTGGTAACGGTCAGCGAAGAAAAGAAGGCGAGGCAAGCGTTGTGTATGCCGGCAAAGGCAGGGGTAGAGGACGCCCTAATTATTATCAAGATCAAGTGGCCGCAGTCAATATTCCAACACCTGTTCCTCAACCGCAATATCATCCGCAACAAAAACCCAGGTACAACAATCAACAACAAGGAGGTAATCCGGGGCAGCAGAGACACTATCAACAACGTCCAAGGCAGATGGACCGGGTCATCGAGCCAATCCCAATGCCTTATTCAGTATTACTTCCCAAGCTGATTGACATGAATCTGGTTACGTTGAGAACTCTGGCCCCACCAATCGATCCCAATAATTTGCCTAGGGGCTATGATGTCAACGCCAGATGTGCTTTTCACTCCAACGCACCTGGCCATACTACAGATAACTGCAAGGCTCTCCAGTTAAAGATACAAGATTTGAGAGATGCCCAGGCTATCAATTTTGCTCCGGTGCCTAATGTTATCCAGAACCCGATGCCGGCTCACGGCGGGCAGAGGATTAATGCTGTTGATAGTGGGGAAACTTTGAATTTGGTTTCTGATGTGACTAAGGTGAAGACTTCGCTATCAGTGGTTAAAGACCGACTTCTGAAAGGACAGATTTTCCCGGGCTGCGGGGAAGAATGCAGAAATTGTCAAGCTGCCGAAAACGGATGTGACAGTTTGAGAAGGGGTATTCAGCAACTGATAGATGAAGGTTGTCTTCAGTTCGATCAGGCCCGTCCAGTGAAGAATGATGTATCGACGGTGACGTTTTATTTCACTCCTGAAGAAATATATGTTCCCGAGAGACTCGCTCCGACAATAATATATTTCCCAGAAAGTACAGAACCAGCAGCGGTGAACATCGAAAGTCCGGCACCGGTTACAATTTACTCTGACAACCCTCAACCGACTTTGGTTAGTCCGATCACCATCACAATACCAGGACCCGTTCCGTATGAGAAAGACAGTGCTATCCCGTGGCACTATGGGGCTGATATCTACTGCCAGGGCAGAAAGTTAACGAAGAAGACATTGACATTGGCAGCTCCGCTATAGACAATGTTGGAGGGGTTGGTGGCTTCACCCGCAGCGGACGCCTATTTGCACCATCAACATTATGCGCGAATACTGAAGCTGAGGCAGCTGCCAAGGCTAAGGGGAAACAGATGGCCGCCGAAGAGGTTACTACTGAGGAAAATCCTCCTAAGACCGCATTCGAGAAGGAAGTGGATGAGTTTATGAGGATTATCAAGAAAAGTGACTACAAGGTAGTCGACCAGCTAAATCAGACACCTTCAAAGATCTCCATTCTCTCACTATTGCTGTGCTCTGAGGCGCACAGAGCAGCCTTGTTGAAAGTACTGAATATGGCCTATGTTCCACCGGAGATAACTGTTAACCAACTGGAGTCGGTAGTTTCCAATGTAAACGCTAGCCGGGGGCTAGGTTTCACCGATAATGACCTGACATCTGAGGGCAAGAATCACAACAAAGCCTTGCATATCACCATGGAGTGCAAAGGGGTGGTGCTTTCCCATGTTTTGGTTGATACAGGCTCTTCTCTGAATGTTCTTCCAAAGAAAGCCTTAACGAAGTTGGATTGCGATGACACCATCCTGAGGCCAAGTAACTTAGTTGTGAGGGCTTTTGATGGCTCTAAGATAGTTGTCTTTGGCGAACTTGAGTTGCTAGTTAAGATTGGACCGCAGGTATTCAAGAGTACCTTTTATGTGATGGATATCCAGCCTGCCTACAGCTGTCTGCTAGGTCGGCCTTGGATTCATGTTGCCGATGCTGTTACTTCTACCCTCCACCAGAAGCTCAAATATGAACTAGAAGGTCAGGTCGTCACTGTCTGTGGTGAAGAGGATATTTATGTTAGCCACCTGTCTACATTTAAGTATGTAGAGATGGACGGCGAGATGCACGAGATGCTATGTCAGGGCTTCGAAGCCATAAACATCAATAAGGTCACGCCCGAAGCTGTCTTTTCACCTGAGTTTGGGAAGGTCGGGACTTCTATCTCTTCATACAAGCAAGCTGTCGAAGTGGTTAAAGCTGGTAATGCCCAAGGCTGGGGCAAATTTGTGGAGCCAGTCATCAAAGAAGACAAGTTTGGATTGGGGTATGCTCTGGGATCTCAGAAGAATGAAATCGGTACTCTCTCCAGCGGGGGTTTGGTTTCTCCCCACATCGTCAATGCTGCAGATGAAGACAAGGCTGACAGCGACTGTGACTTAGATAGCTGGATTCGCCCGTGTGTCCCGGGAGAAAAGCTCGACAATTGGTCGTCTGAAAAAACCGTCCGGGTTACTCTACTGAAAGAGTGATTTTTATTGTTTTCCTTTGTTACGTGCGTAATAAAGTCTTACACTTTGCCCAAGGTGTAACGACTCATTTGTAGGGCCATCCATTCAGTTACATTTCGCAATTATTTTTATCATCAATAAAGGACGGCTTTTGCAAACAATTTTGTGTTCTCTTTCTTTCAATTATTTTTACTTTTACAAAAATGGCAATGTTTCTTTTTTCGTTTTTTTCTTTCTTTCCAAAAAAAAAACACCTCGTAAAACTGATCACCCGGATCTCACTGCTAACGGCACTGCTATGGCCAAGTATGACTTCGACAATCCTATCTATTAAGCCGAAGAAGGGGTTGAGGAAGATTGTGAATTTCCTGAAGGGTTAGCCAGATTGTTGAAACAGGAGGACCGAGCTATTACACCTTATCAGGAGGTGATTGAGACCGTCAACATCGGTACCGCAGACGACAAGAAAGAGATCAAGATCGGGGCAAGTCTACAGGCCGAGAGGAAAGACCGTTGATCATGTACTTGACTGTGTTAGAAAGGTCAATGGGTTGTGTGCTCGGTCAGCATGACGAGTCAGGTCGAAAAGAGCATGTAATATACTACCTTAGCAAAAGTTTACCGACCGTGAACAAAGATACTCATTGCTCGAGAAAACTTGCCGCGCTTTGGCATGGGCTGCTCGCCGACTAAGACAGTATATGTTGACTCACACGACTCTATTGATATCAAAAATGGATCTAGTCAAGTATATTTTTGAAAAGCCAGCACTTACCGGAAAGGGTACTAGGTGACAAATGATACTGACAGAGTATGACATCCAATACACTTCACAACAAGCCATCAAGGGAAGTGTCTTGTCAGACTATCTTGCAGAGCAACCGTTTGATGATTACCAACTTATGAGGTTTGACTTTCCTGATGAGGACATCATGTTTCTCAAATCGAAAGATTGAGAGGAACCACTCCCGGAGGAGGGGCCTAACCCTGAATCCAAATGGATTATGATGTTTGATGGGGCGGTCAACGTCAATGGTCGCAGAGTTGGTGCAGTGTTGATCACACCGGAGGGGGTTCATATGCCATTTTGTGCCAGAATAACTTTGCCCTGCACCAATAATGAAGCCGGACGAAGCAGAATGGGTCCGTTCTCGATACAATCAGCTAAGCCTAGTTGAGGAAAAGAGACTAGCAGCTATATGCCATGGCCATCTATATCAGAGACGGACGAAGAGAGCGTTTGATCAGAAAGTGCGCCCTCGAGAGTATCGAGTCGGTGAATTGGTACTCAAAAGAATTCTTCCTCCCAACACAGATCACAAGGGCAAATGGACACCGAACGACGAGGGTCCATACGTGGTTAAAAGAGTTTTCTCTGGCGGAGCTCTGATGCTAACAACCATGTTGACTTCCCGTCCCCTGTCAACTCAGACGCAGTAAAAAAAAAAATACTTCGCATAAAATAGACCCGCTGGACAGTAAAACGAATAGTCCAGGCAAAAAGGGGTATCCCGACGAAAAAAAAAAGAGAATAAAAGGGTTCAGGTAAAAGTTAGGGAATAAGCGAATGACTGTGATCTGAATTCATCAGTGTTATATCACCGTTTCATTCAATCCGGCAATCTTCGAAGGTTAAAGATCGACTAATCATCCACTTCGGAAAGCAAGATGAGCAGAGCGTCTTGAGGACATACGAGCCATAGCAGAGTCGAAACTTGGTGGGACCCCGTATCCCCATTGCCATTAGGATAGTTCTTTTTTATAGCGATCACCTCTTTTCAAGGATCAGCTTCCTGATACCCTCGCCTATTCCTGGCACAAATTTTCTCCCCAGTAAGAGTCGAATAATTCAGTTAAAAAGCCTCTTTATTTTTCATTTATCAGTTTGTTTGCAAAAATGTCCAAATTTTTGATAAAACATATTGCATATGAACATAATGGTGGCTTTTGCAGATGATTTGCACAAGAAAACATTTAAGATTACTTTGAATGTGCTTAATCCCGGACGGTGAATTCAAACCGAGTAATTCCCCCGGAACATACGTGTGTGTTTGCAGGTCACAGGAACCGGATGCCAAGTCATGAATCCTCATTCCCAAGCGGTTGACAAAGTCTCTCCTCAGTAGAGCATGTTCCTCAGTAGAGTATGTTCCCCAACAGAGTTGACAGTATCCAGACTGTCTATCCCCAGTAGAGTTGACAATATCCAGACTATATATCCCCAGCGGAGTTGACAGTGTCAGACTGTATCTTCCTAGCAACAGCGGAGTGGTTGCATAACCAACAGATGAGAGGGTGGTGTTCCCAGTGTTCATCTCATTCCCCAGCAGATTATTTTTAACAGATTTGTTAATCCCCAGCTTGAGGGCGATTAGCAAGTTCATATCCCCAGCAAAGGTCGTTTCCTACGACATTTCCCCAGGAAGTGTTTTCCCCACAGACTCTCCTCACAGAGCCTCGCCGAACAAAGTTTCCATAGTTGATACTCCCACCGCAAGGTCAACTTTTCAAAAAAGGCCGATTTATTTTCGGTGGCTCCCCGGTCCCGGCAGACGGATCGTTCCCCACAGAGCATTCAAGGATTGATACAGCGATCTGTTCCCTACCGGAGTTTGCTTCCCCAAGCAGATTTCTTTTTACACCATGCATAACATTTGCATTTGCATGCATATCATATCAAGCATACACATAAGCTGATAAACAGGTTCTTCAAAGCAGACTGAAGAATTACTTTACAACCAAGGTCATGAGATCCAGCCAGAGGATCAAGCGTGAGTGATCCAGCCTGAGGGTCGTTTTGAAGATTCAGCCTGAGAATCATTTTCAAGTGATCCAGCCTGAGGGTCATTTCGAAGATTCAGCCTGAGAATCGTTTTCCAGTGATCCGGCCTGAGGTTCATTTTGAAGATTCAGCCCGAGAGTCGTGTTCCAGTGATCCAGCCTGAGGGTCATTTCGAAGATTCAGCCTGAGAATCGTGTTCCAGTGTTCCAGCCTGAGGGACATTTCGAAGATTCAGCCTGAGAATCGTGTTCCAGTAAGCCAGCCTAAGGCTCAATTTGAAGAGTCCCCAGTGAAGTCGACTGCAAGCTTTATTTCCCCAGCAAGCCCAAGTCTAATTGAGGAGTCGTTACAACATGTTCTAGCCCGAAGAATATGTACGAAGCCCAAAAGTGGAATATTCTCGAAGCTGCATATCTAATATGAAGGTTGGGTGTGGATTTCGAAAGAGGGTCAACCAGCGCATGCCTCGGATGCGAGATCCTGATGATGGGAATTTATCATCAAAACAATCCAGATCTAGCCAGAAGATCGAAGTAGATTCAGCCAGAGAATCGAAACAAAGAAGATCTAGCCAGAAGATCGAAAATCGCAACAATTCAGATCTAGCCAGAAGATCGAAGTAGATTCAGCCAGAGAATCAAAGGAAATAGATTCAGCCAGAGAATCGAAACGAAGGAGATCTAGCCAGAAGATCGAAGAAGATCTAGCCAGAAGATCAAAATCGTATCCAGCCCGAGGATCAAAATTAATATCCAACCAGAGGACTAAATTGAGTATAGGTTCAGCTAGAGGACCGAAACTCCAGATTAAGCCAGAAGACTGATTCAGATTCGGCCAGAGGATCGGAAGAAACAGCTCAGTGTATTTCCGTGTTTTTGTGGTGTTCTCGGAGCGCAAATTTTCGGTCTGTCTTTGGTATTCAATCACAGCTCACCCCGTTTGTCTGATAAGCTGTTCACTTTCATCCTACTCGAGTTAGCTGATGATTGAATAGGGGCAGCTGTAACACCCCAAAATTTGCCCTCCTCATTCATGCATTCATTTAGCATTTCATATTGCATTTCATTATGTCAATCAGAATTAGCTCCAAGAAGCTTGAGCATCATTCGGGACACTTTGTGGGTTTATTCAAATGACCAGTCAACACAAGGAAGAGACTTGAGGTACTACCAACAGGACCAAATGGGGCCTATTCACCGTACAAATCGCCAAGCTGGAAGAAGCAAGAATCTGCTGCTGAGCTGTCATGCTCGCTAGGCGAGCAGATGCTTCGCCTAGCGAAGAGCACTGTCATGCTCGCTAGGCGAAGGGCGCGTATTGCAGAACATAACAGAAAAGTTTTGGGCTTGAGCTGTCCTCTTTCAAAGCCCACAAGCTGCAAAATTTGGTCTATAAATACCAGAGTGGTCAATGAAATAAACCCTGAACACTGGCTGAATAGAAAAGACCAGAGACTGGAGAAAGAAACCTAGGAACTACTCTGCAGCGACCTTCAGGCAGCCCTGAGAAGATCACTCCGCCTCACGCAAACCATAGTGTTACTTTGCAGATCCAGCCGTACCATTCAATCTTAGTCAGTCTCTCTCATCAGGTATGCCTTTGTTCCTATTACTTTACGCCTTGAATTTGAATACTATGAATGCATGAGGTTACATCAGGTTTTGCCCACGGGTTTACATTTGTGTATGAATATGTGAATAATGCCTTAAATGTTTAATAATTTCGTTTCTGAGATGAATGCCGTAGGGCCTGAAATCCTTAACATCGGACTGTTATCAATGAGAAACCCGAAACCCGCAGGCCCTCGCTAGCCGCTTCGCTAGGCGAGCACGCAGCGAAGCTTCGCTAAGCTTTCGCTAGGCGATGCAGGCGCGAATATGACAGCATTCGCTCTTTTTGTTCTGTTTTGTTCTAACCTGTCTTTGTGTTGCCATGGCATTGTTTTCTCTTGATTTCATCCTGTTTGCCTAACCCCTTTTGCCGAGTTTTTGTGAGGACTCACATACTCTTGCAGGGATACCATCCGGAGGTTTATTCTGATTACTCGTATTGACTGATTTTCTTTGATGGTCTAGCTGAAGAGATCTCAGGGTTGCTAATCCTTTAATTGCTGTAACTTCGGATCTTTATCCGTGTGGTAATTTTTTCCCTTTCTCGTACTTTATCGCTTTCTTAGCTGGAAGACCTCGATAGGAGGCAATGTTTGAGCCCCTTGGTGGCATTTTACTTTAAGATACGTGTTTTGTGTGGTGTGATCGCTTCCCCATAGGACGCGAGGCTTCGGATAGTCTCCCGTCTGCATGCCAATTAAGGTAGCACTGTTCCTTCGCCTAGGACTTCCTTTTTGCATGCGCGTTCCTACAACGCTAACAAACCCTAAAACCCAAAGCAACACGTTTACTCCTTCTACTACAGGCGAGTAAGTCTCCAAAGGTCGAGCATCCGGTAGATTGTGTAGTAACGTTGTTCGTCCAAAACCCAATCCATAACCCCGTAGTTAGCCGAACTACGGCTTGCTCTGATTCTCAGGCCAGATGAGATACGTAGGCATAAGACGCGATGTCTTAGCGAGAACACATCCCCCAACCCATAGGTCAGCCAAGCTACGAAGACTCTGATTCTCATATTCAGATGAGATACGTATGCAGTGGATGTGACATCCGCGCGAGTCATTTTCATTTAACCCCCTTTTTTAGTAAATAACACATTAGATAAACCTACACCCTTTAGACAAGAACCACAAAAGTGGATCCCGTAGAGTACTACGGATGCGTAGGGGTGCTAATACCTTCCCTTCGCATAACCGACTCCCGAACCCAAGATTTGGTTGCGAGACCCCGTCTTGTCCTTTCCTTTTTCAGGTTTACTTCGAGCGTTTTCTTTCCCTCCTTTGGGATGAATAACGCACGGTGGCGACTCTTCTGTCATTTTCTTTCGCCGGTTGTTTTTTCGCGCACTGTATTTTTCAGGTTGCGACAATGTCTAACTAAATCCATAAGGTTAGAATGTAAGAATCGTAATCGAAACGATAATCCGTACAATTGTTCGTAGGAACACTTAAGGGCTATTTTAACTTTCAACTTAAGTTTTCCCGCACTTCAATTCCGTTGGGTAAGATCGAAAGTCGTCCAACGTCTATCTAAACTTATTTGTTTTTAACTATTTCAAAAACAGCGAAAGCGCTTTGTTTAGTTCATTAGGAGTTTTTAACTTAAGAAGAAAAGAGATTTTAAAACTATTTTCAGACGCGTTTATAAGTTTAGAGTCTGGTTCGTGAGAACCTCTTTTGGTTAAGAAATCCAGGTTATAATACTTTTCAACTTAGTCAAGATATTATATTTCTTAAAAATAGGTTTACTACTCTAACGCAATGCGCGCCTTTTTATAAGTGACAATAAGAGGGTTTGATTAGGGAGTACAACTCGGTTCTGAATACGCGAAAGCGACAGTTCCTATTAAATTAGTTCTTTTCAAAGTAGGAAACATTGCCCATAAGTAGTTCTATTAGCAAGTACTTGGATTATTAATTGATTACGTGAATTACGTTCGACCCTGTCTTTATTAATTAATCTTTATTCAACACTTTACTCTTCATTGCACACTCCAAAAACACCTATTCTGATTGCCTTTGATAAACACCATAACAATAGATAACGATAGATTGACACTTGATCTCTGTGGATTCGACAATCTTTTATATTACTCTGACGCGTTCGTATACTTGCGAAACACCGCATCAGTCATCCCTTGAGTGGACTGACCTAAAATCCCTTATAAATTGATAAAAGTTGATATGCTATATATTCATGAAGAAGTTGGTCTTCCCCCAGCGTAAATGGGAATCTCCAGCAGAGTGAGCAGGATTTCCCAGCATGAGTAGAAGTCCTCAACAGATTGAGCATGTGCTCCCTGCATGGCTATCTTTCAGATATCTCCTTAGTAGTATTTGCCTAGAGCAGTTGGTGAAGGGTTTATTCCAGTTTTGATCCCTAGCATGGCGCGTGTTGATGGAAAATTCAGCCAAGACAGTTCCCCCGGAGATACTTGTAGTTATCCCCAGCAGGTTGGCTTGCAGTCTTTCCTCAGAAGGTTTGCTTACAACTCATCCTCAGTAGGGTTGCTCACAGCGGACTATTCCTGGTTGGATTGCCTGCAGTCTATCCCCAATGGAGTTGCTTGATCAGAGCCTGATAATTTGTTTTCCCTCCTTATTGGAAAGTTTCTTCCAAGTAGAGCTGGTGGTGAAGATGTTGTTTCCTTCCCCAGCGGAGCAGTGGTTCCCTCTCCTCCTAGCAAAGACATTTATCCAGCAGATAGGAAGAAGTATGTTGATTATTAGAACTCCTGTTTGGTAGTTGTTCCCCACAGAGTTTCGTACCATCCATTGATAAGTTCCCCGGTAGAGTTTCTCCTGTGCCAGATCTTATCCGTGTTGGATTCCCCAGTAGAGTATCCTCTACGATGGATCTTTTGTCTGTTCAACAGCAAATCCCTGGTGGTGACGCTGTATGTTCCCCAACTGACTTTGCCTGATCCTAGTTTAAAATTGGTGTCCCCTTCGAGTGGAAGACATTTTCCAGTATTGAGGAATTTTGAGGAAGATGTGTTGTTTCCTTCCCCAGCGGAGCAATTTGTTCCTTCTCCCGGTAGCAGAGATGTTTCTTCAGCGGTTAGAAGAGAATGCTTGATTGATATGGTTTTGTTTGGTGGTTGTTCCCCACAGAATTTCATATTATTGCCTGATAAGATTCCTCAAGTAGATTTCTTCTATGTCAGATCTTATTGATATCTCTGCATATTCTCGCGAAATTGTTGGAAGATCCCCGACAGTTGATAGTTGTGACCTTTTGCTGATCCCCAACAGCGGTCTATGATCCTCAGCGGTGGTCTTTGTCTCCGGCAGTGATTGGTGTTTCCCAGTATTTGATGCTCCCTACCAGATTGGATTTCTCCTGTGGGCCCGACTTTTCTCTTTTGAGATGTTATACCGGATGTCCGTCCATTGATTCTTAGACCTGTTTGTGTTAGATATGTCTGTTTGTCAGCAGTAATCAAACATAAACAATGTATATACATGCATAATCGTAGCATTCAGATATTCATGTTGCATTCTTTGCCATATATCTTTGCTTGTTATCTCCTGCTATTGGTGAAATGTTCTTCCCTAAGCAGATGTTTGTGTCTGATCTCTCCATATAGAGTCAACCTTATAGGCAGAAAGTGTCTATCTTTCCTTCTTTATTCCCCACTGAGTTATGTCCTCGTGGATGATTATTGTTTAAGTTTCCTCCCTAAATATGTATTGGGATGTAATTTCTCCCCAGAGTTATATCCTCATCGGGTTGAGTCTTGTTTCATTGTGTCTTTTTGGTTTGTTTCTGGATTAACTCCCTTGTTACTCCCCTGCAGTTCCCTGTGGTTCGGTTGTCCAATTACTCAGTAACCAGTAATTGTCCATCTTCCCCAGTGGATATTTCTGTGGCCTTCTACCCAGTTGTAAGACCCCAATTTTTACCCTAAGATCCCTCATGGCATCATAACATGGCATTTGCATAGCCTCAAGGATCATAAGCATCTTGGTTCCCTTTGCCTTTGGGTGGGATCCCTTGTGAGTGGTTTGAGATCACCAAGCATACTTGAATTGTATATTATTGCTTTTCTCATTTTATTCACTAACCAAAAGCACAAAAATATGTCACTAAAATCTTTTGTGGTAGCTTGAGCAGTCATAAGGTTAAAAGCTCCTAGGAGATCCTATGTGCATTGACATGGTCAACAGAAGATGAAAGCAAGAATGGCAATGAGGTTTGTGGTCCCATTATTTTGATCAAAGCAAATCAAAGGGCTTGAGGTTTGTTTCCCAAGGAAACCCAGATTGATCTGTTCATCAACCATGCCTTGCTCATGAAGCAACCTCAGCCCATGGTAAAATACAATCAAGGGAAGTTCTTTAATTCATAATTTCATGCATATTTGAACTTATTTTAGTATCCTCAATCATCAATTCATCAAGATATGAGGTGTGGACTTGAGAAGTTGATCAATCAATTCATCTGACTATTTTGAAATGCACTGAGACCTAACTTTTTATGTGTTGGTAAAATGGAGATGACCTCAAGAGAAACAATGTTCTTAAAGACCAGATGAACAACTTTCATGTTCATCAAAATTTGATTTGAAGCTTGGAAGGTCATCATCAACTCCAAGACATTATAGGTCATTTTGACTGAAACCCTAATTTTGGGTCAACTTCCCAAGGACATAACTACTTCATTTTTCATGATTTTGATGTGGGACTTAATGCATTGGAAAGCTTAATGTGTCTACCTCAAATGTTATGTTCAGCAAAATTGCAAAATCTCAAAATAAATACATGTGATAATGCAAAACATTATAGGTCACTTTGGACCAAATGCATTGAAATGTGAAAAAAGTCCAACTTCAAGTGCCCCTAACTTCTTCATTAAAAATCCAAATTAAGAAAAATTTAAGTCGAAATTGTTTGCCTTGAAACGATATACAACTTTCATGTTGAAGATTTTATCATTTGGAGCTTGCATCATTGAGAAAGAAGGGCTTGAACATTGGCCAATTTTTGAAACTTCACATATGAATGTTTTGCACCTTACACTTCAAGCTAAATTTTCATTAATTTCCAAGGCCCAAATGGAGTTTTGATCAACATAGCATTTGTTCCTTATGCAACAAGCTTTCCAACCATTACCCATAAGGCTATGTTTCAAATTTGGAAATGCCACTTTCGAAGAGGAGAAAGATTAGGTGCATTTTTGGAAACCAATTGAAAACACCTTGCATGAGCTGATTACATCTATTTTGCACGTCCATTTCATTCAATTATGATCTCAGCTGGCCAAATCAAGTGGAATTAGGCCCTCCATGCGCCAGTACAGGCCCATGCATGTAGGCCCTTTCCATTCATGCAAATTTGAAATCATGCATTCAACATTGCCTTGCCTATAAATACATTGCATTGGACCTTCATTTCACTAACCTTAAGGAGCCTTACATGCTGTGCAACTGAAATCCCACCCTCACACCAAAGGAACTCTCTCTTTTCTCTCAAAATTTCAGATCTAGAATTCAGTTTCCTTGACTGTTTTCTTAGATCTAAAAGTTCCTAGACCTCTTCACCTTGATCCATTGAGGTTTCTGTTTGCAACGGAACCCAAGGATCTTGACGCAATTCCTCACAATTCAAAGGTTTTCCTCAACTGCATTTTGCTTCGAACCAGCTCATATATTGTTCCATTTGCTTTGCTATTGTGTGATCTGAAGTCCTCTGCATAGGGGCAACATTATTGTGCTTTCAATTTTTGAAAATCATTGAGTTCACTTGAACACCATAGAATTTCCACCTCTGATTTCTCTCAATCTAGAAATCTATAGTGGAATTAAATGGCACAAGGGTGATGTACATCACCCCAGCTTTCGAACGGTACCCGGATCGTGCATTTTGGTTGATGTTTTAATTTCTGCAAATTCTGGTTTGGCCAGAGGTTGGCCGGAGAAGACGGTGGCGCTGGCCACCGTCTGGTCTCCAGATCAAATCTGGACCGTGCATTTATGTTTCCAGATCAGATCTCATCCACTCAATGTTATGACCTTTTAATAGGCAGCGTGTTTTGCATTGACTTGGATGTATGGTGGATGCGCGCTCAGGAGCCATGTGATGTGCCAGCTCAATTAATGAGCTATCATCCAACGCTCTGTGTTTTTTCTCATTTTTTAATTTCTGATTTTATTTTATTTTATTTCTTTTAAATCCATTTTATTTCTAAAATTCATATCTCCTTCATTATTGGTCTAAAAATTATAAGACCAATTGCATTATTTCTCTTTTAATTTCTAGTTTCCAAAAATGATTTTTAATATTTTTTATTTTATCATTTGATATTTTTTTATGAATTTTCTATTTTCTGGTTATTTTTAATTCATTTTAAATAGTTTTTGATATTAAAAAAATAAAAAAATATTTTCTCAACCTCTTTGAATGATGATGGATCTATGAAAAATATTATCATCAATTTATTAATTGATTTGAGATTTATTTGAGATTTTAGTTCAATTAGGTTAAATTTATGCATTTTTAATTGATTTAAAATAGTTTCTGACTTTTAAAAATGCTGAATTTTTTTTGTCAAACTTTGTTTGACCTTGTTGAACTTGGGATAATTCACTTGGACTTTTCAAAGTTGATTTGAAGTGAATTTGAAGTTTGACCTTTCTTTATTATTTTAATTCAAGTTTTATTTTAAATATTAAAAATGTCAAAAATATTTTATTTGTTTCTTGACTTCTAATCTTCATTTTGCTTCTATTTTCTATTGTTTGACCTTGATCTTCTCTATCTTTGGTCATAGCTTGTTGATTATCTCATTTCATTTTATTTAATGCACTTTAATTCTTCATCTTATTCTCCTCCTTCTTCTTTTTTCTTTTTTGATCAATGAGTTAAAGATTGGTGGTTAGCATTGATTAGGGAGGTTTAATGTTCCTTGATTCAAATCTAATTCATCTTGATCATGGATAAAGTGAATGGCTTTGCATTAAGGATAAATTGCTTTCTAAATCATGCAAAGGACCTAAATCAATACAAGATCATTTCTCATCTTCTTTTTGGCATAGCAAGTTGTTGGAGTTTGATTCACTAATAAAGACCTTTTACTTGTGTTGTTGCCTATACTATTATTGACCGGCCTCAGATAGTTGTGAATTCTACATAAGTCCAATTACGATTGCTTAACATAGCGCTAAATTTGCCTTATTGCACACTAACTATTAACACTAACCATTAACCATTAACACTAACCATTAACCATTAACATTTAATTCTTGCTCTTTACATTTATGCAATTTACTATTCTTGTATATATTTCATTTGCTTTTCCCCCTTTGCTCACTTGAGCACATGTTTATGTTAATGCAATTTGCCTTTTGCTCACTTGAGCACATAATTGTGTATATATTATTGTGCTTGTGTTTTGTTTTTATTGTTGTGGACCAAATGCAAAGAAATGGACAAATGGACTTAGTTTCTAGGACATTCCCTATGCAAATTGGAGTAAAAGGACCTTAATGTTGAAGATGGATTAGAAGGACCAAATCTCTAAACTCACTCTTATCCATTCTTAATTTGCTTCATAAAACTCTTTGATGTGTGTGCTTTTGTGCTAGGGGAGTCTATGAGAATTCAACTTGAAGAACCATTGCCATGTCCATCCAAATGGGAAAGATACAAGAAGCATTGGGGATCTTCTAAAGTGCTTGTTTGATTATGTTGATTGCTTGAGCTTATTACTTATTTTGCTTGCATATTCCAAAGGATGGGAGCTAATTGGATCATCAATATGATCTCAATAGAGGAACTCCATTTGTGGTCTTGTTTCTTATCCCTTATCTCTTGTATGATTAGGACTTTAGCCATTCTTCTTCTTCCCTCCACTCTAACCCAAGCCAAAACTTTTGTGCAAACATTAACACTTGTTTTCAAACATTAGAAACCTAAGCATTGTGCTTTTGATTTTCAAACCTTCTTTTCATAACACTTATTTTGAATTGAACTTTTAAGTCAACTTTGACCATACTTTCTAAATACTTTTCATTGGTAAATATCACTCATTCAAATACTTTTTTGTGGTTTCAATGGCCACTCTCTTAATCAAAAACTTTTTCATAACCTTTAGCTATTAGGTTTGAGTTATCCTTGAGGTAGATATAATACTCCCCTATATCCTTAGGGATGGACAATAAGTCTTCCATGCTTATTATAGGGTTAACCCCTCACTAGCATGTTGAAGCTATCCTCACATGGTGGATTTGTGGTTTTAGGTTGAGTTTTCTCCCTTGGATAACAAAAGACCTTAAGGCTTTTGGACCAATCAATTCACCAACTCATTTTGAGATTTTTACCCCGAACTACGAGGTTTTGATCCTAATCTTTTTTAAGATGGTACGTGGGCAATGGGTTTATCCATCAAAACAAATTGTAAATAAACTTATATATTCTCTTCTCATCTCTTCAATCATGTTTGCACAAATAAATATTCACAAAATACCAACCTTACAACAAATGTGAAAAGGGCTCCCTAGGAGTACCTAGGATGTGTTGGGTGCTTAAAACCTTCTCATTGCATAACCAACCCCCTTACCCCGATCTCTGACATTTTTACTAGTTTTTGATTCGATAAAACTTTTAGGTTTTTGTTCGCTTTCTAACCATTCCTTTGGATAAATAGAAGTGCGGTGGCGACTCGACTTGTATGGTTTACCTTAGATATAGTCAATATCTCTAATGGTAACGAATACCCCGCTACAGAAAAGTGGCGACTCTGCTGGGGACATTTGCCTAGTGGGTTTTGCCTACTTTTCATATTTGTTGTATTGTTGTATATTATTTTGTGACATATTTTTGTGCAATTTGGGATTACTGTATTGTATTTAATGATTGAATTGCTTGAATATTAATTCCTTGTATGCTTGGTGATCTTTGTGAGATGAGTTCTATACCCGAACTCGAGTGCACTTAGGATAGGAGAATGGTATAGTCTTGTTGACTTGTGTGGAGTTATTCCTTAGCAAGTTGACTTACAAGCCCATTCACTTGGTGGAGGTCATGCTTGGATCAATAATATCACACAAGTAGTTGTGGTTAGACATTACTCTTTCCAATATAGACCTTAGAAGCCAAGGACCTTAGTTTACCAAGCCCATCTTGGCCTATTCTTAGGATGTAGTGCGAAAGTCGTTCAAGTGTAAGATTTGATACGATTGTTACGCGATAGTACACTCATAAGAGTCTCTCTTGAGAATATTTTTGGAATACGAGTAGTTGTTTATCCGATAATATCTGAAAGATGGAAGGTTTAAACCCTAGTACACTCCTTTTGGGTGGTTCTTAACTGAGACTTCATGCTCGTGACTTGCAACAAACCCTTGATTCATGGTTGATCCATTCTTGTATCCTTAATATCAATGGAACTTGGGTGTTGATAAGGTGAAAACCATAATCCACCAAAATGGATGATTGATATTAAGGATAACATGATCTATCCCATGACCTTTGTTTGGTGTGCTTTGCTTGATCCTTGAGTGTGATTGTTGCATCCATGCATTCATGCACCCATTCACATCCATACCATCAATAATAAGAAATTTTTCAAGGAACTTAAGAGGTCTATTTGCAAATTTTCAGACATGGAAAGACAAAGAAGGAATACAAAGAAG
This sequence comes from Lathyrus oleraceus, assembly GCF_024323335.1. Taxonomy (NCBI): domain Eukaryota; kingdom Viridiplantae; phylum Streptophyta; class Magnoliopsida; order Fabales; family Fabaceae; genus Lathyrus; species Lathyrus oleraceus. The sequence continues at coordinate 267,887,764 of NC_066579.1, read as the reverse complement.
TACAGTTTCATACAACGCGACTTGAAAGAGCTAAGGAATTTGACATCCTATGTACTAGATCCCTTGGGTTTCAAGGCTCGTTTTGGGAAGCTTCTATCTATTTTGACTACTCAAGTGGACGAAGGATTGATGAGTGTATTGGTGTAGTTCTATGATCCCTTGTACCGTTTCTTCACATTTCCGGATTTTCAGCTTTTGCCCACGCTTGAGGAGTATGCCTACCTTGTGGGTATCCCTATTCTAGACCAGTTGCCGTTCAGTGGCTTAGAGAGTGTTCCTACTTCTCAAGAGATAGTTGATATGTTGCATATAGATGAATCTCTGGTTGGTGCTTATATGACTACCAAAGGTGGAATTCAAGGTCTTCCTTCTGAGTTCCTCATTGCTCAAGCTACTGTGTATGGGAAGGCCATGGGTGAGGACGCCTTTGAGGCCATATTTGTACTTCTCGTCTATGGGCTAGTGTTATTCCCCAACATCGACAAGTTTGTGGATGTGAACGCTATTAGGATTTTCTCTACTCTTAATCCCGTTTTGACTCTGTTGGGTGACACTTACTTTTCTTTGCATATGAGGAATGCAAAGGGTGGTGGTACCATTGTGTGCTGTTTGCCTCTGTTGTACAATTGGTTTATTTCGCACTTGCCGCAGACGGTTTCCTTCAAGGAGAATAAAGGATGTCTACGGTGGTCCACGAGACTTATGTCTCTCACTAATGATGATATCTTTTGGTACAACCGTGTATATGATGTTGTGCAGATCATTGACTCTTATGGTGAATTCTCCAACGTGCCTCTTCTATGTACATGTGGTGGGATTAACTACAACCCTATTTTGGCACGTCGTCAACTTGGGTTCCCCCTAAAGGATAAACCTAATAACATTCTGTTAGAGGGTGTGTTCTTTTAGGAGGGTAAAGATCCCTAAGGCTTGAAGGGCAGGATGGTCCGCGCTTGGCGCAAGATCCATAGGAAAGGAAGGAAGGAGCTAGGTCTAAAGAACTGTATCGCTTTGGAGCCTTATACTTCTTAGGTTAGGAGGAGAGCTTTCGAGTACCTCATGCCTTACGAGTATCCAAGACCTACACCGTTGGTTGTGGCTGGGCCTTCAACCCTCCCTGATCAAGGAGTAGAGGAGTTGAGAGACAAAGACCGTTCGCGTGCTTGGATCCGTGAACGAGAAGAGTTACTTCGGCAGATCAAGGAGAAGGATGCTTTGATAGAGTTCCTTGAGCACCAGGTTATAGATGATCCTGATGATGCATGGACTTCTCTACTTCCTCAGTCTTCTAAGTTTTGGAAGAGGAAGTATGATCGACTCGCCAAAGAGAAGGCAGATATGGAGGCAGCCTACGAGAGGGAGGTGAAAAGGCTTCGTGCATCTTATCTTCCTGTGTCCAGAGCTTTAGATGATTGCTTCTCGGGATCCATAGGATGATCATTTTCCTTCTCTCTTGTATTGAATTTGGTTACCAAGACTATACTTCTTTGGTGTAAAAATATTTCCCAAATATTATTTGATGTGATATTTCCATATGTGGTAAATGTTTAATACTTCCAATATTTGCAAATAGGACTCTAAAGTTCCTCTGATAAATAAAAAACAAATTATATGCACAAGCATTGCATGCATCATGTGCATAAGCAGGTTTTGCTCCAGGCTTCTTGTTCTTTGGTCTAACTCTGTGTTCTTCATTTATTTTGAAGACAAGCTGACTCACCGGTACTACACCCGAGTCAACGGATCAAGACTAATGGATCATTTGGAACAAGAGAACTGTGAGCTTAAGGAGGAAGTAGCCAGATTGACTGCCCTGATGGAGTCATTCTTGGCTGCCCAGAGCCAATCATCTCCAACACCTTCAACTCTTCCCCAGAGGACAATCATCTCTGAGTTTGTCTCTTCAAATGTGCCTCAGGCCAGCGCACACTTTGCTCCAACATCCATGCCAACCAGATTTTCGTGGGGGATGCCTCCCAACTTCATGCCTGAGGGTCCTGCACCCACTTTTTCTTCTATGTCGGCATCTAGCCCGGTCCTTGCTGTTCCTCCTCCTGTCGTGCATACTATGCCAAGAGTAGACGATACCATCTATCATTCTGAGCCGTTAGGGGGCCCAGATGTCTATGAAAAGATGGATCCTATGAATGACCAATTTCTTAAGCTCCGTAAGGAATTGAAAACCCTTCGAGGAAAGGATCTTTTCGGCAAGTCTGCTGCTGAACTTTGTTTTGTCCCTAATGTGAAGATCCCTATAAAGTTCAAGGTTCCCGACTTTGAAAAGTACAAGGGAAATACTTGCCCTCTCAGCCACCTGGTCATGTATGCCAGGAAAATATCGATTCAGACCGACAATGACCAACTTCTCATTCACTACTTCCAGGACAGTTTGTCCAGTGCAGCCCTGAGGTGGTACATGGGCTTGGAAAGTGCGAACATCCGATCCTTCAACGACCTTGGCAAAGCCTCCGTCGGGCAATACAAGTATAACATGGATATGGCTCCCGATAGGGATCAATTGACAGCCATGTCCTAGAAGGACAAGGAAACTTTCAAAGAGTAGGCCCAGAGGTGGAGAGAGGTAGACGCACAGATTATGGCCCCGCTGGAAGAGAAAGAGATGACCAAGATCTTTCTGAAGACCTTGAGTTCTTTTTATTACGAGCGGATGATTGCCAGCGCTCCTTCTCACTTCACCGAGATGGTGAATATGGTGATGCGACTGGAAGAAGGAGTCAGGGAAGGGCGCCTGACAAGAGAAGAAGGCTCTTCTACCAAACGATATGGGATGTTTGGGAAGATGAAAGATGGCGAGGCACATGCTGTGACCTCCGATGCTAAATCCAGAAGACCCTCAGTGAGGAGGAAGACCGTGTGTCATGCCGGTAACCAGCACCAGGTGGCTCACATAACACCTGTTTTCAGAGATAATCAACAGTATCAGCATCACAATAATAATAAGCAACAATCACATCCGCAATATCAACAACAGCAGCACCGTCCTCAACAGCAGGCCTACCAGCCTCGAAACAGTAATCAAGCCAGTACAAGTTATGAGAGGAAAAGGGTCACTTTCGATCCTATTCCGATGACATATGCAGAATTATATCCCTCTTTGATAGAGAGTAAGTTGATTACTCCACGAGACCCACCAGCTATACCTACCAACCCCCAGTGGTGGTATAAGCCCGAATTACACTGTGTCTATCATTCCGGTGCTCCCGGACATGACGTGGAAAACTGCTACCCACTGAAGACCAAGGTACAAGACCTTGTGAGATGTGGTATTCTGTGTTTCGAGGACGTAGGTCCTAATGTAAAGAAGAACCCATTGCCCGAGCATGGGAAATATGTCAACATGGTCCAGGGTTGTCCTGGTAAGTACAAGGTCAAATATGTCAGCCATATTCGACAATCTCTGGTCGAGATGCATAGATTGCTGTATGAGTAAAGTCATTACGAGTAGGACCACGATAGATGCCGAGTTTGTTCTGTTAACCAAAGAGGATGTCGCCAAGTGCGCAAAGATGTTCAAGAAATGTTGGATGAAAGAGTCATTGAGATACTTCAAAATAGGAATGTCGATGAAGATACTGATGAAGTTAATGTAATTTCTCTAGTATTCCGGATCCCTGAGCCTGTTATTATCAAGTATGATGGTAGCAAGCAAAAGGCTTCTCCTGCTTTGACCATTAAACCAGCTGGACCTGTGCCATATTCTTCTGAGAAGGAGGTCCCCTATCGCTATAAAGTTGTAGCGTTAGAAAATGGGGAAGAGGTGCCCCTGCCCTCTACATCTGTTGTTAATATTGCCGACGTCAGCGGTTTGACCCTTAGCGGTCGTGTCTTCTCGGCTCCGCCGAAACCTCAAGCTGATGTTCGAAGGACTGATACTACTGATTATGCTGAACGCCCGGCTGGGATTGCTGTGAATGCTCCGAATCCGGCACTTGTTGCCAAACCTGCCTCTACGTCGAAGACTTCTGTCTCTGTTGGTCCAAGTGGCAATGCGAAAGAAGACTGTGATGAGATGCTAAGGCTCATCAAGAGAAGTGAGTACAACGTGGTAGATCAGCTTCTACAGACGCCATCCAAAATCTCTGTACTATCCTTGCTGATGAATTCAGAACCACACTGAGAAGCTCTACAAAAGGTGTTGGATGTGGCGTATGTGGATCACGACGTCACAATAGAACAATTTGACAGTATTGTTGCAAAAATTACCGCTTGTACAATTTAAGTTTTTGTGATGCTGATCTCCCTGAAGAGGGAAGAGACCACAACTTGGCACTACACATATCTATGAGCTGCAAAGATGATACTATGTCCAATGTGCTGGTGGACACTGGGTCATCATTGAATGTGTTGCCAAAGTCCACTCTTGCGAAATTGTCATATCAGAGGCCTCCCATGAGGCAGAGTGGAGTGGTGGTGAAAGCTTTCGATGGGTCTCGTAAAACTGTGATTGGAGAGGTTGAGCTCCCAGTCAAGATTGGGACAAGTGATTTCCTGATCACCTTCCAGGTCATGGACATTCACCCATCGTATAGTTGTCTCTTGGGCAGACCATGGATTCACGAGGCAGGCGCTGTGACATCCACCCTACACCAGAAATTGAAGTTTGTCAAAAACAAGAAGCTGGTGGTGGTAGGGGGAGAAAAGGCTCTCCTGGTTAGCCATTTGTCTTCCTTCTCTTATATTGATGTTGAGGATGAAGTTGGAACTCCATTCCAAGCTTTATCTATTGTTGAGCCTATTAAGAAGGGAACTTCTTCATTTGCATCCTATAAAGATGCGAAGTTGGCCATTGAGCATGGTACAACTGCTGGATTGGGGCAAATGATTAAGCTGGAAGACAAGAAATCTCGTGCTGGCATAGGCTATTCTTCTGGTGTCTTCAACAAGCAAGAGTTGTTCAAGAGTGGTGAATTCATCCACACTGGTCAAGATGAAGAGGCTGCTGCTATTTTGGAAGAGGATGCAGAGGATTCTGGCAACTTCGTCATCCCTGGAGGGGTCTGCAATAATTGGGTCGCTGTTGATGTCCCAACAGTTATCCATAAGTCAAAGTAATATTCATTGTGTTTAAAAACCCTTTTCCCATGCCAAAAGGAGGAGTGATGATATTGTTGGCGCATAAATACAATGATATTTTCATTCAATAAATTCATGTTAAATGTTTGTTTTTCCAATTATTTTCACTTTTCGCTTTTATTTGCATGAAATTGGTGATCACATAAAACCCTAAAATAAGAATAAAATCAATCTTTTTCATCTGCATAATGATTTGCCTTGTTTGAATTCTAAAATCTCTTTTATATTCAAAATCATTATGCAGGTTGATCAAACCCATTGAACATAATGATCCAACACCATCTCCCGACTTTGAATTCCCTGTATTTGAGGCGGAAGAAGATGATGTTGAAGAGATTCCTGACGAGATTACCCGTCTACTTGAGCATGAAGAGAAGATCATTCAACCACATCTTGAGAATCTGGAAACAATCAACTTAGGGTCTGAAGATTGTGTGCGAGAAGTGAAGATTGGGGCACTCCTGGAAGAATATGTTAAGAAGGGGTTGATTGAGTTGCTACGAGAATATGTCGACGTCTTTTCCTGGCCGTATGAAGACATGCCTGGTTTGGATACTGATATCGTGCAACATTTCCTGCCTTTAAAGCCTGAGTGCGTGCCCATGAAGTAGGAGCTCAGAAGAACTTATCCTGATATGGCAGTGAAAATCAAAGCGGAGTTCAGAAGCAAATTGATGCAGGGTTTCTGGTGACTTCTACATATCCTCAATGGGTGGCCAATATTGTGCCCGTGCCTAAGAAAGATGGAAAAGTCCGAATATGCATGGACTATAGAGACTTGAATAAAGCTAGTCCAAAAGATAATTTCCCTCTACCACATATTGATATGTTGGTAGATAATACAACTAAATTCAATGTCTTCTCATTTATGGAAGGATTTTCCGGATATAATCAGATTAAAATGGCACCCGAGGATATTGAGAAGACAACATTCATCACACCTTGGGGAACATTCTGTTATCGTGTGATGCCCTTCGGTTTGAATGCCGGAGCCACGTATCAACGAGCTATGACTACCTTGTTTCATGATGTGATGCACAAGGAGATCGAGGTGTATGTTGGTGATATGATCGCAAAGTCAAGAACGGAAGTTGAACATGTAGAGCATTTGTTGAAGCTTTTTCAGCGTTTGAGGAAGTATAAGCTTCGTCTGAATCCTAACAAGTGTACATTTGTAGTCCGTTTCGGAAAGTTATTGGGTTTCATTGTCAGCGAAAGAGATATTGAGGTTGATCCTGCAAAGGTCAAAGCAATACAAGAGATGCCTACGCCCAAAACTGAGAAGCAAGTCCGAGGTTTTCTTGGCCGCTTGAATTATATTTCCAGATTCATATCCCACATGACTGCCACATGTGCGCCGATATTCAAGCTTCTCCGGAAAGATCAGTTTCATGATTAGACCGAAGTTTGCCAAAAGGCCTTTGACAACATCAAGGAGGATTTGTCTGAGCCTCCAATTCTGTCTCCGCCTGTGGAAGGGAGACCGTTGATTATGTATCTGATAGTTCTTGAAGACTCAATGGGTTATGTCCTGGGTCAGCAAGATGAATCGGGGAAGAAAGAGTATGCTATCTACTACCTGAGCAAGAAGTTCACCGAGTGTGAGTCTCGATACTCGATGCTTGTGAAAACATGATGTGCTTTGGCTTGGGCTGCTAAGCGCTTACGCCAGTATATGTTGAATCATACAACTTGGTTAATATCCAAAATGGATCCAATCAAGTACATCTTCGAGAAGCCTGTTTTAACTGGGAGGATTGCCCGTTGGCAGATGTTGTTATCTGAGTATGATATTGAGTATCGAGCTCAGAAGGCTATAAAAGGTAGTATCTTGGCTGACCACTTGGCACACCAACCGATTAAGGATTATCAGTCAGTCCAGTATGACTTCCCAGATGAGGAGATTCTGTATTTGAAAATGAAAGATTGCGATGAGCCTACGCTCGATGAAGGGCCAGAGCCTGGTTCCCGATGGAGCATGGTGTTTGATGGTGTTGTAAATCTGTATGGAAATGGTATTGGGGCAGTGATTATTACTCCTCAGGACACACATTTTCCTTTTACAGCCAGGCTAACTTTCAAATGCACGAATAATATGGATGAGTATGAGGCCTGTATTATGGGATTGGAAGAGCGTATTGATCTTAGGATCAAACATCTTGATGTTTATGGTTATTCGACCCTTGTTGTTAAGCAGATTAAAGGTGAATGGGAGACGAATCAGCCTGGCCTCATCCCATATAGAGACTATGCGAGGAGGATTTCAACATTCTTTCCTGAGGTTGAATTCCATTATATTCCTTGAGATGAGAATCGGATGGCAGATGCGCTTGCTACACTTGCTTCAATGATTGTGGTTAGACTTTGGAATGAGGTGCCCAATATCACTGTGATGCGCTTGGACAGACCAGCTCATGTATTTGCAGTAGAGGAGGTGCAAGATGATAATCCATGGTATTATGATATCAAGTGCTTTCTTCAGAGCCAAATTTACCCGCCTGGGGCATCTGTGAAAGATAGAAAAACTTTGAGAAGATTATCAGGCAGTTTCTACCTCAATGGTGATGTGTTTTATAAGAGAAACTTTGACATGGTTCTGCTCAGATGCGTGGATAGACACGAAGTAGACCTGTTAATGACTGAGGTCCATGAGGGTTCATTTGGTACTCATTCCAATGGACTTGCCATGGCTAGAAAGATGTTGAGAGCAGGCTACTATTGGCTGACAATGGAGTCTGACTGCTGCAAATATGTGAAGAAATGCCATAAGTGTCAGATTTATGCGGATAAGATTCATATTCCCCCAACACTTCTGAATGTGATTTCATCACCATGGCCTTTCTCTATGTGGGGAATTGACATGATTGGCATGATAGAGCCGAAAGCGTCCAACGGTCACAGATTTATTCTCGTAGCAATTGATTACTTCACCAAGTGGGTCGAAGCGACATCATATGCAAATGTGACCAGGCGGGTGGTTGTGAAGTTTATCAAGAATCAACTGGTATGCCGTTATGGTGTGCCAGATAAGATCATTACTGACAATGGATCTAACTTGAACAACAAGATGATGAAAGAGTTGTGTAGTTAGTTCAAGATAGCACATCATAATTCTTCTCCTTACAGACCCAAGATGAATGGGGCCGTTGAAGCTGCTAATAAGAATATCAAAAAGATTATCCAGAAGATGGTTGTTACATACAAGGATTGGCATGAGATGTTGCCATTTGCTTTGCATGGGTATCGTACATCTGTCCGCACTTCAACAGGGGAAACCCCTTTCTCTCTTGTTTACGACACGGAGGCCGTACTCCCAGTAGAAGTGGAGATCCCATCAATGAGAGTCTTGATGGAAGCCAAGTTAACTGATGCTGAATGGGTTCAGAGTCGCTATGACCAGCTGGATTTGATAGAAGAGAAGAGATTGACTGCCATGTGCCATGGTCAGTTATATCAGCAAAGGATGAAGAAAGCCTTTGATAAGAAGGTCAAGCCTCGTGTGTTCCGAGAAGGTGATCTTGTGCTCAAGAAAGTTTTATCTTTCGCGCCCGATTCTAGGGGCAAGTGGACTCCAAACTATGAAGGACCATATGTTATCAAGAGAGCCTTTTCAGGCGGTGCTTTGATACTTAAAACTATGGATGGGGAGGATTTCACTCGTCCTGTGAATTCAGATGCAGTCAAGAAATACTTCACCTAAAAATAAAAACAGAATAGCTCGCTAAGTTGAAAACCCGAAAGGGCGGCTTGGGCAAAAAAATGAGCGTCTCGGTGGATTGAAAACCTGAAAGGGCGATCCAGGCAAAAGTTAGAGACATAAAAAAATGAATATGTATCCCGCTAGATTGAGTACCTCACCCTGGGGCAATCTAGGCAAAAATTAGGGATTTGGCAAGTAATTGCATCCTGACAAGACTTTGCTCTACAAGTTGTCATCTATCAGAGATTCTTGCTCAGTCATCGTCAACTGAAGCTGCAAATACATGAGATTCAGAGTTGGTGGAAAAATGGTCATTATGTTCAATATAGCCCTTTTCCAATATATATATCACCAATTTCAAATTTGTAAATATCTATGGAGTCTTGCCATTTGCAGACTACTATCCCATCAAATAAATTTGATCCTTTATCCAATTATTTGCACTCTTATTTGTTTCTATTCAACAAATGGAGTCTTGCCATTTGCAGACTACCATCCCATCAAATGAATTTGAGCCTTTATCCAATCATAACTTGTTTTTAAATAAAGTGAACATTCATAATGATGAAAGGATACTTGGGATGCCTTCAGTGCTCTCCCAAAGATGGTATGATTCCCAACAGGGTAAGACATTTGTTCATATTCCTGGCGTGCTTGTATCCTCTTCCTCCAGAGCCTTTTATGGTTTTTCTCCCGAGCAAAGTGTTTGGTAAAGATATTCATCCCTCTTTCCTTCAGCAGAGTAGTGATCCTTCCTCCTCAGCAGATGTGATCTATTTGGTAGTGCAGTATTTGGTGGTGACCCTAGAAGTTGTTGTTTGGTGGTTGTTCCCCACAGAGTTCCATTATCTCCTTTGATAATTTCCCCAGTAGAGTTGCTTCTACGACGGATTTTTTCTGTGCGATGATCTTGTCCCCAACTAGAATGATTGATGTTCATTCCCCTGCTGAGATCTTTGTTTCCTGGTATCTCTTGCCCCCATCAGATTGGATGTTCTCCACTGGGCCTGGCTTTCTCTCTTGAGATGTAGTACCGGATGTTCATTCATCTTTTGTTGGACCTGTTTGTGTTAGATATGTCTGTTTTGTTAGCATTCATCATACATAAACCACACATATATGCATATGATTTAAACATTCAGATATTCATGTTGCATTCTTTGCCATATATCTTTGTTTGATATCTCCTGCTATTTGGTAATATATTTCTCCAAGCAGATGTTTGTGTCTGATCTCCCCATGTAAAGTCAGCCCCATAAGTAGAAAGTGTTTATCCTTCCTTCCATATTCCCCCACTGAGTTATGTCCTCGTGGATGATGGTTGCTTAGGTTCCTCCCAACACATATATTGGGATGGAGTCTCCCCTGAGTTATATCCTCATAGGGAAGAGTCTTGTTTCATCGTGTCTCTCTAGTTTGTTCCTAGATTGGCATCTCGTGTTTTTTTTTCCTGCGCTTCCCCGTAGTTTAGATGAATGATTTCTCAGTAACCAGTAATTATCCATCTTTTCCCCGGCGGAGTCTGTGGTTTTCTACCCTCATACCGGTAGTTATAAACCCTATTTTATCCCCTTGCAGAGTTAACCCTTTTGTTCATCCTAACCGATAACGGTTACTCTTCCGTGGTTTTCTACCCAGTATCTGGTAGATGTAATCCCCTCCTTGACGGTTATCTTTATCCAATATTCGGTATTGATATTCCTTCACCTTTTGAGTATATCTCCCAGTAACCAGTGATATATCTCCCGGATCATTGCCTTTGTCAATGTATCCCCAGCGAGTCATCTTTCATTTGCCTTTTGTCAGGCAATGATCGTTTCTCCCTTGTGATCGGTCATCATTTTATACCTAGTATTCAGTATCCCGATGTCCTTTCTTTGCGGTTGATTTATCCTTCATTAACCCAGTAACCGGTTGTGGATAATCTTCCATGCGAGTGTGTTATCTACGTCCTGACGGTAATAGATAACATATCTCATGCGCTCCTTGGTCGAAGTCTTTTTGCTCTTCCCCAGTCGAGTAAGATTCGTAGCCTTTTTTGTGGAATCGAATGCCCATCTTGTAATCGAGTATGCTTTTTAGCCCTCTTTTGGGATGATGAGTGTCATGGAAATATTCCCCAATTCACACTTGGTCGCTCACCTATTATATGCCCAGTAACCGGTATCCCTGGTGTTCCTTCCCTTCTGCTACCTATTATGACTTTTGTCCCCTGTGGAGTCAGATTTCCTGAGTTGAAATATACCTTTTTTAGGTTTCCCTCAGATGATTTTAGATGTTTGATATCTCTCACCCTTATACCGGTCTTAGATATTCATTCTCCCCGAGCGTGTTGTACCTTCACCCTCATACCGATGTTTTGATCACATGTCTCTTTGAGCTTTTTACCCAGTAGCCGGTAATACCTCGCCCTGGTGTTTCCCTGGAGGAGTTCTGTTTGGACATTCCTCAGTGGAGTCCCTTAGTGGATTTTCCCCATTTGAGTCCGGATTTTCATCCGAAGTATCCTTTGTGGATAGTTCCGCTGTATTGGCATATTCCCCAATACATGCATCTTTGAGTCAGCTCGAGTCCTTCCATTGATTTATTTTCATGGAATCCCTCTCGTGTCTCTCAGCAAATCTCAAGTCGTGACCTGCTCACGCAATTTATCTCCTTTCTTATCCCCATTAGAGTCCCCGAGTCTCTGTCCCATGGAGTGAACTACTCATATGGATTGTCAGTTTCTGCAGATTTCTTTTCTTCTTTGCGGACACATATCTCCACAGAGTATTACCTTTTGCATATATACATCTGCATCATGAGGTCTCTTAGGGACCAAAATTCGTCTCTTTGTTATTATTTAAGCTCATTCTACCTCGTCGAGACGAAGACTTTAACCTTCACTTCTCCGGCTAGAATGACCTTAAATAGGGGCATCTGTAAGACCCTAATTTTGACCCTAAGATCCCTCATGGAATCATAACATGGCATTTGCATAGCCTCAAGGATCATAAGCATCTTGGTTTCCTTTGCCTTTGGGTGGGATCCCTTATGAGTGGTTTGAGATCACCAAGCATACTTGAATTGTATATTATTTCTTTTCTCATTTTATTCACTAACCAAAAGCACAAAAATATGTCACTAACATCTTTTGTTGTAGCTTGAGCAATCACAAGGTTAAAAGCTCCTAGGAGATCCTATGTGCATTGATATGGTCAAGAGAAGATGAAAGCAATCATGGAAATGGTTCCCAATGCTCTCATCCATCAAATATGCCTCCCAAGTATCTCAATTCATCATTTTGATCAAAGCAAATCAAAGGGCTTGAGGTTTGTTTCCCAAGGAAATCCTAATTCATCTGTTCAACAATTGTGCCTTGCTCATGCAGCAACCTCGGCCCATGGTCAAATAAAATCAAGGGAAGTTATTTAATTCATCATTTCATGCATATTTTAACTTATTTGAGTGTCCTCAATCATCAATTCATCAAGATATGAGGTGTAGACTTGAGAAGTTGATCAGTCAATTCATCTGACTATTTTGAAATGCACTGAGACCTAACTTTTTATGTGTTGGTCAAATGGAGATGACCCCAAGAGAAGAATCGTTCTTAAAGACCATATGAACAAGTTTCATGTTCATCAAAATTTTATTTGAAGCATGGAAGGTCATCATAATTTCCAAGACATTAGAGGTCATTTTGACTGAAACCCTAATTTTGTGTCAACTTCCCAATGACATAACTCCTTCATTTTTCATGATTTTGAGGTGGGCCTTAATGCAGTGGAAAGCTCAATGTGTCTACGTCAAATGTTATGTTGAGAAAAATTGCAAAATCTCAAAAGAAATACATGTGATAATGCAAAACATTATAGGTCACTTTGGACCAAATGCATTGAAATGTGAAAAAAGTCCAACTTCAAGTGGCCCTAACTTCTTCGTTAAAAATCCAAATGATGCAAACTTTAAGTCCAAATTGATAGCCTTGAAAAGATATACAACTTTCATGTTGAATATTTTATCAATTGGAGCTTGCATCATTGAGACAGAAGGGCTTGAACATTGGCCAATTTTGGAAACTTCACATATGCATGTTTTGCACCTTACACTTCAAGCTAAATTTTCATTAATTTCCAAGGCCCAAATGGAGTTCTGATCAACATAGCATTTGTTCCTTATGCAACAAGATTTCCAACCATTACCCATAAGGCTATGTTTCAAATTTGGAAGTGCCATTTTCGAAAAGGAGAAAGATTAGGTGCATTTTTGGAAACCAATTGAAAACACATTGCATGAGCTGATTACATCTATTTTGCACGTCCATTTCATTCAATTATGATCTCAGCTGACCAAATCAAGTGGAATTGGGCCATTCATGCGCCTGTACATGCCCATGCATGGAGGCCCTTTCCATTCATGCAAATTTGAAATCATGCATTCAGCATTGCCTTGCCTATAAATACATTGCATTGGAGCTTCATTTCACTAACCTTAAGGCGCCCTACATGCTATGCAACTGATATCCCCCCCTCACACCAAAGGAACTCTCTCTTTTCTCCCAAAATTTCAGATCTAGAATTCAGTTTCCTCGACTATTTTCTTAGATCTAAAAGTTCCTAGACCTCTTCACATTGATCCATAGAGCTTTCTGTTTGCAAAAGAACCCAAGGATCTTGACTCAATTCCTCACAATTCAAAGGTTTTCCTCAACTGCATTTTGCTTCGAACCAACTCATATATTGTTCCATTTGCTTTGTTATTGTGTGATCTGAAGTCCTCTGCATAGAGACAATATTATTGTGCTTTCAAGTTTTGAAAATCATTGAGTTCACTTGAACACCACAAAATTTCCACCTCTGATTTCTCTCAATCTAGAAATCTAGATTGGAATTGAGTGGTACAAGGGTGATGTACATCACCCCAGCTTTCAAACGGTACCCAGATCGTGCATTTTGGTTGATGTTTTAATTTTTGCAAATTCTGGTTTGGCCGGAAAAGACGGTGGCGCTGGCCACCGTCTGGTCTCCAGACCAAATCTGGACCATGCATTTATGTTTCCAGATCAGATCTCATCCACTCAATGTTATGACCTTTTAATAGGCAGCGTGTTTTGCATTGACTTGGATGTATGGTGGATGCGCGCTTAGGAGCCATGTGATGTGCCAACTCCATTAATGAGCTATCATCCAACGCTCCGTGTTTTTTCTCATTTTTTAATTTCTGATTTTAATTTTTTTTAATTCTTTTAATTCCATTTTATTTCTAAAATTCATATCTCCTTCATTATTGGTCCAAAAGTTATGGGACCAATTGCATTATTTTTCTTTTAATTTCTAGTTTCTAAAAATGATTCTTAATATTTTTTATTTTATCATTTGATATTTTTTATGAATTTTCTCTTTTCTGGTTATTTTTAATTCATTTTAAATAGTTTTTGATATTCAAAAAAATACAAAAATATTTTCTCAACCTCTTTGAATGATGATGGATCTATGAAAAATATTCTCATCAATTTATTAATTGATTTGAGATTTATTTGAGATTTTAGTTCAATTTATGAAAAATATTTTTATGCATTTTTAATTGATTTCAAATAGTTTCTGACTTTTAAAAATGCTGAATTTTTTTTGTCAAACTTTGTTTGACCTTGTTGAACTTGGGGTAATTCACTTGGACTTTTCAAAGTTGATTTGAAGTGAATTTGAAGTTTGACCTTTCTTTATTATTTTAATTCAAGTTTTATTTTAAATATTAAAAATGCCAAAAATATTTTATTTGTTTCTTGACTTCTAATCTTCATTTCGCTTCTGTTTTCTATTGTTTGACCTTGATCTTCTCTATCTTTGGTCATAGCTTGTTGATTATCTCATTCCATTTCATTTAATGCACTTTAATTCTTCATCTTCTTCTTCTCCTTCTTCTTTTTTATTTTTTTATCAATGAGTTAAAGATTGGTGGTTAGCATTGATTAGGGAGGTTTAATTTTCCTTGATTCAAATCTAATTCATCTTGATCATGGATCAAGTGAATGGCTTTGCATTAAGGATAGATTGCTTTCTAAATCATGCAAAGGACCTAAATCAATACAAGATCATTTCTCATCTTCTTTTTAGCATAGCAAGTTGTTGGAGTTTGATTCACTAATCAAGACCTCTAACTTGTGTCGTTGCCTACATTATTATTGACCGGCCTCAGATAGTTGTGACTTCTACATAAGTCCAATTACGATTGCTTAACATAGCGCTAAATTTGCCTTATGACACACTAACTATTAACACTAAGCATTAACCATTAACATTTAATTCTTGCTCTTTACATTTATGCAATTTACTATTCTTGTACATATTTCATTTGCTTTTCCCCCTTTGCTCACTTGAGCACATGTTTATGTTAATGCAATTTGCCTTTTGCTCACTTGAGCACAAAATTGTGTATATATTATTGTGCTTGTGTTTTGTTTTGATTGTTGTGGACCAAATGCAAAGAAATGGACAAATGGACTTAGTTTTTAGGACATTCCCTATGCAAATTGGAGTAAAAGGACCTTAATGTTGAAGATGGATTAGAAGGACCAAATATCTAAACTCACTCTTATCCATTCTTGATTTGGTTCATAAAACTATTTGATGTGTGTGCTTTTGTGCTAGGGGATTCTATGAGAATTCAACTTGAAGAACCATTGCCATGTCCATCCAAATGGGAAAGATACAAGAAGCATTGGGGATCTTCTAAAGAGCTTGTTTGATTATGTTGATTGCTTGAGCTTATTACTTATTTTGCTTGCATGTTCCAAAGGATGGGAGCTACTTGGATCATCAATATGATCTCAAGAGAGGAACTCATTTGTGGTCTTGTTTCTTATCCCTTATCTCTTGTATGATTAGGACTTTAGCCATTCTTCTTCTTCCCTCCACTCTAACCCAAGCCAAAACTTTTGTGCAAACATTAACACTTGTTTTCAAACATTAGAAACCTAAGAATTATGCTTTTGATTTTCAAACCTTCTTTTCATAACACTTATTTTGAATTGAACTTTTAAGTCAACTTTGACCATACTTTCTAAATACTTTTCATTGGTAAATATCACTCATTCAAATACTTTTTTTGTGGTTTCAGTGGCCACTCTCTTAATCAAAAACTTTCTCATAACCTTTAGCTATTAGGTTTGAGTTATCCTTGAGGTAGATATAATACTCACCTATATCCTTAGTGATGGACAATGAGTCTTCCATGCTTATTATAGGGTTAACCCCTCACTAGCATGTTAAAGCTGTCCTCACATGGTGGATTTGTGGTTTTAGGTTGAGTTTTCTCCCTTGGATAACAAAAGACCTTAAGGTTTTTGGACCAATCAATTCACCAACTCATTTTGAGATTTTTACCCCGAACTACGAGGTTTTGATCCTAATCTTTTTTTAAGATGGTACGTATGTAATGGGTTTATCCATCCCAACAAATTGTAAATAAACTTGTATATTCTCTTCTCATCTCTTCAATCATGTTTGCACAAATAATTTTTCACAAAATACCAACCTTACAACAAATGTGAAAAGGGCTCCCTAGGAGTACCTAGGATGTTTTGGGTGCTTAAAACCTTCCCATTGCATAACCAACCCCCTTACCCCAATCTCTGACATTTTTACTAGTTTTTGATTCGATAAAACTTTTAGGTTTTTGTTCGCTTTCTAACCATTCCTTGGGATAAATAGAAGTGCGGTGGCGACTCGACTTGTATAGTTTACCTTAGATTTAGTCAATATCTCTAATGGTAACGAATACCCCGCTACACCAGTAACCGATAGTTGTAAGTCTTATTTCGGTGGCCTTCTACCCAGTAACCGGTAGTTGTAAGTCCTATTTCTGTGGTTTTCTACCCAGTAACCGGTAGATGTAATCCCCTCTTTGTTGGTTATCTTGATCCAATATTCGATATTGATATTCCTTCATTTTTGAGTATACCACCCAGTAACCGGTGATACATCTTTGGGATATTTGCTTTTGTCAATGTATCCCCAGCGACTCATCTTTCATTTACCCTTTTGTTTGGTAATGATTGTTTCTCCTTTGGATTGGTCATCATTTTATACCCAGTAACCGATATCCCGATGTCCTTTCTTTTCGGTCGATTTATCCTTTATTAACCCAGTAACCGGTTGTGGATAATCTTCCATGCGAGTATGTTATCTACGTTCTGACGGTAATAGATAATATATCTCATGCGTTCTTCAGTCGAAGTCCTTTTCTTCCCCAGTTGAGTAAGATTTGTGTTTCCTTGCGGAATCGAATGCCCATCCTGTAAATTGAGTTTGCTTTTTTCATCCCTCCTTTTCGGATGATGAGTGTTTTGGATAGATGTTCCCAATTCACGCCTGGTTGGTCACCTATCATATACCGAGTAACCGGTATCCCTGGTGTTCCTTCCTTCTGCTCCCTATTATGACTTTTGTCCCCTATGGAGTCAGATTTTCCTGAGTTAAAATATACCTTTGGGTCCTCCTCAGATGTTTCAGATGATTGATATCTCTCACCCTAATACCGATCTTAGATATTCTCTCTCCCTGAGCGTGTTGTTCTCTCACCCTTATACCGATGTTTTGATAACATGTCTCTCTTTGAGTTTATTACACAGTAACCGGTAATATCTCATTTTTCGGATTTTTTACCAATATACCCCACTTTTTCAAATAAATTCCCAAAATAACCCAGTTTTCAAAAAATTTCCCAATATACCCCACTTTTAGAGGGAGGCGCCAATTGGATTGGCGCCCCCTCTTAAAAATTGCAAGGAGGCGCCAATTGGATTGGCTAGGGCACCTGCCCTAGCCAATCCAATTGGCGCCTATGTGTAATTTTTAAGAGGGGGCGCCAATCCAATTGGCGCCTCCCTTAAAAAATCCTCAAATGAAAAAACTTCCAACATGAAAGTTGTAGATCTTTTCAAGATAATGAATTTGGATATAAATTTTGCATCATTTGGATTTTTTATGAGAAAGTTATGGGCAGTTGAAGTTGGACTTCTGAGTTTTTTAACTGTTATCTGAGTCATAATGTTTTGTATTATTGCATGTGTTTCTTTTAGGAATATGAATTTTTGTCCAACATAACATTTGAAGTAGACATCTTAAATTTTCCATTGCACTTGTTCCCACCTGAAAATAATTAAAAATGACTGAGTTAGGTCCCTGCGAACTTGACCCAAAATTAGGGTTTCTGTCAAAACAAGTGTATGTGAATTTTGCCAAAAGGGACCAACTTCAAGCCCTTTAGTTTGAATGATAAAAGCCTCAAATGACAAAACCTTCAACATAAAAGTTGTATATCTTTTCAAGATAATGAATTTGGACTAAAGTTTTGCATCGTTTGCAATTTTTATGAGAAAGGTATGGGCACCTGAACTTGGACTCTTTGACATTTTATCTGTTATCTGACCTATAATGTTTTGTATTATTGCATGTGTTTGTGTTAGAGTTATGAATTTTTGTCCAACATAACAAGTGAAGTAGACATCTTAAATTTTCCATTGCACTTGGTCCCACCTCAAAATAATTAAAAATGAGTGAGTTATATCCCTGCGAACTTGACCCAAAATTAGGGTTTCTGTCAAAACAAGTGTATGTGAATTTTGCCAAAAGGGACCAACTTCAAGCCCTTCAACATAACAATAACAAGTCCTTGAATTACGGTTTCTGACCTATAAATTTTTGTATTATGATATGTGTTTATTTTAGAATTATGAAAGAAACCTAATGTTTGGAGTTTACACAAAGATAAATTTGACATAATACGAATTGATATTAATAAAATTTATGGACTCGAGTGCGAAACCTTGAGACATCCTATAATAGAAATAATGTAACACTTGATTAAGTCGGTAATTCAAAATAAAATGGGGTTGGTGGAGATGAAACATAAAAAAGAAGTATAAGAAAAAACTTACGTATGTCACGATGTTAGCAACTGTTCCTCTGTGTGCTTCGCCCATTGTGAGTAAAGACATATTGTTGGGGAGTTGGTGTAGATGAAAATGGAAGATTTTGTTGAAGATGAAATTGTAAAAGAAGTAATGTAGATGAAGTAGTGAGAAATGTAGATGAGGTAGTAAGAATGTTGGTGTGGAAGAATTGTTGAAGGAGTGGATCAATTTATAGGCAAATGGAGGAGTGCATGGAAAATTGTGTTTGCATGGTGTCTCCACCTCATTTGGCGACCATGTACAACATTAAGGAGGGGGCGCCATTCAAATTGGCGACACCATAGGGTACATGCATGCAAGGCTATTTCTGAATGCTTGGTTTCGAGGACTGACTACATGGGGGCGTCATTCAAATTGGCGACCATGTACAACCCTTAAAGGTAGGCGCCAAACCAATTGGCGCCACCTTCTGCATGTCTGACACGTGGCATTGTTGTCTCCTGCATGCTGAACAAAACACTTATGGATGGCTTGCATGATTGACACATCATCTCTGACCATCTTAGGTGTCCGACACGTGTCTGTCTTGTCTCCTGTATGCTGATGACTACCTTCTTGATAGCTTGCCTGGCTGACACATCAACTCACACTGTCTTGCAGGATTGACACATCATCTCAGAGACGTGGCTCTCTAGTATCCTGCATGCTGAATACTCACTTCTGTCTTGCATGACAGACACATCAAGTCTTGACTAGCTAGCATGCTTGACACATCAACTCACACTGTCTTGCATGACAGACACATCAACTCTTGACTAGCTAGCATGCTTGACACATCAGGTCACACTGTCTTGCATGACAGACACCTCATCTCTGAAATTACTTGCATGCTTGACACGGTATCTCAGACTAGCTTCAATGTGAGACACTGATACCATCTATTTAAGTGTCTTACTATCACATTCATCTGCACTTGCAAAATATTTTTCATCTTCACTCACATTCATCTTCACTCACATTAATACTTATCATCTGCAAAATACTTAGCATCTTCAGTCACATTCATCTGCACTTGCAAAATAGTTTTCATCTCCAAAATGTCATCTTCATCATTATACAGTATCAACGTTCACTGCAACGGTGAAACTTTTGAGTCTGAGATTCATGGTTTTTGTTTTAAAAACACTGATACCATTAAAGTCACGATGAAGAGAAATGCAACCTTTTTGCATTTCAAAAAAAGAATACAATCCTTCATAACATCAGGTAATGTGTCAAAGATGACATATCAGAATCCTATATTTTTTGACAATGGTCAATGCAAGTTTTTCCCCCTAAAGATACGAGACGATGAAGATGTTGAAAGCATGTTTCTTAGTCATGAACATTCAGGCATGGATTGTATCGAGTTGTACATTACTCTACAGCCATGTATACCGTCTCAACAGTTTCAACTAACAGATCAGGATCCAGCTGGTGGAGATGCTGCAGATGATGCACAATGGTCAGATGAACTCAACCCAGAAGCAGAAGTAGAGGTCGACGTTATTGATGAAGAAGAAGAGGAGACTGAGATACAGGTTGATCACATCCTGAATAACGACGATGAAGATGAGGCTCAACCACCACCAATACCTCCTACTCATGCCTATATTCCTCCTTAACATATGACAAATATGGCTCTTAACGACGATGAAATGTCCGACAGTGTCTTCTATAATCCGTATCCGAGACCAGTAGGCGAATTAAAGGTGGGAGACATGTTTCGTACCAAAGAGGAATGTGTCTTGGCAATCAAAAAATACCACATGAACAACTTTGCTGACTTTACGGTGAAACGCACTGATTCTAGAAGGTATGTTATCGAATGTCGTAACATGCTTTGTAAATTTCGTTTGGCTGCATCTTACAAGAAGAAAAATGACTCTTGGGAGATCGCTTCAATAGACCCACCACACAGTTGCGTCGCAACAACCGTTGAACAAGATCACCGTAAACTGAGCACAACTTTGATATGTCGAGACATTCTGGCATTGGTAAATAAAGACCCATCAGTGAAGGTGAGTATAATTATATCCCATATCCGAACAACATATAATTATACTCCATCTTACAAGAAAGCATGGATTGCGAGGACAAAGGCTGTTGAGCAGGTTTTCGGAAACTGGGAGGACTCATTCAAGGAATTACCACGGTTTTTATGGGCACTAAAAACTTATGTCCCAGGAACTGTGGCAATTCTGGAGACAGTGCCAGCAATGATGCCAGACGGAACCTGTGCTACAGGTAATAGAATATTTCACCGTCTCTTTTGGGCATTTGACCCGTGCATCAGAGGTTTCGCTTTCTGCAAACCTCTCCTACAAATTGATGGCACTTGGTTATACGGAAAATACAAGGGTACGTTGCTCATGGCAGTTGCACAAGACGGTAACAACAATGTATTTCCCATTGCCTTTGCTCTTGTTGAAGGTGAAACGGCTGGTGGATTGGAATTCTTTCTTCGACATCTCAGAACGCATGTCGCTCCACAAGCCAATCTATGTTTGATTTCTGATAGACATGCTTCCATCGAAAGTGCCTACAACAACCATGACAACGGATGGCATGATCCTCCTTCTACACATGTCTACTGTATCAGACACATTGCACAAAACTTCATGCGTGCTATAAAAGATAAGAATCTTCGTAAGAAGGTGGTGAATGCTGGGTATGCTTTAACTCAACCGTCTTTTCAATATTATCGTGATGAGATTCGTCTGTCTAATGAAGACGCGGGGAGATGGATAAATAACATCCCAGTAGAGCAGTGGACAAGAGCATTTGACGGTGGTCGTCGATGGGGCCACATGACAACAAACATTGTGGAATGCATGAACGGGGTTTTCAAAGGAATTCGAAACCTGCCGATAACCGCCTTGGTAAGATCAACCTATTATAGGTTGGCTTCTATGTTCGCAACCAGAGGTGAAAGATGGAGTGCAGTGTTAATGTCTGGACAAGTATTCAGTGAGTGTTGCATGAAGGTCATGAAAGAGGAGAGCATCAAAGCTACGACACACGCTGTAACAGTGTTTGACCGTCAAAGACAAAATTTCAGCGTCCAGGAAACAATGGGCAACAGCTACGGGAGACCAAACTTAGCCTACGCGGTTAAACTACACAGAAGTTGGTGCGATTGTGGAAAATTTCAGGCCTTCCGCATACCTTGCTCCCATGTCATTGCAGCATGCGCTTATACTCGTCAAGACGCTTACACCCATTTATCTGATGTGTACAAGGCAAACACCATCATGAATGTATATAGTCAAAGCTTTTCAGTACTACCAATGGAGGATTACTGGCCTCCATATGAAGGAGATATTGTTTGGCACAATGAAGAGATGCGTAGAAAGAAGAAAGGAAGGCCAAACAGCACACGTATCAGAACAGAGATGGATTCCACAGATAAAATGATAAGATTATGTAGTATCTGTCGTCAACCAGGACACAACAAAAACAACTGTCCCAATCAAGGAGCATCATCTAGATCTTAAGATTTTTGTAACATTTTATCTAGACCTTAAGCTTTTTGTAACATTTTATCTTGATCTTATGCTTTTTGTAACATTGTATTTCTGTAACAATCAATCAATATATATCATTAAGTTCTTGTTACAACGAGTTTCATAACCAACATCAGTACAAAACATCTGAAAACATAAATAATTCTAACTGATTACAACAATCAAATTAATGTCGTCTCGACCAAACATCATTTCCCTAGCATCCTTATCAGTCTTCATTCGCACCCAACCAAAGATACTGTCAAGTCTCTCAATACTTCTGATTTTTTCCCCTTCTGGTATTTTCCCGTCTGTAGCACCTCAAATTTGCACCCATCATTGTACATACATTCTCATATTAGGTCATAGCATAACATGGTCCACTGCATAGCATTGCATTGTCCCAGTTGCCTCAAGTGCAAGCCAATCAAGAAATTAGGTCAAACTGGTCAGGAGATCAGTCAACCAAGCAAGCAAGGATGTTTCTCAAGGAGCCAAAGCCCTAGGGTTGGTCCAACATGTTCACATGACTTGGGGATCCATTTGAAGTGATTAGGTCAAAGATTGGAGGCTCAGAGGTCATCAGTCAATGCACAGTCAGTCAGAAACCCTAAAAGTCAACTGTTGGTCAACTGTCCATTTAATCAGTGATTTGATGATGGAAATTGGTTTGAGAGGTCTCAATCATGTCCAAATAGTCCTCATATATCATGTCAAACACCATCATGGAAGAATTTGAAGCCAGATCAGAAATTTCCAAAAATGGAAACTGGACCTGTAACTGAAACTTACCAAAAATGGAAAGTCTTGATCCTCAAACTTACATCATGATACAAGCTTCAAATGAATTTTTGCCCAACATGAAAGTTGAAGATCTTGTTCTCCCATTTCCAAAAAGTCCAAGAACTCTCAATTCCCATGTGTGGTTGGCAAGTTATGACCGAATCGATTTCAGAAATTTTTGAACTTCAAAAGGCCATATCTCTCAAACCATTTAGCCAATTTTGGTGGGGTTTTTTCCTACAAGTCACATTTGATCCCCTCTTTCCAAAAATGTAATTTTCATGTACCAAAACTTCACCAATCAAAATGGCATTTTTGAACTTGCCTTAATTAAATTCAAGTGAGTGGAATTTTGACTTTTTAAATTAATCATTTCCCATCATTCCTACTATCCAAATATGTTCAGAAATGTTATTTAAAACTTGTTGGAAGCCCATTCCCATGAAGTACATGCAGCCATGCTAGCTTGCTTGAAATTTGGAAAGAAAGTACATTTTTCAACCACCACATCCCACAAATCCATGGACCATGATCTGTACCACAAAAACAGCAGATCTTTTCCTCATTTTCTGTCAAATTGAAACACAACTAGCAGCCATCAAACACATTGCAACACAAAAATCACTCATTCTAAAAAAACTGCATTTTTCACACTTTTGAAAAATCTGTCAAAAAACCTCCAAAGAACTGAGCCTGGCCATTGTTGTTCCACCATCCAAACATCATTGTGGACACATTTCAATCATCATTCTCCATCTGTAACACCTTTTATCCAACTGTTTTCTTCACACATCATTAATGGCAAAGTGAGATTGAAACCAAACCAAGTTGTTTCAAGCCAAACTCCTTCACTCATTCATCATTTGGAGGCTTATTGAGCATCTGTTTTAGGCCAACAACACCAAACAACATCTGTACCACGACTGTCCTTCAATTTTGGTAAGAACTCGAGTCACTCTTTTTTCTAAATCATGCATTGCTTTGTGTAGAGCTCTTTGTGCTGGTCATTTTGGAACTTGAACCACTAAAAATGGTTGGCTATTTTGAAAGTTATGCCATGTTAAAGTTTGATGTTTGAATATCCTTTTTCTTGTTTTTCTCTTAATAGCTCGAATCAATGTTAATGGTTGTGGGATTATTAATGTACATGATGAGGTGAACACATTGATATATTGCTTTTTGATTTTGGCCACCATTTGTTCTTGCTGGAAATTTTTCGATTGAACATGTAGATACTGCATTTTTTTTCTGCAATATGAATACTGAGCCTTTTTTCCTTTACTGTACACGATGCTGGTTTTTTCTTTTTCACTTTCCTTGCCGTGTAGATCCATGAAGGTTTGTCGTTTTGCTGCGCATGGTGTTTCAAAAGAAACACGCTGATTGGTCCAGCGGAGCAGCCTGCAGGAGCGCTATTGGCTCATGCTTCGCGTTGACCGAGCGCTGACCTTACAAATTAAATGAAACGCTGAGTTTCATACTCAGCAAAAGGGCGTTTTGGTCTTTTGGTTTTTTAAATATTCATTCCAACAATCATTATTTAATTCACTTTATTTTGTAATTTTTATTTCATTTACCATGCCAATCTTACAAAATTCATAGATCATTCATTTTAAATCCAAATTTCATGGGAATTTTTGCATAATGATCATCACAATCTCTAGTTTTTTTATCATTATTTTTCCAGATTTTTTGGTTGAGTAATTTTTAAATGGCCCTAGGGTTTGTTACATGTGCTCATATTTTGTACACTTTGCCAAAACATTTGTGAAATGGTGATACTTTATCCAATGGCTCCCAAATTTTTTGTGCTTAAACTAGACACACTCATGGTGATTTTGGTGTAGAGTTTGTGAATTTATCATTGCTGGTTTGTGAGATATGATTTTTTGAATTAGGGTGTGACAATTTGTGTCACACCATTGATGTCCAACTTGATGATTTTTGATACCATGCTTCTTGACCTCCAATTGATCTGATTTTTTGCATGAACCTACTCTTGTATGTCTAGTTTACATGTGAATTTTCCTGGAATTATTTGTGGCATTTCCTAATTGTTTGAGATTTTCTCCCATGCTTGGTCATATGTTGACTTTGTGTGATACATGTTCCCATTTCATTTGTGAAATTCTCATACTTTATTAGATGGACATGAAATTTTACATGAGATAACTAGACATCCTCATCTTTGCCATGGTTTTAGTCCCATTCATTTATCATACACCATCTCTGATTTATGATTTTTCTAAGTTGATGCATGTTTGGTTGACTTCTTTGAGCATGTTCAAAATTTCTTTGACTTTCTGATTTTCATTGACTGCCTTCCACTTGTCCAAATGAGATGAAATTTGACATGCTTACCATGCTGTGGATTGTGATTGATCATGATTTATTTGGTGATTTTTGGAAATGTTTAAGATTGCTTTTGAGTTAAGTCTTGCTGTTGACTTCTATGAGCTTCTGTTTGCTATACCTTGACCTAAATTGTTCATGAAATGATGATGATGGTTGATATGCATGTGAACCCAATTGGCATTGATTCTTGATTGTTTGAACATGATTTTGGATGCTTGCCCTTTGCTGTTTTGACTTTCTTATTCTCTTTTGACCCTAGGCTTGCCCTAGTGGTCCTGTTACTCACCTTTGAGCTCATGTTTTCAGGTTAAGCCACAAATGCTTCAATGAGACCAATATAAATTGATTGAGTGTGCTTGTTTATCATGACTAACATGCTTGTTTTGTAGGTTGCTTGGCTCACATGCCTTGAGCCTTGTGCCTTGCACATTCACTTGCTTGTGTTGACTGGTTGATATCTGTTTCATTTTGATTTAACTTTGACTTGTATACTAACCGTGCTTGACTGATTTCAGGTACTTTAGTTGCTTTTAGTTCCTTGTGAACTTTTGCTTTGCTTTGCTTGTATAAGCAATTTGCATTGAGGTATATCTCTTTTTCTTCATGTAGTCTGGAAGACCTGGCCTGTTACTTGGCCAGGCAACTGTCTGAAGTCCTCCTTAAGAGGCAATGTTTGTGACTGTTTACATTTGTCCTTGCATAGAGTCAAAGACCTCCTAAGTGAAGAGGCAATTGGCAGAACCAAGGGATAAGCAACCTATCCCCTGCTATTCAGTGTGTCATCTGCTTTGCTCACACCACTGTGTTGATGCACTGCAGATACAAACCCAAAATCTTGTACAACTGTACAGTTGAGTCAGTTTTAAATGTGTAGAAGGGTTCCCCCTTCTGAACCCACACATTCTTGTCTTAAGCTCTCTTAGGCCAGGGATAAGAACAGGTAAGACATTTGTTCGTATCTCGAGCATAACTTTATCTCTCTCCTGTCGAACCTCTTTTGGTTTCTCCTCAGCATAGTTGCTCAGTGCAGGTTGGTTGAAGTTGTTCATCTTCATGTTCCCGGCAGTACAGATTCTTCTCCAAATCCCTGTTAGCTCTATTGTGGGGCCATTCCCAGTAGAGTGCTGTTTGAGGCCCTATCGTGGGGCATCCCCAGCAAGTTTGCTGTTTCGGACATTTATTGTGGGGCAGCTCCCCTAGCAGAGTGTTACCGAAGACTTCAACTTTCGCCTCTCCAGCAGAGGCAGTCTTCATCTCTCCCCAGCATGGGTGCTTCTTGGAAGATTCAGTATTTTGCAAATTGACATCCAGTACTCCATCATGTCCCTCAGATAGATTCCCCAACGGGTATTGGCATGATAAGCTTTCTCGATGCCTATCTATCTTCATCAGAGATCTGATTGCTTCTTGGTATCTCTAGCACAAGTTGTTTGTGGCGCATCCGCCTGATGTTGAACTTTTCTCGGTTGTGACCGACGATCCCTCCGGAAACCTCTGGTGGTCTTTCTCCCCTGCAGGATGATGATTGTTCCCTATTGTCCAGCCTCCAGTGGATTTTCTTGGCTCTATGTTGGCTTTGGTTTTCTCTCAAGACGGGTTATTCCCGGACCGGCGTGTTGAGCATGTATGTTTGTCAGCATTCATCCATACATTCATACATTTAGGTATAAAGCATACATGCATAATCATAGCATTCGGATACTCATGTTTGCAGCTGTTGCCATGTATCTGTTGATTGTTGCCTCTGCGCTGTTTGGTGATAAGAATCTCTCCAGTAGATTTTCCTCTAGCAGATATGGGTGTGTCCTGATCTTTCCATGTAGAGCCCAACCCCTTAAGCAGAAAGTGTCTATCCTTTCCTGCCATTTCCCCATTGAGATACATCCTCGTGATGACGGTTGTTTCCGTTCCTCCAACACACACTGGGATGGGTTTTCCCTATTGAGTTCCTTCCTCATTAGGATGAGTCTGTTCAGTCTGCCTTTTTGGATCGATCCTAAACGGCTCCCCGTCGACTGTTTCTTGTGCTTCCCTGGGGCATAAATGAATAGTTGCTCACTAACCGGCACTATTCATCTTATCCTCAGCGGAATTGTTGGCCTCTACCTACAAACCGGTCGTGTAAGTCCTATCTTTGTGGTTTTCTACCTACAAACCGGTAGTTGTAAAATCCCACTTTCATCCCTGCGGGATATGGTTTGTGGCCTCTACCTACAAAACCGGTAGTTGTAAGTCCTATCTTGTGGTTTTCTACCTACAAACCGGGTAGTTGTAAAAATCCCACTTCATCCCCTGGCGGATATGGTTTGTTGGCCTCTACTACAAACCGGTTAGTTGTAAGTCCTCTTTGTGGTTTTTACCTACAAACCGGTAGTTGTAAAATCCCACTTTCATCCCCTGGAGGATGGGTTGTTGGGGCCTCTACCTACAAACCGGTAGTTGTAAGTCCTATCTTTGTGGTTTTCTCCTACAAACCGGTAGTTGTAAAAATCCCACTTTCATCCCCTGGCGGGATATGGTTTGTTGCCTCTACCTACAACCCGGTAGTTGTAAGTCCTCCTTGTGGTTTTCTACCTACTAGTGGTAGTTGTAAAATCCCACTTTCATCCCCTTGGTGGAGTTAACCCTGTGTGTTCATCCTATGCATGACTGGTTACTTTTCCGTGGTTTTCTGCCTACTAACCGGTAGATGTAATCCCCTCTTTGCATTATCAGTATCCGGTTTGTGATATTGATATTTCTTCCCCTCTGGATACTTGCCTTGATTAAGCAGTATTGTCCTCAGTGGGTCTTCCCCTTCTTTTTGGATACTTGCTCCGAGTAAGCAGCTTTATCCCCTTTGATTGGTCATCTTTTGCATACCTAAGTCTGGTACCCAGATGCCTTTCTTTCGGTCGACTATTCATTTAAAAACCTACAACCCGGTTATGGATAGTCTTCCATGCGAGCGTATTATCTATGTTTTGATGGATATAGATAATATGTCTTATGTCTTTTCCGGTATTCAGACCGAAGGAGTTTCCGACGATCAGGTCGATGTACTCATGGCACTCAGGCCACTTTCCCGGTATTCAGACCGAAGAAGTTTCCGACGATCAGGTCGATGTACTTATGTTTTTTCCGGTATTCAGACCGAAGAAGTTTCCGACGGTCAGGTCGATGTACTTATGTCTTTCCGGTATTCAGACCGAAGAAGTTTCCGACGATCAGGTCGATGTACTTATGTCTTCCGGTACTCAGACCGAAGGAGTTTCCGACGATCAGGTCGATGTACTCATGGCACTCAGGCCAATTTTCCGGTATTCAGACCGAGGTGGCGTTCAGGCCAATTTCGATTTTTTGAATCGAAGAAGTATTCCTCCTCTCCGTTGGTGTCGATAAACGTCGAGTTTTTCCCGATCATCCGTTGATGATTTGGTTGTGTTCACTCTCCCCAGTAGAGCTTCCTCTCTCCGTTGGTGTCGATAAACGTCGAGTTTTTCCTATTCGTCCTATGACGTCTAGTTGTACTTGTCCCCACGTGGATTTACCTCTCCGTTGGTCTTGGTAAACGTCGAGTTTTTCCCATTTCGTCCGTTGACGTATGGTTGTATCCCTTCCAGTCATTCATTAAGTCTGGTTACCTCTCCGTCGGTCTTGGTAAACGTCGAGTTTTTCCCATTTCGTCCGTTGACGTATGGTTGTATCCGTTCCAGTCATTCATTAATGTCTGGTTACCTCTCCGTTGGTCTTGGTAAACGTTGAGTTTTTCCTAGTTGTCCGTTGGCATCTAGTTGTGATTCTTTTTCCATTCATCGTCGTTGCGATGTCTGGATGTGGCCGTACCCTTTGAAAACAAAAACCAAAAATAATACCCAGTAATAAAAATCAAATCCCAGTGGACGTTCCATTGGTGGATCCCTGTATTGTGCAAATTCTACGGTTCTTGGTATTCAATCCCTGTTTACCCTGAAAGTCTGACAGCCGTTGCTCTCATCCATTCGGTTTCCCAGCTGATTGAATAGGGGCAGCTGTAGCACCTCAAATTTGCACCCATCATTGTACATACATTCTCATATTAGGTCATAGCATAACATGGTCCACTGCATAGCATTGCATTGTCCCAGTTGCCTCAAGTGCAAGCCAATCAAGAAATTAGGTCAAACTGGTCAGGAGATCAGTCAACCAAGCAAGCAAGGATGTTTCTCAAGGAGCCAAAGCCCTAGGGTTGGTCCAACATGTTCACATGACTTGGGGATCCATTTGAAGTGATTAGGTCAAAGATCGGAGGCTCAGAGGTCATCAGTCAATGCACAGTCAGTCAGAAACCCTAAAAGTCAACTGTTGGTCAACTGTCCATTTAATCAGTGATTTGATGATGGAAATTGGTTTGAGAGGTCTCAATCATGTCCAAATAGTCCTCATATATCATGTCAAACACCATCATGGAAGAATTTGAAGCCAGATCAGAAATTTCCAAAAATGGAAACTGGACCTGTAACTGAAACTTACCAAAAATGGAAAGTCTTGATCCTCAAACTTACATCATGATACAAGCTTCAAATGAATTTTTGCCCAACATGAAAGTTGAAGATCTTGTTCTCCCATTTCCAAAAAGTCCAAGAACTCTCAATTCCCATGTGTGGTTGGCAAGTTATGATCGAATCGATTTCAGAAATTTTTGAACTTCAAAAGGCCATATCTCTCAAACCATTTAGCCAATTTTGGTGGGTTTTTTTCCTACAAGTCACATTTGATCCCCTCTTTCCAAAAATGTAATTTTCATGTACCAAAACTTCACCAATCAAAATGGCATTTTTGAACTTGCCTTAATTAAATTCAAGTGAGTGGAATTTTGACTTTTTAAATTAATCATTTCCCATCATTCCTACTATCCAAATATGTTCAGAAATGTTATTTAAAACTTGTTGGAAGCCCATTCCCATGAAGTACATGCAGCCATGCTAGCTTGCTTGAAATTTGGAAGGAAAGTACATTTTTCAACCACCACATCCCACAAATCCATGGACCATGATCTGTACCACAAAAACAGCAGATCTTTTCCTCATTTTCTGTCAAATTGAAACACAACTAGCAGCCATCAAACACATTACAACACAAAAATCACTCATTCTAAAAAAACTGCATTTTTCACACTTTTGAAAAATCTGTCAAAAAACCTCCAAAGAACTGAGCCTGGCCATTGTTGTTCCACCATCCAAACATCATTGTGGACACATTTCAATCATCATTCTCCATCTGTAACAGCTTTTATCCAACTGTTTTCTTCACACATCATTAATGGCAAAGTGAGATTGAAACCAAACCAAGTTGTTTCAAGCCAAACTCCTTCACTCATTCATCATTTGGAGGCTTATTGAGCATCTGTTTTAGGCCAACAACACCAAACAACATTTGTACCACGACTGTCCTTCAATTTTGGTAAGAACTCGAGTCACTCTTTTTTCTAAATCATGCATTGCTTTGTGTAGAGCTCTTTGTGCTGGTCATTTTGGAACTTGAACCACTAAAAATGGTTGGCTATTTTGAAAGTTATGCCATGTTAAAGTTTGATGTTTGAATATCCTTTTTCTTGTTTTTCTCTTAATAGCTCGAATCAATGTTAATGGTTGTGGGATTATTAATGTACATGATGAGGTGAACACATTGATATATTGCTTTTTGATTTTGGCCACCATTTGTTCTTGCTGGAAATTTTTCGATTGAACATGTAGATACTGCATTTTTTTTCTGCAATATGAATACTGAGCCTTTTTTCCTTTACTGTACACGATGCTGGTTTTTTCTTTTTCACTTTCCTTGCCGTGTAGATCCATGAAGGTTTGTCGTTTTGCTGCGCATGGTGTTTCAAAAGAAACACGCTGATTGGTCCAGCGGAGCAGCCTGCAGGAGCGCTATTGGCTCATGCTTCGCGTTGACCGAGCGCTGACCTTACAAATTAAATGAAACGCTGAGTTTCATACTCAGCAAAAGGGCGTTTTGGTCTTTTGGTTTTTTAAATATTCATTCCAACAATCATTATTTAATTCACTTTATTTTGTAATTTTTATTTCATTTACCATGCCAATCTTACAAAATTCATAGATCATTCATTTTAAATCCAAATTTCATGGGAATTTTTGCATAATGATCATCACAATCTCTAGTTTTTTTATCATTATTTTTCCAGATTTTTTGGTTGAGTAATTTTTAAATGGCCCTAGGGTTTGTTACATGTGCTCATATTTTGTACACTTTGCCAAAACATTTGTGAAATGGTGATACTTTATCCAATGGCTCCCAAATTTTTTGTGCTTAAACTAGACACACTCATGGTGATTTTGGTGTAGAGTTTGTGAATTTATCATTGCTGGTTTGTGAGATATGATTTTTTGAATTAGGGTGTGACAATTTGTGTCACACCATTGATGTCCAACTTGATGATTTTTGATACCATGCTTCTTGACCTCCAATTGATCTGATTTTTTGCATGAACCTACTCTTGTATGTCTAGTTTACATGTGAATTTTCCTGGAATTATTTGTGGCATTTCCTAATTGTTTGAGATTTTCTCCCATGCTTGGTCATATGTTGACTTTGTGTGATACATGTTCCCATTTCATTTGTGAAATTCTCATACTTTATTAGATGGACATGAAATTTTACATGAGATAACTAGACATCCTCATCTTTGCCATGGTTTTAGTCCCATTCATTTATCATACACCATCTCTGATTTATGATTTTTCTAAGTTGATGCATGTTTGGTTGACTTCTTTGAGCATGTTCAAAATTTCTTTGACTTTCTGATTTTCATTGACTGCCTTCCACTTGTCCAAATGAGATGAAATTTGACATGCTTACCATGCTGTGGATTGTGATTGATCATGATTTATTTGGTGATTTTTGGAAATGTTTAAGATTGCTTTTGAGTTAAGTCTTGCTGTTGACTTCTATGAGCTTCTGTTTGCTATACCTTGACCTAAATT
This sequence comes from Lathyrus oleraceus, assembly GCF_024323335.1. Taxonomy (NCBI): domain Eukaryota; kingdom Viridiplantae; phylum Streptophyta; class Magnoliopsida; order Fabales; family Fabaceae; genus Lathyrus; species Lathyrus oleraceus. Next base: position 267,855,424 of record NC_066579.1, on the reverse strand, counting down.
GTTCATGAAATGATGATGATGGTTGATATGCATGTGAACCCAATTGGCATTGATTCTTGATTGTTTGAACATGATTTTGGATGCTTGCCCTTTGCTGTTTTGACTTTCTTATTCTCTTTTGACCCTAGGCTTGCCCTAGTGGTCCTGTTACTCACCTTTGAGCTCATGTTTTCAGGTTAAGCCACAAATGCTTCAATGAGACCAATATAAATTGATTGAGTGTGCTTGTTTATCATGACTAACATGCTTGTTTTGTAGGTTGCTTGGCTCACATGCCTTGAGCCTTGTGCCTTGCACATTCACTTGCTTGTGTTGACTGGTTGATATCTGTTTCATTTTGATTTAACTTTGACTTGTATACTAACCGTGCTTGACTGATTTCAGGTACTTTAGTTGCTTTTAGTTCCTTGTGAACTTTTGCTTTGCTTTGCTTGTATAAGCAATTTGCATTGAGGTATATCTCTTTTTCTTCATGTAGTCTGGAAGACCTGGCCTGTTACTTGGCCAGGCAACTGTCTGAAGTCCTCCTTAAGAGGCAATGTTTGTGACTGTTTACATTTGTCCTTGCATAGAGTCAAAGACCTCCTAAGTGAAGAGGCAATTGGCAGAACCAAGGGATAAGCAACCTATCCCCTGCTATTCAGTGTGTCATCTGCTTTGCTCACACCACTGTGTTGATGCACTGCAGATACAAACCCAAGATCTTGTACAACTGTACAGTTGAGTCAGTTTTAAATGTGTAGAAGGGTTCCCCCTTTCTGAACCCACACATTCTTGTCTTAAGCTCTCTCAGGCCAGGGATAAGAGCTGTGAAGTCTTATCTTCACTCACCTTTCATCAGCTTCACCTTAGCCCCTCAATGGCAAGGTTAAGAGCACATTCACCCAGTTCCAGAGGTTTGTTTGTTGAGGTTGATATGACCCCTCGACTAAAACCTAACCCTTGTTTGAGCCACTTGCTTGTGTATAGTGTGTGCTATCTGTGCTTGTAGGATTGTTTGACTTGCTTCCTGTGCAAGTTAGGATTGTTTGGCTTGCTTCCTGTGCAAGTTAGGTGTGTGTGTGGCTTGCTTCCTGTGCAAGTCATGTTTAGGATAGGCTTGCTTCCTGTGCAAGTTAGCTAGAAACCTTAACTTAGGGTTGATTTTGCATGATAACATCTAGGCTCGAGTCGTAGTCTCCCTAGTTGTGTCTCCCTCTGTTATCTGGTTAGGCTAGTCCTGTATCCCTCTGTAGGGGAACTACATCGCCCTGATCTTCATACCAGATGAAGTATGTAGGCAGGAGATTGAGCTGATCTCTCCGGGCGCCTGTGTCTTTGTTTTGTCTTGTGGTGTGCTTGGAAGCTGATGTAAGTCCATCGAGTGGCATTTGGGTTCCAGTGTGCGTGTGTTTGGTTCGGATGCTGATGTAAGTCCAGCGATTGGCGTTCAGGCTCCATGTTTGCCTTCTTGAGTGCGTTTTGGTTCGGATGCTGATGTAAGTCCAGTGATTGGCATTCAGGCTCTATGTTTGCCTTTGCCTGTGTTTGTTTGTGTGCGTGTTAGCCGAGCTACGAATGCTCTGATTCTTCTCTCGTCCGAGGAGATACGTATGCATAGGATGCGATATCCTAGCGAGCATGTGTCGTTTCCCCAGTCCGAACTACTTCGACTCTGATGTCTATGCCTGATAGACTAAGTAGGCCCAGGATGCGACATCCTGCCGAGTCAGTCTTGTCTGTTTTCTTGTGTCTCTTTCAGCCAGTGTGTGTGTGTTTGAGCAGTGTTTTAGCAACCATTTTCCTTCCTATTGTGCGTGGATCCCGTAGAGTACTACGGATGCGTAGGGGTGCTAATACCTTCCCTTCGCATAACCGACTCCCGAACCCATTCTCTTTGGTCGCGAGACCATGTCTTTTCCCAGGTTTACTCTGAGCGTTTCCTTTCCCTCTTTTGGGATAAATAACGCACGGTGGCGGCTCTGTTGTTCTTGTTTCCCGCCGGTTTTTCGCGTGATGCGACAGCTGGCGACTCTGCTGGGGAATATAGAGAAGTTGACCTGTGCTGGTCCATCTTCCCTAAGCGAGTCTCTCCTAGCGCTCTTTAGGATAGGGTTTGGTTGCTTTTGCTGTTATTTATTGCATTCATTTGTATATATTTGCATTTACTGTTTGCATTTATTGTTTGCATTAATGTTTGCATTCATATTCATCTGTTCACCTGGCTGGTTGTCTGTTTCTCTCTGTTGGGGTGGGAGTTACATGAGGTAAAAGGCCCAATACCCAGGCCATGAGTGAAATCTAGGATACTTAGGAATAGAGTGATTCATGTGAAGCGGGTGGTATTGCGCCACTTAGCGGAACATTGATATCACGAGCAGTCCAGACCCTGGTGGGACATTATCGTTACATACTTCGGGTGTGTATATGATGATGTTCTGCGAAAGGTTATTTATGCTGCGTTTCTCTCGACCTTACCCTGGCCTAGATGACACCCGTGAGTGGGGAGGGAATGATCATTATTACAGGTACAGTTGGTGACTTGTGGGTGACTTGTTGATGACTTGTGATCCTGTTGATGACTATTGGTTCAGAAGTTTGGGGTCTCAGATGACTTTGGGTTTCAGATGAATTTGTGGTTCCGAGTTCAAGCCGAAGCTTTGATCCTGTGTTCTGAGAGACACAGCCAACCAGTCGTGTCTGCATCATTTGCATCATAGCATATTTATTTTTCAAAAGAAACGCAATAAAAAAAAGAGATACAAAAAAAGAAAAAAAAAGAAAAGAAAAAGAAAAAAAACTAATCCCTGCATGCATATCATTTCTCAAGTACATTCCAGAGCTTGTTCACTGATAGAGATGGCAACAGTCCCAGAGTTGAAGCGGAAGACTTGTTCCTACAGCTTTCACCGTGAACCTTTGACGTCTCTGATTGAGTTGAGCAACCTTATGACCAGTGGTAACCAGAAGGGGTTTGTTGACCAGTATGGAGATATTCTGACACTGTTGAAGATGGTAGTCGATCCGGTGCCGTTGCAGACTCTTCTACAGTTCTACGACCCAGAGCTTCATTGTTTCACCTTTCAAGATTATCAGTTGGCGCCTGCTGAGTGTCCCGGTCCGGTATCAGGTTCCTTTCTTGGATGTGCCCAAGGAGGTTGATTTCAAAGTTGTTGCCGGAGCTCTCCATTTGGGTATCAAGGAAGTCAGGGATAGTTGGAAGTCCAGTGGGGATGTTGTAGGATTGCCTTTGAAGTTTCTGTTGAGGGTAGCTAGAGAAGAAGTAGAGAAGGGAAGTTGGGAAGCCTTTCATGCTCAGTTGGCCGTCATGATCTATGGGATCGTCCTGTTTCCGAGTATGCCCAATTTTGTTGACTATGCTGCAGTCAGTATTTTCATTGGAGGAAATCCAGTTCCTACTCTGTTAGCTGACACTTACTATGCTATTCACAGTAGGCATGGTAAGGGTGGGGCTATCAGGTGTTGTCTCCCGCTTTTGCTCAGATGGTTCTTGTCTTTTCTGCCAGTCAGTGGACCTTTTGTGGATGCTCAGAGCACGCTTAAGTGGACTCAGAGGGTTATGTCTCTTACTTCCTATGATATCAAGTGGCAATCTTACCGGATGGATGTGCGTAACGTCATTATGAGCTGTGGAGGATTCCGTAATGTGCCACTCGTAGGGACTAAGGGTTGCATCAATTACAACCCGGTTCTTTCTCTTCGCCAGTTGGGGTTTGTGATGAAGGGAAGACCACTTGAGGCTGAGGTAGTTGAAAGTGTGTTTTTTGAGAAGCAGAGTGACCCGGCTAGATTGGAGCAGATAGGGAGAGCTTGGAAGTCTATTGGTGTGAAGGATGGATCTATCTTAGGGAAGAAGTTTGCCGCTGCTATGCCTGATTACACTGATTGGGTCAAGGAGAGAGTAGAAACTTTGTTGTTACCCTACGATAGGATGGAGCCGTTGCAGGAGCAACCACCTTTGATCCTTGCTGAGAGTGTGCCTGCGGAGCACTACAAGCAAGCCCTGATGGAGAATCGCCGTTCAAGAGAGAAGGAGCAAGATACCCAGATGGAGTTGTACAAAGCCAAAGCTGATAGGTTGAACTTGGTTCATCAACTCAGAGGAGTGCGAGAAGAAGATGCTAGCAGACTGAGAAGCAAGAAGAGATCCTACGAGGAGGTGGAGAGCATGTTAGATGCAGAACACCGGGAGTGCTTGAGGTTGCAGAGGGTTGAGGCCAGCTATCAGAAGAAGAGCAGAGACTTGGAGAAGCAACTCAGAGATAAAGATGTCCAGTTGAAGAAGGAAGTAGACTTGAGACAAGCATCAGAGAACCACCTTGGAGGAGAAGTAGTAGAGCTTAGACGACAACTGAAGGAGAAGATCACTCTTTTGCCAGAATGTTCAGAATGTGACCTGTTGATAGACCAGTGTCAGTACTTGAAGACCCTCATTCCGGGAGGCCGTTTGTCTTAGCTTGTATCTTTGATATGTATGTTGAGAATCACCTCCAGGCTTGTTGGATGGGATTCATTGTTGTACTCCGATTGCTTGGATTCTTTGTCGACCTTGTTGTATGATCTTGTTGCTCACATAGATGAGGTCGTTGGTTTCACCTTGTACTCATCACTCTTGTGTATGTTGTTTCTGTGCTTCTGTGTTGTTCTTGCTGCAGGTTGCCATCTTTTGAGGATGACTCAGGCTCTTTGAATGCCTGAGAAATGAACATATCATGTGCATCATACGCATCATTAGTACCATACTCATATCATTTTGCATAACAGGTGTTCTTGGTCGTGACTTCTCACTCTGGGTTTTGACTGAGACTGGATTGTTGATTATCGTCCGCACCGCAGCCAGATTGAATCATCAGAGGATTATGGACCAGGTTCAGACAGAGTTGGCTGAGATGAGGGCAAACATGGCCCAGTTTATGACGATGATGCCAGGAGTTGTTCAGGGGCAAGAGGAGCTGCGTGCCTTAGCCCAGAGACTGGAAGCCGTGATTCCACCAGTCCACCGTACTTCACCAGTGGATGTACCCGCCGCTGTCACTATTCTCGTCAATGATTATGCCGTGGGTGATGAATTGAGGAGGATCAGAATCAGTGAACAACCTCTTGCTGCAGAGACTGTTGATGTTAGAGCAACCCGCGCTCCTGTTCGCCATCCTGGCTCTCCAAGTTCTTCCAGTTCTAAGAAGCCATCCTCTGGGGCACCCAAAAGGGGAGAGTGAAACAAATGATGTACACCGTCGGAGGAGTGCAAACAGAGGACATAATCGTCAGGCTGCTGCTGTGACTATTCCAGCAACTCAACAGCAACAGAGAAGGTCAACTCAGTGGTATCAACATCAACAACATCGTCCGCAACAGCAGGCTTACCAGCCTCCCTATGATAATCAAGCCGGTACAAGTAATGAGAGGAAGAGGGTCATTTTTGATCTGATCCCTATGTCTTACGCAGAGCTGTATCCCTCATTGATAGAGCGGAACTTGATTACTCCCAGAGACCCGCCGGCTAAACCCGACAACCCTCGGTGGTGGTATAGGCCCGATCCGCATTGTGTGTATCATTCGGGCGCTCCTGGTCATGATGTGGATAGTTGCTTTCAGTTGAAGATGAAGGTTCAAGACCTCGTAAGGTCAGGTATTTTGAACTTTGAAGACTTGGGTCCCCGTGTTAATCAAGCCTGAAGATAACAAGTCCTGGGCTGGCGCCGACTTTTTCTTCAGAAGGGTTGTTCAGAAAGCAGAAGTTGCTGATGCAAAGGATACTGACAGTTGTCATCCTCGGTGGGATCTATCACAATCGGGTCACTGTGGGCTTTCCTACAGTTGTTCATAAGTCAGAGTAACAATCACTTTGTTTAAAAACCCTTCTCCCATGCCAAAAGGAGAAGTGATGACATTGTTGGCAACATTTTGTGCAATGATATTTTCATTCAAATAATTCATGTTAAACATTTGTTTTTCCATTTGTTTTCCCTTTTCACTTTTTGCATGAAATTGGTGATCACAAAAAACCCTAAAAAACAAGAATAAAAGCAATCTTTTCATCTGCATAATGATTGTCTTGTTTGATTTCCAAAAAGCTTTTATACTCAAAATCTTTATGCAGGTTGTTTCTTAGACCCATTGAACATAGTGATCAGACGTCATCTCCCAATTTTGAATTCCCTGTATTCGAAGCGGAAGAAGATGATGTTGAAGGGATTCCTGACGGTATTTCCCGACTTCTTGAGCAAGAAAAGAAGATCGCTCAGCTGCATCTCGAGAATCAGCAGAACAGCCAACTGGGGTATCGGAAAAAAAAGAGAGAAAAAGAAGAGAAAAAGAAAGAGAGGGTGCAAAATCAAAAGAAATCCAAATCAAAAGAAAGAAAAAGAAAGAAAGAAACAAAAAAATAGCACCCTCAAAGTCCCAAGTTGGCTGATGCTGAATTCGATCGAAAAGAAGAGATCAACTGCCATGATCAGTTATGTCAGCAGAGAGTGATGAAAGCATTCGACAAGAAGGTCAAGGCTCGTGTGTTCCGAGGGACCTTGTGCTCAAGAAAGTCTTGTCTTTCGTGCCCGATTCCAGGGGCAAGTGGACTCCAAGCTAAGAACGTCCATACGTTTTCAAGAGAGCCTCTTCAGGCAATGTTTTGACACTTACAACAATGGAGAAAGTTCACTCGTCCTGGGAACTCCGATGCAGTCAAGAAATACTTCGCCTAAAAGAAAAAAAAAGCAAAACAGCTCGCTAAGTCGAACACCCCAAAGGGCGACTTAGGCAAAAAGGAGCGTCTCGGTGGATTGAAAACCTGAAAGGGCGATCCAGGCAAAAGTTAGAGACATTGAAAAAGAATGTGCATCCCGCTAGATTGAACACCTCACACTGGGGCAATCTAGGCAAAAATTAGGGATTTGGCAAGTAACTGCATCTTGACAAGACTGCACTCTATATCTGTCATCCGTCAGGGATTCTCGATTCGTCGTCGACTGAAGCTTTGAATACATCGAAAATTCAGAATGGTAGAGGAAAGGTCATTACGTTCAATGTAGCCCTCTCCAATATATATCACCGATTTCAAACTTGTGCAGATCTATGGAGTCTCGCCCTTTGCAGACTACCATTCCATCACATTAATTTGAGCTTTTATCCGATTATTTGCACTCTTATTTGTTTCAACTCAACAAATGTTTTGCATGTTTTAATTGACAAAGTATCATTGTTTTTCAAAATAAACAAATTTTTCAAAAAAATTGTTCTTAAACAAAGTGAACGTTCACAATGATGGAAGGATACTTAGGAGATCCGCAGTGCTCTCCCGAGGGTGGTATGATTACCAACAGGTAAGACATTTGTTCGTATCTCGAGCATAACTTTATCTCTCTCCTGTCGAACCTCTTTTGGTTTCTCCTCAGCATAGTTGCTCAGTGCAGTGTTGGTTGAAGTTGTTCATCTTCATGTTCCCGGCAGTACAGATTCTTCCTCCAAATCCCTGTTAGCTCTATTGTGGGGCATCCCCAGTAGAGTGCTGTTTGAGCCCTATCGTGGGGCATCCCCAGCAAGTTTGCTGTTTCGGACATTATTGTGGGGCAGCTCCCCTAGCAGAGTGTTTACCGAAGACTTCAACTTTCGCCTCTCCAGCAGAGCAGTCTTCATCTCTCCCCAGCATGGGTGCTTTTCTTGGAAGATTCAGTATTTTGCAAATTGACATCCCAGTACTCCATCATGTCCCTCAGATAGATTCCCCAACGGAGTTATTGGCATGATAAGCTTTCTCGATGCCTATCTATCTTCATCAGAGATCTGATTGCTTCTTGGTATCTCTAGCACAAGTTGTTGTGGCGCATCCGCCTGTATGTTGAACTTTTTTCTCCGGTTGTGACCGACGATCCCTCCGGAAACCTCTGGTGGTCTTTCTCCCCTGCAGGATGATGATTGTTCCCTATTGTCCCAGCCTCCAGTGGATTTTCTTGGCTCTATGTTGGCTTTGGTTTTCTCTCCAGACGGTTGATTCCCGGACCTGCGTGTTGAGCATGTCTGTTTGTCAGCATTCATCATACATTCATCATACATTTTAGGTATAAAGCATACATGCATAATCATAGCATTCGGATACTCATGTTGCAGCTGTTGCCATGTATCTGTTGATTGTTGCCTCCTGCTGTTTGGTGATAAGAATCTCTCCAGTAGATTTTCCTCTAGCAGATATGGGTGTGTCTGATCTTTCCATGTAGAGCCAACCCCTTAAGCAGAAAGTGTCTATCCTTTCCTGCCATTTCCCCATTGAGATACATCCTCGTGGATGACGGTTGTTTCCGTTCCCTCCCAACACACACTGGGATGGGTTTTCCCTATTGAGTTCCTTCCTCATTAGGATGAGTCTTGTTTCAGTCTGCCTTTTTGGATCGATCCTAAACTGGCTCCCCGTCGACTGTTTCTTGTGCTTCCCTGGGGCATAAATGAATAGTTGCTCACTAACCGGCACTCATTCATCTTATCCTCAGCGGAATTTGTTGGCCTCTACCTACAAACCGGTAGTTGTAAGTCCTATCTTTGTGGTTTTCTACCTACAAACCGGTAGTTGTAAAATCCCACTTTCATCCCCTGGCGGATATGGTTTGTTGGCCTCTACCTACAAACCGGTAGTTGTAAGTCCTATCTTTGTGGTTTTCTACCTACAAACCGGTAGTTGTAAAATCCCACTTTCATCCCCTGGCGGATATGGTTTGTTGGCCTCTACCTACAAACCGGTAGTTGTAAGTCCTATCTTTGTGGTTTTCTACCTACAAACCGGTAGTTGTAAAATCCCACTTTCATCCCCTGGCGGATATGGTTTGTTGGCCTCTACCTACAAACCGGTAGTTGTAAGTCCTATCTTTGTGGTTTTCTACCTACAAACCGGTAGTTGTAAAATCCCACTTTCATCCCCTGGCGGATATGGTTTGTTGGCCTCTACCTACAACCCGGTAGTTGTAAGTCCTATCTTTGTGGTTTTCTACCTACTAGCTGGTAGTTGTAAAATCCCACTTTCATCCCCTTGGTGGAGTTAACCCTGTGTGTTCATCCTATGCATGACTGGTTACTTTTCCGTGGTTTTCTGCCTACTAACCGGTAGATGTAATCCCCTCTTTGCAGTTATCAGTATCCGGTTTGTGATATTGATATTCTTTCCCCTCTGGATACTTGCCTTGATTAAGCAGTATTGTCCTCAGTGGGTCTTCCCCTTCTTTTTGGATACTTGCTCCGAGTAAGCAGCTTTATCCCCTTTTGATTGGTCATCTTTTGCATACCTAAGTCTGGTACCCAGATGCCTTTCTTTTCGGTCGACTATTCATTTAACAACCTACAACCCGGTTATGGATAGTCTTCCATGCGAGCGTATTATCTATGTTTTGATGGCTATAGATAATATGTCTTATGTCTTTTCCGGTATTCAGACCGAAGGAGTTTCCGACGATCAGGTCGATGTACTCATGGCACTCAGGCCACTTTCCCGGTATTCAGACCGAAGAAGTTTCCGACGATCAGGTCGATGTACTTATGTTTTTTCCGGTATTCAGACCGAAGAAGTTTCCGACGGTCAGGTCGATGTACTTATGTCTTTCCGGTATTCAGACCGAAGAAGTTTCCGACGATCAGGTCGATGTACTTATGTCTTTCCGGTACTCAGACCGAAGGAGTTTCCGACGATCAGGTCGATGTACTCATGGCACTCAGGCCAATTTTCCGGTATTCAGACCGAGGTGGCGTTCAGGCCAATTTCCGATTTTTTGAATCGAAGAAGTATTCCTCCTCTCCGTTGGTGTCGATAAACGTCGAGTTTTTCCCGATCATCCGTTGATGATTTGGTTGTGTTCACTCTCCCCAGTAGAGCTTCCTCCTCTCCGTTGGTGTCGATAAACGTCGAGTTTTTCCTATTCGTCCTATGACGTCTAGTTGTACTTGTCCCCACGTGGATTTACCTCTCCGTTGGTCTTGGTAAACGTCGAGTTTTTCCCATTTCGTCCGTTGACGTATGGTTGTATCCCTTCCAGTCATTCATTAATGTCTGGTTACCTCTCCGTCGGTCTTGGTAAACGTCGAGTTTTTCCCATTTCGTCCGTTGACGTATGGTTGTATCCGTTCCAGTCATTCATTAATGTCTGGTTACCTCTCCGTTGGTCTTGGTAAACGTTGAGTTTTTCCTAGTTGTCCGTTGGCATCTAGTTGTGATTTCTTTTTCCATTCATCGTCGTTGCGATGTCTGGATGTGGCCGTACCCTTTGAAAACAAAAACCAAAATATATACCCAGTAATAAAAATCAAATCCCAGTGGACGTTTCCATTGGTGGATCCCTGTATTGTGCAAATTCTACGGTTCTTGGTATTCAATCCCTGTTTACCCTGAAAGTCTGACAGCCGTTGCTCTCATCCATTCGGGTTCCCAGCTGATTGAATAGGGGCAGCTGTAGCACCTCAAATTTGCACCCATCATTGTACATACATTCTCATATTAGGTCATAGCATAACATGGTCCACTGCATAGCATTGCATTGTCCCAGTTGCCTCAAGTGCAAGCCAATCAAGAAATTAGGTCAAACTGGTCAGGAGATCAGTCAACCAAGCAAGCAAGGATGTTTCTCAAGGAGCCAAAGCCCTAGGGTTGGTCCAACATGTTCACATGACTTGGGGATCCATTTGAAGTGATTAGGTCAAAGATCGGAGGCTCAGAGGTCATCAGTCAATGCACAGTCAGTCAGAAACCCTAAAAGTCAACTGTTGGTCAACTGTCCATTTAATCAGTGATTTGATGATGGAAATTGGTTTGAGAGGTCTCAATCATGTCCAAATAGTCCTCATATATCATGTCAAACACCATCATGGAAGAATTTGAAGCCAGATCAGAAATTTCCAAAAATGGAAACTGGACCTGTAACTGAAACTTACCAAAAATGGAAAGTCTTGATCCTCAAACTTACATCATTATACAAGCTTCAAATGAATTTTTTCCCAACATGAAAGTTGAAGATCTTGTTCTCCCATTTCCAAAAAGTCCAAGAACTCTCAATTCCCATGTGTGGTTGGCAAGTTATGATCGAATCGATTTCAGAAATTTTTGAACTTCAAAAGGCCATATCTCTCAAACCATTTAGCCAATTTTGGTGGGGTTTTTTCCTACAAGTCACATTTGATCCCCTCTTTCCAAAAATGTAATTTTCATGTACCAAAACTTCACCAATCAAAATGGCATTTTTGAACTTGCCTTAATTAAATTCAAGTGAGTGGAATTTTGACTTTTTAAATTAATCATTTCCCATCATTCCTACTATCCAAATATGTTCAGAAATGTTATTTAAAACTTGTTGGAAGCCCATTCCCATGAAGTACATGCAGCCATGCTAGCTTGCTTGAAATTTGGAAGGAAAGTACATTTTTCAACCACCACATCCCACAAATCCATGGACCATGATCTGTACCACAAAAACAGCAGATCTTTTCCTCATTTTCTGTCAAATTGAAACACAACTAGCAGCCATCAAACACATTACAACACAAAAATCACTCATTCTAAAAAAACTGCATTTTTCACACTTTTGAAAAATCTGTCAAAAAACCTCCAAAGAACTGAGCCTGGCCATTGTTGTTCCACCATCCAAACATCATTGTGGACACATTTCAATCATCATTCTCCATCTGTAACAGCTTTTATCCAACTGTTTTCTTCACACATCATTAATGGCAAAGTGAGATTGAAACCAAACCAAGTTGTTTCAAGCCAAACTCCTTCACTCATTCATCATTTGGAGGCTTATTGAGCATCTGTTTTAGGCCAACAACACCAAACAACATTTGTACCACGACTGTCCTTCAATTTTGGTAAGAACTCGAGTCACTCTTTTTTCTAAATCATGCATTGCTTTGTGTAGAGCTCTTTGTGCTGGTCATTTTGGAACTTGAACCACTAAAAATGGTTGGCTATTTTGAAAGTTATGCCATGTTAAAGTTTGATGTTTGAATATCCTTTTTCTTGTTTTTCTCTTAATAGCTCGAATCAATGTTAATGGTTGTGGGATTATTAATGTACATGATGAGGTGAACACATTGATATATTGCTTTTTGATTTTGGCCACCATTTGTTCTTGCTGGAAATTTTTCGATTGAACATGTAGATACTGCATTTTTTTTCTGCAATATGAATACTGAGCCTTTTTTCCTTTACTGTACACGATGCTGGTTTTTTCTTTTTCACTTTCCTTGCCGTGTAGATCCATGAAGGTTTGTCGTTTTGCTGCGCATGGTGTTTCAAAAGAAACACGCTGATTGGTCCAGCGGAGCAGCCTGCAGGAGCGCTATTGGCTCATGCTTCGCGTTGACCGAGCGCTGACCTTACAAATTAAATGAAACGCTGAGTTTCATACTCAGCAAAAGGGCGTTTTGGTCTTTTGGTTTTTTAAATATTCATTCCAACAATCATTATTTAATTCACTTTATTTTGTAATTTTTATTTCATTTACCATGCCAATCTTACAAAATTCATAGATCATTCATTTTAAATCCAAATTTCATGGGAATTTTTGCATAATGATCATCACAATCTCTAGTTTTTTTATCATTATTTTTCCAGATTTTTTGGTTGAGTAATTTTTAAATGGCCCTAGGGTTTGTGACATGTGCTCATATTTTGTACACTTTGCCAAAACATTTGTGAAATGGTGATACTTTATCCAATGGCTCCCAAATTTTTTGTGCTTAAACTAGACACACTCATGGTGATTTTGGTGTAGAGTTTGTGAATTTATCATTGCTGGTTTGTGAGATATGATTTTTTGAATTAGGGTGTGACAATTTGTGTCACACCATTGATGTCCAACTTGATGATTTTTGATACCATGCTTCTTGACCTCCAATTGATCTGATTTTTTGCATGAACCTACTCTTGTATGTCTAGTTTACATGTGAATTTTCCTGGAATTATTTGTGGCATTTCCTAATTGTTTGAGATTTTCTCCCATGCTTGGTCATATGTTGACTTTGTGTGATACATGTTCCCATTTCATTTGTGAAATTCTCATACTTTATTAGATGGACATGAAATTTTACATGAGATAACTAGACATCCTCATCTTTGCCATGGTTTTAGTCCCATTCATTTATCATACACCATCTCTGATTTATGATTTTTCTAAGTTGATGCATGTTTGGTTGACTTCTTTGAGCATGTTCAAAATTTCTTTGACTTTCTGATTTTCATTGACTGCCTTCCACTTGTCCAAATGAGATGAAATTTGACATGCTTACCATGCTGTGGATTGTGATTGATCATGATTTATTTGGTGATTTTTGGAAATGTTTAAGATTGCTTTTGAGTTAAGTCTTGCTGTTGACTTCTATGAGCTTCTGTTTGCTATACCTTGACCTAAATTGTTCATGAAATGATGATGATGGTTGATATGCATGTGAACCCAATTGGCATTGATTCTTGATTGTTTGAACATGATTTTGGATGCTTGCCCTTTGCTGTTTTGACTTTCTTATTCTCTTTTGACCCTAGGCTTGCCCTAGTGGTCCTGTTACTCACCTTTGAGCTCATGTTTTCAGGTTAAGCCACAAATGCTTCAATGAGACCAATATAAATTGATTGAGTGTGCTTGTTTATCATGACTAACATGCTTGTTTTGTAGGTTGCTTGGCTCACATGCCTTGAGCCTTGTGCCTTGCACATTCACTTGCTTGTGTTGACTGGTTGATATCTGTTTCATTTTGATTTAACTTTGACTTGTATACTAACCGTGCTTGACTGATTTCAGGTACTTTAGTTGCTTTTAGTTCCTTGTGAACTTTTGCTTTGCTTTGCTTGTATAAGCAATTTGCATTGAGGTATATCTCTTTTTCTTCATGTAGTCTGGAAGACCTGGCCTGTTACTTGGCCAGGCAACTGTCTGAAGTCCTCCTTAAGAGGCAATGTTTGTGACTGTTTACATTTGTCCTTGCATAGAGTCAAAGACCTCCTAAGTGAAGAGGCAATTGGCAGAACCAAGGGATAAGCAACCTATCCCCTGCTATTCAGTGTGTCATCTGCTTTGCTCACACCACTGTGTTGATGCACTGCAGATACAAACCCAAGATCTTGTACAACTGTACAGTTGAGTCAGTTTTAAATGTGTAGAAGGGTTCCCCCTTTCTGAACCCACACATTCTTGTCTTAAGCTCTCTCAGGCCAGGGATAAGAGCTGTGAAGTCTTATCTTCACTCACCTTTCATCAGCTTCACCTTAGCCCCTCAATGGCAAGGTTAAGAGCACATTCACCCAGTTCCAGAGGTTTGTTTGTTGAGGTTGATATGACCCCTCGACTAAAACCTAACCCTTGTTTGAGCCACTTGCTTGTGTATAGTGTGTGCTATCTGTGCTTGTAGGATTGTTTGACTTGCTTCCTGTGCAAGTTAGGATTGTTTGGCTTGCTTCCTGTGCAAGTTAGGTGTGTGTGTGGCTTGCTTCCTGTGCAAGTCATGTTTAGGATAGGCTTGCTTCCTGTGCAAGTTAGCTAGAAACCTTAACTTAGGGTTGATTTTGCATGATAACATCTAGGCTCGAGTCGTAGTCTCCCTAGTTGTGTCTCCCTCTGTTATCTGGTTAGGCTAGTCCTGTATCCCTCTGTAGGGGAACTACATCGCCCTGATCTTCATACCAGATGAAGTATGTAGGCAGGAGATTGAGCTGATCTCTCCGGGCGCCTGTGTCTTTGTTTTGTCTTGTGGTGTGCTTGGAAGCTGATGTAAGTCCATCGAGTGGCATTTGGGTTCCAGTGTGCGTGTGTTTGGTTCGGATGCTGATGTAAGTCCAGCGATTGGCGTTCAGGCTCCATGTTTGCCTTCTTGAGTGCGTTTTGGTTCGGATGCTGATGTAAGTCCAGTGATTGGCATTCAGGCTCCATGTTTGCCTTTGCCTGTGTTTGTTTGTGTGCGTGTTAGCCGAGCTACGAATGCTCTGATTCTTCTCTCGTCCGAGGAGATACGTATGCATAGGATGCGATATCCTAGCGAGCATGTGTCGTTTCCCCAGTCCGAACTACTTCGACTCTGATGTCTATGCCTGATAGACTAAGTAGGCCCAGGATGCGACATCCTGCCGAGTCAGTCTTGTCTGTTTTCTTGTGTCTCTTTCAGCCAGTGTGTGTGTGTTTTGAGCAGTGTTTTAGCAACCATTTTCCTTCCTATTGTGCGTGGATCCCGTAGAGTACTACGGATGCGTAGGGGTGCTAATACCTTCCCTTCGCATAACCGACTCCCGAACCCATTCTCTTTGGTCGCGAGACCATGTCTTTTCCCAGGTTTACTCTGAGCGTTTCCTTTCCCTCTTTTGGGATAAATAACGCACGGTGGCGGCTCTGTTGTTCTTGTTTCCCGCCGGTTTTTCGCGTGATGCGACAGCTGGCGACTCTGCTGGGGAATATAGAGAAGTTGACCTGTGCTGGTCCATCTTCCCTAAGCGAGTCTCTCCTAGCGCTCTTTAGGATAGGGTTTGGTTGCTTTTGCTGTTATTTATTGCATTCATTTGTATATATTTGCATTTACTGTTTGCATTTATTGTTTGCATTAATGTTTGCATTCATATTCATCTGTTCACCTGGCTGGTTGTCTGTTTCTCTCTGTTGGGGTGGGAGTTACATGAGGTAAAAGGCCCAATACCCAGGCCATGAGTGAAATCTAGGATACTTAGGAATAGAGTGATTCATGTGAAGCGGGTGGTATTGCGCCACTTAGCGGAACATTGATATCACGAGCAGTCCAGACCCTGGTGGGACATTATCGTTACATACTTCGGGTGTGTATATGATGATGTTCTGCGAAAGGTTATTTATGCTGCGTTTCTCTCGACCTTACCCTGGCCTAGATGACACCCGTGAGTGGGGAGGGAATGATCATTATTACAGGTACAGTTGGTGACTTGTGGGTGACTTGTTGATGACTTGTGATCCTGTTGATGACTATTGGTTCAGAAGTTTGGGGTCTCAGATGACTTTGGGTTTCAGATGAATTTGTGGTTCCGAGTTCAAGCCGAAGCTTTGATCCTGTGTTCTGAGAGACACAGCCAACCAGTCGTGTCTGCATCATTTGCATCATAGCATATTTATTTTTCAAAAGAAACGCAATAAAAAAAAGAGATACAAAAAAAGAAAAAAAAAGAAAAGAAAAAGAAAAAAAACTAATCCCTGCATGCATATCATTTCTCAGGTACATTCCAGAGCTTGTTCACTGATAGAGATGGCAACAGTCCCAGAGTTGAAGCGGAAGACTTGTTCCTACAGCTTTCACCGTGAACCTTTGACGTCTCTGATTGAGTTGAGCAACCTTATGACCAGTGGTAACCAGAAGGGGTTTGTTGACCAGTATGGAGATATTCTGATACTGTTGAAGATGGTAGTCGATCCGGTGCCGTTGCAGACTCTTCTATAGTTCTACGACCCAGAGCTTCATTGTTTCACCTTTCAAGATTATCAGTTGGCGCCTACTCTTGAGGAGTACTCCATTCTGCTGAGTGTCCCGGTCCGGTATCAGGTTCCTTTCTTGGATGTGCCCAAGGAGGTTGATTTCAAAGTTGTTGCCGGAGCTCTCCATTTGGGTATCAAGGAAGTCAGGGATAGTTGGAAGTCCAGTGGGGATGTTGTAGGATTGCCTTTGAAGTTTCTGTTGAGGGTAGCTAGAGAAGAAGCAGAGAAGGGAAGTTGGGAAGCCTTTCATGCTCAGTTGGCCGTCATGATCTATGGGATCGTCCTGTTTCCGAGTATGCCCAATTTTGTTGACTATGCTGCAGTCAGTATTTTCATTGGAGGAAATCCAGTTCCTACTCTGTTAGCTGACACTTACTATGCTATTCACAGTAGGCATGGTAAGGGTGGGGCTATCAGGTGTTGTCTCCCGCTTTTGCTCAGATGGTTCTTGTCTTTTCTGCCAGTCAGTGGACCTTTTGTGGATGCTCAGAGCACGCTTAAGTGGACTCAGAGGGTTATGTCTCTTACTTCCTATGATATCAAGTGGCAATCTTACCGGATGGATGTGCGTAACGTCATTATGAGCTGTGGAGGATTCCGTAATGTGCCACTCGTAGGGACTAAGGGTTGCATCAATTACAACCCGGTTCTTTCTCTTCGCCAGTTGGGGTTTGTGATGAAGGGAAGACCACTTGAGGCTGAGGTAGTTGAAAGTGTGTTTTTTGAGAAGCAGAGTGACCCGGCTAGATTGGAGCAGATAGGGAGAGCTTGGAAGTCTATTGGTGTGAAGGATGGATCTATCTTAGGGAAGAAGTTTGCCGTTGCTATGCCTGATTACACTGATTGGGTCAAGGAGAGAGTAGAAACTTTGTTGTTACCCTACGATTGGATGGAGCCGTTGCAGGAGCAACCACCTTTGATCCTTGCTGAGAGTGTGCCTGCGGAGCACTACAAGCAAGCCCTGATGGAGAATCGCCGTTCAAGAGAGAAGGAGCAAGATACCCAGATGGAGTTGTACAAAGCCAAAGCTGATAGGTTGAACTTGGTTCATCAACTCAGAGGAGTGCGAGAAGAAGATGCTAGCAGACTGAGAAGCAAGAAGAGATCCTACGAGGAGGTGGAGAGCATGTTAGATGCAGAACACCGGGAGTGCTTGAGGTTGCAGAGGGTTGAGGCCAGCTATCAGAAGAAGAGCAGAGACTTGGAGAAGCAACTCAGAGATAAAGATGTCCAGTTGAAGAAGGAAGTAGACTTGAGACAAGCATCAGAGAACCACCTTGGAGGAGAAGTAGTAGAGCTTAGACGACAACTGAAGGAGAAGATCACTCTTTTGCCAGAATGTTCAGAATGTGACCTGTTGATAGACCAGTGTCAGTACTTGAAGACCCTCATTCCGGGAGGCCGTTTGTCTTAGCTTGTATCTTTGATATGTATGTTGAGAATCACCTCCAGGCTTGTTGGATGGGATTCATTGTTGTACTCCGATTGCTTGGATTCTTTGTCGACCTTGTTGTATGATCTTGTTGCTCACATAGATGAGGTCGTTGGTTTCACCTTGTACTCATCACTCTTGTGTATGTTGTTTCTGTGCTTCTGTGTTGTTCTTGCTGCAGGTTGCCATCTTTTGAGGATGACTCAGGCTCTTTGAATGCCTGAGAAATGAACATATCATGTGCATCATACGCATCATTAGTACCATACTCATATCATTTTGCATAACAGGTGTTCTTGGTCGTGACTTCTCACTCTGGGTTTTGACTGAGACTGGATTGTTGATTATCGTCCGCACCGCAGCCAGATTGAATCATCAGAGGATTATGGACCAGGTTCAGACAGAGTTGGCTGAGATGAGGGCAAACATGGCCCAGTTTATGACGATGATGCCAGGAGTTGTTCAGGGGCAAGAGGAGCTGCGTGCCTTAGCCCAGAGACTGGAAGCCGTGATTCCACCAGTCCACCGTACTTCACCAGTGGATGTACCCGCCGCTGTCACTATTCTCGTCAATGATTATGCCGTGGGTGATGAATTGAGGAGGATCAGAATCAGTGAACAACCTCTTGCTGCAGAGACTGTTGATGTTAGAGCAACCCGCGCTCCTGTTCGCCATCCTGGCTCTCCAAGTTCTTCCAGTTCTAAGAAGCCATCCTCTGGGGCACCCAAAAGGGGAGAGTGAAACAAATGATGTACACCGTCGGAGGAGTGCAAACAGAGGACATAATCGTCAGGCTGCTGCTGTGACTATTCCAGCAACTCAACAGCAACAGAGAAGGTCAACTCAGCGGTATCAACATCAACAACATCGTCCGCAACAGCAGGCTTACCAGCCTCCCTATGATAATCAAGCCGGTACAAGTAATGAGAGGAAGAGGGTCATTTTTGATCTGATCCCTATGTCTTACGCAGAGCTGTATCCCTCATTGATAGAGCGGAACTTGATTACTCCCAGAGACCCGCCGGCTAAACCCGACAACCCTCGGTGGTGGTATAGGCCCGATCCGCATTGTGTGTATCATTCGGGCGCTCCTGGTCATGATGTGGATAGTTGCTTTCAGTTGAAGATGAAGGTTCAAGACCTCGTAAGGTCAGGTATTTTGAACTTTGAAGACTTGGGTCCCCGTGTTAATCAAGCCTGAAGATAACAAGTCCTGGGCTGGCGCCGACTTTTTCTTCAGAAGGGTTGTTCAGAAAGCAGAAGTTGCTGATGCAAAGGATACTGACAGTTGTCATCCTCGGTGGGATCTATCACAATCGGGTCACTGTGGGCTTTCCTACAGTTGTTCATAAGTCAGAGTAACAATCACTTTGTTTAAAAACCCTTCTCCCATGCCAAAAGGAGAAGTGATGACATTGTTGGCAACATTTTGTGCAATGATATTTTCATTCAAATAATTCATGTTAAACATTTGTTTTTCCATTTGTTTTCCCTTTTCACTTTTTGCATGAAATTGGTGATCACAAAAAACCCTAAAAAACAAGAATAAAAGCAATCTTTTCATCTGCATAATGATTGTCTTGTTTGATTTCCAAAAAGCTTTTATACTCAAAATCTTTATGCAGGTTGTTTCTTAGACCCATTGAACATAGTGATCAGACGTCATCTCCCAATTTTGAATTCCCTGTATTCGAAGCGGAAGAAGATGATGTTGAAGGGATTCCTGACGGTATTTCCCGACTTCTTGAGCAAGAAAAGAAGATCGCTCAGCTGCATCTCGAGAATCAGCAGAACAGCCAACTGGGGCATCGGAAAAAAAAGAGAGAAAAAGAAGAGAAAAAGAAAGAGAGGGTGCAAAATCAAAAGAAATCCAAATCAAAAGAAAGAAAAAGAAAGAAAGAAACAAAAAAATAGCACCCTCAAAGTCCCAAGTTGGCTGATGCTGAATTCGATCGAAAAGAAGAGATCAACTGCCATGATCAGTTATGTCAGCAGAGAGTGATGAAAGCATTCGACAAGAAGGTCAAGGCTCGTGTGTTCCGAGGGACCTTGTGCTCAAGAAAGTCTTGTCTTTCGTGCCCGATTCCAGGGGCAAGTGGACTCCAAGCTAAGAACGTCCATACGTTTTCAAGAGAGCCTCTTCAGGCAATGTTTTGACACTTACAACAATGGAGAAAGTTCACTCGTCCTGGGAACTCCGATGCAGTCAAGAAATACTTCGCCTAAAAGAAAAAAAAAGCAAAACAGCTCGCTAAGTCGAACACCCCAAAGGGCGACTTAGGCAAAAAGGAGCGTCTCGGTGGATTGAAAACCTGAAAGGGCGATCCAGGCAAAAGTTAGAGACATTGAAAAAGAATGTGCATCCCGCTAGATTGAACACCTCACACTGGGGCAATCTAGGCAAAAATTAGGGATTTGGCAAGTAACTGCATCTTGACAAGACTGCACTCTATATCTGTCATCCGTCAGGGATTCTCGATTCGTCGTCGACTGAAGCTTTGAATACATCGAAAATTCAGAATGGTAGAGGAAAGGTCATTACGTTCAATGTAGCCCTCTCCAATATATATCACCGATTTCAAACTTGTGCAGATCTATGGAGTCTCGCCCTTTGCAGACTACCATTCCATCACATTAATTTGAGCTTTTATCCGATTATTTGCACTCTTATTTGTTTCAACTCAACAAATGTTTTGCATGTTTTAATTGACAAAGTATCATTGTTTTTCAAAATAAACAAATTTTTCAAAAAAATTGTTCTTAAACAAAGTGAACGTTCACAATGATGGAAGGATACTTAGGAGATCCGCAGTGCTCTCCCGAGGGTGGTATGATTACCAACAGGTAAGACATTTGTTCGTATCTCGAGCATAACTTTATCTCTCTCCTGTCGAACCTCTTTTGGTTTCTCCTCAGCATAGTTGCTCAGTGCAGTGTTGGTTGAAGTTGTTCATCTTCATGTTCCCGGCAGTACAGATTCTTCCTCCAAATCCCTGTTAGCTCTATTGTGGGGCATCCCCAGTAGAGTGCTGTTTGAGCCCTATCGTGGGGCATCCCCAGCAAGTTTGCTGTTTCGGACATTATTGTGGGGCAGCTCCCCTAGCAGAGTGTTTACCGAAGACTTCAACTTTCGCCTCTCCAGCAGAGCAGTCTTCATCTCTCCCCAGCATGGGTGCTTTTCTTGGAAGATTCAGTATTTTGCAAATTGACATCCCAGTACTCCATCATGTCCCTCAGATAGATTCCCCAACGGAGTTATTGGCATGATAAGCTTTCTCGATGCCTATCTATCTTCATCAGAGATCTGATTGCTTCTTGGTATCTCTAGCACAAGTTGTTGTGGCGCATCCGCCTGTATGTTGAACTTTTTTCTCCGGTTGTGACCGACGATCCCTCCGGAAACCTCTGGTGGTCTTTCTCCCCTGCAGGATGATGATTTTCCCTATTGTCCCAGCCTCCAGTGGATTTTCTTGGCTCTATGTTGGCTTTGGTTTTCTCTCCAGACGGTTGATTCCCGGACCTGCGTGTTGAGCATGTCTGTTTGTCAGCATTCATCATACATTCATCATACATTTTAGGTATAAAGCATACATGCATAATCATAGCATTCGGATACTCATGTTGCAGCTGTTGCCATGTATCTGTTGATTGTTGCCTCCTGCTGTTTGGTGATAAGAATCTCTCCAGTAGATTTTCCTCTAGCAGATATGGGTGTGTCTGATCTTTCCATGTAGAGCCAACCCCTTAAGCAGAAAGTGTCTATCCTTTCCTGCCATTTCCCCATTGAGATACATCCTCGTGGATGACGGTTGTTTCCGTTCCCTCCCAACACACACTGGGATGGGTTTTCCCTATTGAGTTCCTTCCTCATTAGGATGAGTCTTGTTTCAGTCTGCCTTTTTGGATCGATCCTAAACTGGCTCCCCGTCGACTGTTTCTTGTGCTTCCCTGGGGCATAAATGAATAGTTGCTCACTAACCGGCACTCATTCATCTTATCCTCAGCGGAATTTGTTGGCCTCTACCTACAAACCGGTAGTTGTAAGTCCTATCTTTGTGGTTTTCTACCTACAAACCGGTAGTTGTAAAATCCCACTTTCATCCCCTGGCGGATATGGTTTGTTGGCCTCTACCTACAAACCGGTAGTTGTAAGTCCTATCTTTGTGGTTTTCTACCTACAAACCGGTAGTTGTAAAATCCCACTTTCATCCCCTGGCGGATATGGTTTGTTGGCCTCTACCTACAAACCGGTAGTTGTAAGTCCTATCTTTGTGGTTTTCTACCTACAAACCGGTAGTTGTAAAATCCCACTTTCATCCCCTGGCGGATATGGTTTGTTGGCCTCTACCTACAAACCGGTAGTTGTAAGTCCTATCTTTGTGGTTTTCTACCTACAAACCGGTAGTTGTAAAATCCCACTTTCATCCCCTGGCGGATATGGTTTGTTGGCCTCTACCTACAACCCGGTAGTTGTAAGTCCTATCTTTGTGGTTTTCTACCTACTAGCTGGTAGTTGTAAAATCCCACTTTCATCCCCTTGGTGGAGTTAACCCTGTGTGTTCATCCTATGCATGACTGGTTACTTTTCCGTGGTTTTCTGCCTACTAACCGGTAGATGTAATCCCCTCTTTGCAGTTATCAGTATCCGGTTTGTGATATTGATATTCTTTCCCCTCTGGATACTTGCCTTGATTAAGCAGTATTGTCCTCAGTGGGTCTTCCCCTTCTTTTTGGATACTTGCTCCGAGTAAGCAGCTTTATCCCCTTTTGATTGGTCATCTTTTGCATACCTAAGTCTGGTACCCAGATGCCTTTCTTTTCGGTCGACTATTCATTTAACAACCTACAACCCGGTTATGGATAGTCTTCCATGCGAGCGTATTATCTATGTTTTGATGGCTATAGATAATATGTCTTATGTCTTTTCCGGTATTCAGACCGAAGGAGTTTCCGACGATCAGGTCGATGTACTCATGGCACTCAGGCCACTTTCCCGGTATTCAGACCGAAGAAGTTTCCGACGATCAGGTCGATGTACTTATGTTTTTTCCGGTATTCAGACCGAAGAAGTTTCCGACGGTCAGGTCGATGTACTTATGTCTTTCCGGTATTCAGACCGAAGAAGTTTCCGACGATCAGGTCGATGTACTTATGTCTTTCCGGTACTCAGACCGAAGGAGTTTCCGACGATCAGGTCGATGTACTCATGGCACTCAGGCCAATTTTCCGGTATTCAGACCGAGGTGGCGTTCAGGCCAATTTCCGATTTTTTGAATCGAAGAAGTATTCCTCCTCTCCGTTGGTGTCGATAAACGTCGAGTTTTTCCCGATCATCCGTTGATGATTTGGTTGTGTTCACTCTCCCCAGTAGAGCTTCCTCCTCTCCGTTGGTGTCGATAAACGTCGAGTTTTTCCTATTCGTCCTATGACGTCTAGTTGTACTTGTCCCCACGTGGATTTACCTCTCCGTTGGTCTTGGTAAACGTCGAGTTTTTCCCATTTCGTCCGTTGACGTATGGTTGTATCCCTTCCAGTCATTCATTAATGTCTGGTTACCTCTCCGTCGGTCTTGGTAAACGTCGAGTTTTTCCCATTTCGTCCGTTGACGTATGGTTGTATCCGTTCCAGTCATTCATTAATGTCTGGTTACCTCTCCGTTGGTCTTGGTAAACGTTGAGTTTTTCCTAGTTGTCCGTTGGCATCTAGTTGTGATTTCTTTTTCCATTCATCGTCGTTGCGATGTCTGGATGTGGCCGTACCCTTTGAAAACAAAAACCAAAATATATACCCAGTAATAAAAATCAAATCCCAGTGGACGTTTCCATTGGTGGATCCCTGTATTGTGCAAATTCTACGGTTCTTGGTATTCAATCCCTGTTTACCCTGAAAGTCTGACAGCCGTTGCTCTCATCCATTCGGGTTCCCAGCTGATTGAATAGGGGCAGCTGTAGCACCTCAAATTTGCACCCATCATTGTACATACATTCTCATATTAGGTCATAGCATAACATGGTCCACTGCATAGCATTGCATTGTCCCAGTTGCCTCAAGTGCAAGCCAATCAAGAAATTAGGTCAAACTGGTCAGGAGATCAGTCAACCAAGCAAGCAAGGATGTTTCTCAAGGAGCCAAAGCCCTAGGGTTGGTCCAACATGTTCACATGACTTGGGGATCCATTTGAAGTGATTAGGTCAAAGATCGGAGGCTCAGAGGTCATCAGTCAATGCACAGTCAGTCAGAAACCCTAAAAGTCAACTGTTGGTCAACTGTCCATTTAATCAGTGATTTGATGATGGAAATTGGTTTGAGAGGTCTCAATCATGTCCAAATAGTCCTCATATATCATGTCAAACACCATCATGGAAGAATTTGAAGCCAGATCAGAAATTTCCAAAAATGGAAACTGGACCTGTAACTGAAACTTACCAAAAATGGAAAGTCTTGATCCTCAAACTTACATCATGATACAAGCTTCAAATGAATTTTTGCCCAACATGAAAGTTGAAGATCTTGTTCTCCCATTTCCAAAAAGTCCAAGAACTCTCAATTCCCATGTGTGGTTGGCAAGTTATGATCGAATCGATTTCAGAAATTTTTGAACTTCAAAAGGCCATATCTCTCAAACCATTTAGCCAATTTTGGTGGGTTTTTTTCCTACAAGTCACATTTGATCCCCTCTTTCCAAAAATGTAATTTTCATGTACCAAAACTTCACCAATCAAAATGGCATTTTTGAACTTGCCTTAATTAAATTCAAGTGAGTGGAATTTTGACTTTTTAAATTAATCATTTCCCATCATTCCTACTATCCAAATATGTTCAGAAATGTTATTTAAAACTTGTTGGAAGCCCATTCCCATGAAGTACATGCAGCCATGCTAGCTTGCTTGAAATTTGGAAGGAAAGTACATTTTTCAACCACCACATCCCACAAATCCATGGACCATGATCTGTACCACAAAAACAGCAGATCTTTTCCTCATTTTCTGTCAAATTGAAACACAACTAGCAGCCATCAAACACATTACAACACAAAAATCACTCATTCTAAAAAAACTGCATTTTTCACACTTTTGAAAAATCTGTCAAAAAACCTCCAAAGAACTGAGCCTGGCCATTGTTGTTCCACCATCCAAACATCATTGTGGACACATTTCAATCATCATTCTCCATCTGTAACAGCTTTTATCCAACTGTTTTCTTCACACATCATTAATGGCAAAGTGAGATTGAAACCAAACCAAGTTGTTTCAAGCCAAACTCCTTCACTCATTCATCATTTGGAGGCTTATTGAGCATCTGTTTTAGGCCAACAACACCAAACAACATTTGTACCACGACTGTCCTTCAATTTTGGTAAGAACTCGAGTCACTCTTTTTTCTAAATCATGCATTGCTTTGTGTAGAGCTCTTTGTGCTGGTCATTTTGGAACTTGAACCACTAAAAATGGTTGGCTATTTTGAAAGTTATGCCATGTTAAAGTTTGATGTTTGAATATCCTTTTTCTTGTTTTTCTCTTAATAGCTCGAATCAATGTTAATGGTTGTGGGATTATTAATGTACATGATGAGGTGAACACATTGATATATTGCTTTTTGATTTTGGCCACCATTTGTTCTTGCTGGAAATTTTTCGATTGAACATGTAGATACTGCATTTTTTTTCTGCAATATGAATACTGAGCCTTTTTTCCTTTACTGTACACGATGCTGGTTTTTTCTTTTTCACTTTCCTTGCCGTGTAGATCCATGAAGGTTTGTCGTTTTGCTGCGCATGGTGTTTCAAAAGAAACACGCTGATTGGTCCAGCGGAGCAGCCTGCAGGAGCGCTATTGGCTCATGCTTCGCGTTGACCGAGCGCTGACCTTACAAATTAAATGAAACGCTGAGTTTCATACTCAGCAAAAGGGCGTTTTGGTCTTTTGGTTTTTTAAATATTCATTCCAACAATCATTATTTAATTCACTTTATTTTGTAATTTTTATTTCATTTACCATGCCAATCTTACAAAATTCATAGATCATTCATTTTAAATCCAAATTTCATGGGAATTTTTGCATAATGATCATCACAATCTCTAGTTTTTTTATCATTATTTTTCCAGATTTTTTGGTTGAGTAATTTTTAAATGGCCCTAGGGTTTGTGACATGTGCTCATATTTTGTACACTTTGCCAAAACATTTGTGAAATGGTGATACTTTATCCAATGGCTCCCAAATTTTTTGTGCTTAAACTAGACACACTCATGGTGATTTTGGTGTAGAGTTTGTGAATTTATCATTGCTGGTTTGTGAGATATGATTTTTTGAATTAGGGTGTGACAATTTGTGTCACACCATTGATGTCCAACTTGATGATTTTTGATACCATGCTTCTTGACCTCCAATTGATCTGATTTTTTGCATGAACCTACTCTTGTATGTCTAGTTTACATGTGAATTTTCCTGGAATTATTTGTGGCATTTCCTAATTGTTTGAGATTTTCTCCCATGCTTGGTCATATGTTGACTTTGTGTGATACATGTTCCCATTTCATTTGTGAAATTCTCATACTTTATTAGATGGACATGAAATTTTACATGAGATAACTAGACATCCTCATCTTTGCCATGGTTTTAGTCCCATTCATTTATCATACACCATCTCTGATTTATGATTTTTCTAAGTTGATGCATGTTTGGTTGACTTCTTTGAGCATGTTCAAAATTTCTTTGACTTTCTGATTTTCATTGACTGCCTTCCACTTGTCCAAATGAGATGAAATTTGAAATGCTTACCATGCTGTGGATTGTGATTGATCATGATTTATTTGGTGATTTTTGGAAATGTTTAAGATTGCTTTTGAGTTAAGTCTTGCTGTTGACTTCTATGAGCTTCTGTTTGCTATACCTTGACCTAAATTGTTCATGAAATGATGATGATGGTTGATATGCATGTGAACCCAATTGGCATTGATTCTTGATTGTTTGAACATGATTTTGGATGCTTGCCCTTTGCTGTTTTGACTTTCTTATTCTCTTTTGACCCTAGGCTTGCCCTAGTGGTCCTGTTACTCACCTTTGAGCTCATGTTTTCAGGTTAAGCCACAAATGCTTCAATGAGACCAATATAAATTGATTGAGTGTGCTTGTTTATCATGACTAACATGCTTGTTTTGTAGGTTGCTTGGCTCACATGCCTTGAGCCTTGTGCCTTGCACATTCACTTGCTTGTGTTGACTGGTTGATATCTGTTTCATTTTGATTTAACTTTGACTTGTATACTAACCGTGCTTGACTGATTTCAGGTACTTTAGTTGCTTTTAGTTCCTTGTGAACTTTTGCTTTGCTTTGCTTGTATAAGCAATTTGCATTGAGGTATATCTCTTTTCTTCATGTAGTCTGGAAGACCTGGCCTGTTACTTGGCCAGGCAACTGTCTGAAGTCCTCCTTAAGAGGCAATGTTTGTGACTGTTTACATTTGTCCTTGCATAGAGTCAAAGACCTCCTAAGTGAAGAGGCAATTGGCAGAACCAAGGGATAAGCAACCTATCCCCTGCTATTCAGTGTGTCATCTGCTTTGCTCACACCACTGTGTTGATGCACTGCAGATACAAACCCAAGATCTTGTACAACTGTACAGTTGAGTCAGTTTTAAATGTGTAGAAGGGTTCCCCCTTTCTGAACCCACACATTCTTGTCTTAAGCTCTCTCAGGCCAGGGATAAGAGCTGTGAAGTCTTATCTTCACTCACCTTTCATCAGCTTCACCTTAGCCCCTCAATGGCAAGGTTAAGAGCACATTCACCCAGTTCCAGAGGTTTGTTTGTTGAGGTTGATATGACCCCGCGACTAAAACCTAACCCTTGTTTGAGCCACTTGCTTGTGTATAGTGTGTGCTATCTGTGCTTGTAGGATTGTTTGACTTGCTTCCTGTGCAAGTTAGGATTGTTTGGCTTGCTTCCTGTGCAAGTTAGGTGTGTGTGTGGCTTGCTTCCTGTGCAAGTCATGTTTAGGATAGGCTTGCTTCCTGTGCAAGTTAGCTAGAAACCTTAACTTAGGGTTGATTTTGCATGATAACATCTAGGCTCGAGTCGTAGTCTCCCTAGTTGTGTCTCCCTCTGTGATCTGGTTAGGCTAGTCCTGTATCCCTCTGTAGGGGAACTACATCGCCCTGATCTTCATACCAGATGAAGTATGTAGGCAGGAGATTGAGCTGATCTCTCCGGGCGCCTGTGTCTTTGTTTTGTCTTGTGGTGTGCTTGGAAGCTGATGTAAGTCCATCGAGTGGCATTTGGGTTCCAGTGTGCGTGTGTTTGGTTCGGATGCTGATGTAAGTCCAACGATTGGCGTTCAGGCTCCATGTTTGCCTTCTTGAGTGCGTTTTGGTTCGGATGCTGATGTAAGTCCAGTGATTGGCATTCAGGCTCTATGTTTGCCTTTGCCTGTGTTTGTTTGTGTGCGTGTTAGCCGAGCTACGAATGCTCTGATTCTTCTCTCGTCCGAGGAGATACGTATGCATAGGATGCGATATCCTAGCGAGCATGTGTCGTTTCCCCAGTCCGAACTACTTTGACTCTGATGTCTATGCCTGATAGACTAAGTAGGCCCAGGATGCGACATCCTGCCGAGTCAGTCTTGTCTGTTTTCTTGTGTCTCTTTCAGCCAGTGTGTGTGTGTTTTGAGCAGTGTTTTAGCAACCATTTTCCTTCCTATTGTGCGTGGATCCCGTAGAGTACTACGGATGCGTAGGGGTGCTAATACCTTCCCTTCGCAAAACCGACTCCCGAACCCATTCTCTTTGGTCGCGAGACCATGTCTTTTCCCAAGTTTACTCTGAGCGTTTCCTTTCCCTCTTTTGGGATAAATAACGCACGGTGGCGGCTCTGTTGTTCTTGTTTCCCGCCGGTTTTTCGCGTGATGCGACACCGTCTAACCATCGAACCAGCTCCCTCTTCAGTTGATCTAACGTGGTGATGTTCCAAAACAGCATCAGCAATTGAGGTTTGTCTCTCGCATAAATCACCTTACCGTTTCGGCGACGAACACCAAACATGATAGCCAAATGATTATATGAGTTGTGGAACAATAGGTCACACAACGCATCTATTTATAAGACAAGAAAGGCATTTTATGAGGGACTCGCCAATTGAGTTGGCGCCTCCTTTTAAAACATACACATAGGCGCCAATTGGATTGGCTAGGGCACCTACCCTAACCTAAGGCACCTGCCCTAGCCTAGGGCACCTGCCCTAGCCAATCCAATTGGCGCCTCCATTCAAGTTTTAACAACAGTCGCCATATGAACAACTTTCATGTTCATCAAAAATCCATTTGAAACTTGGAAGCTCATCATTCATTTCAAAACATTATAGATCATTTTGACAGAAACCCTAATTTTAGGTCAACTTCGCAGGGACCTAACTCACTCATTTTTAATTATTTTGAGGTGGGACCAAGTGCATTAGAAAATTTAAGATGTCTACTTAAAATGTTATGTTGGACAAAATTTCATAACTCTAAAAGAAACACATGAAATAATGCAAGACATTATAGGTCAGATTACAGTTGAAACCCTAATTTTAGGTCAACTTCGCAGGAACCTAACTCACTCATTTTTAATTATTTTGAGGTGGGACCAAGTGCATTGGAAAATTTAATATGTCTACTTCAAATGTTATGTTTAACAAAATTTCATAACTCTAAAAGAAACACATGAAATAATGCAAGACATTATAGGTCATATTACAGTTGAAAAACTCAGAAGTCCAACTTCAACTGCCTATAACTTTCTCATAAAAAATCCAAATGATGCAAAATTTATATCCAAATTCATTGTCTTGAAAAGATCTACAACTTTCATGTTGAAGGCTTTTTCATTTGAGGCTTTTTTAAGGGAGTCGCCAATTGGATTGGCGACCCCTCTTAAAAAATACACATAGGCGCCAATTGGATTGGCTAGGGCAGGTGCCCTAGCCAATCCAATTGGCGCCTCCTTGTAATTTTTAAGAGGGGTCGCCAATCCAATTGGCGCCTCCTCCTAAAAGTGGGGTAGATTGGGAATTTTTTTGAAAACTGGGTTATTTTGGGAATTTCTTCGAAAAACTGGGTTATCTCGGTAAATTTGCCTCATTTTTCTTCCTCAGTTGAGTCCTTTGTGGATTTCCCCACCTGAGTCCGGATTTTTATCCGAAGTATCCCATGTGGATAGTTTACTGTATTGGCATATTCCTCAATACATGCATTTTTGCGTCAACTCGAGTCTTTCCATTGATTTATTTTCATGGACTCCCTTCGTGTCTCTCAGCAAGTTTATGTCGTGACCTGCTCACGCATTTTACCTTATTTCTCCCCAGGGTCTTGTCTCCCTAGTGAGCGTATTACTCCTATGGATTTTCAGTCTCTCTGATTTCTTTTTCCTTTGTGGCCATATATCCCCATAGAGTATTAACTTTTGCATACATACATTCGCATCATGAGGTCTCTTAGGGACCAAAATTCGTCTTTTGTTATTATTTAAGCCCATTCTACCTCGTCGAGACGAAGATTTTTACCTTCATATCTCCGGCTAGAATGACCTTAAATAGGGGCATCTGTAAGACCCTAATTTTGACCCTAAGATCCCTCATGGCATCATATCATTGCTCATTGCATTGCCTCAAGGATCATAACATGTGTGGATCTTTACCCTTGGGTTAGGACTTGTGTGAGTTGGTTTGAGACCACCAAGCATGCTTAAATTGTATATTATTGCTTTTCTTATTTGGTTTACTAACCAAAAGCACAAAAATATGTCACTAACTTGTTTTGTTTTGAAGCTCAAGCAATCATGTGTGCCCTTGCTCCTAGGAGGCTCCTATGCTCAATGAAGTGGCCAGATGAAGATGAAAGCAAGCATGACAATGGTTCCAAAGCTCTCAATCATCCTACATGTTTCCCAAGTATCTCAATTTTCCAATTTGATCAAGATAACCCAAAGGGCTTGAGGATTGTTTCCCAAGGAAACCCTAATTGAACTATGCATTGAATGTGCCTTGCCCATGAAGAAACCTCAACCTATGATCAAATTCAACCAAGGTAAGTTATTTAATTCATAATTTTATGCATATATGAGCCTATGTTAGTATCCTCAATCATTCATTCATCAAGATTTGAAGTTTGGACTTGAGAAGTTGACCAGTCAAGTCATCTGGCTATTTTGAGATCCACTGAGACCTAACTTTTGATGTGTTTGTCAAATGAAGATGACCCCAAGAGAAAAAATATTCTTAAGAACCATGTGAACAATGTTAATGTTAATATAAAATCAATTTGAAACTTGTAAGATCATCATTCATTTCAAAACATTATAGGTCATTTTGATTGAAACCCTAATTTTGGGTTAACTTCCTAAGGACCTAACTTCTTCATTTTTTATGATTTTGAGGTGATACTAATTGAATTGGAAAGATTAAGATGTATACTTCAAATGTTATGTTGGACAAAATTTCATAATCCTAAAAGGAACACATGTGATAATACAAAAAATTATAGGTCACTTTGGACCAAAACCATTGAGTCTTAAAAAAGTCCAACTTCAAGTGCCCATAACTTTCTCATAAAAAATCCAAATGATGCAAAATTTAAGTCAAAATTTATCATATTGAAAATATATACAAATTTTATGTTGGAGGTGTTTCCATTTGAGGCTTCAATCATTGAAACAGAAGGGCTTGAAGTTGGTCACTTTTGGCAAATTTTTCAAAGACATGTTTTGTACATCCAACTTCATGACCAGTTTGCATAAATTTCCAAACTCCAGATGGATTTTTGTCCAACATATCTTTTGTTCCTTATGTCAATATCTTTCCAACCATTACTCACATGCCTATGTTTGGATTTTCCATGAGTGACTTTCAAAGAGGGGAACATTTATGCCCAATTATGGAATTCACATTGAATCTTCATGCACAAGCAATTGCAATTCAAACTACACGTCCATTTCACTTCAGAGTGACATCCGCTTGCATTTCCAATTGATTTTGGGCCTCACATGCACCTGTACAGGCCCATGCATGGAGGACCCAATGATCATGCACACGAGTTCTTCACCTCATTGCTTGCACCTCAACTATAAATACCATGCTTGCTTCATTCAATTTTCAACCTTAAGGCTACCTGAAGCTCTGCAGAATTGGAAACCCAACCATACCAAAGGAATTCTCATTTTTAATTTCTCATTTCAAGTTTTAATTTCAACAAAATCAGTTGATCTTCAATACTTATTCCTTAGCCTTTCATTCATATTACACCTCAAGATCAATTTGGAAGCAAGAGATTGAGTGGATTGTGCTGTTTAGCTGCACTTCAAAGGTTTATCATCTAACTTTTTTGATCTGAATCTCACCATGTAATGTGATTTGCTTGTGTTCAAATGGTTTTCTGAAGTCCTCGTGTGAGAGGCAAGCCAGTGGTGGCTTTGATTTTGTGTTTTGAGGCACTTCAGTTTATGCACCTAGAAGTTCAAGCTCAGATTTCTCATTCCATAGAGATCTTGAGAGAAATCCAAGGTTACAGGGGTGATGTACATCACCCCAACTTCATTTTGGTATAAGGCTCGGGTGTTTTGGTTGAGGTTTGAAAACCTGCAACTGGTGGCCGGAATCAGTTGGCTCACCGAAGAAGACGGTGGTTTCCACCACCGTCCCCACGTGGATGATTCCAGGCCTTTGGATTCCACTCCTCCGTTCTAATCGTGGCCATGCATTGTGTTTACTTTTTTAAATCCAGCGTGTGATGCGTTTGACTAATGCCTACCATGGAAACGCGCTTTTGAACCCTTGGATGTTGCCACGTCAATTAATTAATTGATCCAAGGGGCGCTGATTTTTCTCTTTTTCTAATTTTTGTTTTATTTTCTTTTATTCAATTTATTTTCAAAAATTCATAACTATTTCATTTGGGAACACAAAAATATGAGAGCAAGACTAAAATTTTTCTTGAAAAATCTAGTTTCATAATCTGATTTTTAATTATTTTTGTGATTCCATTAAATATTTTTTTTGTGAAATATTTTGTTTTTAATAGTTTTTAATTCATTTTAAATACTTTATTATATTCAAAAATTCCAAAAATATTTTCTTAACACATGGATGATGATAAGTCTATGAAAAATATTCTCATCAATTTCTTAATTGATTTGAGATTTTAATTCATTTGTGTTATTTTTCTTGATTTTTAATTGTTTTAAAATAGTTCATGTTTTCAAAAAACGTTGAGAAAATTTGTCAAACCTCGTTTGACCATGTTAGACTTATGATAATTCAATTGGACTTATCCAAGTTGATTTGAATTGAATTTGAAGTTTGACCATACTTTGTCCATTTTATTTTGCATTTATTTTAATTCCAAAAAATACCAAAAATATGTTTGACCTGTATTGACTTCTAATCTTCATTTCTCTTCTGTTTACCACTGGTTGATGTTGATTCCATTCACATTTGATCATTGTGTTTTGATTATGTTAGTTGAATTCTCATTTTTTCCATTTCATTTCATCTTCATCTTCTTCTTTTCATTTTGGCCAATGAGTTAATGATTTGTGGTTAGCCTTGACATATGAGAGGCTTAACCTTCTTTGATCCAAATCAAATTCAACTTGATCAAAGATCAAGTGAATTGCTTTGTGTCCAAGATAGGTTTCTTCTTGGTCAAGCAAAAAACCTGAAATCCATACAAGGCCTTCCTTCTTTTCTTTTGGAATGGCAAATTGTAGGAGATTGGCTTACTAGTCATGATCTCTAACTTGTGTTTATTTGCGTATAGTTTTATTGACCGGCCTCAGATTGGTGTGACTACTACATTAGTCCACTTACGATTGCTTAACATAGCGCTAAATTGTCTCATGACACACTAACATTAACTACTAATTACTAACTTTAATTCAAGCATTTAATTCTTGCAATTTACTTTAATGCAATTTAATTTCTTGCTAATTTATTCATATTGCCTTTTCCCTTTACTCACTTGAGCTCATATTTTATGTTTATGCTATTTTCCTTTTGCTCACTTGAGCTCATTATTGTGAATAAATATATTGTTGCTTTGTGATTGTTTTGTCTTTGTTTTTGTGAACCTAATGCAAAAAGGAGAAAGGACTTAGAATTAGGACCTTACCTATGCTTAATGGAGTTCAAGAGCAACTAGGCCTCATGCCTTTAGAATGCTAAATTTGTTGAAGAGCAACTAGGCCTCATGCCTTTAGAATGCTAAATCTTAAAAGTTGACTTCAAAGGACCCCTAATCCAAAAGTCTTTCTTTGTCTATTTCCCTTATTTGTGTTGTGAACCTTTTGATTGTTTGTTCTTGTGTAATAGGGATTCCAATCTTGAGATAGTAAGAAGGACCATTGTCATGAGTAGCCATGTTAAAAGAGACAAGCCAAATGGAGATCCTAGGAGGTGGAAATCTAAATTGTTTGATTGCTTGATTATGTGCTAAGTCCAAAGGAAAGGAGCATCTTGAATCATATCTATGATTCCAAGAAAAGGAACTCCAAGGGTTTTATCTTCTCTCTTATCATTGTATGCTTTAGGACTAACCCTTTCTCTTCATCTCCTCACTCTAACCCAAGCCAAAATCTTTTCTAACTTTGACATTGTTTTTCAAACTAGAAACCTAGGCATCATGTCTTTGGCTTTTCAAAATCATTTCACCAATACTCATTGTGAATAAATCTTAATCCAATTTTGACTTAATTTTGTAAATAAATTAACTTGTAAATACAACTCACTTCATTTTGTAAACCTCACCTTATCCTTAGTGATTGGACTATAAGTCTTCCATACTTATTATAGGGTGGATCCCTCACTAGTATATTGAAGCTCTCCTCACATGGTGAATTGTTGGTTTAGGTTGAGTTTTCTCCCTTTGATAACAAAAGACCTTAAGGCTTATGATCAAATCAATTCACCAATCTTTTTTTGAGATTTTTTACCCCGAACTATGAGGTTTTTATCCTACCTTTGTGATGGTACGTAGGCAATGGGTTCATCCATTCAAACAAAATTTGTAAATATAATATATTCTTCTCTCATCCCCCCAATCTTTTGCACATATTTTCACAAATACCAACCTACAACACACATTTGCCAAAAGAGGTTCCCTTAGAGTACTAAGGATGTTTTGGGTGCGTAAAACCTTCCCATTGCATGACCAATCCCTTTACCTAGATCTCTGACATTTTTATTAGTTTTTGATTTGATAAAACTTCTTACTTGGCTTTTGTTCGCTTTTTAGCCTTTTCTTTGGACAAATAAAAGTGCGGTGGCGACTCGAATTGTATGTTTACTTTTGGTTTAGTCAATAAACCATAAGGTAACAAATACCCCACTACAATCCCCAGTGGAGCTTCTTTCTTTTTCCCAG
Source organism: Lathyrus oleraceus (assembly GCF_024323335.1). Classification (NCBI taxonomy): domain Eukaryota; kingdom Viridiplantae; phylum Streptophyta; class Magnoliopsida; order Fabales; family Fabaceae; genus Lathyrus; species Lathyrus oleraceus. The sequence continues at coordinate 267,820,162 of NC_066579.1, read as the reverse complement.
CTGAGTTGGTTGCGGTGTGTCCTTGTCTCCAACAGAGTTTTGGCCTTCCCAGTAGAGTTCGTTTTTCCTCAGCAGGTAGATCGTCTTCAGAAGATGTTGTGATCTTTCCCTAGTAGATCGCTTTGGTGTTTTCACCAGTCACCATCTATCTTTGCTCTCAGGCAGAGTCTTCTCCTAGTTCTTGAGCAGCTTTTTGATTCTTCCCCAGTAGGGTTGTCTCCCATTTTTATGGTGTTGATCTAAAATTCCCTACAGATTGGATGTTTTATCCTCAACAGATCTCCTTCCCCAGCCAGGGTTGAGCCTTTGGGATGATGATCTCTCTGTTCTTCAGCATGTTTGTCTCCATGATTTTGTGGATTGACCGAGCATTATACCGGTGGCTCAATTTCTTTGCGACACCTCTGTATCCTTCGTGATCGTTTTGTCAGCATAATCACCATATATACATACGCATATACATTCATATAAATTCATGATTTGCATATCCTGCATCTTCATATTTGATTTGTTTGAGATTTTTATTCTCTGTTATGGTGGTACTTTATCCCCATACCAAATTTGGTGTCTGTCCTCTTTCAATTGTAGAGTGTCAACCCCTAAGCAGAAAAGACTTTAACCTTTCTCTGTTTCCCCACTGAGTTTGTTTCCTCGTGGATGATTTTTATTTCAGTTTCCTCTCCGGCAAACTTTTTGGATGGAATTACTCCCATTGAGTTACGTCCTCATTCGTTTGATTCTTGATTGACCGTTTTCTTTCTAGCTCTTACCTAGATAGATATCTTGGTCCCCTAAGAGTCTATTACCCAGTAACTGGTAATATTCTTCTTAGTTTGTGGTTTGTTACTTCTTGCCCAATACTCGGCAAAAGTGCCCCTTTTTCTCCTCAGCAGAATCCCTAGTGGATCTATTCCTCGAAAAGTATATCCTTGATATGTTCATCCTAACCGGTGACAGATATCTTTTCTTCCCCCGTGGAGTCTATCCTTGATATATTCTTTTAATCAATGACTGATATTCTTTTCTTTGGTATTCTACCCAGTGAAAAGGTAGTTGTAATTCCTATTTTGGTTCCTCAGAGAGTTAATCCTTGATATGTTCATCTTAATCGATGACGGGTTTTCTTCTCCTGGTTGGTCTTCTACCCAATAATCGGTAGTTGTAAATCCTATTGTTCCCCTTAGCGGAGTCTATCCTTGATATGTTCACTTTAACCAGTGACAGATTTTCTCTCCTTTGGTATTCTATCCAGTAGTTGATAGGTGTAATCTCTACTTTTATTCCCCTTTTCAGATTCTATCCTTGATATGTTCACTTTAACCAGTCACAGATTTTCTCTTTGATTGGTCTTCTACCCAGTAACCGGTAGTTATAAATCCTGCTTTGTCCCTTCGCAGAGTGAATCCTTGATATGTTCATCCTAACCGGTGACGGATTTTTCTATTCAACGGTTTTCTATCCAGTTTTCGATAGATGTAATTCCCCCTTTTGTTGTTCAGTTGGTATATCCTTGATAGGTTCATCCTAATCGATGAAGGGTATCCTCCTTGATATGTTCATCCTAACCGGTGACAGATTTTCTTCCCTGTTGAGTTTATCCCTGATATGTTCATCCTAACCGATAACGGATACTCTCACCCTTTGGTCTTCTGCCCAGTAACTGGTAGTTGTAAATCCTATTTTCTGCAGTTTCCCCAGCAAGGTTTATTCTTACCCAGTAACCGGTAATGAATATTTCCTCTTGGCCTTTCCTTAGCGAGTCATCCTTGATATGTTCATCCTAACCGATGACGGATGTTCTCTCTGTCAGATTTTTATTATCTCCTTACCCAATAACAGGTAGTAGATAATAAATTTCTTCTCCTCCTGTGTTCAAGTTTTTCTCCCCCTGTTGAGTTGAGTGCGCATTTCCTTAGTGAAATCATTCTTCCCCTGCATGATTCGAGTACTTCGGTTTTATCCTGACTTATTCGTATCCCTTGCAGATGTCTTTGTTTCCCCGGTTGAGTCTTTCCATTTTATATAGATTTCCTCGAGTCCCCCAGTAGTTTTAAGTCGTAGCCTGGCCTACGCATAAGTCCCTTTTATCCCCTCAGAGTGTCTGTCTCCCCAGTGAGTTTTCCTTATGGAATGCAGTATGCTCCTGCGGACTTTCTGTCTCTCTAATTTCTTTTCCTTTGTGGCAATATTTCCCCACAGAGCATTAACTTTTGCATTCATATCATATGCATCATGAGGTCTCTTAGGGACCAAAATTTGTTTCTCTATGTTGTTATTTAACACCATTCTACTGAGTCGAGCTGAAGATTTTAACCTTCACCTCCTCAGTTATAATGTCCATAAATAGGGGTAGCTGTAAGACCCTAATTTTGACCCTAAGATCCCTCATGCAATTTCATCATAAAACATTAGCATTGGGATCATACCTTGGCATCCTTCTTACCCCTCCTCATTGGGTTTGTTTTGGGAGAAATCACCAAGCACTTTGTGATTATATCATACTTGTATTCTATCATTTCACTCACCAAAATACCAAAAATATATCTTTGTATTTGCCTAACTCTTTTGTAGGTAGGGCATGATCTCATTGATTCATCAAGATCACATCTAGGGTTTGAGACTCTCATGAACAAATAACACAAACAAGAATTGATCCAAGAATGGTTATGAACATCATATATGAGTCCCAATTTTATCTACATGTTATATTGATCATGTTTTCTTCAAGAGTTTGAGGGTGGTTTGCCTTGGAAACCCTAGTTTGACTGGGTATCTTGAGTAACTTCTCCAACCAGCTATCTCACCAATTGATCAAATTTCTCAAGGGGAACATTAAAATTCATCATCTTATGCATATATGATCTACCATGAGCCAATAAAGTCAAGAGAATTGGAAGTTAGCAAGTTGGTTGATGGTGGTTGGCCAGATGGATTCATCTGATCAAAACTGGGTCTCCCTAGACCCTATCTCCTACAATTTTCACCATATGAAAATGATTCCAAGATCAAACTTACTATAAATGACATTATAAACAACTTTCATATTGATACCTAGAGCTAGTTTTGCTTGGAAAACCATTTTCTATGTTGAAACATTATAGGTCATTTTGTCTAAACCCTAATTTAAAAGCCAACTTCCCAAGGCCATAACTTGCTCAATTTTTATGAGATGAAAGATTTCCAAGTTGCACAATCAAATTCAATGTGTCTACTTCAACTTTTATGTTTAGAGTGGGAGCTGATTCAACTTATTTGAACATGTGATATGAGGCTACGTTATAGGTCACTTTTGACCTATACCATTGATCAAGTGATTTTTCCAAACTTCAAACATTCATAACTCTATCATTTAAAATCCAAATTACATGAAATTTGTGACCATTTTGAAGGCCTTTGAGATATCTACATTATTGAGGAAGACGTTTTTCTCATTTGAAGCTCCCATAAAAAGTTAAGCAAGGTGGAATATTGAGACATATGGCTTGACACATAGAGAATTTTTTATATGTCAAATTTTTCCAAACTTCCACCTAAAATATCTCCAATTTCCAAGCTCTAAATGAAAATGTGTTCAACATCAAACTTGTTCCTCTTCATCTCACCTTTCCAAAGAGCTCAAGCTGATTCATTTTGGACTTGAAATGCATAGGCTGCACATGGCTTAAGCAGGCGGACATCATTTGGCATGGATCAATCTTCAAGTGACAATGCACATGTACCTTGCAATCCAATCCATCTTCAAAGCATATGATCATTCTTTTGGACTTTCAAACCATCATTCCATGGGCCTATGCGCGCCAATGCAGCATGACATCATCATTTTACCAAAAATTGGAAAGTGGAAAGAGTGTGCAAATATCATTTGATTACTCTATAAATTGAGGCCATTATGATCAGAATTAACACACACATTGCGCCAGCTTTGAATCTCCATTAAAAACCCTTCACTCTAAGGGGATAACCCTGATAAATTCATTTGAATTTGGGCTTGAATCTCCACTATTTTGGAATTCAATTCTTCAGGAGTCCATTGCTTCTAAACCTTTCCATTCCTCTCCTGCAAGCAAGTGAAGCCAAGCACGATTCAGATCAAGATCTAGCAAGCTCAGATCTCTATTGAAGGTAATTTGCAGAAAATTTAAACTCTTCGATTCTCCTTGATTCTTGCTCAATTCCATTGATTCTTGAGTTATCTGAAGTCCTACCAATGTAGGCAAGAAGATTGAGTTGCTTTAAGGTCAAATCGAAGCAACTCAAATCATGAACCTCATTTTTCAATTCCACATATCTCTTAATATATTTGGAATTGGATGAATGGGAGGTGATATTCGTGATCAATGATGTTTTCTCTTTAAAATCATGTCCTTGTTTTGAATTTTAGTGATGGTTCATCTTGACCAGTCCGGTGGGGCTCACCGGGGAAGATGACCGGAGCTCTGGCTCCGGCGATGATGTGGCTTGCATCTGGACCATGGGATATAATTCTCACGTTTTAATCTTAGCCGTGCCTTGTGATTACTCATGTTACAGCGCGTTTGACTAGGACATTGGTGGAACGCATGTTTTGGATCATCATATATGCCACCTCAATTAATGAGGGAGATCTGATGGTCCACGTATTTTTGGATTTTTTAAATTTCATTTTAATTCTATTTTCTTCAATAATTCATAATAAATTTAATATTTATCCAAAAAATATGGGACTTTCACCAAAAAATTTCAAATATTTTTCTCTTTCATATTTGGATTAAAATTATTTTTTGGATCATTATTAATATTTTTCATGAATTAATTGATTTTTCATTTGTTTTTAATTGGTTAAAAATATTTCTAAGTGTCCAAAAAATTATAAAAAAAATTCTCCAAGGTCCTTTGACCTTGTTTGACCTATGATAAATCTCATGGCCATTTATTTGGTGTTTTGATGAGATTTTAGGATTTGGACAAAACATATTTGAATTTAATGCATTATTTTAATATTTTTAATTGAATAAATGCCATTTTAATTGTGTTGACCATTTGTATTGACTTAATTGAGTTTCTCATTTGTTGTTGGGCCTTGGTCAAGGTTGATTTGACTTTGTCAAGTTAATATTATTGGATTTAGAGGATTGATGGAATGTACATTCCATCTCCCAAAATGAATGAATAATATTAATTTGGTAAAAGTCCTCCATTGACCAATTTGTGATCTCATTCATCCCTTTCCCTCTTCATCTAATTCCCCTTATTCATTCATTCATTTTCAATTGGCCAATGACATCTCAAAGTCCTAATGCTAGTTGATTGAAAGATTAACATGAGTATGGATGAGATTAGGCCACACCTTTTTGCATATTTTTTGTGTGTCGTATGTTTAATGAGCATAGTTCATGATACTATGTCTCCAACATGCATTAACACCAAAAGTCTATTTCCCGACCTGAAATAGTTGTGACTTCTACATAAGTCCAATTACGGTTGCTTAGCATAGCGCTAAATTTGTGACACAAAAGGCATAAGCATTCTAGTTAGTGAGATTGTAAATATCCCCTCCTCCATGGTATTGTGTGGAAACTTGGCCTTCTTTCCTTCCTTTGGAAGATGTTTTGGTTCAAGGATCCATGCTTGTGGCAAGTGGGTTGAGTGTTCTCCAAAGAATGTCTTGAAATCAAAAGCAAAACAAAACAAACTACTAGCTTACTAACCATTAACTTTTAATTTCAAGTCTTTACTTTAATGCAATTTACTTTTAGCACTTGATTATCATTTGCCATTATACATATCATCCTAATTGTTTATGTTAATGTAATTTTCACTTTATCCATTTGGACCATATTGTGTGATATTATTTTGTTTTGTATATACTTTGTTTGCTTGTTTGGTCTTTGACCATTAATGTACATAATAATAACAATAACCCTAAAAGACTTTTGAGTGGACTGTTGGTTTAATCTTGCCCAATTGGACTTAGAACTTAGGCAACATTCCTTTGCTAATGGACTTGGCTAATGCCAATTTGTTGAAGAACCAAGTACTTGCAATTTGAATTCATCTGATAAGTTGTTATGTTGTTATGTTGGACCTGTAACTTGTGGAATTCATCTGCTACATATGCTATTTTGAAGAAGATCATGAAGTGGATAAGCTTGGATGAGTCCATCTTTATTTGATGCCTTTGCTCTTCAAGATTGATATAATTGTGCATTTGTGTGTTGCTTGATTCTAAAAAGTCCAAAGGCAATTCTGGGTTTCTATTGACATACTTGTCTATTGGATTGCTCCCATTTGGTCAGATCTTTTCAACTTTAAACTTTTAAATTCTTGTATATAGGGTAGTCACTTAATCTTCTCCCCATTTCTTTAATTTCAAAATCTCTTCCCCCATTTTCAAAATCTTCTTTGTGTGAACTACTTTTGTTCTAAACTTAGACCAGTTTTGCAAAAGGTAGAAACTCTGGCCTTATGCCATTGCATTTTCAAACTTATTTTCTTAAACCAAACTTGTAAATCAACTTAACTATACTTGACTTAAACTTTCAAAAATCCAAAAATAACTAACTCATTCAAATCATTCTCAGGCCTTTGTGCCTTTCAAACTTAAATTTTGTTAAAACCAACACACTCATTTTGAGATTTATAGCACGAACTACGAGGTTTTGATCCCTCATTTATATGTGTAAGACCCTAATTTTGACCCTAAGATACCTCATGGCATCATGTTATTGAACAAGTGCATTTCCTCAAGGATCATAGCATGTTTGGCTCCTTAACCCTAGGGTTGGGACTTGTTTGAGTGTTTTGAGACCACCAAGCATGCTTGTATTGTATATTATTGCTTTTCTTATTTTGATTACTAACCAAAAGCACAAAAATATGTCACTAACTCTTTTTGTTTTGAAGCTCAAGTGATCATGTGCTCCACAATGCTCCTAGGAGGCTCCTAAGCCCAATGAAATGGCTAGATGAAGATGAGAAAAAAACATGACAATGGTCCATAAAGCTCCTAATCATCATATATGTCTCCCAAGTATCTCAATTTGCCCATAAATTTTCCATAGAAAATCCAAATGATGCAAACTTTGAGTCTACATTGATCATCTTGAAAAGATCAACAACTTTGATGTTGGAGGTGTTTCCATTTGAAACTTGCATCATGCAAACAGAGGGGTTTGATTAAGTTTGCTTTTGGTGAAATTTTTCAAAGTGTTTTGAATATGTTTTGTACTTGGATTTTCACAATCAATTTTCATCAATTTGCACATGCCAAATGGATTTTTGCCCAACATGACTTTTGTTCCTTATTTCAACGGCTTTCCAACCATTATCACATTACTTATTTGGACCTGCCATTTGTAAGTTTCGAAATTCTTTTGATATATGTGCATTTTGGTATTTTATGATGAAACTTGAGTATGCAAGATTATTCAGTCCAATGCACACGACCATTTGCCCTTTACTTGATCTCAGCAAGCTTTTGCATTCATCATTGGGCCTCCCACACGCGTACATAGGCCCATGCATCCATTTTTCAATTTGCCATGCACATGAAAGAAGTGTGATCAGCTGATGCATTCACCTATAAATAACCACTTCCTCTCATTCATTTGGCAACCTTTTGGAGATCTGAATTGCTGCAGCACTGAAACCATAGCCATACCAAAGGAATTATTCTAATTTTGTTCTTACTTTCGAGTTTGAAATTCAGCATCATTAGCTGAGTTTTAAAGCCTAATTCCTTAGCCTTTCACCTCCACTACATCCATAGATCAAAGAGGAGCAAGGATCTTGAAGGATTCGTGGCCAGAAGTTCTTCAATTCAGAGGTATAATCTCAAACTTTTTGGATCTAGAACTTTTAATTCAATGTAACATTCTTGTGTTTGTGTGGTTTTCTGAAGTCCTCACATTTGAGGCAAGCCATTGGTGCTTTCAATTCATCATTTCATGAGCTTACAGTTTGAACACCATGATCTTCTTCTTCATGTTTCTCCCAATATAGGAAGAGTGAGGAAGATCCAATGGTACAATGATGATCTCCATCACACGAGCTTCATTTCCATGTCCTTGTTTTCCATTTTCATTAAAACTTTTTTCTCTGCAACTGGTGGCCGAAATTGGTTGTCTGGCCGAAGAAGATGGTGGTTTCCACCACCATCACCACGTGTGCGCTCTTGTAGCCATTGGATCTAGTTACCACGTTTTAATCTTGTTCATTCATTTGGAATACTTCATTTAATGCCTTGTGTAGCGCGTTTGACTTGGACGTACCATGCGCCATCAGATCTGAACCTTCCATAAGCGCCACGTCAATTAATGAATTCATCACGTGGCTGTGGTTTTTTCCATTTATTCCATTTTCATTTTATTTTCAATTAATTCCTTTTATTTTCAAAAATTCATAAAAAAAATCATTTGAAGTTATAAAAATATGAGAGAAACTCCAAAAAATTTCTTGAAAAATCTAGTTTCATATTTTGATTTTTAATTATTTTTGTGACCTCATTTGATATTTATGGATTATTTGATTTTTAATGGTTTTAATTCATTTTAAAATACTTTCTAACTTTTAAAAAAGCCAAAAATATTTTCATAGCATTTATGGATCATGATAAGTCAATGAAAAATAGTCTCATCAATTTCTTATTTGATTTGAGATTATTTGAGATTTTAATTCATATTGTGCTATTTTTAATTGTTTTTAATTGTTTTTAATTGTTTTTAAATACTTTCTGGTTTCAAAAATTTGTGAGAAAATTAGTCAAAACTTGTTTGATCATGTTGAACCCATGAGAAATTAATTGAACTTGTTGAAGTTGATTTGAATTGAATTTGAGGTTTGACCTTATTTGTTTATTTTTTATTTTCATTTTATTTTAATCCAAGAAAATACCAAAAAAATACCATTGACTCTTTGACTTGTTATCTTCATTTCTCTTCTGTTTAGTGTTAGTTGATGATGATTTGATTCACATTTAATCAATTGGATTTGATCATTGTCTTCTTTTTCTTCACCTTCAATCTTCATCCCTTTCTTTCCATCAATGGCCAATGAGTTAAAGTCTTGAAGTTGGTCTTGACAAATGAGAAGTTTAACCTTCTTTGATTCAAACCAAAGTCAACTTGATCCATGATCAAATGAGTTGTTTTGTGTCCAAGATAGGTTGCTTCTTGGTCAAGCAAATAACTAAAAGTCAATACAAGGCCATTTCCCTTTTGTTTGGCATGACACGTTTATGGAGCTTGGCTTACTAGTCATGAGCTCTAACTTGTGTTCTTTGCCTATATTTTTATTAACCGACCTCAGATAGGTGTGACTACTATATTAGTCCACTTACGATTGCTTAACATAGCGCTACATTGTCTTATGACAAGCTAACATAACCCTACTAACTACTAACTTTAATTTAAGCTTTTAATTTCTTGCCATTTACTTTTAATTTCATTTATTTCTTGCTCATTATTTATATTTCTTTTCATTTTGCTCACTTGAGCATATATTTTATATTTATGTCATTTTTCCTTTGCTATATGAGCCCATTATTGTTTATATATATATATATATATATATATATATATATATATATATATATATATATATATATATATATATATATATATATATATATATATATATATATATATATATATATATATATATATATATATATATATATATATATATATATATATATATATATATTGCTATTTTGTGTTGCTTTGTGTTTGTTTGTGTGGACCAAATGCAAAAGGAGAAAGGACTTAGAATTAGGGCTTACCCATGCTTAAAGGAGTTCAAGAGAAACTAGGCCTCATGCCTTTAGAATGCAAAATTTGTTGAAGAGCAACTAGGCCTCATGCCTTTAGAATGCTAAAAATTCAAAGTTGATCTCAAAGGACTTATCTTCCAAACTTATTCTTTGTCCATTCCCTTTTATTGTGTTATGGGCTTGTTGATGAGTGCTTTTGTGTAATAGGGATCCCATCTTGATATTGTGAAAAGAAGACCATTGTCATGAGTAGCCAAGTTAAGAGCCAAGCCAAGTGGAGATCCTAGGAGCTTGAGTTCAAATTATTTGATTGCTTGTTTGTGTACCAAGTCCAAATGAAAGGAGCATCTTGAATCATCTCTATGATTCTAAGAAAAGGAACTCCAAGGGTTTATCTTTCCCCTCTTATCTTTGTATGCTTTAGGAATAACCCTTCTGTTCTTCTCCCCACTCTAACCAAGCCAAATTATCATTTTCAAACTTTGACTCTGTTTCAAATTAGAAACCTATGCCTTAAGCCTTTGACTTTTCAAAACTATTTTCATAAATACTCATTGTGAATAAACTTTAATCAAAATTTGACTTCATTTTGTAAATAAGTCTAAATTGTAAAAATAACTCACTTCAAATTGTTTTTGTGGTTCCAATGGCCACCTGTTAAAACCTTTTCATAAACATTAGTCATAGGTTTGAGTTATCATAGTGGTTGATGTAAATATCACTTCATCCTTATTGTTGGATAATAAGTCTTCCATGCTTATTATAAGGTTAACCCCTCACTAGAATGTTGAAGCCTTCCTCACATGGTGGATTGTTGGTTTAGGTTGAGTTTTCTCCCTTTGATAACAAAAGACCTTAAGGCTTTTGATCAAATAAATTCACCAATCTTTGAGATTTTTACCACGAACTACGAGGTTTTGATCCTCCTTTGTGATGGTACGTAGGCAATGGGTTCATCCATTCAAACAACAAAATTTGTAAAATAAAAACTATTCTTTTCTCATCCCCCGAATCTTTTGTATAAGTCTTTTCACGAATACCAACCTACAACACATATTTGTAAAACGGGTTCCCTTAGAGTACTAAGGATGTTTTGGGTGCGTAAAACTTCTTTATTTTTAATTTGTTTTTAATTTGAAAAACTTCTTACTTGGCTTTTGTTCACTTTTTAGCCTTTCCTTTGGACAAATAAAAGTGCGCTGGCGACTCAAATTGTATGTTGACTTTTGGTTTAGTCAATAAACCTAAAGGTAACGAAAACCCCACTACAATATGTTGGTACGTAGGCACAAGACCGAAGGTCTTGTCAAACACAAAAATATAATTAATGAATTCTTTTCTCATCCCCCCATTCTATTTGTTTGTAAACATCACTTTGTATAAAATACATATGCACACAAAAAGGGCTCCCTAGGAGTACCTAGGACACTTTGGATGCTAACACCTTCCCTCTGTGTAACCAACCCCCTTACCTGTGATCTCTGACTTTTATTAGTTTTTATTTGAAAACTTCTTACTAATTGGGTTTTGTTCGTACTTTTTCCCTTTTACCTTGGAAAAAATAAAAGCGCGGTGGCGAATCTTGTTAATTGATCTCTAGCTTGTCAATAGCTTGATGATCATGAATTTTCTGCTACACCTTATGCCAATGAATTTTCAAACTTTTTCTTAATCTAATTTGTGAATGAACTTAACCATATTGGCTTTAATTTTAAAAGATAAAAAGAATTAACCACCTCATTCAAGTCTTTGGCCTTTTGTGCCCTTTTCTTAAAAACCTTTGTTAAAATCAATCCATTGACTTCTTTGAAATTTTTACCATGAACTACGAGGTTTTTATCCCTCATTTTTATATTGGTACGTAGGCATAAGACCAAAGGTCTTGTCAAACACAAAATATAATTAATGATTTCTTTTTTCTTCCCCTCACTCTTTTTATCAAACATCTTTTTGACCAAAACACTTGCACACAAAAAAGGGCTCCCTAGGTGTACCTAGGACACTTTGGGTGCTAATACCTCCCCTCTGTGTAACCAACCCCCTTAACTGTAATATTTGGCATTTTATTAGTTTTGGTTTGAAAACTTCTTATCTTTGGGTTTTATTCATACTTTTGCCCTTTTCCTTGGGAAACAATAAAAGCGCGGTGGCGACTATGGTTTTATTGACGTCGAGTTAACCAGTAACCCGATGGTCATGAATTTACCACTACACATGGGAACCATTTGGGTTGTTTTTACGTACTTGGGATTTATCTGTCATTGTTTTATTTTTCAAAATAATAGGTGAAATAGGGTGTGTTTTTGTTATTATAGTGCTTGGCAAGGATTGGGGTCATTGTGCATATGTACCACTCATTCAGGGATGAGGAATCAGAGCTCCGTAGTTTGGAGTAGAAAGTGTTTGTGTGTCGGTTGATTTTACCTTTTAGAAAATGGTTTTCGGGGTGGTGCCCTAAGGCAAAAAAATAAGGTTTGATGGGTTGTGTTTATTTTACCTAAAACAAGGGTTTATGAAAAGAATTTGTGATTAGATTGCACTAAAGTCTATGGGAGAAGGTGATTATTCTAGACAACAAGTCAAGCGTCTTGCATCCAAAATAATCAGAGCGAGGGTATGAATTCTCCATTATTACTCATTCTCCACTACTTAAGGCTTGTGGCGTGCAATACTAATCGTAGTTGTTAAGTACTTTAAGTTTGATTATGAAAAATCTATTTGACGTTGGATCAAGGGTTTGTTTATTTGATTAAGAAATGTGGCGTATGCAACATGAGTGCAAAGTAATTGGAAAGGAAATAAAAGGGTCTTGTTGTATGGTAGTCCAAGATAAAGCCTATGCGTGCAAAAGTGTGACCTATGCTAAATAAAGGATAATGGTTTGACAAACATGTCCCCCTAAGGTGGTGCCATGATGCCATCCTTACAACCAAAATGTAAGTTATAGATGAAACCTAAATATTTATAAAGCATCACAAAATAGTAAAGGAAAGGCATCCAAGCTAAGGTCCTAAATGGGATCCTCTAAGTCCAAGTTGATAAGTGTTTTTGGTCTTTCAATTTTATCATGTTTTGGTTGTTTTTAAATGATGACAATAATAAAGAACAATATTAAAGTGTGTATCATGAATTTGTACAATGATGATGATAACAATGACTTGAATGTAAATAATACAATAAGTAAAGAACAATAATAACAATGATAAAAGGTTAGTAGTGGTCAAAGTTAAAACATCAAAGTTAGGGTTATGGATTACTTTTGGGGATTATCTATCTCTAGGTCAATAAATTCAAAATATGGTGCATCGAGGGATAACTTATCACTGATGCAAAGTGAGGATGATGATCAATGGATCAACTTACCCTAGATTTTGAACATTGAAAGTTGTTCAACCTCAAGTCCATCTATCAATAGATTGACAAAGAGAAGACTATACAACCCAAAATTGATTGATTTTAGTAATATTAACAAGTTATATGAACTAGATAAAATATTAACAAGTTATATGAACCAGATAAAATATTAACAAGTTATATGAAGAAGATAAAATATTAACAAGTTAGGTGATTAAGATGAAATAATAAAAAGTTGTAGGGTTAGTATAAACAAGTCAAAATGATAAACAAAGTATAAAAAGGTTAGTGGGTTAGCATAAATCAAATGAAAAGACAATGTATCAGATGAATCCCTAACTTAACAAAATTTGAACTTCAACCATAAGTCAAATGACCAAGTTGATTGAAATAGGGGCAACCTATCCAATCTTCAAATTACCATGGATGAACTCATGGTCATCCAATGGTAGGTTTGAAGTGTGGAAGGTTTTTATCAACCCTAAACTAAGCACATAATAACTTAAATGATTTTTATTAGTCCTTCATTTCAAGACTCCAAAAGTCATTCATAAATGATCCAAATAAAATAAATAAAATCATCATTAAATTCTAGAGGAAAAAATAAGGGGGGATGATGTTCAACATTTTTCCAAAACAATAAAAACAGTAGAGTTAAAATATAAATCAAAAGAGAAAAATAAAATGGATAAAATAAATAAAATGGTAAAATGAAAAAAGGAAAATGGTCAGGAAAATGAGTGTGGAGTTCTTATGCATGAAAGAAAAAAGTAAACTTAACCTAATTCAAAAACTAAATGATGGAAATGGAGCAATCGAATCCAAAAGTTTGGGGTTAATGATCAGTGAGAGATTCCGAGTAAGAGGGTAACTTGTTTGAGTGAAGGAGATAAGCATTTCTACCTGGTCAGAAACAACTCAGGGAAGGATTCCAAAGAATGAGCTTAGCTCAGATGAGGCTTGGGGAGGATGAGTTAGGGATTGGAATAACTTGAGTGAAGGTTAATGAAGGTTTCTAGATGGTTATTTTGAACTGAAACTCTTTGAAACTCATAAATACGATTTCTGTTTTTGGAGCTTTGGGTGAAATTTACAAAAGTGGTTAGGGGCCTTTTAGAGCATGGAAAATGAAGGAGACACCTTCCCCTATTTATAGGGAAGGTGTGTGGATGGTTTGGAGGGAAAGAGAAGGAAGTTTGCTTCAGAAAGGGTGAATGGTCAAAGCATGCTCAAGGTTGAACTTGGGGAGACAAGAGTGGCTGTGTTCAGACCTTGTTTGCACCTCAGACTACTTTGTCTTGGTCCCTTGCATCAATTTGGAACAAACACAAGCAATGAAATGACCTGTTATGCAAATTGCTTTTTGTCATTTTTGGAAAATTCAGCATTTGTACATGGGGTCAATTCTTGAGCTTTGGCATGTTTTGGCTTGCAAGTTGACTTCATACCACACCATACTATCATATGTAACATGTTTGGGGACCATAGGAATCATATTGAGAGGGTTTGGACACATGATGCATCCATTTGCAAATTCTAACCAGTGTAGTCTGGCTTTTTGATAAGGAATGACACTTATGTTTGAACCAAGGCCAAATGAAATTGGCTCGTGCAATTTGCTTTAATTTTGGGAAATTTGTTCCTTGCCATGAAATATATTGAATTAAAAAAGAACCAGGTCAAAAGGGATTGTGGTTTGGAAATGGCAACATGCCAAAGTAGGGGTCATGACATGATTTTTGGGCATGGTAGACATGTTGGACCAGCTTGGCCAATAGAAAAATTGAACCCCTTCCTCAATGAATTAGGTCTTGGACCTTGAAACAAAGTTAGAGAGGAAGTTATTTAGGACATTCGTATCAAAGTAGAAGTTAAGAACCTTGAAAAATGAATAAGTTATGGTCTTTGGAACTTTCCATAGGCAATTCTGGCCAAAATGTGACCAACCAACATGACCTAGTTTTAGGATTTTTGTGATTTCTTGATTTTTGTAAGATCCTAATTTTGATCCTAAGATCCCTCATGGCATCATATCATTTGTCATTGCATTGCCTCAAGGATCATAGCATGTTTGGCTGCTTTACCCTAGGGTTGGGACTTGTGTGAGTGGTTTGAGACCACCAAGCATGCTTGAATTGTATATTATTGCTTTTCTTATATTGTTTTAACCAAAAGTATAAAAAATATGTCACTAGCTTTTTTCTTTTGAAGCTCAGAGTAATCATGTGCTCATATGCTCCTAGGAGGCTCCTAAGCTGAATGAAGTGGCTAGATGAAGATGAGAAAAAACATGGCAATGGTCCACAAAGTTCCTAATCATAATATATGTCTCCCAAGTATATCAGTTTTCCAATTTGATCAATATAACCCAAAAGGCTTGAGGATTGTTTCCCAAGGAAACCCTAATTCAACTGTGCCTTGACTATGCCTTGCTCATGAAGCAACCTCAATCTATGATCAAATTTAATCAAGGGAAGTTATTTCATTCACCATTTTATGCATATATGAGCTTATTTGAGTATCCTCAATCAATTATTCATCAAGATTTGAATTTTGGCCTTGAGAAGTTGACCAGTCAAGTCATATGACTAAACTGAGGATCATTGAGACACAACTTGTGATGTGTTTATTAAAGGAAGATGACCCCAAGAGAAAAAATGTTCTTAAGAACCATATGAACAACTTTCATTTTCATCAAAAATCCATCTGAAACTTGGAAGGTCATCATTAATTTCAAAACATTATAGGTCAATTTGACTGAAACCCTAATTTTGGGTCAACTTCCCAAGGACCTAACTTCCTTATTTTTTATGATTTTCAGGTGAGACAAATTGCATTGGAAAGATTAAGATGTCTAATTAAAATGTTATGTTGCACAAAATTTCATAATCCTATAATAAACACATGTAATAATACAAAACATTATAGGTCACTTTGGACCAAAGCCATTGAATTTGAAAAATGTCCAACTTCAAGTGCCCATAACTTTCTCATTAAAAATACAAATGATGAAAAATTTAAGCCCAAATTGATTATCTTGAAAATATCTACAACTTTTATGTAGGAGGTTTTTCCATTTGAGGTGTCCATGGTTGAAACAGAAAGGCTTGAAGTTGCTTCCTTTTGGCAAAAAATTTCGAAGAGCTCATTGTTTATGTTGAATTTTGCAATTCACCTCATTACTTGAAATGAAAGCAAATGCCAGGCCTTGTGCCCATCCAATTCACTTCAATATAACTTCAACATGCATTTCCATTCATTCTTCAGCTTTCCAAGCGCCTGTACAAGCCCATGCATGAAAGATCCATGTTTCATGCACACGAGCATTACACCACCTTGCCTCCATTCCAGCTATAAATAGAAGTGCTTGCTCATTCAAAATTCAACCTGAAGGAGATCTGAAATGCTATTGGATTGAAACCACACCCTCACTCAAAGGAATTTCAGTTTTCAATTTCAATTTCAAACTTGAATTTCAACATCCTTAGTTGATCTTCAAGTCTTAATTCCTTAGCCTTGCATCATCATTACATCTCCAGATCAAATTTGGATCAAAAGCTTGGAGAGATCGTGCTGTTCAAAGCTGCATTTCAGAAGTATATCACCAAACTATTTTGATCTGGATCTTGCTATACAATGTGAATTGCTTTGGTTTGAACTGTTTTCTGAAGTCCTCAAGCAAGAGGCATGCCAGTGGTGGTCTTAATTTCATGAATCGTGACATTTCAGATCAAACACCATGATCTTCAAGCTCTTGTTTCTCTCTAAATAGAAACATTAAGGAGGATCCAAGGTTATAGGGGTGACGTACATCACCCCAACTTCATTTTGATATCCTTAGTTTTCATTTTTATTGAGGTTGAAATCCCTGCGCGTGATTGCGGGAAACAGTTAGCTGGCCGGAGAAGATGGTGGTTTCCACCACCATCCCCACATGGGAGCACCAGAGCCCTCAGATCTTGCCAAAACGTTTTAATCGTGGCCTTGTGTTATGTTAACTTATTTAAGTTCAATGTACTGCGTGCTTGACTTTGGTCGATTGTGTATCCGCACCCCAGAGCCTTAGGATCCTAGCCACGTCATTTAAAGAATTCATCCAAGCGCTCTGGATTTTTGCTATTTTCTTATTTTGTGTTTAATTTCATTTAATTCATTTTATCTTCAAAAATTCATAAATATTTTATTTGAAGTCACAAAAATATGAGACCAATGCCAAAAAATTTCTTGAAAAATCTAGTTTCATATTTTGATTTTTATTATTTTTGTGACTTCATTTAATATTTTTTGTAAATTATTTGGTTTTTAATAGTTTTTAATTCATTTTAAATACTTTTTGATATCTGAAAAATCCAAAAATATTTTCTTAACACATATGGATCATGATGAGTCAATAAAAAGTTGTCTCATCAATTTCTTAATTGATTTGAGATTTATTTGAGATTTTAATTCATATTGTGTTATTTTTAGGGTTTTTAATTGTTTTAAAATAATTTCTGATTTCAAAAATTGTTGGAAAAATTTGTCAAAACCATGTTTGACCATGTTAGACCTATGAGAATTTAATTGGACTTGCTGAAGTTGATTTGAATTGAGTTTAAGGTTTGACCATATTTTGTTTATTTTATTTTTGCATTTCTTTTGATTCCAAAAATACCAAAAAAAATATGTTTGACTTGTCGACTTCTAATCTTCATTTCTCTTCTATTTAGCATTGGTTGATGATGGTTTGATTCACTTTTGATCAATTGTATTTGACATTTGATTTCTCCTTTTATTCATTTCATATTCATCTCACTTCTTTTTATTTTGGCCAATGAGTTAATGTCTTATGGTTGGTCATGACATATGAGATGTTTAACCTTCTTTGATCCAAACCAAACTCAACTTGATCCAAGATCAAGTGAGTTGCTTGGTGTCCAAGATAGGTTGCTTCTTGGTCAAGCAAAAAACCTAAAGTCCATACAAGGCCTTTCTTCTTTTCTTTTGGCATGGCAAGTTGTAGGAGCTTGGCTTAGTAATCATGATGTCTAACTTGTGTTTATTTGCCTATAGTTTTATTGACCGGCCTCAGATAGGTGTGACTACTACATTAGTCCAC
This sequence comes from Lathyrus oleraceus, assembly GCF_024323335.1. Taxonomy (NCBI): domain Eukaryota; kingdom Viridiplantae; phylum Streptophyta; class Magnoliopsida; order Fabales; family Fabaceae; genus Lathyrus; species Lathyrus oleraceus. The sequence continues at coordinate 267,801,962 of NC_066579.1, read as the reverse complement.
TTACGATTGCTTAACATAACGCTAAATTGTCTTATGACAAACTAACATAACCATACTAACTACTAACTTTAATTTGAGCATTTAATTTCTTGCAATTTACTTTAATGCAATTTATTTTCTTACTCATTTATTCATATTGCTTTTCCCTTTGCTCACTTGAGCACATATTTTATGTTTATGTCATTTTCCTTTTTCTCATTTGAGCTCATTATTGTATATAAATATATTGTTGCCTTGTGTTTGTTTTGTCTTTGTTTGTGTGAACCCAATGCAAAAGGGAGAAAGGACTTAGAATAAGGACCTTACCCCTGCTTAAAGGAGTTCAAGAGCAACTAAGCCTCGTGCCTTTAGAATGCTAAATTTGTTGAAGAGCAACTAGGCCTCATGCCTTTAGAATGCTAAATTGAAAAATGGACTTCAAAGGACTTCCTAATCTAAACTCATTCTTTGACCATTCCTCTTATTGTATTGTTAACTTTTTGATGTTTGCTCTTGTGTGATAGGGATTCCATTCTTGAGATAGTAAGAAGGACCATTGTTATAGGTAGCCAAGTTAAGAGAGACAAGCCAAATGGAGATCCTAGGAGCTTGAATCTAAATTGTTTGATTGCTTGATTGTGTTTGCTAAGTCCAAAGGAAAGGAGCATCTAGAATCATCTCTATGATTTCAAGAAAAGGAACTCTAAGGGTTTTATCCTCTCTCTTTATCTTTGTACGCTTTAAGATTAACCCTTCTCTTATTCTCTCCACTCTAACCCAAGCCAAACTCTTTTTGTGCAAACTTTGACATTATTTTCAAACTAGAAACCTAGGCCTTATGCCTTTGACTTTTCAAAATCTTTTCATTAATACTCATTATGAATCAATATTAATTCCACTTTGACCACATTTTCTAAATAAATCTAACTTGTAAATACAACTCACTTCAAGTTGTTTTTGTGGTTCTAATGGCCACCTTTGTTAAAACTTCTATAAGTCTTCCATACTTATTATAGGGTTAACCCCTCACTAGTATGTTGAAGCTCTCCTCACATGGTGGATTGTTGGTTTAGGTTGAGTTTTCTCCCTTTGATAACAAAAGACCTTTAGGCTTTTGATCAAATCAATTCACAAATCTTTGAGATTTTTACCCCGAACTACGAGGTTTTTATCCTACCTTTGTGATGGTACGTAGGAAATGGGTTCATCCATTCAAATAACAAATTTGTAAATATAATATATTCTCTTCTCATCTCATCTCCCCAATCTTTTGCATATATTTTCACAAATACCAACCTATAACACATGTTTGCAAAAAGAGGTTCCCTTAAAGTACTAAGGATGTTTTGGGTGCGTAAAACCTTCCCATTTCATATCCAACCCCCTTACCTAGATCTCTGACATTTTTATCAGTTTTTTATTTGATAAAACTTCTTACTTGACTTTTGTTCGCTTTTTAGACTTTCCTTTGGACAAATAAAAGTGCGGTGGCGACTCGAATTGTATGTTTACTTTTCGTTTAGTCAATAAACCTAAAGGTAACGAATACCCCGCTACAGAAAAGTGGCGACTCTGCTGGGGAACTCTTTTTCTATTGGGTTTAGCCTACTTTTTGCTTATGTGTGTTATATGTTTATATTTGTTTGTGACATATTTTTGTGCAAATTTGGGATGACTGTATTGTTTGTAATGTATGAATTGCTTGATATATTAAACTGTTTCCAATATAAACCTTAGAAGCCAAGGACCTTAGATACCTAGCCCATCTTGGCCTATTTTAGGATGTAGTGTGAAGGTCGTTCATGTGTAAGATTTGATACGGTTGTTACGCGATACTACACTCATAAGAGCCTCTCTTGAAAATATTTTTGGAATACGAGTAGTCGTTTATCTGATAATATCCGAAAGATGAGATGATGACTATGGGGATCTTTTTAGAACATGATTGTCAGGTTTAACCATAGTACACTCTCTTTGGGTGGTTCGTAACCGAGACTCCATGCTCGTGACTTTCAACAAACCCTTGATTCACGGTCGATCCGTTCTCGTATATCTTCAATATCAATGGAACTTGGGTGTTGATAAGGTGTAAACCATAATCCACCAAAATGGATGATTGATATTAAAGATGACTTGAGCCATCCCGTGACCTTTGTGTGGTGTGACTTTCTTGATCCTTGAGTGTGATTGTTGCATCCATGCATTCATGCATTCATATGCATCAATATCATCAACAATGAAAATTTCAAGGAACTTAAGAGGTCTATTTGCAAATTTTCAGACATGGATAAGCAAAGAAGGAATACGAAGAAGTACAGTTTCCGACAACCTGACTCGAAAGAGTTAAGGAGTTTGACATCTTATGTATTAGAGCCTTTGGAGTTCAAAGCGCGCCATGGGAAGCTTTTGTCTATTCTTTCTACCCAGATGGGTGAAGGTCTCATGAGTGTGTTGGTGCAGTTCTATGATCCTCTGTATCGGTGCTTCACTTTTCCAGATTTCCAACTTCTGCCTACGCTTGAGGAGTATGCCTATCATGTGGGTATACCTATCATGGATCAGTTGTCATTCAGTGGTTTGGAGAGGGTTCCTTCATCCCAAGAGATTGCTGACATGCTTCACATAGATGTATCTGATATTATTGCTCATATGACTACCAAAGGTGGAATTCAAGGTGTCCCATCTGATTTTATTATTACCCAAGCTACTTTGTTTGGGAAGGCCATGAGTGAGGACGCCTTTGAAGCCATATTTGTACTTCTCATCTATGGGCTAGTGTTATTTTCCAACATCGACAATTTTGTGGATGTGAACGCCATTAGGATTTTCTATTCTCTTAATCTCGTTCTGACTCTGTTGGGTGACACTTATTTCTCTTTGCATATGAGGAATGCAAAGTGTGGTGGATCCATTGTGTGTTGTCTGCCTCTATTGTACAAGTGGTTTATTTCGCACTTGCCTCAGACGCTCGCCTTCAAGGAGAACAAGGGATGTCTACGATGGTCTACGAGACTTATGTCTCTCACTAATGATGATATCTCTTGGTATAATGGTATGTATGATGGTGTTTAGATTATTGATTCTTGTGGTGAATTCTCCAATGTGCCTCTTCTTGGTACATGTGGTGGAATTAACTAAACCCTATTTTGGCTCGTCGTCAGCTTGGGTTCCCCTTAAAGGATAAACCTAACAATGTTCTTTTGGAAGGATTATTCTTTCAAGAGGGTAAAGATCCCCAGAACTTGAAGGAGAGGATGGCCCGCGCCTGGCGCAAGGTTCATAGGAAGGGAAGGAAGGAGCTTGGCCCGAAGAATTGTATTGCTTTGGAACCCTACACCGCTTGGGTGAGGAAGAGAGCTCTTGAGTACCGTATGCCCTATGATTATCCGAGACCTACCCTTATGGTTATGGTTGAGCCTTTAACCCTCCCGAATCAAGGAGTAGAGGAGTTGAGAGACGAAGATCGGCCGCGTGCATGGGTTCGTGAGCGAGAGGAGCTTCTTCAGCAGCTTAGAGATAAGGATGCAGTGATAGAGTTTCTAGAGCATCAGGTTATTTATGAGCCTGATGATGTGGTTACCTCTCTCCTTCCTCAGTCATCCAGGTTTTGGAAGAGGAAGTATGATCGACTCGCCAAGGAGAAGGCCGACATGGAGGCAGCTTATGAGAAAGAGGTGAAGAGGCTTCGTGCAGCTTATCTTCCGATTTCGAGAGCTTTGGACGATTATTTCTAGGGCTCCATAGCATGTTTATTCTCCTTTTTTCTTGTATTGTATTTGGTTACCAAAACTGCACTTCTTCATTGGTGTAAAAATTTCCATATATTATTGCTATGAGTATTCCATATATGTCTTAAAAGATTAATATTTTAAAATGTTTGCAATGAGTATTCCATCATATGCATAAGCAGGTTTTGTTCTGAGATTCTTGATTAGTGGTCTAACTCTTTGCTCTTTATTTATTTTGAAGACAAGCTGACACATCGGTATAACACAAGAGCTAATCATCCAAGGATAATGGAGCATTTAGAGCAAGAGAACCGGGAATTGAAAGAAGAGGTTGCTAGGTTGACTACCATGATGGAGTCAGTGCTGGCTGCTCAGAGCCAAGCTTCGCCTACTCCTGCAACTCCTCCCTAGAGGACTATCATTTCTGAAGTTGCTACCTCGATCGTGCCTGCTGCAACAGCCCATTTTGCTCCTTCTATGCCAACTGGGTTCCCCTGGGGAATGCCTGCTAATTTTGTGCCTGAGGGTTTTGCTTCTACTCTCGCTTCTCTGCCGGCATCTAGCCCGGTCCTATCTGTGCCACCTCCCATTGTGCACACCTTGCCTCGAGTGGAAGACACCATCTATCATTCCGAGCCATCTGAGGGCCCGGACTTTTATGAGAAGATGGACGAGATGAAAGACCAATTCCTTGAGCTGCAAAAGGAACTGAAGACTCTGAGGGGTAAGGACCTCTTTGGTAAAAGTGCTGCTGAGTTGTGCCTTGTGCCCAACATGAAGATCCCTATTAAATTCAAAGTACCTGACTTTGAGAAATATAAGGGAAACACATGCCCGCTCAGCCATCTTGTGATGTATGCTCGCAAGATGTTAACTCAGACAGATAACGACCAACTTGTTATCCACTACTTCCAGGATAGTTTGTCTGGTGCTGCACTTCGGTGGTACATGGGTTATGAGAGTGCGAACATCCGCTCTTTCAACGATCTTGGCGAGGCCTTCGTCAAGCAAATCAAATATAATATGGATATGGCTCCTGATAGGGACCAATTGAGGGAAATGTCGCAGAAGGATAAACAAACCTTCAAGGAGTACACCCAGAGATGGCGTGAATTGGCAGCTCAGATAGTGCGACCTCTAGAAGAGAAAGAGATAACAAAGATCTTTTTGAAGACTTTGAGCTCTTTCTACTATGAGAGGATGATTTCCAGCGCTCCCTCAAACTTCACCGAGATGGTGAATATGGGGATGAGTTTGGAAGAAGGGGTCCGCGAAGGACGTTTATCCAGAGAAGACAGCTCTTCAGCAAAGAGATACGGGGGCTTTGCTAAGAAGAAGGAGGGAGAGGCACATTTCGTGTCCTCCCATATTAAAAGAAGGCCCTCTGTAACGAGGAAGAATGTGCGCCCTGCCGTTAACCAACACCATGTGGCTCATATTGCACCTGCTTTTTGAGAAGTTCATCAACAAAAACAACAACAACAACATCGTCCACAACAACAGGCCTACCAGCCTCGAAACAACAATAACACCAGCACCAGCAATTACAAGAGGAAGAGGGTGACTTTTGACCCGATTCCGATGACTTATGCTGAACTCTATCCGTCTTTAATAGACAGAAAGTTGATCACTCCATGAGACCCTACTATTGTACCAACCAACCCTCAGTGGTGGTATAAGCCAGAACTACATTGTGTATATCATTCCGGTGCTCCCGGACATGACGTGGAAAATTGTTACCCACTGAAGACCAAGGTGCAAGACCTTGTGAGAAGTGGTATTTTGTTTTTCGAGGACGTAGGTCCTAATGTTAAGAAGAACCCATTGCCCGAGCATGGGAAAGCTGCTGTTAACATGGTCCAGGGATGCCCTGGCAAATATGAAGTCCTGTATGTTAATGATATCAGACAATCTTTGGTCGAGATGCACAAGCTGTTGTGTGAACACAGCCACTATGGGCATGACCATGATAGGTTCCAGGTGTGCACTATCAATGAAAGAGGATGCCGATAAGTTAGAAAGGACATCCAAGAGATGCTTGATCAGGGAATGATTGAAATACTTCAGAATCGCAATGAGGATGAAGTTGATGTTATCTCCCCTATATTCAGAATTCTAGATCCTATTATCGTCAAGTATGATGGCAGCAAGAAAAAGGTAATGCCGGCTCTTATAATCAAGCCAGCGGGCCCTGTCCCATATTCATTAGACAAGGTTGTTCCCTACAGGTACAATGTTATGATGCTGGAAGATGGGAAGGAGGTGTCGTTGCCCTCAACCTCTGTTGTGAGCATCTCAGACATCAGTGGTGTGACCCATAATGGTCGTGTTTTCTTAACACAGTCGAAACCCCATGAAGATGTTGTGAAGAGAACTATTGTTAATCCTGCCGGTCCCGTGGGGACTGCTTCTTCGAATAATCCTACTCCTGTTGTGAAGGGCGTTGGCCCTGTTGTTGTGAAGAATAATAACACTCCTATCCTAGTTGGCCAGTCTGGCATTATAAGAGAGGATGGTGACGAGATGTTAAGGCTCATCAAAAGGAGTGAATACAATGTTATTGATCAACTGCTACAAACTCCATCAAAGATATCTGTGTTATCTTTATTAATGAATTATGAGCCACACCGTGAAGCTTTGCAAAGGGTGTTGGACATGGCATACGTGGACCACGATGTCACAATTGAGCAGTTTGATAGCATTGTTGCAAACATAAACGCTTGCAATAATTTGAGCTTTTGTGATGCTGATCTTCCCGAGGAGGGAAAAGACCACAATTTGGCTCTACACATTTCTATGAACTGTAATGCTGATGCCTTATCCAATGTGTTGGTGGATACAGGATCATCGCTTAATGTGTTGTCAAAATCCACTCTGGCCAAACTTTCATACCAGGGGCCTCCCATGAGGCAGAGTGGAGTGGTTGTGAAGGCGTGTGATGGATCGCACAAAATTGTGATCGACGAATTAGAACTCCCGATCAAGATTGGACCTAGTGATTTCCATATCACATTCCAGGTCATGGATATTCATCCGTCTTACACCTGTTTTCTTGGCAGACCATGAATTCACGAGGCAGGCGCCGTGACATCCACCTTACACCAAAAGTTGAAGTTTGTTACAAATAAGAAGTTGGTGGTGATAGGGGGAGAGAAGGCCCTCTTGGTCAGTCATTTATCTTCCTTTTCCTATATTGATGTTGAGGATGAGGTTGGGACTCCGTTCCAAGCCTTGTCTATTGCTGAGCCTTCAAGGAAAGGACTTTCTTCATTTTTCTCCTACAATGATGGAAAGTTGTCCGTTGAGCATGGCGCAACTACTGGTTTGGGGAAAATGATCAAGTTGGAAGATAATAAATCCCGAGCTGGAATAAGGTACTCTTTTGGTGTTTCCAATGACCGTGGATTGTTCCAGAGTGGTGGTTTTATCCACACCTTTGAAGATTAGGAAGTTGCTGCCATCGTTGAAGAAGATGAAGAGGAAGACCTTGGCAACTTTGTCATACCAGGCGGAATCTTCAATAATTGGGTCCCTGTTGATGTTCCAACAGTTATCCATAAGTCCACGTAATGTGTTCATATTCTTTGAAAACCCTTCTCCCATGCCAAAAGGAGAAGTGATGATATTGTTGGCATATTTGATTAATACAATGATATTCATTCAATAATCACATGTTAAATGTTTGTTTTTCCAAATTATTTTTCCTTTTTGCTTTTTGCATGAAATTGGTGATCACCATAAAACCCTAAAAAAGAGAATAAAATCAATCTTTTCATCTGCATAATGATTTTCCATGTTTGAATTCTGAAATCTCTTTTATACTCAAAATCATTATGCAGGTTGACCAAACCCATTGAACATAATGATCCAACATCATTTCCCAACTTTGATTTCCCTATATTTGAGGCAAAAGAAGATGATGTTGAAGACATTCCTGATGAAATTACACGTCTGCTTGAGCACGAGGAGAAGATCATTCAGCCGCATCTTGAGAATCTGGAAACAATCAACTTGGGGTCTGAAGTCTGCATTCGTGAAGTGAAGATTGGGGCATTCCTGGAAGAGTCTGTGAAGAAGGGGTTGATTGAGTTGCTATGAGAATATGTCGACGTCTTTGCCTGGTCGTATGAAGACATGCCTGGTCTAGATACTGATATTGTGCAACATTTCTTGACATTAAAGCCTGAGTGTGTACCTGTGAAGCAGAAGCTCAGAAGAAGAACTCATCCTGATATGGCAGTGAATATTAAAGAAGAAGTTCAGAAGCAAATTGATGTGGGGTTTCTAGTGACTTCTACATATCCTCAATGGGTGGCCAATATTGTGCCTGTGCCTAAGAAAGATGGAAAAGTCCGAATGTGTGTGGACTATCGAGACTTGAATAAAGCTAGTCCGAAAGATGATTTTCCTCTACCACATATTGATATGTTGGTAGATAATACAGCTAAATTCAATGTCTTCTCATTTATGGATGGATTTTCCGGTTATAACGAGATTAAAATGGCACCCGAGGATATGGAGAAGACAACATTCATCACACCTTGGGGAACATTCTGTTATCGAGTGATGCCCTTCCGTTTGAAGAACATCGGAGCCACGTATCAACGCGCTATGACTACCTTGTTTCATGATATGATGCACAAGGAGACTGAGGTGTATGTTGATGATATGATTGCGAAGTCGAAAATGGAAGTTGAACATATAGAGCACTTGTTGAAGCTTTTCCAGCGTTTGAGAAAGTATAAACTCCGCCTGAATCTGAACAAGTGTACATTTGCAGTCCGTTCCGGCAAGTTATTGGGCTTTATTGTCAGTAAAAGAGGTATTGAAGTTGACCCTGCCAAGGTCAAAGAAATACAAGAGATGCCTGCACCCAAAACTGAGAAGCAAGTCCGAGGTTTTCTTGGCCGCTTGAATTACATTTCGAGATTTATATCCCACATGACTGCCACATGTGCGCCTATATTCAAGCTCCTCCGGAAAGATCAGCATCATGATTGGACCGAGGATTGCCAAAAAGCCTTTGATAGTATTAAAGAGTATCTGTCCGAGCCTCCGATTCTGTCTCCGCCTGTGGAAGGGAGACCATTGATTATGTACTTGACTGTGCTTGATGATTCCATAGGTTCTGTCCTTGGTCAGCAAGATGAATCAGAAAAGAAAGAATATGCAATATACTACTTGAGTAAGAATTTCACTGATTGTGAGTCTCGGTACTCAATGCTTGAGAAGACATATTGTGCTTTGGCTTGGGCCGCTAAGCGTTTACGCCAGTATATGTTGAATCATACGACTTGGTTGAAATCCAAAATGGATCCAATCAAGTATATCTTTGAAAAGCCTTCTCTAACTGGAAGGATTTCCCGTTGGCAGATGTTGTTATCTGAGTATGATATTGAGTATCGGGCTCAAAAAGCTATTAAAGGAAGTATCTTGGCTGACCATTTGGCACATCAACCAATTAAAGATTATCAGTCTATGCAGTACGACTTCCCAGATGAGGAGATTCTATATTTGAAAATGAAAGATTGCGATGAGCCTACGCTTGACGAAGGGCCAGAGCCTGGTTCCCGATGGGGTATGGTGTTTGATGGTGCTGTTAATCAATATGGAAATGGTATTGGGGTAGTGATTATTACTCCTCAAGGCACACATTTTGCTTTTACAGCAAGGCTAACTTTCAAATGCACGAATAATATGGCGGAGTGTGAGGCCTGTATTATGGTTTTGGAAGAATGTATTGATCTTAGGATCAAACATCTTGATGTTTATGGTGATTCAGCCCTTGTTGTTAATCAGATTAAGGGTGAATGGGAAACGAATCAGCCTGGCCTCATCCCATATAGAGATTATGCGAGGAGGATTTCAACTTTCTTTACTGAGGTTGACTTCCATCATATTCCTCGATATGAGAATCGGATGGCAGATGCTCTTGCTACGCTTGCTTCAATGATTGTGGTGAAATATTGGAATGAAGTTCCCAATATCACTGTGATGCGCTTGGATAGACCAGCTCATGTGTTTGCAGTTGGTGAAGTGAAAGATTATAAGCCATGGTATTATGATATCAAGTGCATTCTCCAAAGTCATACTTACCCGCCTGGGGTATCTGTTAAAGATAGGAAGACTTTGAGGAGATTATCTGGCAGTTTCTACCTTAATGGTGTTGCGCTTTATAAGAGGAATTTTGACATGGTTTTGCTCAGATGCGTGGATAGACACGAAGCAGACCTATTGATGACTGAAGTCCATGAGGGTTCATTTAGTACTCATTCCAATGGACATGCCATGGCAAAGAAGATGTTAAGGGAAGGTGTAACACCTCAAATTTGCACCCTCCATTTTTACATTCATTTTTAGGCCATTGACATTGCATTAACATTTTTTTAGGACATTAACATTACATTAACACTGCATAGTGCATTGCATTTCATCAGTCAGGACTGGTACCAGGAGAAGTCATCTGTGCAAAAGAGCAAAGCATTTTCATGAGATAAAGGCCCTATGGTTGTTCTAGAGAGCTTACATGACCCAAGGTTCATTTTGATGCAATTTGGCCAAGTGTTGAAGGCTCAAAGTCCACAATGCAGTTTCAGGTCATCTGGGACCCATAAAAGTCAATTGCAAGTCAACTAAGGGCTAAGAGGTGGAGAAATGGTTTGAGACACTTCATTCATGTCCCAAAGAAGTTTATTCATCATGTTAAACATCTACATTAAAGATTTTGAAGCCAGATCAAAAGTTTCCAAAAATGGAAAGTGACCTGTAATTTGGAAGTTTCCAGAAATGGCAAGTTTTTGGACCAACTTCAACTCAACTTTCCAACATCAAATAAGCTTCAAATGAAATTTTGTCCAACATGAAAGTTGAAGATCTTTCTCTCCCATTTCCAAAAAGTCAAGGATCATGAGCATCTAATGAATGGTTAAGGAGTTATGATCAAATCATGGCAAAGTATGCTTGAAACTTCAAATGGCCATATCTTTTGAACCAAGACTCCAATTTGGGTGCTCCTTTTTGCATTATTCTCTTCATGAATCATATTTTCCAAATACATAATTACTTGGCATGAAATTCACTCATATGATCATTTGCTTATTCATGAAGTTTTTGAAGGAAAATTGCGAAAATCAAAATTTGTTGATCACATGCATATATTTCCAATTCCAATGTGTGCATGGGCTGATTTTGAGTGGATTTGGGCCCTCTTGGTGCACTGTTCACATGGTTTTTTCATGCATGAAGTGAAAATGTAAATTGGTGCATACACCTTGTATTCTTCTAATCTCAATTAACCATGGTTTAAATTTAATTTCAGATTAACTAAGAGGAGGTATATAAGGTTAATTGCAACTGTATTGATGAGGACACACAAGTTCAGATCTAGAAATCCATCTTTGCTCTCATTTTTCTCTTGATCGATTTTCAAAAATTCCACACATAAACCCTCATTTCCTTGCATAATCATGAATATGGAGTGGTTTTGAGTGAGCTTGAACGTGCCTTTGGTGAATTTCTGCTCAAATTCGTGCATGCTACAAGCTTGAAGGTGTTGATGGAAATTTCAAATTAAGCTGGATCTACACGTTTCCAAGCCTCAAATTCTTCATCAATCATCATAACAAGTATTCTGGAGCTGATTTGGACCATTACAAGTGTTGAATAGTGTGAATCCAAGAATCTGCTCTTCAAGAGGTCAAGTTTCGAATCTCATAATTTTGCAATTCATGTACATATTTGTGTAGATCTTTTAACCCTGAGAATTCTGAGCTAAATTTCATGAAAAATGATGCATTATCGAGTGAGTTATGTGTGATTCAAGTTTGTTGCACAAAAATGTTTTGCATCGATTCTCTTTGATCTTGTGGAATTAGGCTTAGATATGAGTTGATCTATAATCACCATGGAAAGATCTTTGAAATGATGTAAAGATTTTGTGATTCAGGGAAATTTGTTCTTGAGCTTCACTGTTCATCTTCATCTTCGTGAAGAAGATGAAGTTTTCCAGATTAGCGTCCAACTAGCGACGGATTAGCGTCCATTTTGGGCTTGGCTAGGGTTTTGACCAAAACGACACCGTTTTGTGTTGGCGTGCGCTCACATTCAAATTCGTACCATGTTCGAACCTTGCCTGCGCCAGTTTTCAAATTGTTTCAGCATTTAGGCTTTTCCCTCCATATTTTGCACATGTGATCACTTTGATTTTCAAATATTTTTCCAACTTAGAAAAATCATAACAAATTGAAAAATGACTCAAATAATTCCAAATTTTTTGTAGCATGATCCTCTATATGTCTAGTTTTTTATGATGATGAATTTTGAAGTTGTGCATGGCTAGATTTTGAATGGTGTTAAACTCTTTGATCATATGTGCTTTTGTGACCTTGCCTTGTTCTTTCTATTGTGAAATGCTTGATATTGATCCAAATTGCTTGAAATTTTGCATGGTTATTCCTAAAATTTTAATGGATGTTTGAGGCTTTGTTTGGTATTTTTCTCATTTTCCAATTCTGTTTTACACACATGTTCGTATGGTGTGAGAATTTGTGTCACACATTTGGTTGTTCAACTTGTGCAATTTAATTTCCATGCCAAATGACCTCTGTTGATTCTGATTTTTTGTATGATGATTGTATTGGATGTGTGGAATGCTCATGAAGTTTTCCAGAATTATTTGAATCATTTCTGTTTTGATTTGGAATTTTCATTCTCAATGTCCATTTGAATACCTTGAATTTGTCTTTGACTTCCTTTGCACATGAAATTCCTTTTCTTGATGATTTTGGTTTGGTCCTTTTTAGGACATGTTCTTACTTGACTAAATATGACTCATGTTGAATTTCAGCTTCTGTTTTGAATTTGTTCTTCACCTTTGACCCTAGGCTTTGACCTAGTGGTTTGGACTTACATTTTGGGTTGTGAATTTCAGGTTCAAGTATGCATCTCCATGATTGATGTTGCTCTTTCATTTGAGCTTGGTCATTTGTTGTTTTTGGATAACATTTGTTTGTTTTGTAGGATTTGATGATAATTCACTTGAGTGTTTGCCTTATGGCTTACACATTGTGCATATTGGATTTGTCTGTCTGTTGAGATCTATTGACTGTTGTCTGTTTGTCTGAGTATTGTACTGATTTGTTTAGTTGTTTACACAGGTACCTAAGTTGCTTTAAGTTCATTTGAACTTTGCTTTGCTTTGCTTGTGGTTGGCATACCACTTAGGTAATGACCCCTAACTTCATGTAGTCTGGAAGACCTGTCATGTTATGTTGGCAGGCACCTGTCTGAAGCCCTCCTTAAGAGGCAATGTTTGTGGTTGTTTATCTCTGTGCCTTGTACATTCAAAGACCTCCTAAGTGAAGAGGCATTGGCAGATAGAAGGGATGTGCAATCCATCCCCTGCTATTCAGTTGAGTCATTCGTCCTGCTCACACCATGTGTTGATGCGCTTTGAATAAAAATCCAAGATCTTGTTGTGTCAGTCATGTGGAATCGAGCCCCACATTCTGGACTCCCACACTTTCATTGTCTGAAGCTCTCCCAGGCCAGGGATAAGAGCTATGAGGTCTGACCCTCATCTCCCATTTCATCTGCTTCACCCTAACTCTCAATGTTAGGGTTAAGAGCTAACAGCACCCTTTTCCAGTTGGCTTGTTTGTCGAGGTTGATATGACCCCTTGACTAAAGCCCAGCCTTGTTTGAGCCATTTGTTTGCATATAGTGTGTGTGCCTGCTCTCTTGTGCTTGTGTTTGCTGATGTGTTGTTTAGGCTAGCTTGCTTCCTGTGCAAGTTAGGATTAGAGACCTCAACATAGGGATCGTATGCATGACAACTTCTAGGCTCGAGTCGTAGTCTCCCTAGTAGCTTGTTATCTCCCTTGTCTCTGGTTAGGATAGAAGTTCTTTCCCTATTAAGGGGAACTACGTCGCCCTGATCCTCATACCAGATGAGGTACGTAGGCAGGAGATAGGCAGGTCCGGGCACTCTCTTTTCTTTTTGTGTGAGTTGTTTATCTCTTTCTGGTAGGAGTCTGACATAAGTCCAGCAATTGGCAGTCGGTTTCCTGTGTGGGTTTGTTTGTTTGGAGTCTGACGTAAGTCCAGCGATTGGCAGTCGGTTTCCTGTGTGAGTTTTAGTTTGGAGTCTGACGTAAGTCCAGCGATTGGCAGTCGGTTTCCTGTGTGTGGTTTTTGGTTTGGAGTTTGACGTAAGTCCAACGATTGGCAGTCGGTTTCCTGTTTGTGTTTCGTTTGGCGTGCGTTAGCCGAGCTACGAGTGCTCTGATTCTTCTCTGGTTAGAGAAGATACGTATGCATAGGATGCGACATCCTAGCGAGCACATTCCCATGTCCCCGAACTACGTCGACTCTGATGTTTGTGTCTGACAAACTACGTAGGCCCAAGATGCGATATCCTGCCGAGTCCTCTTCTTCCGCCTTTCATCTGTGTTTGATTCCAGTGTGTGTGCAGTGTTTGAGCAGTCTTTAGCAACCTTTCTTCTATTCTTTATGAGCGTGGATCCCGTCGAGTACGACGGATGCGTAGGGGTGCTAATACCTTCCCTTCGCATAACCGACTCCCGATCCTATCAATCTCTGGTCGTGAGACCATTCCTTTCCAGGTTTACTTCGAGCGTTTCCTTTCCCGCCTTTGGGATAAATAACGCACGGTGGCGGCTCTGTGTCTTTCTCCCGCCGGTTTTTCGCGTAATGCGACAGCTGGCGACTCTGCTGGGGACTAAGAGAAGTTGACCTCCTGCTGGTCCATCTTCCCTAAGCGAGTCAATCCTAGCGCTCTGTCGGATAGGTGTTGGTTGCTTTTACTACTTTATTTATTGCATTTAGGACTATGATGTGATTGTATATACTTGCATATATGTTTGCATGCATCAATTATCATTGTGCTGGCTGTGTCTCTGCTTCTCTGTGGGGTGGGAATCACAAGAGGTAAAAAGCCCAATACACAGGCTATGAGTGAGCTTTAGGACACCTAGGAATAGAGTGATTCATGGGAAGCGGGGTGTATAGCGCCACTTAGCGGAACATGATATCATGAGCAGTTCAGATCTTGATGGGGTATTATCGTTGCATACATCTGGTGTGTATATGATGATATTCTTGAAAGGGTTGTTTATCCTGCGTTTCTCTTGACCTTACCCTGGCCTAGATGACACCCGTGAGTGGGGCGGGATTGAATCATTTGCAGGTACAGATGGTGACTATGGTTCAGATGGACCTATGGATATCTATCTCTGGCACGCCGGAATTCTGTCCGTGATATCTATCAGCGGGTTCCGTTTATTTCGGATCCCCGGGTTGAATTTGAGGAAACTTGTTCAGAGGATCTGGTTGTCATCCGTTCAGTGGATTTCCTGTGATGATAGTGATATATCCCCCGGTTCCGTTTATTTCGGAACTCCCCAAGTTGGATTTATGGTTACTCGGGCCCTCAGATGACTGTAATCAGTTCAGAGACCGGTCCAGTACAGTTGATCCTCATATAGCTTGGAAGATGGCACAGTGACCTGCCTGCATGCATTTTGCATCATTCCCATTTCGCATTCATCTGCATTCAACCCATGTCTATCCATACTCAGGGTCCATTTTCGATCGAGATTCTGGTAGAGAGACATCCTGATGTCAGAATGTTATTGATGAAATATTATCCGTCTCGAGGAAGCCAGAATCAGAAGGACAGAATATTCCTAGTACGGATAGACATTGCATGTGTGAGTCATACTAACCTGTTTTCTGTTTTGTAGGTGTCAGTATCTAACCAGTGCACATAGCTCTCCCGCTCAGACGTCCTGCCAGGCCCAACAAATCCAAGCTAATGGATTCACCCAACGCCGACATTCTCGAATTGAAAGAGATGATGAGAGAGCTGTTCAAAGTCGTGCAGGGGCTCGCCTTGGGGCAGAAAGCAATTGCTGAGAGGGTGGAAAGGATTGAGAAATGGATGATAACGGAGAAAGTTCAGGGAAAGGCTCCGTCATCCGTGGTAAAGAAGCCCTCTGGCAATGGTCAGCCTGAGAAGGAGGTTGAATCAAGTGGTGTGCATGCCAAAAAATAACGCGGTAAGGATCGTTACCACCCTTATGCTGCCACTGTAACCACTCCTGTTGGTAATCCGCCTGCACCACAGCAACAACCGCCACCTCAACAAAAAGCACAGAAAGCTGGGTGCCAACAGAAGAAGGGGACAACGGATCGTCAGTTTGATAAGCCACCCGTGACTTATGCCCTTCTGTTTAAGAGGTTGAGGGATCTTGGGTTAGTTCAGCCGAGGATATTGGTTCCTGTAGAATTGCATCGGAGGCCTGCAAACTACGATGAGAATGCCAGGTGCGAGTTCCATTCTGGGGCACCCGGACATAACATTGAGGGTTGTAGAGATTTTAAGCATGCCGTCCAAGATATGGTGGATTCTAGGGCCATCAGTTTGGCACCGACACTGAATGATAATGCTAACCCCGTGCCAATGCATGGTCCTGTAGAGGTGAAGGTGATGTCAAAGGACAAGAGAGGAACAAATGTGAGTGATGGGGATCAGTTAAAAACTCCAATGTCTGTGGTCCCGAAACATCTGATGAAGAGTGGAGCATTCCCTAGTGTTGATAATTGTTGTGCGGCTGTCGCTACAAATGAGTGTGTAACAATGAAGGAGACGATCCAAAGAATGATGGAAGTAGAAATGGGCAGTGAAAAATATGAAACACCAAGTCAGGCAGTTGAAACCGTTAAAGTGGAGAACGCCATTCCTACTGAGAAAGAGAAGAAGTTGTCCATTTCTTCTTACAAACAGGCCCTAGAAGTGTTGAAAAGCGGAGAAGCCCTGGGCTGGGGAAAGATCATATACATTGTGGTGAAAGCAGATATGTTCGGAGTTGGCTATCAGCCAGGCCAAGACTCGTCTGAACAGAACAGAGGACGTCGTCAACCGTTCACATTCATCAGTGCCGGAATGTTGGATCCAGGTCATGCCTATGCGGTGGGTAAAGAGATTGACAGTGACTGTGAGCTTGATTCGAGGATAAGATCGTGCGTACCAGGAAACTGGAAGGCCTCAAAGATCATCACTATCACTCATCCTAAAGAGTAGTATTTCTGTTTTTCAAATTCTGTTTGCATGAAAGCCATACGTTTTGCCCGAAACGTAATGGTCCATTGTAAGGGCCATCTCATGTGTTTCATTTTGTAACATTTTGCATCATTAATAAATGGATGTTTTTGTATTAAAAGCGATGTTCCCTGTTTTTCATTTATTTTTGCAGTTTAAAATTAAAAATAAAAATGGCAATGTTTGTTTTCATTTTTTTTTCCTTTTGATTTGTCTTGTTTCGACCTCAAAAGTGATTATCCTCCTGATCTCATTGATAACAATTCGGTTACACCTTTGTATGACTTCGACAATCCGATCTATCATGCCGAAGAAGAAGGCGACGAAGATTGTGGTCTGCTGGAATTAGCCAGGTTGTTGAAACAAGAGGAAAAGGTGATTGAACTGCACGAGGAGCGATTCAAGATTGTTAATCCAGGCACCGCTGAGGTTAGAAAGGAAGTGAAAGTTGGGGCCGCTTCAGAGGTAAGTGCCAAGAGTAGAACGGTAGCACAGTTGAAAGAGTACGTCGATATATTCGCCCGGTCTTATCAAAATATGCCAGGGTGGAATGCCGATGTTGTTGTGTACAAGCTACCATTGAGAGAAGACTGTCCTCCAGTGAAGCGAAAGCCGATGTTGAAAAAGGATGAGAAGGTGAGAATGTGTGTTGACTGCCGAGATTGAACAGAGCTAGTCTGAATGGTGATTTCCCATTACATCGATGTGTGGGTAGATAATACAACTCAGTTCTCGGTGTTTTCCTTCATGGATGGCTTTGCTGGCTGTAGTCAGATCAAAATGTCGCCAGATGATATGGAGAAAACAATGTCCATCATACCATGGGGCACATTGCGTTATAAGGTGATGTCGTTCAGTCTCAAGAGCGTCGGTGCCATGTATCAAAGAGCCATGGTGACTTTGTTTCATGATATGATTCATCGTGGAATCAAATGCTATGTTGATGACATGATAGCAAAGTCCCGAGCAGAAGAGGGGCATCCGGTGGACTTGGTCAGGTTGTTGGACCGGTTGAGACAACTCAGACTAAGGTTGAATCTGAATCATTGCACTTGTGGAGTGCTGTCCGGTAAAATGCTGAGGCTTATTTTGAGCGGATAAGAGGAATCGAGGCCGATCCTGCTAAAAAAAAAAGGGGGGGGGGGGAAAGAAAAAAAAGCAATACAAAGAAGTACCTGAACCGAGAACAGAAAAGGGGGTTCGTGGTCTCTCAGGTAGATTAATCTGAATCTCACGGTTCATATGTCATCTGACATCCACGTGGGAACCCATTCAAGCTGAAAAAAAAAGAGAGCAAACGGTCAGGTGGATAATGATTGTCAAAGGGCATTGAAAGATAAAAGAATAAGTTGCAGGAGCCTCCGATTCTGATGTCTCCCGGTGGAGAGACGGTCATTAATTTTGTACTTGACAGCCCTCGAGGGGTCTATGAGGTGTGTACTGGGTCAGCATAACGAGTCTGGTCGAAAAGAGCATGCAATTTACCTTAGCAAAAAGTTTACCGATTATGAAATAATACATTCACTGCTCGAGAAAACATGATGTACTTTGGCATAGGCTGCTCGCCGACTGAGACAGTATATGTTGGTTCATACCACTTTGTGGATTTCCAAGATGGATCTGATCAAGAAAACAAGTGAAAAGCCAGCAGTGACCGGACGGGCTGCGAGAGGGTAAATAATTTTGACTGATGTTGACATACAGTATACCTCTCAGAGGGCGATCAAGGGGAGCGTATTGTCCGATTACCTCGCCCAGCAACCCCTTGAGGATTATCAACCAAGGAAGTTTGAGTTCCCTGATGAGGACATTGAGGTTCTCAAATCGAAAGATTGTGAGGAACCGATCCCGGAGGAGGGGCCTGACCTTGAATTCAAACGGATTCTGATGTCTGATGGGGCTGTCAATATGAATGGTAGTGGGGTTGTGTTTGCTGTGAATTTTGGCGAACAACCTCTGGTTTACCAAAACTTGTAGAATTGGGTTACTTGCAGGATCAACCACACAAATCCTAGGACATGTGCAAAATCTAAATAACTTCGTAAATCTCTAGAATGGCGTTTGTATCTTTCATTTTAATCCTCTGAATATTTTATGTCGAAAGATGTTGATGAAAGATGTTTAAACAGATGTAATTTGACAAGATAAGATAAATGGCAGAAAATAACTGACGAAATGTAAATTGTCGAAAAGAAATTGCAGAAAGATAATTGACTGGAAAACGTAAAATAAATTTGTAAAGAACTTTAAACTTTATGAAATAAACTTTGAAGGAATTGGTGTTTGTTTACACATACATGTTCCAAATATGACTCTTTTCTCTCACACGGGTACTTTGAGTGTTTTCAGGAATTTTGTACAAGTAAAAGTTCACACCTTTTTTAGATAACAACTACCCTATTTATATACAAATAACATAACTGTTACTAACGACCAAATCCTAAAACTGTGACAAATGGCTTTCTTCTTTTCGCCAGATGCTTCCACGCGTCTTCTGCCAAACGTCACAACTCTTCTGAATTTGAATATTTACACTTTACGTCGAAATGACGTCTCTCTCCGGACTTTGTCGAATTGTCGAAGCTTGAATTTTGTCGAAGTGGCGAACAACATTTATCAACCAAAACCCTTTATCTCATGTCGCCATTTGTCGAAAGAACCATTCTGCACACCAAATCTCATGGCGTCGAAAACGCATGTATACAAATTGCCCCCCAGCAAAGACGTTTCGACTGTTTTTCTGGAGAAACAGTCATTTGTTGTCAACCAGTGTTTTGATGCCATGTCAATTAATCTTTATTAAATCCAAGTCTGATAATTTCAATTTCCAACACAAATTCATCATTACACTTTCTCCAAAATGTCACGTCTAGCCCACGTTCAGAATCCACTTCCATCATTTCCTCACATCATGATTTCTTTTCAACTTCCACCTCTTTAACACTCCCATCAGAATCGGCCACGTGTCCCACTATCATGATTATCACTCTAAAGCTTTTCATCATCTTCTTCCTATAAATACCTATAAACCTTTTTTCTTAAACCCTTTTCCGCTTCAGATTTCTTTTCTTCATACCCATTTCTCAAGCTTTCATATTTTCCTGAGAAAATTCCTAAGCTCTTCTTAACAATGGCGCCTCAAAAAACCTTCAAGCAGCAAACATTCCAAGAAGAAACAAAACTCAGCTTTCTCCCCTGTGCATGATTTAAAAGAACCAATGACCATTGGAAATCAACAGTATGTTCCAGAACCTCCAAATGAGAAAGAGAAAGAATGCATCTATAAATCCCAGGTATTAATCCCTGTTCTTATTTCTGGAAACTGTCATGCTATGTTAGGTCCCCTTCCAAATTTAGAGATTAAACCAGATCGCTTAAAAGAATTTTTCCCATCTTACTTTCACACAAAACCCATAGGCGTTGGAAGAAAACCTCAGCCTAAAGAGAAAGTTGTAGAACAAAAAGACTCATCGAGTTCGACAGATATTGGAGAGTTGGACTTAGACTATTTGAACTATCCCAGGATATTTAGAACTTGCCCATGGTCGAAAGACCCTTCTGACTACGTATCTTGGTTAGATAAAATCGAAAAAGTTAAAGGGGCTTTTTGGAAAGAGGTAGGCATTTTCGACCTTATTCAGTTGTCGAGAGTAGGACCCAATATCTGTCCAAATATGCTTTTAACTTCTCTCTACTTCTGGGATAGTACCTATAACATCTTTCACCTCCCTTGTGGGATGGTTACTCCCACTCTTTTCGACGCGGCAGCCATTGTTGGCCTTCACCCCAACGGTATAGACTTCGACCCTACTATCTTAAATGAAGACACCATCGCTTTCGAGACTAGCCTTGCCCCATACTACTTATTTATGTCTTATTACCATGACAAGTGTACTACTAAAGTTTTAGATGTCGAACACATAGCTTTTCTAACACTGTGGCTATCCAAATATGTGTTTTGTTCTCGCTCTCTCCAGGTTGCTAAGAGATTCATTACCATAGCCAATCAGCTTCATGCAGGCACAAAACTATGCTTGAGCGAAATGATTCTGGCGAACCTTTATGAATCTCTGAGTGAGAGCGTACATCTTTTAAAAAACACCAAAACCCAAGGTAAAATCAACATATCAGGACCTTTCTGGCTCTTGCAATTATGGCTCAATGCCACATTTGAAGCCAATCTTCCTGTAGCATAAGAAATAGATTAAGAAGAAGTAAAAAATAGGACTGTCGAATGGCCAAGGTTGGTGCTAATAACGCCAACTGATGAAGGAATCAGCCTTCGACAAGCTTTTAAAAGCTATGTTATGATGTTTGCTAAAAGGTATCAATTTACTTCGACCATGGCACCTTTTGTTGATAGAAAAATTGGACCTAAGTGGTTTACCCAACAACTGCCTTTGGAGATGCAAAAGGATGAAAATATATTTCTGAATGTTTGGGAATCATTCTTAACCCCTAGGCTCCTTTTTTCTTACCGTAACACCATTAAAAACCAAATTGCTTTGATAGTTTATCAACCCAACCTTGTTTCTAGACAGTTTGGCCTAATCCAGATAAAACCTCGACCTATATTTCCCAAGAAAGGATCCATCATCTTTTATAACTCCCTTCATACTGAAGACGAAGGCAAAGAGCTTTCGAAGAAACTGGCTGATGATTCTCTCGACATTCGACCAGTTATATTTCGACCATCATTCCTATGCACTCCTGAGTTTGACGAATGGTGGAAAGATTATTATTCCAACAGATTTTTCGACGTAGCTGCCTTTGCTACACATTTGACAAATGCTTTCGCTTTTGTGCAGGATCGGACCAAAAAAGGTATTCAAAGACACATTAGGGAAATACAAAAATTTCAAAAGTATTTCGAAACTGCGTATAGACCGGATGATCTTAGTAGAACCATACACGAAGCAGCAGCAGAATTGAAACGCAAACTGACAGAGAAGTTTGAAAAACTGTCATTGCCTTCAAACGTTCGACCAGAGGCGCGTTATGACCTGGCTTTCAGCTGTCATCCACCAAAATTCCCTCTTTTGCCAACTGCTGAATTTTGGGTGGCATTTAGCCCTCCATTTCCAGATTGGTTTGTTTGTGGGGACTTTATGAAAATTCTCCGTCAACAGTACAAAAAACCTACTGAGCGTGTGGTTCCGACTAAGTATCATCTGGGCGAATACCCAAGACACCTTCATACTGGAATAGAACACGTTCGCGTGGAGGATCCCATTCTTGAAGGTGTTCATAGAAAAACACGATTTTTTTTCTTTTGTTATTCTAACTGTATTATCATGTATCTCTTACATTCGTTTTTTTTTAATCTCCTTTCTTTCCTTAGCCGTGAAGATCCCTGCTAAGAAAACTGTTGTCGAAGCGTCGCCAAGTGCTGCTAAGAAGCCTTGGACAAAGGTACAAAACTTTTCTCTTCTTATTTAGTCTATTCCCTTTTTCAAAAACTAACTGGCTTTGGTCTGCATGACTAGGTAAGTCGAAAACCCCGAACAATCCAAAAGAGAAAGAGTGAAGAGGAGAGAGAAGAGGATAAAGTCCCTAATGAAGAGTCTGGTGACGAAACTCCAGAGTTAATCCCTCCCCCTCAGAAGAAGAAGAAACTCACGAAGGTCTCTTCCCAAAGATCCATCGTTAAACCAACTAGGAAGGATTATGCCAGTACTCCTCCTGCTAAGCCTCAATCGAAAGACACGGAGAGTGGGAAATCCAGCTTTAATACTGAGATTCCTGAGGTAATTTTTACTTCGACAACATATATTCACCTTTCCTGCATCTTTTCTTCTAAATCTTAGAATTATTTTCAGGAATAAGTGGCTGTCGAAAGAACGCCTGAGAAAATTCTGGAGGAAACAGCCCCAGAAGAAGATATCCCCACAAGTGATCATGACATGCAAACTGTAGCAGAATTCGACACTACAGTGGGTGAAGCTTCTGAAGATGAATCTCCTCCTCATCCAGGATTAAATGCTGCACCTCAGGGTGATGACATTGATATGGAGGCTGGGGTCGAAGATGATCCTGAAGACGAAGTTGCCAGAGATGGGAACAACCAGTTGAAACAAACAGAGGCTAAGCATACTTCGGAGCAAAATACTCCACCTGCTCCTGACCAGACCCAAGGGAGTGGCAAATCAACTGGTTCGACTAGTTTCTCTCGCGAGGAGCTTGAAAATCTCAAAGTGCAAAGACCTTTGGAGTATCTGAAGGCCATGCTTAGCACCCGTTTTAATTTCCAGGATTCTTCGCAGAGTAGTTCGACCACTTCTGGGGCAACTTCTGAAGCACCATCACTTGGCAATATCTTGGCCAAAATTAAAATGAAAATCCTTGATGTCGATTTGTTTAAAGTCTTGGAAGAGAATTCCCTTGCTCACCTTGACCTTAAGAAAATTTTGAAGCAAGTGAATGTCCTGGAAGCTTCTGCT
Organism: Lathyrus oleraceus; assembly: GCF_024323335.1. NCBI lineage: Eukaryota > Viridiplantae > Streptophyta > Magnoliopsida > Fabales > Fabaceae > Lathyrus > Lathyrus oleraceus. The sequence goes on along the minus strand of NC_066579.1, from coordinate 267,778,695 downwards.
GAGATTGGAAGTTTTGTGATGGAGCTGATGACTCTCATTGACTTTGCCACTGCAGATCTTCATCGTCAAAGAGATCTCACCAATCAAATCTCCTCCAAGTCTGCAACTCAAACTGCTGAATGGGATGCCGTTTCGACTTCGACTGACAAGGTTTCAAAATTGCAAAAGCTTTCGGAAACTTATGTCAAAGAAGTTGCTGCTTGTGATGACAATATCCAAAAATGGAAAAAACAGATAGCAGCACTCCAAGAAAAGATCTCTCAAGAGGAAAAACGTAAGGCATCCATACAGCAACCCAAGCAGAGCGAGATTGACGAAGAATTGGGAGTGGGTATTCGACATGCTGAGAAAGCCCAGCAACTTGGTCAAGAGATTGAGACTCTTTCCCCTCACAAAAATCTTTGTGATCATCGACTCCAATTTCAGAGGCAGAAATTCGCAACTTTGAAGGAAACATTTGCCAATATTAATTTGTAGTTGAATTGATTTAACAATTCTCAGCCGCTTAAGGCTTTTGTAATGACTTTAATGCCATTTTTATTTGGCAAATTTTATCATAATCATGTTTGCAATTATTCCATTATTATTCTTACTTCCTGCAATATTGGCTTGTATTTTTTCAAATACTTGCCATTTATCTTTAGGATTCTCTCATCCTTCCCTATTTCTTCAATCTCATACGCGCCATTTGAAAATATTTTCAAAATTTGGAAAGGTCCTTCCCACTTAGGAGACCATTTTCCCATTAACTTATCTTTTCGATCCATAGGAAGGATTACTTTCCAGACGAGATCACCAATTAAGAAGGTCTTGAATTTTACTTTCTTGTTGTAAAACCTTTCGACTCTCTCCTTTTGTCTTCTTATTAAATCTAGCGCGCGCAGTCTTTCTTCGTCCAAATCTACCAGTTCATCCATCATCATACTCCAATATATATCCGATGGGATTTCATGATGCCTTTGCACTCTAACTGACTGCAAATATATTTCGACTGGTAAAACTGCATCATGTCCGTAAGTCAACTTAAATGGAGTCGAATTCGTTGCTTCTTTAGGAGACGTTCGACAAGCCCACAAGACTTGATCTAGAGTCTTATGCCAATTTCTAGGTTTTTTCCCCACATGCTTCTTGATCAAATTTATCACTACCTTGTTGGCTGCTTCGACCTGCCCATTGGCTTGGGTATAGTAAGGTGTCGAAGTAAGGAGTTTAAAACCTGTTTCTTGTGCAAATTTCTGCATGTTTTTACCAGTGAACACAGATCCTTGGTCTGTTGTTATTATTTCAGGTATCCCAAATCTGTAAATTATGTATTTTTGGATAAAGTCTATGACTGCTTCTTGATCCACATTTACCAATGGTATAGCTTCAATCCATTTAGTGAAATAGTCTATCCCAACCAAAATGTACCTTTGTCCTTTTGAAGAGGCTGGTCGAATTTCCCCAATCAAGTCTAAAGCCCATCCTTTAAATGGCCAAGGCTTTATAATTGAATGCAACTCACTTGCAGGGACATGAGGTATGCCTGCATGTACTTGACACTTCTGACATCCTTTTGCAAATTCGACACAATCCTTCAGCATTGTTGGCCAATACATTCCTTGTCGAAATAATAACCACTTCATTTTGTGACCTGCTTGGTGTGTGCCACACGCTCCACTGTGTACATTCGACAAGGCTATGTAGGCTTCGTCTTCACCTAAGCATTTCAACAAGACTCCTTCTGCAGTATTTTTGAACAATTCATTTCCCAAAAGTACATAACTCAAAGCCTTGTATTTTATCTTTCTTTCTACTTTCTGATTTGGGTCTTGTAGATAATCCTTGATAGGCTTTCTCCAGCCTGTAATTCCTGAATCATCTATGTTGAATATCTCAAAGTTTTCTTCGTCACCGTATCCTAATCTTATTGACTCCAAATCTGATGGGGACAACTTGGTGGATACGACTCTTCCTCTGATTTCAATAGCTTCTTCTAATTTTCCCTTCGACACCTTGTATCCAGATGCTAGTTGAGCAAGATCGTTCGCCTCTTGGTTCTCCAGCCTCGGAATGTGCCTGAATACCACATTGTCGAATTCCTTGAGAAGTCTATTGGCTATTACAAAGTACATGATTAAATTTTCTTTCACGCATTTATACTCTTCCGTCAACTGCTTGATCACCAATTCGGAATCACCCATTATTTCGACTCTCGTTGCCCCCAATTTCAACAAGATTTCAAGTCCAACGATCAAAGCTTCATATTCTGCTTCATTATTTGAACACAAACTTTCAAATTTGTACTTGAATTTTGTTGGAATTCTGTCAGGAGAAATAATCAACATTCCTACGCCAGTTCCGTTCTTATGACTGGAACCGTCGAAATACAGTTTCCAAGGTTCTAATTCGACATATTCCACACCTTCATCTATATAGTGGTCGGCTATGAAATCAGCGACCACTTGTCCTTTCACAGCTTTTAAAGGCAGATATTTCAAGGAGTATTCTGTTAATGCTAAAGCCCATTTTCCAATTCGACTATGTAAAATAGATTTAGATAACATATACTTTATTACGTCGAAATGGGAGGAAATATATACATCAACAAGTTTTATATAATGCTTCAGTTTCATACAAGAGAAGTATACACATAGACATAGCTTTTCTATAATACTATATCTAGTTTCAGCATCATTCAGGACTCTACTGAGATAATAAATGGCTCTTTCGACGCCACTCTCATCTTCTTGACACAACATACTTCCTAATGTTTTGTCTGATGCCGAAATGTACAACCTCATACTTCTTTTTCTGCAAGGAGACATCAGGATTGGGGGACTAGCCAGGTATTCCTTGATTTTGTCGAAAGCCGCTTGCTGTTCTTGCCCCCATGCAAAGTCTTCCTTCTTTAGTCGAAGTAGTGGAGAGAAAGCTTGCGTCTTCCCACTGAGATTGGAGATGAATCTTCTGAGAAAGTTGATTTTCCCTAGTAGAGACTGCAACCCCTTTTTGGTTGATGGCGCTTTCGCCTCCATTATGGCTTTGGCTTTGTTTTCATTTATTTCGATCCCCTTCTTGTGGACCACAAAACCTAAGAAATCACCCACCTGCACACCAAAAGCACATTTAAGTGGGTTCATTTTCAAACCAAACTTCCTCATCCTTTCAAAGGACTGTCGAAGATGGTCTATATGACTTTTCCCTGAAACAGACTTGATTACGATATCGTCAATATACACTTGCATGAAAGTTTCGATAAAGTCATGAAAGATGGAATTCATAGCACGTTGGTAAGTTGCTCCAGCGTTCTTTAAACCAAAAGGCATTACTACCCATTCGTACGTTCCTATTGCTCCAGGACAACGGAACGTCGTTTTAGGAACATCTTCCTCAGCGATAAAAATTTGATTATAGCCAGAGTATCCGTCTAACATACTTAATTACTCATGGCCGGCTGCAGAATCTATAAGCATTTTTGCCACTGGCATAGGATATTCATCCATCGGGGTAGCCGAGTTTAAGTCTCGAAAATCAATGCATACCCTAAGTTTGCCATTTTTCTTAATTACTGGGACAATATTTGCAATCCATTAGACATACCTGGTTGTGCGGATGAACTTGCATTTTAGAAGTCTTTCGACCTCTTCTTTTATTTTCGACAGAATCTCTGGCGCGAAGCATCTTGGAATCTGCTTCACTGGCTTCTTTCCTTCTATTATTGGTAACTGCAATTCGACCAAACCTCTGTCTAGACCAGGCATCTCATCATAATCCCATGCGAAGCAGTCTTTGAATTCTTTCAGCAACCGGACTATTTCGACTTTGAACTGGGGGTCTATTTTTGCGCTTATGTATGTTGGTCTATGTTCTGCCCCCACTCCTAAGTTTATTTCTTCTAACGGATCCTGCGCCACCATCTTCTCGTTAGTTGACACTGGATCTTTTTCGAACCCTAGGGGCTCGTCGTCATAAATGGCGTCAAGCTTTTGGTGTTGCCATTCGCCCATTTGGTTGTTATCATGATCTTCCGCAACGTCTTCTTGGGGACATTGTTTGTTGGAGTTTTCTTGGTTGGCTTCGACAGCCATGTATTTTACTTCAGCCTCAAGGGCCTCTTTGAGTTTGTTTTCGACTATGTAAGCCGTAATCTTTTCGATCGCTGATTGTTTACTCGTCATCGTCAAATTCGCTTCCCCATCCTGTTGGCGCTATATGAGTAGTTCCCCACATGTAAGTTTCGCCAATTACTTCTTTATCCCACTGGAAACCATGTGTAGGATGAAGGTACATGGAGCAGTACGCATTGTCTGTCGCCTTTAAGTCGAATTCGGCTGGGCTGCAAGGAGTTATGTGAGCCAGGTTCTTGTCGAAGCTTTGGCTGTTGACATTGTTTACTTATGTCATGAAGTAGCTTTGATCAGCCTCTATGTTTTCGACGATCCCGTCTGGCCTCCATATGGCTATTCGCTGATGCATTGAAGAGGGTACAGCTCCTACGCCATGAATCCACTCCCTTCCAAGCAGTAGGTTGTAGTTGGCCTTTGAAGCGATGACTATGAACATTGTTGGCCTTGTTATGGTTCCAACAGTTAAGTTTACTTGGATGACGCCCATAGTTGTTCCTACCTTTCCTTCATAATTCGACAGCACCATGTTGTGAGGTTTCGCGTCTGAATCGTCTTTTCCAATCTTCTTCAGCATGTAATAGGGCATCAAATTCATTGCTGCTCCCCCATCCACCAGTATCTTATTCACAGCGATATTCTCCACCTTTCCTTTTATGAACAAAGGTTTCAAATGCGCTTTCATGGTGTCGTCTGGTCTTTCGAAGAAAGCATTCTGCTCTTCGACGCACCCGTTATTCATCACGTAGTAACAGACGGGCCTGTGTGCCATTGTTTCCTCTTCCATCTCGTCTTCTTCGTCTTCGACCTCCATGACTCTATCATAGTCTCTAGGGAGAACAGAGACCATGTTGTAGATCACGTTGAAGGATGATTCTGAGTCAGAGTTGAAACTGTCAGTTACTTCGTCATCTTCCTGCATATTCGCCTTCGACGCCACTGGTTTGACAGCGCTGCCAGGATTGATCTGGGGGGGAGTCTCTTTTCTGCTCCTTGTCTGACGATTGTTGCTAGATTCTGCTTCGGTTTTCATCCTTTGGCACCTCTTGATGAATTCTATTAAGTTTTCGTCCTCTTTAGGATACGCCAGCCTTTGGTACTCTTTTCGACGATGATCTTCGCCCACTTCGGCCTGGTCCTTCTGAGATATTTCCACCATATTTACCCCAACATTTCGTTCGTCGGCGATGCTTAATTCGTTCATCTTTCTAATGAGTCTCTCTTCTTCGCCTTCAACGCCTTTTGGTGTTTGGTCGAACTCTTTCTCTGGGCAGCAGCACCAAGATATGGTCCTGGGACCATGTTTGCAACAACATTTGTTCCAATTTCTTCTGGGGTCTTCCATTGTCCTACGCAGAATCCCACTAACCATGGGCTTCGAAGGACCGTTAGCGGCTTCCGCTTTGATTTTTGTGACTTCTTTACTGAAAGGCCCCATAGTGTTGACGCAGTTGGCGACATCACCTTTTTTCGTTCGGTCAGAATCAAGGCCTTCAGCAGCCTCGTTTTCAATAATGAGGTCTTCAGTAACCTTCTCTTTCGTATTAGGGGAATGCTCAATTGCCTCGACTGTTTCTTTGTTGTTGTCTGAAGAAGCATCTCCCTAACCGCTTGGTTGGATTGTGTTGATGTCGATCTGAGAGCTTGCCGGCGCATTGTACTTCACAAGATAGTCATACTTCCCACTTGGTTGTCCCAAGCGGTCCCAATTCCCCTCTTGTCGAAACTTCATATCTTCGACAGTATTATCACCGTCCTTCTTGTCGAAACCTTCAGTAGTTTCCATTCTTTTCTGGTTGTCGAAGCCTTCAGTAACTTCAACTTCGTTCTGGCTTGCGAGATCATCAGCAATCTCGACCATGTTGATATTTGTGTCGAAACTTCCAGGGGCCTCCACTATTTCCAAATTGCCATCAGGAGCAACTTCGGCCTCCACCATGTTCCCGATGGATGGTTCAGCGTAGTGGGCTTCGACTGCCTGCATGGGATTCTAATCGATCCTCATCTGTTGTTTTGGTTTGTCACCAAACTTCAGCCTTCCGTCACGGATAGCATTTTGAGCGAGATCCCTGAAAAGGAAACAACGAGACGTTTTATGGCCCAGAAAATTATGGTATTTACAAAAACCTCTCTTTTTCTGTTGTTCCATAGGCGGTTCTTTAGTGCCTGGCGGTTTTATTAATTGACCATCTTTAACCAACAGATCGAAAATTTTGTCACATTTGGTGATGTCGAACGTATAAGTCCTTTTGGGGAACTTATCGTTTGTTTCGACTGGGTTTCCTTTCGACGGAGTTAGCACTTTGCACGAATAAGGTGGGCCTTGCTTCAGTTCTGCTAGGTCAATCTCTTGTTCATCGAAGTTACTTGGTTCGTTTTCGTCGTACTCATCATCTTGGCGAACCCCTACGTAGGCTACCCTCTCTTTTTTATTCTTATTTGCTCTGAATTTTTCGTCCCTTAACCTTTCGACCTGTCTCAATCTAGTCCCCCTGATGCCATTTCGACCAACTCATGTTCTGGCACCGGGGTGAAACATCTAGCCTTTAGCAATCTGAACCTATTTAAATAATCATCTATTGGTTCTGAGTGTTTTCTCTTAACACTGGCTAATTCTTTCAGACTTATTTTTGTTTGTCCCATGTAGAATTGTTCATGGAACAACCATTCTATTTGGGTCCACGTATATACTGAGTTTGCAGGCAAAGATGTAAACCAAGTAAACGCGTTTTTTGTTAAGGCACTAGGGAAATATTTTATTTTCAAATTTTCATTACGGGCTATTTCCCCTGCCTCGATCAGATAACGTGCCACATGTTCTATGGTGGACTCACTAGTGTCCCCTGAGAACTTTGTGAACTTAGGGACTTTCCACCTTGGTGGCAGTTCTTCTTGCAGAATATATTCCGATAGTGGGGATGCGTAAGTAGGCCTTTGTAATCCCATGTTCATCCCATTTTGTGCCATTATCGTTTCGACCATGGCTGCCAAATTGTTTTCGACAGGCGGATTATCATACCGTATCCGTTGTTGCAATACAGCATTCGCGTCTTGGCCTCTCTGGATTACTATCCTTCTAGGCTCTTGTGGAACAGGGATTTTGACACGAGTCTGTTCGACTGCATCCTCTTGGTTTCTGACGTTTGTTTGAGGATTGTCCAACGGTATCTGGTTTATCGTAGGCTCTTCTTGGACCGCTACCCCTGGGTTATGAACCCCTGGTTCCTTGTGTCGAGTTTGAGGGACTCCGAAAAAGTCAGTAATGCGCGTCATTTGCGCTGCCAACAATTGGTTTGTTTGGGTGGTGTTTTGTATTAGGGGGTTAAACACCGCTCCCATTTATTGCATCAACATTTGGACCATATCATGATTACTCTCGTCCATTTGTTGTCTAATTACTTGCGCCGAATTATTTGTTATCGGCGGCACGTAAAGTGGTTGTTGATTTAGTCTACTCATGTTCCCTCCATATCCTGACCCTTGTAAGGGTGAAGACATATTGGCCATCGAATCAGAATATATTAACGGGGAATTGTGTAAATTTTCCATTACCGAAGTTGGCATTCCAAAGGGTTGTTCCCTACCAGGCGGAAGCATGGTGAAATTTGTTACAAAAGGCCTAGAAGTGTTTCTAATAGGAGGGGGTGTCCCAAGGGGCATTTGTTGTGCCCTGAAGGACGAACTAGGCGCGTTTTGCGATATTGAAACCGCTGGCATTGACCCTGCTGACGAAGGTAGAGCCTCCGACACAGGGACTGATCCTACATTGCCTTCTGTTGAAGGGACAGGGTTGGATACTAGGATGGATTCGTTTGGATTATTTGGCTGGTTCGCCATTTTCCTTACTCTTGTTCTTTTTGGTATTTCTACGTCGGATACGGCTAATTTACCGCTTTTCAGTCTCATACAACGAAGAACAAACTTTGACTAACGATTATCTAAGTTTCTAGATTTCTGCACAGTCCCACTAGGCATGCCAATTTGTTCGTTGTGAATTTTGGCGAACAACCTTTGGTTTACCAAAACTTGTAGAATTGGGTTACTTGCAGGATCAACCACACAAATCCTAGGACATGTGCAAAATCTAAATAACTTCGTAAATCTCTAGAACGGCGTTTGTATCTTTCATTTTAATCCTCTGAATATTTTATGTCGAAAGATGTTGATGAAAGATGTTTAAACAGATGTAATTTGACAAGATAAGATAAATGGCAGAAAATAACTGACTAAATGTAAATTGTCGAAAAGAAATTGCAGAAAGATAATTGACTGGAAAACGTAAAATAAATTTGTAAAGAACTTTAAACTTTATGAAATAAACTTTGAAGGAATTGGTGTTTGTTTACACATACATGTTCCAAATATGACTCTTTTCTCTCACACGGGTACTTTGAGTGTTTTCAGGAATTTTGTACAAGTAAAAGTTCACACCTTTTTTAGATAACAACTACCCTATTTATATACAAATAACATAACTGTTAGTAACGACCAAATCCTAAAACTGTGACAAATGGCTTTCTTCTTTTCGCCAGATGCTTCCACGTGTCTTCTGCCAAACGTCACAACTCTTCTGAATTTGAATATTTACACTTTACGTCGAAATGAAGTCTCTCTCCAGACTTTGTCGAATTGTCGAAGCTTCAATTTTATCGAAATGGCGAACAATATTTATCAACCAAAACCGTTTATCTCATGTCGCCATTTGTCGAAAGAACCATTCTGCAAACCAAATCTCATGGCGTCGAAAATGCATGTATACAGGTTGGTACCGCTTTGGTTACGCCAAAGGGATCCCACGTTCCTTTTGTTGCCCAGATAACATTTGGATGCACCAACAAGGGTGGCTGAGCGCGATGCTCGTGTCCTGGGTATTGAACCTCGGTGCGTACGTCTACTAGGGCAACGCCTTTCTCACTCATGCATGGGATGGAAGTGGTATTACCTACTGAGGTCTAGATCCCATTGTGGAGAGTCCTAATGGATGAGAAATTAGAAAAGGCCGAGTGGATAAGGACTCGGTGTGAAGGGAGCCCGATTGAGGAAAAAAGGCTGGCAGTTATTTGTCATGGGGCAGTTGCACCCAGTGCATGAAACGGGCTCTTAACCAAAAGGTGCGACCTCGTGCATCCCACGTAGGAGAGGCGGTGTTGAAAAGGATCCTTCCTCCTCAACGATCGTAGGGGCAAGTGGACACACAATTATGAATGCCCATTCGGGGTCAAGAAGGCGTTCTCTGGCAGAGCCTTGTTGTTGACGACCATGGATGGTGAGGATTTTCCATCCCCTGTGAATGCGGACGCAGTTAAAAAATACTTCGTAAGAGAGACCCGCTGGACGAAAAGAATAAAAGAGTCCTGGAAAAAATGGGCATCCCGGCGAACCAAAGAAAAAAAAAGGAAAAGGTTCGGGCAAAAGTTAGGGATAAAGAATCAAAAGAATTTGTACACCCGGCATGTCGAAAACCCCACAAGGGCGGCTTGGGCAAAAAAGGGTATCCCGGTGGACTGAAAACCCGAAAGGGCGGTCCAGGCAAAAGAGGGATTGAAACGAACAACTGCGTCTAGCATGGTCGTTTGTGCTTTGGATATGACTTGGATAATCCCCGACAGAGATCGATCGGAGGCGTCTTGTTCAGAAAGCAGAAGGTGCGGAAAGTCTTGAGGACATATGGGGTGTAACCAAGTTGGAACCCGATGAGATCACGGTTTCACATTGTCATTAGGATAGATGTTCCTTTTGTGCGCAATCACCTCTTTTCAGGGATTGCTTCCTGTGTGTTGCTCGGTTCTGAGCCACCTTTTTTCAGTCAATAAATGCATGTTCAGTCAAATAATTTTGTTTTTGTCTTCATTACCGCTTTAATGGCAAAAACATCCGTTTAGTTTGATAAAGAATATTTGCATTTTGAAACATGGAGATCCCTTCCGATGCATGCTTATAAGATTGAAAGCGTGAAATCTTATTCGGAAGTTTGAGTGACCTAAGTGTTGGAATTTTGGCACGCCTGGGGCACGCTTTTATCTAACGATCTCTTTGCAGGGGCTGTTGGTTTGTTTTCACTCACTTGCAGGTTGTGATATGAAGCCTTTTGACAAAAGATCCCCGTAGAGTTCAATCAGAGTCAAGGGATAGAAGAATGGTGAAAAGACGGTGAAAGAATTGCGACGACGATCCTATAGGGTAATCAAGAAAACTCTTCAAAGTCTGAAGATTAGAGAGTTTTCCCGGATCTGAGGAGATCAATTGTCTCAAAGCAAAGAAAAGACGAGAATACTAGGTGATGAATCAGAAGAGATCAGATGATTCTGGGAGCTCTCAAAAGTGGAAAGTTGACACTGCGGTTGGATGATGAATGCCAGTGTTCGACGAATCGACGGGTGTTCAGTGTCAAATAGGTCGTATCTCCCCAGTGGATTTGGGAGTGTTATCTCCACAGCAGATTCAAGATCGTTAGTCCCCACTGAGTCTGAAGGTTGTTGTTTCCCCAGCGGAGGTGTCTGTGGGTAGCTTGTTTCTTGGCAGCCATGTTTGAAGTGCTGCAATCCCCCAGCAGGGTTATGAGTGCCTTTCCCCAGCAGGCTTGGGAATGTTTTCCTTAGCAAGTCTGAAGTGGGTAGTCTTCCCAGCGGAAGTTTGTGTTGATGGTTTTCCCTAGCGAGGTCCCCGAGCGGATCAAGTTCGGGGAAAGTTATCCCCAGTAGAGTTTATCTTTCCCGTGGGTTGGTAGTTGTCCCCAATGGAAGTGAGCATTGGTTGTTTCCCCTAGCGGAGTCCCCAAGTGGATTGGATTTAGTGGAGGCCGTCCCCAGCAAGGATCATCCATTCCCCAGCAGCAGTGCTATTCCCCAGCAGGGAGGAAATTGGAGCGGTATCCAGCTCCTCAGCAGAGTTCCTCGAGCTCCCCGGTGTTGTCCCTGGAGGGGACATATGTTTATGCATTCATCATTTAGATAAGCATAGCATATTGCATCATTAAGAGCGTAGCATTTCCATGATTATGGAGCATTGCGCTGAAAAAACTCATGCATCGGCATTGCAAGCATAGACTAGCCCTAAGCCGTGGTGACCATCTGAGAATGGGTTGAATTGGTAGGTGAAGATGTTATTAGAAGGGTTTAGCATCGCAATGATTGGGTCTTTTGGGTTGATTTCAGAGTTGGTTTCCCCAGCATGGTTGAGAGGTTGGTGTTTTCCCCAACAAGTGACTCCTTAGTTGAGTGGGTATCCCCTGCAATGCTACTCCCCACAATTGGTAGCATCTTGCAAGCTTGGATCAGGTCCCTAGCAGAGGTGAATCATTGTTTAACATCTGTACGGCACAATTGCTACAGTTGCTCTTGACAGGCAGCATTCAAGATTGATAATCCCCCAGAGAGGTTTATTTCCTCACCCGTCAGTGGAAGGAAAGTTTGACTCCCCAGGGTAGTCCCCGGTGAGTGTCTGACCTTGTCTTGACATATGTAGATGTTATCCTCGTGATACCAGTAGGTGTCGTCTTGATCCCTGTGTGGGTCCTTTTGGTGTCTGTGGACATCATCTTTCGATGTTCGTAGCATTCTTTCTCTTCCCATTCATCATCTCTCGATGTCTGGACGTGGTTTCTTTCTCCCATTCATCCGTTGAGTCTCCCATTCATCCGTTGATGTCTGGTCACCTCTCCGTTGGTGTCGGTAAACGTCGAGTTTCTCCCATTCATCCGTTGATGTCTGGTTGAGTCTCCCCAGTCATCCGTTGATGTCTGGTCACCTCTCCGTTGGTGTCGGTAAACGTCGAGTTTCTCCCATTCATCCGTTGATGTCTGGTGGAATCTTCCCAGTCATCCGTTGATGTCTGGTCACCTCTCCGTTGGTGTCGGTAAACGTCGAGTTTCTCCCATTCATCCATTGATGTCTGGTGGAGTCTTCCTAGTCATCCGTTGATGTCTGGTCACCTCTCCGTTGGTGTCGGTAAACGTCGAGTTTTTCCCATTCGTCCGTTGACGTCTGGTTGTATCTTTTTCCATTCATCCATTGATGTATGGTCACCTTTACGTTGGTTTCGGTAAACGTCGAGTTTTTCCTATTTCGTCCTTTGGCATCTAGTCGTGGTTTCTCTTCCTATTCATCGTCTTTCGATGTCTAGTTGTGGTTTCTCTTTCTCTCATTCATCCGTTGATGTCTGGTTGAGTCTTCCCAGTCATCCGTTGATGTATGGTCACCTCTCTGTTGGTGTCGGTAAACGTCGAGTTTCTCCCATTCATCCGTTGATGTCTGGTTGAGTCTTCCCAGTCATCCGTTGATGTCTGGTCACCTTTACGTTGGTGTCGGTAAACGTCGAGTTTTTCCCATTCGTCCGTTGACGTCTGGTTGTATCTTTTTCCATTCATCCTTTGATATCTGGTCACCCCTACGTTGGTGTCGGTAAACGTCGAGTTTTTCCCATTCGTCCGTTGACGTCTGGTTGTGTGCCTTTTTCCAGTCATCCGTTGATGTCTGGTCACCCCTACGTTGGTGTTGGTAAACATCGAGTTTTTCCCATTCGTCCGTTGATGTCTGGTTGAATATCCTGATTCCAGTCATCGATAACTGTCTGGTCATCCTTCCTTTGGTGTCGGTAAACATCATCTTTCGATGTCGGTAAACGTCGAGTTTTTCCCATTCGTCTGTTGACGTCTGGTTGTATATCTTGTTTCCCCAGTCATCGGTCAATGTTGGGTCATGTATCTTTTCAAAATCCCTAGTAGAGTCGTCGATAAACGTCTTGTCTGGTTCCAGTTGTGGACATCTTCTTCCTCCCCAATCGAAGCCGCCATCGGTAAATGGCCTCGCTTTTCTTGATGTCAGTGTACATCAAGTCGACTATTCAAGCCGCCATCGGTAAATGGCCTCGCTTTCCTTGATGTCAGTGTACATTAAGTCGACTGTTCAAGCCGCCATCGATAAATGGCCTCGCTTTCCTTGATGACAGTGTACATCAAGTCGACTGTCTGTTTTCGTCCATCTCCCGCAGAGTGCAAATTTTTACGGTTCTTTGGTATTCAATCCCTATTTACCTTGAAGGTCTGACAGTCGTTGCTCTCACCCGTTCAAGTTCCCAGTTGATTGAATAGGGGCAGCTGTAACACCTCAAATTTGCACCCTCCATTTGTACATTCATTTTTAGGCCATTGACATTGCATTAACATTTTTTTATGACATTAAGATTACATTAACAATGCATAGTGCATTGCATTTCATCAGTCAGGACTGGTACCAGGAGAAGTCATCTGTGCAAAAGAGAAAAGCATTTCCATGAGATAAAGGCCATATGGTTGTTCTAGAGAGCTTACATGACCCAAGGTTCATTTTGATGCAATTTGGCCAAGTGTTGAAGGCTCAAAGTCCACAATGCAGTTTCAGGTCATCTAGGACCCATAAAAGTCAACTGCAAGTCAACTGAGGGCTAGGAGGTGGAGAAATGGTTTGAGACACTTCATTCATGTCCCAAAGAAGTTTATTCATCATGTCAAACATCTACATTGAAGATTTTGAAGCCAAATCAAAAGTTTCCAAAAATGGAAAGTGACTTGTAATTTGGAAGTTTCCAGAAATGGCAAGTTTTTTGACCAACTTCAACTTAACTTTCCAACATTAAATAAGCTTCAAATGAAATTTTGTCCAACATGAAAGTTGCAGATCTTTCTCTCCCATTTCCAAAAAGTCAAAGATCATGAGCATCTGATGAATGGTTAAGGAGTTATGATCAAATCATGGCAAAGTGTGCTTGAAATTTCAAATGGCCATATCTTTTGAACCAAGACTCCAATTTGGGTGCTCCTTTTTGCATTATTCTCTTCATGAATCATATTTTCCAAATACATCATTACTTGGCATGAAATTCACTCATATGATCATTTGCTTATTCATGAAGTTTTTGAAGGAAAATTGCCAAAATCAAAATTGGTTGATCACATGCATATATTTCCAATTCCAATGTGTGCATGGGCTGATTTTGAGTGGATTTGGGCCCTCTTGGTGCACTGTTCACGTGGTTTTTTCATGCATGAAGTGAAAATGCAAATTGGTGCATACACCTTGTATTCTTCTAATCTCAATTAACCATGGTTTAAATTTAATTTCAAATTAATTAAGAGGAGGTATATAAGGTTAATTGCAACTGTATTGATGAGGACACACAAGTTCAGATCTAGAAATCCATCTTTGCTCTCATTTTTCTCTTGATCGATTTTCAAAAATTCCACACATAAACCCTCATTTCCTTGCATAATCATGAACGTGGAGTGGTTTTGAGTGAGATTGAACGTGCCTTTGGTGAATTTCTGCTCAAATTCGTGCATGCTACAAGCTTGAAGGTGTTGATGGAAATTTCAATTTAAGCTGGATCTACACGTTTCCAAGCCTCAAATTCTTCATCAATCATCATAACAAGTATTCTGGAGCTGATTTGGACCATTACAAGTGTTGAATAGTGTGAATCCAAGAATCTTCTCTTCAAGAGGTCAAGTTTCGAATCTCATAATTTTGCAATTCATGTACATATTTGTGTAGATCTTTTAACCCTGAGAATTCTGAGCTAAATTTCATGAAAATGATGCATTATCGAGTGAGTTATGTGTGATTCAAGTTTGTTGCACAAAAATGTTTTGCATCGATTCTCTTTGATCTTGTGGAATTAGGCTTAGATATGAGTTGATCTATAATCACCATGGAAAGATCTTTGAAATGATGTAAAGATTTTGTGATTCAGGGAAATTTGTTCTTGAGCTTCACTGTTCATCTTCATCTTCGTGAAGAAGATGAAGTTTTCCAGATTAGCGTCCAACTAGCGACGGATTAGCGTCCATTCTGGGCTTGGCTAGGGTTTTGACCAAAACGACACCATTTTGTGTTGGCGCGCGCTCACATTCAAATTCGTACCGTGTTCGAACCTTGCCTGCGCCAGTTTTCAAATTGTTTCAGCATTTAGGCTTTTCCCTCCATATTTTGCACATGTGATCACTTTGATTTTCATATATTTTTCCAACTTAGAAAAATCATAACAAATTGAAATATGACTCAAATAATTCCAAATTTTTTGTAGCATGATCCTCTGTTAGTCTAGTTTTTTACAATGATGAATTTTGAAGTTGTGCATGGCTGGATTTTGAATGGTGTTAGACTCTTTGATCATATGTGCTTTTGTGACCTTGCCTTGTTCTTTCTATTGTGAAATGCTTGATATTGATCCAAATTGTTTGAAAATTTGCATGGTTGTTCCTAACATGTTAATAGATATTTGAGGCTTGGTTTGGTATTTTTCTCATTTGCCAATTCTATTTTACACACATGTTCGTATGGTGTGATAATTTGTGTCACACATTTGGTTGTTCAACTTGTGCAATTTAATTTCCATGCCAAATGACCTCTGTTGATTCTGATTTTTTGTATGATGATTGTACTGGATGTGTGGAATGCTCATGAACTTTTCCAGAATTATTTGAATCATTTCAGTTTTGATTTGGAATTTTCATTTTCAATGTCCATTTGAATGCCTTGGATTTCTCTTTGACTTCCTTTGCACATGAAATGCCTTTGCTTGATGATTTTGGTTTGGTCCTTTTTAGGACTTGTTCTTACTTGACTAAATCTGACTCATGTTGAATTTCAGCTTCTGTTTTGAATTTTTTCTTCACCTTTGACCCTAGGCTTTGACCTAGTGGTTTGGACTTACATTTTGGGTTGTGAATTTCAGGTTCAAGTATGCATCTCCATGATTGATATTGCTCTTTCATTTGAGCTTGGTCATTTGTTGTTGTTGGCTAACATTTGTTTGTTTTGTAGGCTTTGATGATAATTCACTTGAGTGTTTGCCTTATGGCTTACACATTGTGCATATTGGATTTGTCTGTCTGTTGAGATCTATTGACTGTTGTCTGTTTGTCTGAGTATTGTACAGATTTGCTTAGTTGTTTACACAGGTACCTAAGTTGCTTTAAGTTCATTTGAACTTTGCTTTTCTTTGCTTGTGGTTGGCATACCACTTAGGTAATGACCCCTAACTTCATGTAGTCTGGAAGACCTGTCATGTTATGTTGGCAGGCACCTGTCTGAAGCCCTCCTTAAGAGGCAATGTTTGTGGTTGTTTATCTTTGTGCGTTGTACATTCAAAGACCTCCTAAGTGAAGAGGCATTGGCAGATAGAAGGGATGTGCAATCTATCCCCTGCTATTCAGTTGAGTCATTCATCCTGCTCACACCATGTGTTGATGCGCTTGAATAAAAACCCAAGATCTTGTTGTGTGAGTCATGTGGAATAGAGCCCCACATTCTGGACTCCCACACTTTCATTGTCTGAAGCTCTCCCAGGCCAGGGATAAGAGCTATGAGGTCTGACCCTCATCTCCCATTTCATCTACTTTACCCTAACTCTCAATGTTAGGGTTAAGAGCTAACAGCACCCTTTTCCAGTTGGCTTGTTTGTCGAGGTTGATATGACCCCTTGACTAAAGCCCAACCTTGTTTGAGCCATTTGTTTGCATATAGTGTGTGTGCTTGCTCTCTTGTGCTTGTGTTTGCTGATGTGCTGTTTAGGCTAGCTTGCTTCATGTGCAAGTTAGGATTAGAGACCTCAACATAGGGATCGTATGCATGACAACTTCTAGGCTCGAGTCGTAGTCTCTCTAGTAGCTTGTTATCTCCCTTGTCTCTGGTTAGGATAGAAGTTCTTTCCCTGTTAAGGGGAACTACGTCACCATGATCCTCATACCAGATGAGGTACGTAGGCAGGAGATGAGCTGATCTCTCCGGGCACTCTCTTTTCTTTTTGTGTGAGTTGTTTATCTCTTTCTGGTAGGAGTCTGACATAAGTCCAGCGATTGGCAGTCAGTTTCCTGTGTGGGTTTGTTTGTTTGGAGTCTGACGTAAGTCCAGCGATTGGCAGTCTGTTTCCTGTATGAGTTTTAGTTTGGAGTCTGACGTAAGTCCAGCGATCGGTAGTCGGTTTCCTGTTTGTGTTTTGTTTGGCGTGCGTTAGCCGAGCTACGAGTGCTCTGATTCTTCTCTAGTTAGAGAAGATACGTATGCATAGGATGCGACATCCTAGCGAGCACATTCCCATGTCTCCGAACTACGTCGACTCTGATGTTTGTGTCTGACAAACTACGTAGGCCCAGGATGCGATATCCTGCCGAGTCCTCTTCTTCCGTCTTTCATCTGTGTTTGATTCCAGTGTGTGTGTAGTGTTTGAGCAGTCTTTAGCAACCTTTCTTCTATTCTTTCTGAGCGTGGATCCCGTCGAGTACGACGGATGCGTAGGGGTGCTAATACCTTCCCTTCGTATAACCGACTCCCGATCCTATGAACCTCTGGTCGTGAGACCATTCCTTTCCAGGTTTACTTCGAGCGTTTCCTTTCCCTCCTTTGGGATAAATAACGCACGGTGGCGGCTCTGTGTCTTTCTCCCGCCGATTTTTCGCGTAATGCGACAGCAGGCTACTATTGGCTGACAATGGAGTCTGATTGCTGCAAATATGTGAAGAAATGCCACAAGTGTCAGATTTATGTGGATAAGATTCATGTTCCCCCAAAACTTCTGAATGTTATTTCCTCACCATGGCCTTTCTCTATGTGGGAAATTGACATGATTGGCATGATAGAACCAAAGGCATCTAACGGTCACCATTTTATTCTCGTAGTTATTGATTACTTCACCAAGTGGGTTGAAGCGGCATCATATGCGAATGTGACCAGGCAGGTGGTTGTGAAGTTTATCAAGAACCAGCCTATATGTCGATATGGTATGCCCGATAAGATCATTACTGGTAATGGATCTAACTTGAACAACAAGATGATGAAAGAGCTGTGTAGCGAGTTCTAGATTGCACCTCATAATTATTCTCCCTATAGACCCAAGATGAATGGGGTTGTTGAAGCTGCTAACAAGAACATCAAAAAGATTATTCAGAAGATGGTTGTTACGTACAAAGATTGGCATGAGATGCTGCCATTCGCCTTGCATGGTTATCGTACATATGTCCGCACTTCAACAGGAGCAACCCCTTTCTCTCTTGTATATGGCATGGAGGTTGTGCTCCCGGTGGAGGTTGAGATTCCATCAACTAGAGTCTTGATGGAAGCCAAGTTGACTGAGGTTGAATGGGTCCAGAGTCATTATGACCAGTTGAATTTGATTGAAGAGAAGAGATTAACTGCCATGTGTCATGGTCAGTTATATCAGCAAAGGATGAAGAAAGCCTTTGATAAGAATGTCAAACCTCGGGTGTTCCAAGAGGGTTACCTCGTGCTCAAGAAACTTTTGTCTTTCGCGCCCGATTCCAGGGGCAAGTGGACTCCAAACTATGAAGGTCCATATGTTGTTAAGAGAGCCTTTTCAGGCGGTGCTTTAATACTTACAACTATGCATGGGGAGGATTTCACTCGTACTGTGAATTCAAATGCAGTCAAGAAATACTTCGCCTAAAAATAAAAACAGAATAGCTCACTAAGTTGAAAACCCGAAAGGGCGACTTAGGTAAAAAATGAGCATCTCGGTGGATTGAAAACCCGAAAGGGCGGTCCAGGCAAAAGTTAGAGACATGAAAAAAAATAATATATATATATATATATATATATATATATATATATATATATATATATATATATATATATATATATATATATATATATATATATCCTGCTAGATTGAGTACCTCACCCTGAGATAATCTAGGTAAAAATTAGGGATTTGGCAAGTAACTACATCCTGACAAGACTTTGTTCTACGACCGTCTTCTGTCAAAGATTCTCGCTCTATCATCGTCAACTAAAGCTTCAAATACATTGGATTCAGAGTTGGTGGAGAAACGGTTATTATGTTCAATGTAGCCCTTTTTCCAGTATATATCACTGTTAGTTGTAAATTTACGTGTCGGGTTTTTGTTATCGTATCCACAGGGATTGTAAGATATCACCGCCGTTCGATGGTTGTATTAATCTTAGCTTAAGTAACAATAGGGTTTTGGTTGGTTGTCATGTTATCTTGCATAAAAAGGTAATAATTTGCGGTAAAAGTTTTGGTTTGAATAAATGAGAAATATTGTCAAAGTTAGGGTTCGATGATCACTTTGCATGTATTTGTTCGGTTAACAATCATATAAACTCCTTTAGATGATAAATCATTTCACAAAGTCCTCCCAATATGTTTCTCTCGAACACACATTGTGAGTTTTCCCATTTTGATCCATTGTTTCTCTCGAACACAATCTATCAAAATGACAACTTTTTGGTTCAACCTTATGGTGAACAAAATCATTCATTACTATCTCTAGCTAACAAACAAGATTGGATGAAAACCTAGGTCAAGAGTTGGTAAACATCTCTCGATCATAAACCAACACAAAGAGTTTTAAATAGAAACAAAGTTTTCATCATATATTCACCATTAAAGAGTTTACACATGAAGATCCTTACATTTACACACAAAGCTAGTAATCACCTACATCTATCCTTGACAAATGGATGACTTAGCTACTCATTTTCATGGTAGCTTGGTCGGCAAGTTTCGGAAGAAGGTTGATCAACATCCAAGTCGGATAATCGAGATTGGATGGGAATCCACCTTCTTTTTGTAGAAGATGGTTACAAGATGAAAAGAAATGAAATCTAGGGCATAAAATCTCCCAAGAACAATGTTGTAAAATACCTCTAAGAAATTACAAAAGTGGAAAAATTAGGTAAAACTAAGGTATGGCTCTCAAAAGTGGCACTTGCTACTTATAGAGCTGTACTGGGTTGTCATGCTCGCTAGGCGAGCAGAATGGCTCGCCTAGCGAGGGTCTAATTGAGGCACCAGAGGCCCCTGCGCCCAGAGAAACAGCCTACTCAGACTGTCATGTTCGCCTAGCGAACAGAACCTTCGCCTAGCGAAGGTCACGCTTTAACCCTCGCTCCAGCGAGGTTGAGAGGTTTGGCTACTGGAATGCTCGCTGGGAACTCGCTAGAGCCTCGCCTAGCGAGTGAGTGATGGCTGCGCTTTTCACCAAAACTGAACGAACTCGCTACCACCTTCGCTAGCAGCTCGCCTAGCGAATTTATTGATATTTTACTGGAGCTTTTCGCTAGCAGCTCGCCTAGCGAGCAGGCTGATGAATGCTTGTTTTCTTTGGTTCCTTTGCCAACTTTCTTGTGTCTTCATTTTCAATTATTTCATGCCTTCTTCCTGCACAATAACACACAAATCAAAGGTACCAAGATCGTTTATCAATGTAATGCATTTCATGTAAAACAAAGGTGGTTTTGACAATTTAGCAAGGAAATAGAGTGAAAGATGCCCACATATGATAGCTCAAATAAGCACTTTTGGGCATCTAACAACTCTCCCCAACTAGATTCTTGCTTGTCCTCAAGCAAAGTATGCCCCTTGAAGGACAAGAGGATTTGCCTTAAGAAAAAGGTTTCTCCGAAGTTGGATAAAACGGCTCAAACACAAGCGAATCAGCATATACAAGTTTCCAACGGTTCGAATAAAATAATACATAAGAACTAAAACTTAATAGCTTATGCGAAATATTTATCTATCTACAACAATATTATTCTGAATGAATCACCCTATCTCTCCTCTTCGAATAAGGAATGAAGAATTTACGCGTTTGCAACCGCGGGAATAATCTCACTCTCTAACAAACAATGAAGAAATCAAATAGATTCATACAATGTCTAACAATCATAAATGGTAATGTGGAAGCATAAAGATCACTAAGGGCTTTTCGGTTGAAGCTTGGTTAGGTTAACAAACAAGGGTCATTTCTAAGGCCATTGAAACGAAAGTGCCGATGCAAAAGAGACATTCACAGTATATTATTCACACATCTCGACTTTGTTTCATTTGTTTCTTATTTGAAACCTTCACAACTCATATTCCACAACTCAATTTTTTTTTCACTATTTTTCTTCCAAGCAAGCATTCCTTTTCATTCTTTCTATTTTTGTTCTTTTCTTTCACATCATATTTACAAAATAGATGTTTTTTTCTATATTTTTATTTTCAATGCTTGCTCGGTTTTTCTTTTATTTTTTTTTCAAGAGTTGTGGTACTTACCGATTCTCCCCAACTTATTTCTTACTCACCCTAAATGAATGCTCTTAACTTTTTACGGCAAAAGAACAATAATCAAGATTTTCCGGGTTGTAAAAAAAAAGATTTTTGAAATCTCGCTTTATTTCAAGCAGAGATTCAACTGTTTAAGCTCAAAGGGGTTAACAAATACTCTCTCTGCTCACAGGTAAGTTGTTTTTGGATGTAGTTGTGCTCGGTAAAAAAAAAACAAGTGCCTTGATCATTTCTAATTGCTTCCACATATTCACAATAATAAAAGACAAAGCATGAATCAAATGAATCAACAAAAGTTATTAGAATCCAACATTTAAGTGTACAATGGAGGTTTCCTCACAATTTGTGGTTTTAAGTTCTAGATGAAACATTCATTCAATTATGTTGCAAAAAGACAATATTCAATTTACCAAAAAGAGTAAAGTTCCTAATGCATTCTATCATTCTAGCCGAAGGTAACCATGTACCTTAGCCTCATTCACTTGTTTATTCTTATCATTGCCATCCAAGCTCGGATGCACCTTCATTGGGTACTTCTTTGAGGAGCAACCAATCTAGAAGGTTTGCCACTTAACCAACCAAAAATTTATTAAACACACAAAATTAAAAACATAAATAAATAACATTACTGAAAATTTAAATTGTTCATGGGGGACAAAACACCCTAACAGTACAAAACCAAACTCAAAATACAAAATCCGAAACTACAATAGAAATAAACATAAAAATGAAAAATACAAAAACTTAACCCTCTAAGGGCTCAAAATCCTCCTCGCTACCGGCCTCAGAACCGGTAGCCTCATCATCCTCAGCATCATCATCATCATCATCAGCAACACCTGAAGACGCACCATCGCCAACCCCCTCACCATAGACAGGCCTGTCCACAGGCCAGTTGGCGTTAAGCAGAAACTGCTCACGCGTCATCAAGGCATGAGCACCACTTCCCTGCAGTTGTAACCGCTGCATAGAGTCGTGCATATCTAGCATGGCTCTCTGGGATGCCGCCATCCATTCAAAACTGTAATCGCACACAGCTCTCAGGTAGGGATCAGGTCCAGGAGTAGATGTACCAGGACCATCAGAAGCCCGGGTACTCTCTGTAGCAGCACTGCCTCTGGCATTCTTCGCTCTACAATATTTGGCCACATACCGGTCATCGATAGGTGGCGGGATCCTTACCTGACCCCGAGATGGAAGTCTCACCCTTGCCTGAATGCACAAACTCATGATCAAGCACGGGAAAGCTAAGGGACAATTCACACGAGCCCCCGACTTTAGCCCGCTCTCTATCACAGACTTAAGCTCATTAGCGATGATCCTCGCCACATCGATCTGGATGTTGGTGAGGATAGAATGGACCAAATGTGCCACTAGGATCGGCACTATAGAGGTGTGGGACTTTGGCTGGATGTTTGTTAAAACCAAAAGCAGTATCAGTTGAGCTATGGGAGTCATGTCCTCCCTGTGATACCTCATTGGAACCCCAGATGGGTTCAGCTCAACAGATTTCCCTGGTAATAGCAGGACGGCAGAAATGGGTTCAACATCCCGGTGAAGCCGTAAATCAGTATGGTATGTGTCCCTCTCTTCAGCTCCCAGCTGGAGCGGTTCCCCAAGGACTCGGTTGATGGCATCCTGATCAAATGCAATTGGACGCCCGGCCACTTTAGGTACCCAAGTAAAGGGCTCGTCGTCATCAGGCAGTGCGTTTGCATAAAATTCACACACTGTTGCTATGTCATAATGCTCCAGGGGATTAATTAACCGATCCCATTTCTTTGTGTCAATCAACCCGAAGTTCTGTTCGTTCCCTGAGGGTTGATGAGGAATCGCTTCTCCGGAAGAATTTTCCGTTTCTCCAGAGAAATGTACCTTGCGGCCTGCTTCGGGCCGAAAAATTTGTCGTTATCAAATTGGATAGGTACAGTCCGGGAAGTAGTCGCTCCCTTTCTTTTCTTTGACGCTCCAGACCTTGATTCCATCTGCAAAATATAAAAGGAAACAGCACACACCAAACAGATTAGACAGCAAAACCACTTGTAAAGAACTGTCATGCTCGCTGCTGCTTCGCCTAGCGAAGTGGCAGCGAACGCTCGCCCCAGGGTCGCCTAGCGAGTGCTAGCGAACCTTACGGATTTTGGGGGTTTTCAGCATGTTCAAAGAATATTTCCCAAAACCCATACTCTAATGGTTCCAACATCAGAACCTAATGATTTATCAATTAAATAACCGTTCTATGCTATTGGGGATTACATATTTACATTCAAAACCTAAAATCCCCAATTCCAAAACCTAAAATCCCAATTTGCAAAACCGAAAATCCCACATGCAAACCCAAGGTCTCCCATACCACAACTCATCCTAATTGACATTCAAATTGGAAATATAAAGTTCAAACAAAAAGAAAATGTAGTAGGGAAAACCTTAGTTACAGTGATTTGATTGAAATGAAGTGAGCAGGGTTTGCAATGGACCGAATAGAGATGGAGTGTTAGTGAGAGTGATGCAAATGAGAGAGTGTGGAGAGCTCTGTAAAAAATTTCTCAGCAGGGTTGCAAACAACAAAGTTGTGTTAGGGCAAAAATGAGTGCCCTGCTGAGATTTAAATAAGTGTTGTCATGCAGCGCTCGCTGCTGCTTCGCCTAGCGAGCAGCTAGCGAGTCTGCTCGCTACTGCCTCGCCTAGCGAGCAGCTAGCGAGTATGACAGCAAATGCCTTTTCAAAGGCAGCAATTCATGTTCAGACATCATGGTTAGCACTAGGAAACCCAACAGAACACAACACAAAAAAACAGTAAATACTTACAATGTTGGGGTGCCTCCCAACTAGCGCTTGTTTAACGTCGGCTAAGCTCGACGTTGCGATGCTCACAGAGGAGCATCAAGCGGAATTGTGCAGCTTCCGCGATCCACTTTGTTTTTAGAGCTTCCAGGATCCATTTTGTTGTGCAACCTCCTCAAGGGATTTGTTGTCTTCAAGAGGTTCTTGATGAACCTTCGATAAAATCTAATACCACCCTTTTTCGGAACTATTTGCACAACGCTCACCCATTCACCGTCGGCGATAGAACAATTCATCCCGGCCTCCACTAATTTGACAACCTCCTTCTTTTTTAGCACCCGCATCAATTGATTCTCTTCGTTTGTGGACAAATTATTGCTAATGATCACGGGTTTAGCATAATTATCATCAAGGTACACATACTTCAAATGTGGCTCTAGTTTCGGCTCCTCCACTATATTTGTCATATCCACGCCTTCCCTTGTCTCTTTATGATAGACAAGTTCTCCACAAGCTTCTAATTCATTCAACCATGCTTCCTTCTTTTTTTCTTTAGTTTTGGTCGAAAGTTGGTAGACTCCGATAAGAGGTCTTTCGGAAGGATTAGAAATATGGACCTGGTTTGCGACCTCCACTAGCTTCTCCTCTGTGGCATCGATTCGGAAAGAATCATGTTTATCATTGAGATGCTTTTTGGCTTCAAAAAGATGGAAGGCTACCTCTTCATTTTGGACCCTTACCTTCATCAAACCGTTATCTACGTCTATCATCATGCGCGCGGTTTTCATGAATGGTCGGCCCAGGATGAGGGGGGCATCATCATCCTCTTCCATATCAATAATAATAAAATCAACCGGGAAGAAAAATTTATCAACTTTGACTAACATGTCTTGAGCCACTCCATATGGTGCAGTGGTAGATTTATCAGCAAGTTGCAAAGTCATCTTCGCAAGTTTGATATCAACATTTCCCAATCTTTTGATAATGGATAGTGGAATTAAATTGATGCTAGATCCCAAGTCAATCAAGCCATTACCCATGTAGGTGTCTCCGATGGTTACCGGTAGAGCGACTCGTCCCGGATCGGATTCCTTCCTTGGGAGAGTTTTTTGAATGATGGCACTACATCGTGCATCAAGCAAGATTGTCTCTGGTTCCGTGTACCTCCGTTTTTTTGTAAGTATGTCCTTCATGAATTTGGCATACTTGGGCATTTACTCCAAGGCTTCGGCAAACGGAATGTTGATTTGCAACTGTTTAAAAATATCCATGAACCGGGCGTAATGCCGTTCATTCTCCCTTTTGGACGGGGCATGAGGATAAGGGAGGTTTTGGATTGGAGTAGTGCACACTACCTCCTTTCCCTTTGCAACTCTAGAACTCCTCCATCTAGGCTTTTTCACTTCCTCACCCCTTACTTCATCACTCGTATTTTTCTCAATCTCCACACCTTTTTTCTTTTCAACTTCACCATTATTTTTATTCTTTTCAACTTCTTCACCCTCACTCCACTCTCCTACTTCACCATCAACATTTTCCTCCAATATTTCCTCCTCAATTTCTTTCTCTTTCTCTCTTTGTTCACTCTCGACTCTTTTTTTTATTCTCACTACCCAACTCCCTCCCACTTCTCGTCATGATCGCCTTACAATGTGCATTAGGATTTGTTTGCGTGTTTGCCGAAAAGGAAGGACCGGTTTGTTGTTCCGCGAGTTGCTTAGCAAGTTGCCCAACTTGAGTCTCGAGATTTTTTATGGCCGCGTCATTGCTCTTTTGGTTAGCCATTTACATTTGCATGAATTGCGTCAATGTCTCTTCCAATTTAGAAGTTACGACCGGCGGTTGTTGAGGTTGAGGTTGATAAGGATTTTGGGGAGGGTTTTGACGGCTAGAAGAACCACCTCCATAACCTTGGTTATGATAATAGTTGCTTCTAGGTTGGAACCCTTGGTTCCCTTGGTAATGTTGTTATTGATTTTGAGTGTGCGGTTGATAAGGTTGTTGTTGTTGTTGTGGTCTCGGTTGATAGTCCCGTTGATTGGCCATGTAGTTTACTTCGTCAAAACCGGGAGGTGGACAAAATCCGGTGTCATGTTCACCTTTACAAAGTTCACAACAAGCTATTTGTTTAGCTTTTAACGGTTCTCTTAACTCTTTGATTTGTTGCGTTAAGAGTTCCACTTGTTGTGAGATGAGCTTGTTTTGGGCAAGGATGGCATCGTTCGTCCCTAGCTCAAGCACTCCCGGCTTCTTCAATGAGTTGCCTCGACTTTGACTCTGAAGATCATTTAAAGCCATTCGGTTTATAATGTTCGTGGCTTCTTCGGCACTTTTTGACAATAAAGAGCCACCCGAGGTAGCATCCAACAACGTTTTGCAGTTTGGTTGAAGTCCATTTTTGAAGATATGGATTTGAGTCAATTCATCAAATCCATGCCCTTTACATTTCCGAAGCATGGACTTGAATCTTTCCCACGCTTCATTTAATGATTCACTGGTTCCTTGTGAAAACACCGAGATGGCCGTCTTGGATTCCATGAATCGCTTATGGGAGAAAAATCTTTCGATGAATTTCTCTTCTAACACGTTTAAGTCTGTCATTACAACTGGTGTTTGATCTAGGTACCAATCCTTTGCTTTACCGAGCAAAGTGTGGGGAAATAATCGTCTGAACAACGGAAGCTCGTGAGCCTGATCCACTCCGGCAGCCAATGCTATCTCATAAAATTTTGTGAGAAAAGCAAATGGGTCTTCATGGTCCATTCCGGTGAATGGACTTCCATATAATAAATTTAGAGTTCCCGTTTTCATCTCAGCTTGCCTTCCTGTGTGGTTGGCAAACTGAGCGGTGTTCCTTGGACTATTTATGCATGGAGTAGAAATAGGTGGTGGTGGTGGTTGCTCCATGTTTGGTATGAATGGTGGTGGATTTGTGGTCGAAGAACTTTCTCCTTGCTCTTGGCGTTGTCTAGCCTGTTGCCTCCTACGTCTCGTTTTGCTATTGAGCCTCCTTGCGGTTCTCTCGATCTCGGGATCAAAAAGAAGTTCGTCCACAGGGATTTGCCCTCGCATAAAACGTAAGCTGCACACTAAACCAAACAAATTACAAGCACAAGTAAAAAATTCACAAGCTAAAACTTAAACAACCATTGCGATGCTCGCAATATCAATTTACAATCCCCAGCAACGGCGCCATTTTGTTAGTTGTAAATTTACGTGTCGGGTTTTTGTTATCGTATCCACAGGGATTGTAAGATATCACCGCCGTTCGATGGTTGTATTAATCTTAGCTTGAGTAACAATAGGGTTTTGGTTGGTTGTCACGTTATCTTGCATAAAAAGGTAATAATTTGCGGTAAAAATTTTGGTTTGAATAAATGAGAAATATTGCCAAAGTTAGGGTTCGATGATCACTTTGCATGTATTTGTTCGGTCAACAATCATATAAACTCCTTTAGATGATAAATCATTTCACAAAGTCCTCCCAATATGTTTCTCTGGAACACACATTGTGAGTTTTCCCATTTTGATCCATTGTTTCTCTCGAACACAATCTATCAAAATGACAACTTTTTGGTTCAACCTTATGGTGAACAAAATCATTCATTACTATCTCTAGCTAACAAACAAGATTGGATGAAAACCTAGGTCAAGAGTTGGTAAACATCTCTCGATCATAAACCAACACAAAGAGTTTTAAATAGAAACAAAGTTTTCATCATATATTCACCATTAAAGAGTTTACACATGAAGATACTTACATTTACACACAAAGCTAGTAATCACCTACATCTAACCTTGACAAATGGATGACTTAGCTACTCATTTTCATGGTAGCTTGGTCGGCAAGTTTCGGAAGAAGGTTGATCAACATCCAAGTCGGATAATCGAGATTGGATGGGAATCCACCTTCTTTTTGTAGAAGATGGTTACAAGATGAAAAGAAATGAAATCTAGGGCATAAAATCTCCCAAGAACAATGTTGTAAAATACCTCTAAGAAAGTACAAAAGTGGAAAAATTAGGTAAAACTAAGGTATGGCTCTCAAAAGTGGCACTTGCTACTTATAGAGCTGTACTGGGTTGTCATGCTCGCTAGGCGAGCAGAATGGCTCGCCTAGCGAGGGTCTAATTGAGGCACCAGAGGCCCCTGCGCCCAGAGAAACAGCCTACTCAGACTGTCATGTTCGCCTAGCGAACAGAACCTTCGCCTAGCGAAGGTCACGCTTCAACCCTCGCTCCAGCGAGGTTGAGAGGTTTGGCTACTGGAATGCTCGCTGGGAACTCGCTAGAGCCTCGCCTAGCGAGTGAGTGATGGCTGCGCTTTTCACCAAAACTGAACGAACTCGCTACCACCTTCGCTAGCAGCTCGCCTAGCGAATTTATTGATATTTTACTGGAGCTTTTCGCTAGCAGCTCGCCTAGCGAGCAGGCTGATGAATGCTTGTTTTCTTTGGTTCCTTTGCCAACTTTCTTGTGTCTTCATTTTCAATTATTTCATGCCTTCTTCCTGCACAATAACACACAAATCAAAGGTACCAAGATCGTTTATCAATGTAATGCATTTCATGTAAAACAAAGGTGGTTTTGACAATTTAGCAAGGAAATAGAGTGAAAGATGCCCACATATGATAGCTCAAATAAGCACTTTTGGGCATCTAACAATCACCAATTTCAAATTTGTAAAGATCCATGGAGTCTCTGCATTTGCGGACTACCATTCTATCAAAAAATTTTGAGCCTTTATCCAATTCTTTGCACTCTTATTTGTTTCTGTTTAACAAATGTTTGCATGTTTTCATTGATAAATATCATTGTTTTGAACGAATAAAGTTTTCATAAAACTGTTTTTAAACAAAGTGAACATTCACAATGACTAAAAGGATAAATGGAATTCCTTCAGTGCTCTCCCAAGGATAGTACGACCTATAAAAGGTAAGACATTTGCTCAAATTTCCTAGCATGTTTGTATCCTCCTCGTCAGCTTTCAGGTTGTCTCCTCAGCAAGCGCAGAAAGAACAACATTATCAACTCCCTAGAGAGTCTAGAGTTTTGGCCTCGATCTTTTAGAGATGTGTATACCTCTACATCAGGCACTAGCATTTGTGTTTTATCAATTATATGGTTGTCACCCCTTGCATGGACTGACCTAAAATCCCTTATAGATTGGTAAAAATTGATATGCTATCTATTCACGAGGAAGTTTGTCTTTCCCGGTGAGTAGAAGTCCTCAGCGGAGTAAGCATGTGTTCCCGGCATAGCTATCTTTCAGATATCTCCTCAGCAGTAGTTGTCTAGAGCAGTTGGTGAAGGGCTTGAGTCCCTTTTTATCCCCAGCATGGCACTTGTTAACGAAGGATTAGTTTCCGTTTCCCTCAGCCAGGGCAGTCTCCTTTGAGTTGTCTACAGTTCATCCCTAGTAGGGTGGTCAGCAGACTATCCCCAGTATGGTCGCCCACAGTTCATCCTCGGTGGAGTTTCCTGATCCTAGCTTGACATTTGTATCCCCTCCATGGTTGAAGATTTCTTCCAGTATTGGACGGCAATGAGGAAGATGTGTTATTTCCTTCCCCAGCGGAGCAATGGTTCTTTTTTTTCCTCAGCATAGTTGGTTTCTCCAGCAGTTAGAAGGGAGTGTTTGATTGATGAGTATCTGTTTGGTG
This sequence comes from Lathyrus oleraceus, assembly GCF_024323335.1. Taxonomy (NCBI): domain Eukaryota; kingdom Viridiplantae; phylum Streptophyta; class Magnoliopsida; order Fabales; family Fabaceae; genus Lathyrus; species Lathyrus oleraceus. The sequence continues at coordinate 267,749,079 of NC_066579.1, read as the reverse complement.
TTTGTTCTCCACAGAATTTTACATCATTCCTCTATAAGTTCCCCATTAGAGTCCTTCTACGCCAGATCTTATTGACATCCAGTCACCTGTTCTCGAGGATTGTCGGAAAATCCCTAGCAGTGACTCTGCATGTTCCCCAACTGAGACTTTGCCTATCCCCAGTGGTGATTGGTGACTCTTGGTGTTTGATGCATCCCCACCAGAATTGATTTCTCCTGTGGGCCTGGCCTTTCTCTTTTGAGATGTTATACCGGATGTCCGTCCATTGATTCTCGGACCTGTTTGTGTTAGATATGTCTGTTTGTCAGCATTAATTATACATAAACCACGCATATACATGCATAATCATAGCATTTAGATATTCATGTTGCACTCCTTGCCATATATATTTGCTTGTTATCTCCTTCTATTGGTGAAATATTCTTCCCCAAGCATATGTTTGTGTCTGATCTCTCCATTTAAAGTCAACCTCATAAGCAGAAAGTGTCTATCTTTCCTTCTTTATTCCCGACTAGGTTATGTCCTCGTGGATGACTTTTGTTTCAGTTTCCTCCCTAATTGTGTATTGGGATAGAATTACTCCTCTGAGTTATATCCTCATTGGGTTGAGTCTTGTTAATTGTGTCTTTCTAGTTTGTTCCTAGATTGACTCCTTTCTTATTATCCCATGTAGTTCCCTGTGGTTTAGTTGTTCAATTGCTCAGTAACCAGTAATTGTTCAACCTTTTCCCCAGCGGACTTCGTGGCATTCTACCCAGTAACCGGTAGTTATAAGTCCTATTTCTGTGGTTTTCTACCCAGTAACCGGTAGATGTAATCCCCTCTTTGTTGCTTATCTTTATCCAATATTCGGTATTGATATTCCTTCATTTTTGAGTATACCACCCAGTAACTGGTGATATATCTCTTGGATGATTGCTTTTGCCAAGCAATTTATCCCCCGCGAGTCATCCCTCATTTACCATTGTTTAGTAATGATTGTTTTCCCTTTGATTGGTCATCATTTTATACCCAGTACCCGGTATCCCGATGTCCTTTCTTTTCGGTCGATTTATCCTTTATTAACCCAGTAACCGGTTATGGATAATCTTCCATGCGAGTATGTTATCTACGGCAATAGAAAATATATCTCATGCGCTCTTCAGTTGAAGTCTTTCTCTTCCCTAGTTGACTAAGATTTATATTTCCTTGTGGAATCGAATTCCCATCCTATAAGTCGAGTTTGCTTTTTCAGCCTCCTTTCGGATGATGAGTGTCTTGGATATATTCGTAATTCACGCCTGGTTGGTCACCTATTATATGCCCAGTAACTGGTATCCCTCGTGTTCCTTTCCTCTGCTCCTTATTATGACTTTTTGTCCCCTGTGGAGTTAGATTTTCCTGAGTTGAGATGTGCCTTTTAGGTCCTTCTCAGATGTTTCGGATGATTGATATCTCTCACCCTTATACCGGTCTTAGATATTCTTTCTCCCTGAGCATGTTATTCTCTCACCCAATAACCGGTGATTTGACAATATGACTCCCTTTTGATCAATTTATCCTTGCGTCAGCTCGAGTCCTTCCATCAATTTATTCTCGTGGAATCCCTTCGTGTATCCTAGCAAGTTTTTTAAGTCGTGACCTGCTCACGCATTTTTCCTCATTTCCCCTAGAGTCTCTGTCTCCCTAGTGAGTGTGTTACTCCTATGGATTTTTCAGTTTCTCTTGACTTCTTTTTCTTTGTGGTAAATATTCACCATGAAGATTTTATTTTGCATACGTACATTTTGCATCATGAGGTCTCTTAGGGACCAAAATTCGTCTCTTTGTTATTATTTAAGCCCATTCTACCTCGTCGAGACGAAGATTTTAACCTTCATATCTCCGGCTAGAATGACCTTAAATAAGGGCATCTGTAAGACCCTAATTTTGACCCTAAGATCCCTCATGGCATCATATCATTGCTCATTGGATTGCCTCAAGGATCATAGCATGTTTGGTTCCTTTACCCTATGGTTGGGACTTGTGTGAGTGGTTTGAGACCACCAAGCATGCTTGAATTGTATACTATTTCTTTTCTTATTTTGTTTACTAACCAAAAGCACAAAAAATATGTCACTAACTTTTTTGTTTTGAAGCTCAGAGTAATCATGTGCTCATATGCTCCTAGGAGGCTCCTAAGCTCAATGAAGTGGCTAGATGAAGATGAGAAAAAGCATGGCAACGGTCCACAAAGTTCCTAATCATCATATATGCCTCCCAAGTATCTCAATTTTCCAATTTGATCAAGATAACCCAAAGGGCTTGAGGATTGTTTCCCAAGGAAACCCTAATTCCACTATGCCTTGACTATGCCTTGCTCATGAAGCAACCTCAACATATGATCAAATTTAATCAAGGGAATTTCTTTAATTCATTATTATATACATATATGAGCTTATGTGAGTATCCTCAATCATTTATTCATCAATATTTGAAGTTTGGCCTTGAGAAGTTGACCAGTCAAGTCATCTGACTAAACTGAGGATCACTGAGACACAACTTGTGATGTGTTTGTTAAAGGAAGATGACCCTAAGAGAAAAAATGTTCTTAAGAACCATATGAACAACTTTCATGTCCATCAAAAATCCATCTGAAACTTGGAAGGTCATCATTCATTTCAAAACATTATAAGTCATTTTGATTGAAACCCTAATTTTGGGTCAACTTCCCAAGGACCTAACTTCCTTATTATTTATGATTTTGAGGCGAAACAATTTCATTGGAAATCTTAAGATGTCTAATTATAATGTTATGGTTGACAAAATTTCATAATCCTAAAAGAAACACATGTGATAATACAAAACATTATAGGTCACTTTGGACCAAAGCCATTGAATTTGAAAAATGTCCAACTTCAAGTGCCCATAAATTTCTCATTAAAAATCCAAATTATTCAAACTTTAAGTATAAATTGATCATCTTGAAGATATATACAAATTTTATGTTGGAGTTTTTTCCATTTGAGGCTTGCATCATTGAAACAGAAGGGCTTGAAGTTGCTTACTTTTGGCAAAAAATTACAAAGGGAACCTAAACATGTTTTGTACCCCAAACTTCACAGCCAGTTTTCATAAATTTCCAAACTCCAAATCGATTTTTGCCCAACATGACTTTTGTTCCTTATTCCAAGAGCTTTCCAACCATTACTCACATGACCATTTTTAGATTTTGCATGTGGGAGTTTCGAAGAGCTCATTGTTTATGTTCAATTTTGCAATTCACCTCATAACTTGAAATGCAAGCAAATGCCAAGCCTTGTGCACGTCCAATTCACTTCAATATGACTTCAGCATGCATTTCCATTCCTTATTGGGTTTTGCAAGCTCCTGTACAGGCCCATGCATGAAAGATCCAAGTTTCATGCACACAAGCATTACACCACCTTGCCTCCATTCCAGCCATAAATAGAAGTGCTTGCTCATTCAAAATTCAACCTAAAGGAGATCTGAAATGCTGCTGGATTGAAACCACACCCTCACTCAAAGGAATTTCAGTTTTCATTTTCAATTTCAAGCTTGAATTTCAACATCCTTAGTTGATCTTCAAGTCTTAATTCCTTAGCCTTGCATCATCATTACATCTCCAAATCAAATTTGGATCAAAAGCTTGGATAGATTGTGTTGTTCAAAGCTGCATTTCCGAGGTATATCACCAAACTATTTTGATCTAGATCTTGCGATTCAATGTGAATTGCTTTGGTTTGAACTGTTTTCTGGAGTCCTCAAGCAAGAAGCAAGTCAGTGGTGGTCTTAATTTCATGAATCGTGACATTTCAGATCAAACACCATGATCTTCAAGCTCTTGTTTCTCTCTAAATAGAAAAATATTTTCTTAACACATATGGATTATGATGAGTCAATGAAAAATAGTCTCATCAGTTTCTTAATTCATTTGAGATTTATTTGAGATTTTATTTCATATTGTGTTATTTTTATGGTTTTTAGTTGTTTTAAAATAGTTTTTGATTTCAACAATTGTTGGAAAAATTTGTCAAAACCTTGTTTGACCATATTAGACCTATGAGAATTTAATTGGACTTGCTGAAGTTGATTCGAGTTGAGTTTGAGGTTTGACCATATTTTGTTTATTTTATTTTTTCATTTATTTTCATTCCAAAAATACCGAAAAAAATATGCTTGACTTGTCGACTTCTAATCTTCATTTCTCTTCTGTTTAGCATTGGTTGATGATGATTTGATTCACTTTTGATTAATTGTATTTGACATTTGATTTCTCCTTTTATTCATTTCATCTTCATCTCACTTCTTTTTATTTTGCCCAATGAGTTAATGTCTTATGGTTGGTCTTGACATATGAGATGTTTAACCTTCTTTGATCCAAATCAAACCCAACTTGATCCAAGATCAAGTGAGTTGGTTTGTGTCCAAGATAGGTTGCTTCTTGGTCAAGCAAAAAACCTAAAGTCCATACAAGGCCTTTGTTCTTTTCTTTTGGCATGACAAGTTGTAGGAGCTTGGCTTAGTAGTCATGATCTCTGACTTGTGTTTATTTGCCTATAGTTTTATTGACCGGCCTCAGATAGGTGTGACTACTACATCAGTCCACTTACGATTGCTTAACATAGCGCTAAATTGTCTTATGACAAACTAACATAACCATACTAACTACTAACTTTAATTTGAACATTTAATTTCTTGCAATTTACTTTAACGCAATTTATATTCTTGCTCATTTATTCATATTGCTTTTCCCTTTGCTCACTTGAGCACATATTTTATGTTTATGTCACTTTTGTTTTGCTCATTTGAGCTCATTATTGTATATAAATATATTGTTGCCTTGTGTTTGTTTTGTCTTTGTTTGTGGGAATCCAATGCAAAAGGGAGAAATGACTTAGAATTAGGACCTTACCCCTGCTTAAAGGAATTCAAGAGCAACTAGGCCTCATGCCTTTAGAATGCTAAATTTGTTGAAGAGCAACTAGGCCTCATTCCTTTAGAATGCTAAATTGAAAAATGGACTTCAAAGGACTTCCTAATCTAAACTCATTCTTTGACCATTCCTCTTATTGTATTGTGAACTTTTTGATGTTTTCTCTTGTGTGATAGGGATTCAATTCTTGAGATAGTAACAAGGACCATTGTCATGAGTAGCCAAGTTAAGAGAGACAAGCCAAATGGAGATCCTAGGAGACTGAATCTAAATTGTTTGATTGCTTGATTGTGTTTGCTAAGTCCAATGGAAAGGAGCATCTTGAATCATCTCTATGATTTCAAGAAAAGGAACTCCAAGGGCTTTATCCTCTCTCTTTATCTTTGTATGCTTTAGGATTAGACCTTCTCTTCTTCTCTCCACTCTAACCCAAGCCAGACACTTTTTGTGCAAACTTTGACATTGTTTTCAAACTAGAAACCTAGGCCTTATGCCTTTGACTTTTCAAAAAAATTTCATTAATACTCATTGTGAATCAATCTTAATTCCACTTTGACCTCATTTTGTAAATAAAATCTAACTTGTAAATACAACTCACTTCAAGTTTTTTTTGTGGTTCCAATGGCCACCTCTGTTAAAACTTTTCATAAACATTAGCCATAGGTTTGAGTTATCGTAGTGGTTGATGTAAACCTCACCTTATCCTTAATGATTGGACTATATGTCTTCCATACTTATTATACGGTTAACCCCTCACTAGTATATTGAAGCTCTCCTAACATGGTGGATTGTTGGTTTAGGTTGACTTTTCCCCCTTTGATAATAAAAGACCTTAAGGCTTTTGATCAAATCAATTCACCAATCTTTGAGATTTTTACCCCGAACTACGAGGTTTTGATCCTACCTTTGTGATGGTACGTAGGCAATGGGTTCATCCATTCAAACAACAAATTTGTAAATATAAGATATTCTCTTCTCATCTCCCCAATCTTTTGCACATATTTTCACAAACACCAACCTACAACACATGTTTGCAAAAAGAGGTTCCCTTAGAGTACTAAGGATGTTTTGGGTGCGTAAAACTTTCCCATTTCATAACCAACCCCCTTATCTAGATCTCTGACATTTTTATTAGTTTTTGATTTGATAAAACTTCTTACATGGCTTTTGTTCGCTTTTTAGCCTTTCCTTTGGACAAATAAAAGTGTGGTGGCTACTCGAATTGTATGTTTACTTTTGGTTTAGTCAATAAACCTAAAGGAAACGAATACCCTGCTATAATTTTTAAGACATAATAATGGATGTTTTGACCTCAAATGATCATATCATGACGGGAAATGAAATTTGGGCCTTTGTTGAATGGTTTTAGGTCAAATTGGTGGGTTGATCAAGTCATGGAAAGTTGAAAAATCATGTGTGAACCAACTACTTCCAACATGGGTTAAATGGGTGCTTAAATGGTTAATTTGGATTGTAAAGGACATGAAGTCATGTTGAATGATTGGTAGGGTGATTGGATGGCCAAAAGTGATCAAGCTCAATAGTCAAGAAACCCTCAAGTTAGGGTTTCTTGAGCCACAAGTTTCATCAAGAACCATGGTTAGATGAATTAGGGTTTGAGTTGTAGGGATCCGATTGAGATGTTAAAGGTCATGGGGCATGAAAAAAAATTGGATTTTAGGGGTCCTTAATGGAATGGTCAAGATCCATGGTGAATCATGACTTGTACAAGCCAAAAGGTAGGTCAAGAGCTAGGGTTTGGTCCTTGGGTGACCAGATGAATCTTGAAGCTTCTTCAAAGGGGACTCACCATCCAAAGTGGACTTGGGGAGTGAATGAGATGTCTTGAATAATCCTCCGAGCTTTGTGGGATGCTTGAGGATGACATTAAGGTTAAGGTGGCTTGGGCACACCTTAACATGACCACCTGATCCTAGGGCTTTGCATGCCTTTGGGTTTGTGGATAATTGTGATCATTAAGTACAAATGCATATGATATGTGTGTATGGGATGTATGCTTATGGTTTAGGGCTCAAGTAGATGATATGGGGTAGGTGTAGTAGTACATTCATGACCATCAAGCTATGTATAAACTTGACGTCCATAAAACCATAGTCGCCACCGCGCTTTTATTGTTTCCAAAAGAAAAGTATGAACAAAACCCAAATATAAGAAGTTGTCAAATCAAAACTAATAAAATGCCAGAGATTAGAGGTAAGGGGGTTGGTTACACAAAGGGAAGGTGTTATCACCCAAAGTGTCCTAGGTACTCATAGGGAGCCCTTTTTATGTGTATATGTGTTTTTGGTATAAATGATGTTTTAGAAATATAGAGTGTGGGGATGAAAATTGAAAGATTTATGGAGTTTTGAACAAGGGCATGGTATACTTGCAAACTAGGTCAAACCAACTTATACACCTCTTGCAGACTTCATGTTTTCTTACATTCCAAGCCATGGTGATGACATAATGACAAACTTTTGATGAAATCTTGATTAGGGCTTAAGTGAACTTGAAGATGGCTTGAAAATTGAGTGATGTGGCATGGAAATAAACACATGAACCACCTTGAATCACCATGAACAATCTTGCCTTTTCCATGGCTCAAAAGACCTTTGTCTTGCCTTGGTTTGAAACATGATTACTTACATGAAGCTACACGAATTATACCCGAGCACATCGCACACTCAAAGATACAACAGAGTCTCCATTGAACTTTATTTATTCCAGAAGGAAAGGGAAAACGTCTCTAAAACCCGGGGGAAAGAGAAATGGGTAAGGAAGTCGGTTATACAATAGGAAGGTATTAACACCCCTAACATCCATGGTACTCCATGGGAACCGTTTTGAATGTTCTCTGCAAGAATAGGTGTTATTATCTGAAGATTACTCGTGAAAGGGGGAAATGGGGGTTAATAGATAATTGTGCTCGCCAAGGATTTGTGCCCTCGTGCCTACGTATCCTCATTCGTGCAATGAGGAAATCAGAGCTCGTAGTTCGTAGAGCTAGGATTGATGTGTTAGTTGTTTTTAGTGGACAATATTAACATTCATGTTCTACTGTCGACTGGCTTGTATTCTCGAGCATGGGAGCTTTAAACATCTATCTGTTTACGGTAGAATGGATGAACTCGGATCACACTCTAGCAGTTAGACATTGAATGCTCCCACATGGAGGCTTAAGCGTCGTTCACAGTAGAACGGGAGTAACACGCCGTTTCTAAAAAGGTTTTAAACCGAAAAAGAAGCCCAAAGGCAAAACTGAGTTTGATGAGGTGAGTTTGCTTTTATTCTGAAATGAGAGTCATGACTTGAATCGTACTAAAGTCTATGAATGGAGATGAATACAGTGAGCAACTGGATCATTCGTCCCGCACCCAAAGATATTCAGAATGGGGGTAGGAATTCTCCAGTCTCATTCCTTCTCCATTACTTAAGGCTCATGTCGTACGATCCTAATCGTAGGGTTAACTGGTTTTTGAGTTTATTTACAAAATGGTTTTTGTTTTACTAGGAGAACAGGAGGATAGAAAGAGAAAACTTGAACGACGGAGGTCTGATCTTCAATTTGATCTTCAGTCTGATCTTCAATGTGTTTTTTAATCTGTGTAGAGAGACTTATCAATCATTTGATTTAAATTGCACTAAAGTCTATGAATAGAGGTGAATACAGTGAGCATTGGGTCATCCGTCCCATACCCAAAGATATTCAGAATGGGGGTAGGAATTCTCCAGTCCCATTCCTTCTCTACTACTTAAGGCTCATGACGTGAAACTTGCATCATAATCGATGAGTGTTAAACATGAATTTCCACGCAGCTTCCCATGATGAAGGGTTGTCTTGGAAGAAATAAGAGGCTTGTTAATCAACTTGAATCGAGTTATGCTAAATCATATGAATGGAGGTGAATACAGTGAGCAAACAGGTCATTTGTCCCGCAGCCAAAGATATTCAGAATGGGGGTAGGAATTCTCCAGTCCCATTCCGTCTCTATTACTTAAGACTCATGCCACACAGCTTGGCTCATGATTAACAAGTGTTGATTTTTGACCTTTGTAGTGCTTGAATAGTAGTCCTGTTTCATACTGATTTGAATTTCTTGAACTCTCGATCTTGATCTTTTAATCTTGATTGAACTTGGAGATCTAGTATCCATCATCATGATCACAAGGACTTGCTTTGTCAAGTGATCAAGGGTCTTTTGATCACTTGACTAATCCTGAGGAATTGAGCACAGTCAAATGATTTAGTTGATCAAAGCGTAATTTGATCAATTTAGTCGGTGGGGAGGAATTAGTTGAAAGTGAATACAACTACCTAAAAGGTTAATTTCTTTTTGGAGTTATTTTCTAAGTCCTAAGACTAAGGGAACATGCAAAATTAGACTATTTCTACGTCTAGGTGAAAAACAGTCATTTGACATTTCGATTAATATTGAATTAAAATTCTAATTATCGATTCTAATGAAAAATCAATTAAATTCTAAACTATTCTATTTCTAAATTCAAAATATTAATCTAATCTAATATTCCTAATATTATTTCTAATAATATCTAAATCTAAAGTCTAAACTTAATAATTCTAATTAATTTCCAATTAATTCTAAACTATATCTAATTATTCTAAAACTTCTAATCATCCTAATTAATTCTCAAAATTTCTATTAACACGAAACATCAATAAGAACACACCAAAAAAACTCGAAATGGGCCTTGCATAACACAAAGGGGGTGTAGGCCCGAATGTAAAGGTATGGACATTATGTTTTGGGGTAAATAAGCCCGAAGTCATCACATGCAGTGATGAAGGGATTTGGAGTGAGGAACACATTGCCAAGGCAACGTGCAAAAATCACAAGCTGAAAATGTGAGTAATCACCATGGACGCGTGTAGAAGAGTGGTGAGCCAATATCACCAAATGTTCCACGTTTTAATTACAATTTCAAAAATCTAGAATCTACTCCTTACTCCAACGGGTTCTCTCCATTTTAACCTCGTCATCCCTCCGTCGTGCTGGAGGCTCTCTCCGGCGGCGGAGCCACCTCAAAGTTCAAACCAATAATATCACCTAAGTCTATCTAAAGCCCAAAATCCAAATCTACCACTGAAGTTCACTAATTCCTCAAGAACCTCTCAAAATTGAAACAAGATCTTGTTGAACCCTATCATGAAAGAATGAAAGTAAATCGCATCAGAGGGGGCATCGAGCCGCCTTGCGTCGGGGCTCGGATTCCCCTTGCAAGTAGCTACATGTGTGTAACCGACTCGAAGCGAGAAGATGAAGAGAAACCTACTTTCGGTTTGAAGACATATCTTGGAGCTTGTTGCGTTCGACTCCGATGACGACGAATATGCACTTAGGTCATCATACAACTCCTCTATTCGATCCTTCCTTCTTCTTCTTCTATTCTATTCTTGGGATTTTTGTGAAGTTAGGAGCAAAAACCTGAAAAAAAGTTAGATTAGTGATGAAAGTTTATGTGAGGTGAATGGAAGATGTTGTTGAAACGAAAGCAACAAATGAATCTGAGAGAGGAAAGTGTGAGGGATTAAGAGGGAGAGTGAATTTTTTGGGAAAATTGAGAGGGGATTTTTGAGATGAAGATGAATTATGAGAGTTGGTTTTTTTGAAGATATTGAAGCAGAGCGATTTCTGATAGTTTGTGAGGAGTTCCCTGTCCAACCCTGGAAGTTGTAGTAGTTGTTGCGGTTCATATGCGGTGGTGCGGTGATGGTGATTCGTTTATGAGGATGAAGATTGGAAGTTGGAGAGAGGAATGAAATTTGTTGAAGATGGATATGAAGTTGAAGGTTGAGAGATTGAGGGTGATCGAAGATGGAAGGAGCCGCCAATGACAGGGAGTGAAGGTAAGCTTTTATAGATTTCTAAATTTCTTTCTCTTCTCATTCTGTTGTGGACTTTCGGTTAGGATTCGTTACTAATTTTGTTAGATTGTTATGAATTTGTTAGAGGTTCAAACATAAAGTTATTTTCGATTATGATTTTCGTTGTGGTCATTCTTGGATTCTGTTAGAGTGAAGTTATGAATCGGTTAGAAGTAACTCTCAGTTCTGTTATATGACTCTTGTTATCAGTCGTTGTTGTTAGTCGAATCTGTTAGAAAAAGTTTTGTTATCATTTCTTTTATGTAGGTTTTTTATTGTTATAATTTTTGCATATTTTTCATTGAACTTGGCTTGTACGGTTTTGGCGTGTCTTGGTGCGTTCGCATTTGAAGGGTTTTTGTGGTTGTAGCCTTTCGTTTTGCAACTTTGGTTTGTGCAACTGGTATAGTTTTGTAGCTAAGCCACATTTGGCCTAAGTTATGTTGTTTACTATTGCACTTCTACGTTTTGCAGATGTTCTTGCGGTTGTGAGAGCAGCTTTTGCTTTGGGAAGATTTCTTAAGGAGAAGTGAAGCTTGCTTTCAAGCAAGTTTATGTCTACAAGAAGGAGTTTGTCATTTAGCATCCTAACCTCTTTGACCAGGCCATTAAGGAGAGTCAAAGCTTATGAGTATTCCTTAGTTTCCATCAGAAGAGTAGCAAGCCTTGCCTCGACTTGCTGCCTCAGAAAGGTACGCTTTTCATCACGAGTCCACTGCACCATTTCTTTGCAAAGTAAAAATTGTAACCCAAATGTTCCTGGTATTTTAGCAACAGAATCCATTATTCCTCTCACAATCTTTGCAGTCTTGGCCTTGGGAACCAAGGAAAAGAATGGCCTCAACTTAGTGAGAAGGTTGCGCAGATCTTCTGCCCTATTCTCTTGCCTAAGAAGGTCGGTGAGGTTTGTTATGGCTTGCTCTTTCATGCGCAGAGCTTTTGGGGAAGAAGAAGGATCCCAATAAAGAATGGAGATGCCCTCAGATGGGTGTTTAGCTGCCAACGTCATAGAAATGGAGTCTAGTGTGGCAGGAAGAAAAGAAGACATGGCAGCAACTAGGACAAAGTTTTGGATGAAATGGAAGAAAAAGAAGAAAAACAGGAATCCTTTGTCACGATCGTAATTGAGGAAGAACCAAAGGGCTTTAGTGCTGATATGCAGAAGAGAGGGAAAGAGAAGAAGAATATTGAGTTTATGATAAGCATACCAAGTGACGTTGAAGCACACTTAGTGAAGAAGGTCATAGAAAATTACGCTTGTTCATAGGCGCGGGGTGGGATTCACACTACAATCACTACACTGGCCATAAAACTTATTTTTTTGTTTTACATGGATATGGATTTTTGGATATTGGTTCATTGAATTTTGGTTAATGGACTAGATTATATTTGGATTTAAAAATGGATAATTGTAAGACCCTAATTTTGACCCTAAGATCCCTCATGGCATCATATCATTGCTCATTTGTATTTTGCCTCAAGGATCATAGCATCTTGACTCCTTACCCTAGGGTTAGGACTTGTGTGAGTTGGTTTGAGACCACCAAGCATGCTTGAATTTTATATTATTGCTTTTCTAATTTTGTTTACTAACCAAAAGCACAAAAATATGTCACTAACCTCTTTTGTTTTGAAGCTTGAGCAGTCATGTGATCCAAGGCTCCTAGGAGGCCCCTATGCTCATTTAAGTGGCTAGATAAAGAGAAAGCAAGCATGACAATGGTTCAACAAGTTCTAAACCATCATATATGCCTCCAAAGTATCTCAATTTTTCAATTTGATCAAGATAAACCAAAGGGCTTGAGGATTGTTTCCCAAGGAAACCCTAATTCAACTGTGCATTGATTGTGCCTTGCTCATGAAGCAACCTCAACCCATGATCAAATACAATCAAGGGAAGTTCTTCCATTCATTATTTCATGCATACATGAGCTCATGTGAGTGTCCTCAATCATTTATTCAGCAAGATTTGAAGTTTGGCTTTGAGAAGTTGATTAGTCAAATCATCTGACTATTTTGAAATCCACTGAGATCTAACTTTTTATGTGTTGGTAAAATGAAGATGACACCAAGATCAAAAATGTTCTTAAGAACCATATGAACAACTCTCATGTTCATCAGAATTTCATTTGAAACTTGGAAAGTCATCATTCATTTCAAAACATTATAGGTCATTTTGACTGAAACCCTAATTTCGGGTCAACTTCCCAAGGACCTAACTCTTTCATTTTTCATGATTTTGAGGTGGGACCAAATGCATTGGAAATTTTAATATGTCTACTTCAATTGGTATGTTGGACAAAATTTCATAATCCTAAAATAAGAACATGTGATAATACAAAACATTATAGGTCACTTTGGACAAAAGCCATTGAAATGTGAAAAAGTCCAACTTCAAGTGCCCATACCTTTCTCATACAAAATCCAAATGATGCAGAATTTTAATCCAAATTGATTGTCTTGAAAATATATACAACTTTGATGTTGAAGGTTTTGTCATTTAAGGCTTGCATCATTGAAACAGAAGGGCTTGAAGTTGGTCAATTTTGGAAAAATTTCCATATACATGTTTTGTACATTGAACTTCATGGCCAGTTTTCAATATTTTCCCAACTTCAAATGGATTTTTGTTCAACATAACATTTGTTCCTTTTGTCGAGACCTTTCCAACCATTACCCACATGCCTATATTTCAATTTTGCAAATGGCATTTTCGAAGAGGTGAAGTTTTAGGTTCAATTATGCATAACATGTGAAATCTTCTTGCACACTCCATTGCATGGCTATTTGCACGTCCAAACTTGATTCATGTGACTTCAACATGCAAAACCAGTTGCTTTTGGGCCTCCCATGCGCCTGTATAGGCCCATGCATGGAGGACCCAACTTCACATGCACATGAGTTTCCCACCATTTTGCATCAGCCTTGGCTCTAAATAGAATGCCTTGCACACTTCGAACTAGAACCTAAAGGCGCCTGAAGCTCTGCACATTTGAATCCCTAACCCTCACTCAAAAGAATTCTGATTTTTCTCTCAATTTTTCAAGTTCGATTTTCAACTTCATTGGTTGATCTTTGACTTACAATTCCTTAGCGTATCTTCCTTGTTACTTCAAGAGCAAGCTGCATTGAAGAATTCGAGTGGATCAAGCACTGAAAAGCTGCACTTCAAAGGTTGGTACCTCTGAAGTCCTCATGTGAGAGGCAATTGGTTTGTGCTTTTAATTTTGTGGATTGAATAAGTTCAGTTTAAATACCTCATTTTTCCATCTCAGATTTCTCTCTCTATAGGGATCTTGAGTGGAAACTAAGGGCACAGGGGTGATGTACATCACCCCAGCTTTCTAATGATGTATGGATCGTGAGTTTTGATAGAGGTTGAGAAACCTACAACTCTGGCTGGAACAGTGAGGTTCACCGGAGAAGGCGGTGGTTTCCACCACCGTCCCCATGTGGATGAGTTCCTGGCCCTTGGATCCTTCGCTTCAGATCTAATCTTGGCTCTTGGTTTGATTGACTATTTTAAATACTTCGGGCTTTGCTGTTGACTCAAGTGTTCCATGCGTGTGCACTTCCTGGCTGTTTGATGCGCCACGTCAATTAATGAACCAAGATCCAAGCGCTGTGGATTTTTTGCAATTTCTGAATTTTCATTTTATTTTATTTTATTCCAATTATTTTTAAAAATTCATAACTTCTTTATTTGGAATCACAAAAATATGGGACCAATTGAAAAAAATTTCTCTTGAATTCTAGTTTCTAAAAATGATTTTTAATTATTTTTGTGATTTAATTTAATATTTTTTGTGAATTATTTCATTTCTGATTGTTTTTAATTCATCTAAAATACTTTTCAATATTCAAAAATGCCAAAAATATTTTCTTAACATCTTTGGATGGTGATGGATCTATGAAAAATATTCTCATCAATTTCTTAATTGATTTGAGATTTATTTGAGATTTTAGTTCAATTATGTTATTTTTCTTCATTTTTAATTGATTAAAATTAGTTTCTGTTTTCAAAAAATGATGAAATTTTTTGTCAAACCTTGTTTGACCATGTTAGACTTATGATGATCCAATTGGACTTTTCCAAGTTGATTTGAATTGGATTTGAAGTTTGACCTTTATTTGTTCATTTTATTTCAGGTATTATTTTAATTCCAAAAAATACCAAAAATATTTTTATTGTTTCTTGACTTCTAAGCTTCATCTCACTTATGTTTACCATTTACTTATGTTATTTGAATTTCAATTATGTACATTCCATTTCCATCTTTTTCTTCTTCTTTTTTATTTTTGACCAATGAGTTAATGATTGGTGGTTAGCCTTGACATATCAGAGGCTTAACCTTCTTGGATTCAAATCAAATTCATCTTGATCCAAGATCAAGTGAATTGCTTTGCATTAGAGATAGGTTGCTTCTTGGTCAAGCAATGAACCTAAATCCATACAAGGTCATTCTTCATTTCTTTTGGCATGGCAAGTTGTTGGAGCTTGGATTACTAGTCATGATCTCTAACTTGTGTTTATTTGCCTAGAGTTTTATTGACCGGCCTCAGATAGGTGTGACTACTACATTAGTCCACTTATGATTGCTTAACATAACGCTAAATTGCCTTATGGCACACTAACACTAACTACTAATTACTAACTTTTAATTCAAGCATTTAATTCTTGCAATTTACTTTAATGCAATTTAATTTCTTGCTCATTAATTCATTTGTCTTTGCCATTTGCTCACTTGAGCTCATGTTTATGATTATGGAATTTGCCTTTTGCTCACTTGAGCACATTATTGTGTATATACTATTACATTGTGATTTCTTTGTTTTTGTTTCTGTGAACCCAATGCAAATGGAGAAAGGACTTAGATTTAGAACCTTACCTATGCTAATGGAGTTTCAAGAGAAACTAGGCCTCATGCCTTTAGAATTCTAAATATGTTGAAGAGCAACTAGGCCTCATGCCTTTAGAATGTTTAATCTTGAAAGATGAATTGAAAGGCCCCCTAATTCTAAACTCACTCTTGTCCATTATTTTTATTGCATTGTGGAACTTTTTGATTTGTGTGTTCTTGTGATAGGGATCCCAAACTTGAATTACCTAGAAGGACCATTGTCATGGACATCCAAGACAAGAGAGGCAAAAGCCAATTGGAAGATTCCAAGGAGCTTGATTGAATATTTGCTTGATTGCTTGAGTTAACTGCTTATTGCTTGCTAATTCCAAAGGAAAGGAGCAACTTGGATCATCTTTATGATCTCAAGAAAGGAACTCCAAGTGGTTTTATTTCTCTTCCCTCATCTTTACATATTTAGGATCTAGCCCTTCTCTTCTTCTCTCCACTCTAACCCAAGCCAAGCTTTTGTGCAAACATTAACATTGCTTTCAAAAATTTGAAACCTAGGCATTATGCCTTTGATTTTTCAAACTCTTTTTCATAAGACTTATTTTGAATTGAATCTTAAGTAAACCTTGACTTTATTGTGAATACTTTTCATTTGTAAATACAACTCACTCAATTATTTTTGTGGTTCCAGTGACCACTTTTGCCAAAGCTTTTCATAAACATTAGCTATTAGGTTTGAGTTATCATAGAGGTTGATATAACACTCACCTGTATCCTTAGTGATGGACTATAAGTCTTTCATGCTTATCATAGGGTTAACCCCTCACTAGAATGTTGAAGCTCTCCTCACATGGTGGATTTGTGGTTCTAGGTTGAGTTTTCTCCCTTTGATAACAAAAGACCTTAAGGTTTTTGACCAATCAATTTACCAATTTTTTTTATTGAGATTTTTACCCCGAACTACGAGGTTTTGATCCTATCTTTTTAAGATGGTACATAGGCAATGGGTTTATCTATTCGAACACAAAATTGTAAATAACTTGTATATTCGTTTCTTATCTCTCCCAAATATTTTCAAAAATACCAACCTACCATACAACATTTGTAAAAAGGGCTTCCTTAGAGTACTAATAATGTTTTGGGTGCTTAAAACTTCCCATCGCATAACCAACCCCCTTACCCAGATCTCTGACATTTTTATTAGTTTTTGATTTGATAAAACTTCTCGGTTTTTGTTCGCTTTCTAACCTTTTCTTTGGATAAATAGAAGTGCGGTGGCGACTCGAATTGTATGATTTACTTTTGATTTAGTCAATAAATATAAAGGTAACAAATACCCCGCTACAGAAAAGTGGCGACTCTGCTGGGGAATCAATTTTCCTAGTGGGTTTTGCCTACTTTTTACCTTTGTTGGATTGTATGTTTATATTTATCTTGTGACATATTTTTGTGCAAATTTGGGATGACTGTATTGTTTGTAATGAATGAATTGCTTGATATATCAATTGCTTGTGTGCTTGGTGGTCTCTTGTGAGATGAGTTCTAGGTGTAGAAGAAAGCTTCAATCCAAAAAGAATTTTGATGAAGACAACATGTATCAATGCAAAAAGAGAATAGCTTCAAGACAACTCAAGCATCAAAGTGATCAAGCCCCATATGCATAAGCAACATTTTGATCAAGCTTCTGTTTCAAGACAACCTTTTCCAAGTTTGTTGATTCACTTCTAAGGTATATCTAATTCACTCTTAGATTAGTATACAAGTGTTCAACAATCATGATTTGCATTTGCATATTTAACCTAACCAATTTTTAACATGTTGAAATGATAGACACATTTTTATTAAAGTATTTTTCTGCATTTCAACAGTGTTAACCGGTTAACCATATGGGTTAACCGGTTAACGACCCTGTTTTTGAACTTCTTTGTTAACGTTATACACATTAACCGGTTAACCCATTTGGTTAACCGGTTAACACTGTTCGTTTCAGTGAAAATTGTTTTTCAAAAACTCATACCTTTTCATCAATTTTTATGGAGAAAATTATACCTCTTTGATAAGGTGTTTTGTCAATATAAATTCTTGAATTTTTAAAATGAAAATTCACCTCCAAGAACTTTCATAAAAACTTATGATAATCACTCTTTCATATTTTCAATATTTCATAAAAGTGTTCATAATCAAATTTTCATCTCATTCCATTTTTTGTTGAACACTTATATATTATTCATTGAGTGAATTATTTATCTAAGGAGAAGATCACTCAAGAGAAGATTGATAATACTACACTTTATTCTAATCATCAAAAAGATTTATTTCTGTTTGACTTGTGATCCAGGATTGTTGGACACAAGGGTTAGTGTTGAAGAGGATTGTTCTTCATACACTTGATTACCTATAGGTTAGATAGTAAGCATTACCATTGGTGTGAGTAGGCTGTACAATAATTCTAACTATAGTGAAATCTCTTTCAAGTCGAAAGGGGAGTGGATGTACCTTCGGATTGTGAAGGGAACCACTATAATTTCCGGTGTCTTTTTACTTTCCGCAATTTATTTTTTCGCACTTAAACGAAAAATAACCAAAAACCGGAAACAAGATCCAAGAATTTTTAACCACCTAATTCACCCCCCCCCCCTCTTAGGCGCATTTACAACTTACAATTGGCATCAGAGCAAGTTATAGGTAACTTGTTCCTAGAGATCCAGCATGGCTTCCGCAAGCATAAACCCGGTTTTCAAAGATGGTGGAAGTAGCAACAAGCCCCCACTCTTCTCTGGAGAATATTTCGATTTCTGGAAAATCAGAATGAAGGCACATCTTGAGGCCCAAGGGGAAGGTATATGGAAGCAGTTGAAGAAGGTCCACACAAACCGATGAATGTGGTGAATGGAGTTGGTACCCCAAAGTTGAAGAACACTTATGACGAAGATGATAGGAAAAAGATTCTGAATGAGAAGAAGGCAATCAACATACTCCAAAGCGCTCTTAGTATGGACGAGTTCTTTCGTATATCTCAATGTAAATCGACAAAGGAGATTTGGGACACCTTGATAGAAACACATGAAGGAACCACCGAAGTGAAGAGATCGAGGCTAAACATTCTAAGTCAAGAATATGAGATGTCCCGCATGCAGCCCGGTGAATCTATAGTTGCCTTACAAAAGAGATTCGTCCATCTAACAAATCACTTGACTGCTCTTGGTAAAACCTTCACCAAGATGATCTCAACCTGAAAGTCCTAAGATCATTGACAAGAAATGGCAACCGAAAGTGACCGCTATTTCGGAAAAGAAGAGTCTCTCAATGATGACATCCGCGTCTTTATTTGGCAAACTTCAAGAACACGAATTGGAACTTGGAAGGCTCGAGAAGCACGAAAGTCAAGAAAAGAAGTCCAAGGGAATTTCCTTGAAGGTTGATTCAAAAAAGGACAAAGATGATGAGACGTCCGAAGATGAGAACTTTATGCTTCTTGTGAAGAAGCTTGGTAAGTTTTTTAATAAAAATAAAAATTCCTCTTATCCTAAAAAGAATAAACATTTCAGGAAAAAGGAAGCATCCACATCAATGCAAGACGTCACTTGTTATGAATGTGGACAACAAGGTCACATAAAGCCGGATTGCCCAAAACTTGCAAAGAAAGGAGGATTCAAAGGCAAGAAGGAATTAAAAAACAAAAAGGCTCCTGTGTCAGCATCTAGCAGTGAAGAGGAAGAGATGAAAATGGAAACAGCAAAGAAGAGAAGAATGGATTTCAGAGTCAGGGTTAGACATCTTCTCAAGGGTAAGTATGTGAACCTCAAATCCTTCACCCCTGTTACTTTCACTTTCCCTGAGCTGTTGAAATATCAAGGGTTGCATGAGTTTATAACTGATAATGGCAAAATTTATACTGATTTGGTAAAATCTTTTCTGAACCATTTCACCTTGAATCTGAATGGTGATGATCAACATATGCTGTATGCCACTGTGAGAGATTGTGAAATTGTTACAGACCTAAGTTCGCTGGCTGCCTCTCTTAGGATTCCCTATTCGGGATTTTTTCTTCGGAAAGGTGTTAACCATGTTGATGGAAAATGGGTTCAATATGATAAAATGGAATATTATTACTCTATCTGTAGATTTCCAAGGGCTGCTGTTGTGTCGGGACAACGTACTTCTCACATACTTTGTTATGCGAAGAACTTGTTTGTTGATGATCGAATGCTACATTATGTTATATGCCATGTTTTGCTGCCGAAGGATTCCAATCTTGCTCAAATCAATGACTTGGAGATGCAAGTTCTATTTGCTGTAAAGAACAAGATCATAATTAATTGGCTTCCTACTATGATGTATCAACTCAAACAACAACTCTCCCTCAAGACTAGGTTGCCATATGGTCGGCTTATTTCAAGGATTTTGGAATTAACAGACATGGAAATCGGAAGAGAACCATTTATTGCTATGACCACAACCGCCAATGAGATCAACGACGTTACTATTATGAAGAACACCGGCATTATTCAATGCAATGACGGATCTTACAAATATGATGACGGGTCTTCTTCTTCAAACTTCCCTATTCCAGAGGGTGGCATTACAAATGAGTTCCTATATACCACCATGATGAGCCAACACCGTGAAACCACCCGCGCTATCAAAAGCCTTCGAAACCTTGTGTTGAGTTCTCGCAACCTTCCCGTGGAAGATGATGAAGGTGAAGCCGGTAGTGAAGCGGAAGGCGAGGAGAATGAGGATAGTTCGGAAGAAGATTAAAGCACTATGTTTTATCTATGTTCTTGTTATGTGTTTTTCTGTTTTCAGTTCTAAGATTATGATTATGTTGTTTATGCTAACCGTACACTTAACTTTTAATCCAATTCTATTTATGTCATCATATGTGCTTGAATGTTTATTTAATGATCACATAATGTGTGTATGCTTGTATGCTTTTCTTTTTAATAAGATTCTTCCTTTTTGCTAATTCAAAAGGGGGAGAAGACTTGTTTCTCTAATGGTTTCTCTATGCAGAATTTTGTATGCTTCTCATTTAGGGGGAGTTCTTGAACTTAGGGGGAGAATCAAATTAGAGAAACTTCATTCTCAAGCATCTATCTCAAAGTTGGTTGTCATCATCAAAAAGGGGGAGATTATAGAAGCAAGCTTCAATCCAAAAAGAATTTTGATGAAGACAACATGTATCAATGCAAAAAGAGAAGAGCTTCAAGACAACTCAAGCCTCAAAGTGATCAAGCCACATATGCATAAGCAACATTTTGATCAAGCTTCTGTTTCAAGCCAACCTTTTGCAAGTTTGTTGATTCACTTCTAAGGTATATATAATTCACTCTTAGATTAGTATACAAGTGTTCAACAATCATGATTTGCATTTGCATATTTAACCTCACCAATTTTTAACATGTTGAAATGATAGACATATTTTTCTTAAAGTATTTTTCTGCATTTCAACAGTGTTAACCGATTAACCATATGGGTTAACCGGTTAACGGCCCTGTTTTTGAACTTCTTTGTTAACGTTATACACGTTAACCGGTTAACCCATTTGGTTATCCAGTTAACACTATTCGTTACAGTGAAAATTGTTTTTCAAAAACTCATACCTTTTCATCAATTTTTATTGAGAAAATTATACCTCTTTGAAAAGGTGTTTTGTCAATATAAATTCTTGAATTTTTAAAATGAAAATTCACCTCCAAGAACTTTCATAAAAACTTAAGATAATCACTCTTTCGTATTTTCAGTATTTCATAAAAGTGTTCATAATCAAATTTTCATCTCATTCCATTTTTTGTTGAACACTTATATATTATTCATTGAGTGAATTATTTATCTAAGGAGAAGATCAATCAAGAGAAGATTGATAATACTACACTTTATTCTAATCATCAAAAAGATTTATTTCTGTTTGACTTGTGATCCAGGATTGTTGGAGACAAGGGTTAGTGTTGAAGAGGATTGTTCTTCATACACTTGATTACGTATAGGTTAGATAGTAAGCATCACCATTGGTGTGAGTAGGCTGTACAATAATTCTAACTATAGTGAAATCTCTTTCGAGTCGAAAGGAGAGTGGATGTACCATCGGATTATGAAGGGAACCATTATAATTTCCGGTGTCTTTTTACTTTCCGCAATTTATTTTTCCGCACTTAAACGAAAAATAACCAAAAACCGAAAACAAGATCGAAGAATTTTTAACCACCTAATTCACCCCCCCCCCCTCTTAGGCGCATTTACAACTTACACTATACCCGAACTCGAGTGCACTTATGATAGGAGAATGGCATAGTCTTGTTGACTTGTGTGGAGTTATTCCTTAGCAAGTTGACTTGCAAGCCCATTCACTTGGTGGAGGTTATGTTGGGATCAATAATGTCACCCGAGTAGTCATGGTTAGGCATTACTCTTTCCAATATATGCCTTAGAAGCCAAGGACCTTAGATTACCTAGCCCATCTTGGCCTATTTTTAGGACGTAGTGCGAAATTCGTTCAAGTGTAAGATTTGATACGATTGTTACGTGATACTACACTCATAAGAGTCTCTCTTGAGAATATTTTTGGAATATGAGTAGTCGTTTATCTGATAATATCCGAAAGATGGGATGATGATTATGGGAACCTCTTTTAGAACATGATTGTCAGGTTTAAACATAGTACACTCCCTTTGGGTGGTTCTTAACCGAGACTCCATGCTCGTGACTTGCAACAAAACCTTGATTCGCGGTTGATCTATTCTCGTATATCCTTAATATCAATGGAACTTGGGTGTTGATAAGGTGTAAACAATAATCCACCAAAATGGATGATTGATATTAAGGATGACTTAATCCATCCCGTGACCTTTGTGTGGTGTGATTTGCTTGATCCTTGAGTGTGATTGTTGCAACCATG
Organism: Lathyrus oleraceus; assembly: GCF_024323335.1. NCBI lineage: Eukaryota > Viridiplantae > Streptophyta > Magnoliopsida > Fabales > Fabaceae > Lathyrus > Lathyrus oleraceus. The sequence goes on along the minus strand of NC_066579.1, from coordinate 267,726,526 downwards.
CATTCATGTATTCATACACATCCATATCATCAACAATGAGAAAATTTTCAAGGAACTTAAGAGGTTTATTTGTATATTTGTAAATTTTAGGACATGGATAAGCAAAGAAGGAATACGAAGAAGTATAGTTACAGACCACCCGACTTGAAAGAGTTAAGGAGTTTGACATCCTATGTATTAGATCCCTTAGAGTTCAAAGCTCGCCATGGGAAGCTTCCGTCTATTCTTGCTACTCAGGTGGATGAAGGTCTGATGAGTAAGTTAGTGCAGTTCTAGGATCCCTTGTACCGTTGCTTCACTTTTTCGGATTTCCAGCTTTTGCCTACGCTTGAGTAGTATGCCTATCTTGTGGGTATACCTATCCTAGATCAGTTGTCATTTAGTGGCTTGGAGAGAGTTCCTTCTTCCCAAGAGATTGCTGATCTGTTGCAGATAGATGAATCTATTATTGGTGCTCATATGACTACCAAAGGTGGAATTTAAGGTCTCCCATCTGATTTCCTCATTGCTCAAGCTACTATGTTTGGGAAGACCATGAGTGAGGACGCCTTTGAGGCCATATTTGTACTTCTCATCTATGGGATAGTGTTATTCCCCAACATCGACAATTTTGTGGATATGAACGCCATTAGGATTTTCTCTACTCTTAATCTCGTTCCTACTCTGTTGGGTGACACTTATTTCTCTTTGCATATGAGGAATGCAAAGGGTGGTGGTACCATTGTGTGTTGTTTGCCTCTGTTGTAAAAGTGGTTTATTTCGCACTTGCCACAGATGCTCGCCTTCAAGGAGAACAAAGGATGTCTACGGTGGTCCACGAGACTTATGTCTCTCACTAATGATGATATCTTTTGGTATAGCCGTATATATGATGGTGTGCAGATTATTGATTCTTGTGGTGAATTCTCCAATGTGCATCTTCTTGGTACATGTTTCGGGATTAACTACAACCCTGTTTTAGCACGTCGTCAACTTGGGTTCCCCTTAAAGGATAAACCTACTAACATTCTGTTAGAAGGTGTGTTCTTTCAAGGGGGTAAATATCCCCAAAACTTGAAGGGCAGGATGGTCCGCGCGTGGCGCAAGATTCATAGGAAATAAATGAGCAACTTGGATCATCTTTTTGATCTCAAGAAGGGAACTCCAAGTGGATCATCTTTTTGCATATTTAGGATCTAGCCCTTCTCTTCTTCTCTCCACTCTAACCCAAACCAAACTTTTGTGCAAACATTAACATTGCTTTCAAAAATTAGAAACCTAGGCATTATTATGCCTTTGATTTTTCAAACTCTTTTTCATAACACTTATTTTGAATTGAATCTTAAGTCAACCTTGACTTTATTTTGTGAATAATTTTCATTTGTAAATACAACTCACTCAATTGTTTTTGTGGTTCCAATGACCACTTTTGCCAAAGCTTTTCATAAATATTAGCTATTAGGTTTGAGTTATCATACAGGTTGATATAATACTCACATCTATCCTTAGTGATGGATTATAAGTCTTCCATGCTTATCATAGGTTAACCCCTCACTAGCATGTTGAAGCTCTCTTCACATGGTGGATTTGTGGTTCTAGGTTGAGTTTTCTCCCTTTGATAACAAAAGACCTTAAGGCTTTTGACCAATCAATTCACCAACTTTTTTGTTGAGATTTTTACCCCGAACTACGAGGTTTTGATCCTACCTTTATAAGATGGTACGTAGGCAATGGGTTTATCCATTCAAACACAAAATTGTAAATAACTTGTATATTCTGTTCTCATCTCTCCAATCATGTTTGCACAAATATTTTCACAAATACCAACCTACCATACAACATTTGTAAAAAGGGCTCCCTTAGAGTACTAAGGATGTTTTGGATGCTTAAAACCTTCCCATTGCATAACTAACCCCCTTACCCAGATCTCTGACATTTTTATTAGTTTTTAATTTGATAAAACTTCTCGGTTTTTGTTCGCTTTCTAACCTTTCCTTTGGATAAATAGAAGTGCGGTGGCGACTCGAATTGTATGATTTACTTTTAATTTAGTCAATAAATCTAAAGGTAACGAATACCCCGCTATAGAAAAGAGGCGACTCTACTGGGGAAGGGAAGGAAAGAGCTTTGTCCGAAGAATTGCCGAAGAGGTCCTTCCCTTTGAGAGTTTTCAGTTCCTTGTACAGCTCAAGGAATTGATCATTCATAGCGTCCATTTTCTCGTACACATCTGGGCCCTCAGATGGCTCAGAGTGATAAATGGTATTATCAACTATCGACAAAGTATGCATGAATGGAGGTGGCACAGCAAGGACTGGGCTAGATGCCGGCAGAGAAGCAAATGTAGGGGCGAGACCCTCTGGAATAAAATTAGCGGGCATCCCCCAGGGAAACCCGGCTGGCATAGAAGACGGAGCAAAGTGAGCATTGGCAGCAGGCACGGTAGAGGAAGCAACCTCGGAAATGACCGTCCTCTGGGGAGGAGTTGGATGCGTTGGAGAAGACTGGCTTTGGGCGGCCAAGAATGATTATAATGAATGGATTAGATTTTTGTTAATTGATAATGGAAATGAAATGGTTAATTGGTTTGTTTTAGAAATTGGATATTTGGAATTAGTTTGGATTTGAAAATGGATTATTGGTCAAATGGGCTTAAAGATATGAATTTGACATGGCCCAATAGTGAAATCAAAATTAAACTTTTAACAAATAAAACTGGAATGTTAACTTCTAATATGAAATTAAAATAAAATTTTCTAAAATTAATCGGCTAAAGGAAAATGATGAAATGCTTATGAAATTGAACTAATTCTCCAAAGTCAATTTGAATCTCAAGGATCAAAGTTTCGAATTAAAATCAAATTTGAACAACTTCATGAATTAATTCGAAATTGATGGAATGATTATGGGTCACATGATTAAAGAATTAGAGGTTGATGATTGACTTTGGTCAACTGGTTGACCAAAAATTCAATAGGTGACCAAAAGTCAACCCAGGTAAAAATGTGTATTTTCTCATGGACTAGCGAATATGGATCACAATATCCTGAACCAAACGACTTATGTCACGCCATGAATCGAACCAGGCGAATGCCCACCAAACAACAGGTCATGCATAAGATCCTTAACTAGCAAGGTCATGAATCCGGATCTTAACACACATGATGTGCAATGCCCTAAACTTAAATCCAACTCCGATTTTATCAACCTCAAACTCTGAATCCATGATACTTGCTAGAAAATGTTGCTCATGAATGAATGAATGCACATGAATGAGTATGAATGAGGTTAAATGGATATCAAGTTACAGTCAGATGAAAAAGTGAAAAGGAGGGCAAATTTTGGGGTATGACAATTGCCCCTATTTAATCTTCTCAGACCTGAAGGTACGAATATCAATGACTTTCGAACCTACATGGCAAGAGAGGATTAAATACTAGAATAACCAAGAAATTTTCCCGCAAGGAGTGAACAAAGTGATGAGATGTAAAGTAAAGGTATTTATGGAAAGTTGTTCAATGAATGGCGTATAGGCTTCGTATATGGTTATTCATTAGGGATCAGCTGATATGTCTATGGGGAGAAATGAGTCAGCTATACAGGTATGTTTAGTGTATGATCGATCTCTTTTTCTCGTCTTTCTCTATATTTATCGCTCTCTTCTTTTCTCAATCTTTTATTTTTTTCATTCTTTTCTTTTTTTCATCCTTTTCTTTTTTTCATTCTTGCCTCCACTAATCAAGTTCCTGACGTATAGCAAAAGATTGAAATATCCACGCAGGATTCCACGAAGGTAAAAGAATTAGGTGTTTGCAAATGCAAGTACCCGAACAAAAAGGATAGGAACAAGATCTTCTACCATAGGCAGAGAGATGTCTTGCAAAAATGGACGTGTAAGACCTCATCATATGCATTGGCATTGGGATCACAACTTGGAATCCTCCTTACCCCTTATTCATTGAGTTTGCATTGGGAGAGATCACCAAGCATCATGTGATTGTATCATACTTTATACTTTATCATTCTTTACTAACCAAAAAACCAAAAATATGTCTTTGTATGCACTAACTCTTTTGTAGGTAGAACATGTGCTCACCTTTGATTCATCAAGCTCACGCCTAGGGTTTAAGACCCTTAATGCAGGGAACTCAATCAAGAAGTTGTTTACTATGTCTCTAAGAATCATATATGAATCCCCATGGTCTTCACATGTTATTTTTATAAAGAATTCATCAAGAGCTTGGAGTTGGTTTGCTTTGGAAACCCTAATTCATCTAGGTATCTTGTGTAACTTCTTCAACAAGCTTCTTCACCAATTGATAAAATATTTCAAGGGATACTTAAAATTTCATCACCTTATGCATATATTATCCTCCATGAGTCCCAAAAGTCAAGATAATGTCAAGCTAGCAAGTTGGTTAATGGTGGTTGAGTAGAGGAATTCATCTGATCAAAACTGGGGTTCCCTAGATCCTATATCCTACACGTTTTATCATATGAAAATAATTCCAAGAGAAACTTTACTCTAAATGAAATTCCAAACAATTTTCATGTAGAGTTCTAGAGCTAGTTTTGCTTGGAAAGTCATTTTTTTTGTGGTGAAAGATTATAGGTCATTTTGTCTAAACCCTAATTTGGAGGTCAACTTCCCAAGGCCATAACTTGCTCAATTTTTATGAGATGAAATATTTCCAAGTTTCACAATACTATTAAAGATTTCTAATTCAACTTTGATGTTTGGAGGAAGATATAATTCAACTTTTATGAGCATGTGATATTAGGATACATTATAGGTCAGTTTCGACCAATGCATTTGAACAAGTTATTTTCCTCAACTTCAAAAATGCATAAATCTTTCATATTAAATCCAAATGAGGTAAAACTTGTGACCATTTTGAAGGAATTTGATAGAGATACAACTTTGGTAAAGGAAAGTTTCTCATTTGAAGCTCACGTAAAAAGTTAGCCAAGGTGGAATAAGTGAACATATGGCTTGACACTTAGAATTTTATTTGACATGTTTGATTTTCCCAACTTCCACCTCAAAATTCATCATGATAAAAGCTTCAAATGAAAAAGTGTACAACATGAAAGTTATTCCTCTTGATCTAAGCTTTCCAAAAATTCCAATTTCATCCATTTTGGACAAGATTTGAATGGGATGCGCATGGCTTGAACATTGCATCATCATTTGGCAAGATTGAACTTCAAACTCCCACACACCAATGCATGACATTCTAACATGATCTCAAACTTGTTTGTATTCAATTATGGACCAAATGACATGATTTCATAGGCATGTACATGCCAATGCACCCATGCATCACTCATTTCTATTTTTGGATTCCATGTTCAAGTGTGCAAATATCAAATCAATTGGCTATAAATAGAGACCTCTAGGTTCAAAATTTAGGACCCTACGCGCTAGATTTGATCCCAAGCATTCAAACCCTCTCATTCTAAAGGATAATCTTGATAACTTTCATTTGGAAATTGAGTTTGAATCTCACTGTTTTGAGATTTAAATCTCCAAGGATCCAAAGCCTTTTGATCATTCTATTATACTCCTTCAAGCATCCTGAGCAAGATCAAGCAGAAGCAAGAGCATGAACCATCGAATTCAGACCTACACTGAAAGTATTTTCCATAAATTTTCATCTCTTCGATTCTCACTCAATTCTCCATAATTCTCTTGGATCTTTGATTGTCTGAAGTCCTACCAATGTAGGCAACAAGATTGAGCTGCTTTGAAGTCAAATCGAAGCAACTCAAATCGTGCACCTCAAATTTCAACTCCTTGTATCTCTTAATATACTTGGAGTTAGGATAAATTGAGGCCATATTCGAGCTCAGTGCCATTTTTACTTTAAAATCATGTCCTTCTTTTTAATTTTGGTGATGGTTGTGACTGAACCAGTCCAATGAGGCTCACCGGAGAAGGAGACTGGAGCTTTGGCTCCGGTGGTGAGTTGGCAGTCATTAGAACCACATGATCCATTGGATTTAATCTAATCTCGCGCGTTGGTTTGGATTACCGTTTCTGTGGCGCGCTGACTCAAGACCATGGTGGAAAGCGCGATGAGAGCCACATGATCTGCCACCTCAATTAATAAGGTAGATCAAGTGGCCCACGTTTTTTCTTATTTTCTGATTTTCATTTTATTTGGTTTATTTTTATTAATTCATATTAATTTTAATATTGATCCAAAAAATATGAGAGTTTCACCAAAAAAATTTAAATGAATTCCTCTTTCATTTTATGAATTAAAATTATTTTTTGGATCATTATTAATATTTTTCCTAATTTAATTGATTTTGTGAATATTTTTAATTGTTTAAATATAGTTTTGAGTTTCCAAAAATTATGAAATTTTTTCTCCAAGGTCCTTTGACCTTGTTCGACCAATGATAAATCTTATGCCTATTTCTTTGGTGTTTTAATGAGGTTTTAGGAATTTGACCAACCATAATTTAATTTAATGCATATTTTAATTAATTTTAATTATTTAAGTGCCAAATAAATTATGTTGAGCTTCTAATTTTGACTTGTTGAGTTTGACTTGTGTTGTTGGGCCTTGGTCAAGGTTGATTTGACTTTGTTGAGTTAAAATCATTGGATTTAGGGGATTGATGAAATGTTCATTTCATCTCCCGAAATGAATGAATGGTTTTAATTTGATAAAAGTCCTCCTTTGACCAATTTGTGTTGATTCCATTTCCCCTCCCTCTTCATGTCATTCCCCTTCTCTATTCATTCATGTCATAGACTTATGATATCTCCATATCCTAAGGCTAGTTGATTGAAAAATCAACATGAGTGTGGATGAGATTAGGTCCCCCCTTTTGCATATTCTTTTTTAAGTGTGTTATGTTTTAGGAGCATGGTTTATAATACTATGTCTCTAACATGCATTAACACTAAAATTTCTATTGACCGACCTCAAATAGTTGTGACTTCTACATAACTCCAATTACGATTGCTTAACATAGCGCTAAATTGTTGATACAAAAGGCATAGCATTCTAGTAAGTGAGATTGTAAGCCTCCCCTCTTTCATGGTATTGTGTGGAAACCTGACATTTTTTCCTTCCTTTGGAAGATGTCTTGGTTCAAGGATCCATGCTTGTGATAAGTGGGTTGAGCGTTCTCCAAAGAATGACTTAAACAAAACAAAACCAAAAGCAATACTAACTTCTAATCAACTAACAACTAACATTTAATTTCAAGTCATTTACTTTTATGCACTTTGACTTTAAGTCTTATTTCATTTGCCATTATTCATACCATTCAATTTGTTTACTTTTAATGCCATTTTCACTTTGCTCATTTGAGCCATATCTTGTTAATATATTGTGTTTGTATATACTTGTTTGTGTTTGTGGTCTTTTGACCTTAATGTACATAATAACAACAAAAAACCCTAAAAGCCATTTTATTTGGACTGTTGGTTTACTCCGAGACATTGGACATAGAATTAGGCAACAGTCCATATGCAAAAGGACTTGACCAATGCCAACTTTCATGAAACCAAGTGCTTGTGAAGTGCACTTTCATCTGATACAAGTATTGAAGATCCATTTGAGTTCATCTGCAACATATTGAAGCTGTTATTTTGAAAATGTACCTAATGCCTATCTTTGAAGTCGTCTGATACATGGGGAATTATGAAGAAGATCATGGAGTTGCTAAGCTTGGATGTGGCTATCTTTATTTGACGTCTTGCTCTTCATCTTTCTATTTGGGTATTAATATTGCTTGATTCTAAAGTCCAAGGGAAATTTGGGTTTCTATATGACATTCTTGTCTATTGGATTGCATCTCATTGGTCAAATCTTTTCAACTATCAACTTTTAAATTTGTGCTTAGGATTAGTCTCTTCATCTCCTCCCTATTTCTTTAATTTCAAATTTCTCCCTCCTTTTAAAACCTTCTTTGTTTGTGATTTCTAAACTTTGACCATATTGCAAATTAGAAACTTTGGCCTTATGCCATTGCAGTTTCAAACTCACTTTCTTAATCAAACTTGTAAATGAATTTAACAATACTTGACTTAAAATTTCAAAAGCCAAAAAGAACTAACATTCATTCAAACCTTTTTAGGCCTCTTGTGCCTTTGTTAAATTCAAAAAAAAATTAATAGCAACTCATTCACTTTAAAATTTATACCATGAACTACGAGGTTTTGATCCCTCATTTTTATGTTGGTACGTAGACATAAGTCCGAAGGTCTTGTCAAACACAAAAATATAGTTAATGAATTCATTTCTCATCTCTCCATTATATTTTATTGCAAAAATCATTTTGTACAAAAACACATATGCACAAAAAAAAAGGGCTCCCTAGGAGTACCTAGGACACTTTGGGTGCTAACACCTTTCCTTTGTGTAACCAACCCCCTTACCTATAATCTCTGGCATTTTATTAGTTTTAATTTGAAAACTTCTTATTTTTGGGTTTTGTTCGTTCTTTTCCCTTTTTCCTTGGAAACAATAAAAGCGTCGTGGCGACTCTGGTTTTATTGACGTCTAACTTATCGATAGCTTGATGGTCATGAATTTACCGCTACAGAAATTAAGTGGTGACTCTATTGGGGAGTAGTCTCCAGTGGGTTTAGCCTACTTTTTTTGTGTGTATATAATTGTATATTTGATGTATGTATATTTGTTTGTGTGATATAATCTGCTTGTTATGCTTAGTGATCTCTGAGTGGTGAGTTAAGTTCTAACCCGAACTTGAGTGAAATTAAGATAGAAGATGGTATAGTCATGTTCGACTTATGTGGAGTAGTCCTTAACAAGTTGACTTGAGACCCATCGACTCAGTGGAGACCCTTTTGGAGTTATGAATGTCACACAAGTTATTTGTGGTTAGGCATTACTCTCTCTGATTTAGGGTCCGAGAAACTGAGGACCGTAGAACATTTAACCCCTCTTGACCTATTCAGGACGTAGTGAAGAGACTGTTCGAGTGTAGACTTGATAACATTTGTTACACGATACTACACTCAGACGAGTTTCTCTTGAGAATATTATGGGCTGATGAGTCAGTCATCCTAACCTGTAATATCTGATAGATGGAATTAAGACTTTGGGAACTTTTTAGAACATGATCTACATGTTTTTATCCTTAGTTCACTCCTTTGGGATGGTTCTTACCCAGACTCCATGCTCGTGACTCACAACAAACCCTTGATTCTTGGTTGATCTAATCAAGTCTTGTCAATATCAATGGAACTTGGGTGTTGATAAGGTGAAAACCATAATCCACCAAAATGGATGATTGATCTTGACAATGACTTGATTCATCCCTTGACCTTTGTTTGTTTGCCTTGTGTGTGATCCCTTATTTGTGATTGTTGCATTCATGCATTCATGCGCATCATAACATTCATCACATGAAAATTTCAAGGAACTGAGGTCTTATTTGCAAATATTTTCAGACCATGGATTATGGATGAAGGAACACTAAGAAGTACAGTTTCAGATGTCCCGATTTGAAAGTGTTAAGGAAACTATCATCTTTTGTATTAGATCCTTTGGACTTCAAGCAACGTCATGGGAAGCTTCTGTCTATCTTGTCTGCTGATATGGTTGAAGGACTCTTGAGCGTGTTGGTTCGATTTTACGATCCTTTCTACCATTACTTCACTTTTCCTGATTATCAGCTTGTGCCTACTGTCGCATCTTGAAAAAACGCGATCCTTCGTGAGGCGCTCGCACGCTCGCGGAAAAGATGTTCGAACAAAGTCGCCACCGAACTTTATTTATTCCAATGAAGGAAAGGGAAAATATCGATAAAACCCATAAAAAACAACAAAAAGAAAATGGTCGTCGCAACCAAATTCGGGTTCGGGAGTCGGTTGTGTAAGAGGAAGGTATTAGCACCCCTCACATCCGTTGTACTCAACAGGAACCACTTAGTTAAATTTATGATAGAGTGTTAGCTAATGTTAATTGTTATCTTCTGCTAACAAGATTTCATAATCCTGCTCCTACGTATCTCCAGGTGCTATGAAGAACTCAAGGCATACTTAGTTCTACCCAAAGAGAACTACTGGGTGGATTGCTTTTAAAGAGAGTGATGTTTGGATCATATTTGAGCGATTAAACCTTTACTTGCTGCTCACTCTTGGAGGCTGAAGTCTTTGTTTGTTTCGCATCAAAATGGATGTTGCATACTCTTTTCTGAAAATGTTTCCCGGGTCGCACAAGGGCGGAAAACATATTTGATTGGTTGAGTGTTTTGTTGGATGGAGATTACTCGAATGTCCGAGTAAGGCTTACTTGTATCCAAGTACTCGAGAAGAGGAAAAGAAGGCTTTAGACCATCTCCCTTTTCACCCTTAATTGCATAAGGACTCAAATGAGGTTAATGTATTTTGGGCAGACAATAAATACTCGAATGTCCGAGTAAGGCTACTCGTATCCAAGTACTCGGGGAATGGAATGGAAGGCTCCAGACCACCTCCTTTTTCGTCCAAGTTTGTTATGAAAACGAGTTTGACTTAAAGTTTGATTATGAAAATAGTTTGGATGTGGCGGGGGTTAGAAGTTTTTAAACAGATGACAATTTCTTGAATGGCCGAGTAAGGCTACTCGTATCCAAGTAATTAACAAGAGGAATCGAAGACTCGAGACCATCTCCCTTTTCATCTCTTTTGAAATAATGTTTAAATATAATTTGGTATTTTGAATTTGACTAGGGAAAACGCACTCGATGTTGGATCGAGGTTTTTATTCTTTGCGTTTGAATCAAAATAGAATGAAATGATTTGAAAGTTTTAAAAATGACGGAGAAGTGGATATGAAAATGGTTCTAATTTTTGAAAATTGCTCGACATTGGATCGAGTGTTTGTTTTTGTTCTTTTTGAAAGTGTTGGTTTTAATCTTCGAATTAACGATCAACTGATACAATAAAGTAAATGAAAGTGGTAAACTTATTACATATTTATGGGAATGAGGGCACACTTTATCGAATGGGGATAGGACACAATAACTAAATCATACAAGTTTTGAAAGACAGTTGTAAAAATAAAAGAATTCCGTTGTAAGAAGGCCCAAGAGAAAGTTAAGGGACTCGAAATAAAATCATAAATTAAATTAAAAGAAATTTAGCGTAATGTTTAAGCAGTCGTAAATCGATTCATGTAGGAATCACCTTATTTGAGGTCGGTCAATAAATTCTATGTGTGTAAGCAATTTTTGAAGTTAAATTTAATTTTTAACTCCAAAATTGCATAGCATTTGTGAAAAACTGATAGGACTAAATAAATCAAAACTTTTCTATTTAACTAAAATAATCAATTAATCGATCAATAAATAATAATAATAATAATTTAAACAATAATAATCAATAATAATTAAAAATATAATAATATTAACAATAATAATGACAAGAAATAAAAATAATTTAATCAATAGATATTACTAATAATAATAACGATTAACTATAAGTATTAACAGTAATAATAATAATAATAATAATAATAATAATAATAATAGGTAACAATAATAAATAGTATTAGAGAAATGCTTACAATAACAAAAAAAAAGAAAACACTTCTCAAATTTCTCACGAACTTACTATGTGCATGGACTGCTTGTATTAAGTTAACCTCTGTTTTCAAAATAATGATTGAACTCTTGTATCAATTCTTATGAAACTACATACATATCAAAATAAATATTTCAAGAAAAGTGTTTTCAAATGTAATAATATTTAAAATTCTCATTAGAGATTAGTTAAAGTGATCTAGCTTTTAGTACTTCATGCGCTAGCAATTAAAGTGAGCTATGACAGTGGATTTCATCTTGATAAAAACACACAGTTCTTTCTTATTCTTTCTATTCTATCTAATTGTAGTTATATATATATATATATATATATATATATAACCAAAAAATTATTTAAAAAAAGTAATAACTAACTCACAAAAATATAATATATAAGCCTGCTCTTAAAAATTCGCGAGTAATCTTTTTACAACATATAACATAGTTCTTAAATTTAAATAATAAACAAACGTTAAAACTGATTGTAAGAAATAATAACTAATATGAGAGAAAAAAAGAATGAAAAAAAAGGAGATAACATCCACATGAAAACATAGCAACCCATTTTCTTAACAAGATCACCACAAAACTTTTCAAAATCATCATTAGACTCTCTTGTTAGTGTAAATCAAATTGTGTTTCACAACAACACTTTTCTTTCCATTTTTCGCTAAATTACAACCGAAATCTCTCGCTTACACATCTCTATATATTTCAGACAAAATCAAGTGCAAACATAAATCATAACAAAATCCAGGAAGAGGAGAGATTTACCGAGGAAGAGATCATGGTGGTGTTCATGGTAGTTAACGGTAGGCTCGCCAGAATCTTCTGTGGAGCGGTGGTGCTTTCAGTGAGAAGCTTGGTTGGATCGGAGGTGGTGCGGATGAGGGTGGTCACCAGAAATGATGAAGAACATGGTGTTGGGAAGAGGGATGTGGTTCCGTGAGGTTATTGTTCGTTGATGCTTTTGAATGTAGAAAAAGTGATGATGGTCAACTGACATTAATGAGAGGTAGTTGTGGGTTTGTTGTTGGATTCATGAATGTTTGGTCACAGGATGTTTCAAGAGATCTTAATATATTCTTTGAAGAAGGATGTGTTTAATGGTGTCATGGTGGTCCGTCGCGTAACCGTGAGAGATTTAAGAAAAAGATAGTGGAGGTTTCGGAAGGATTGTGATGAGATGTTGAAGGATATAGAGAGTTTATGGTGTGGGAAAGGAGATGTTGGTGAGTTTCAGATTTTTTCCTATCCATCAACCCTCCAAAAAATGTGAATGTGTGAGAGTATATAGTGAAAAGATATCTCCTTCCTTCATTGCCGCGTTTGGATCTTTTAAGGAAGGAAAAACGTTTTTTTTCTTCCGTGGACACCAATTGGCCACGTGGCCTATTTGTGTGGTCCAATTTTTTTGCTTTTTTTTTCATATTAAAATAAGACACGTGTCATGACAAAAAGATATATTTTTTTTTTAAATTAAAAAATATATTAGCAAAATTTAATATAAAAATTAAAATAAAAAACAAAAACAAAAAAAATAAAATCGAAATAAAAGCATAGAAAAATTTATTTAATTCCAACAATTATTTTGGTTAAGAAACAAAAATAATTGGATAATAAATGAATAAAAATCGGGCGAAAGAATGCTCAAATAAAATAAACAAACTGCACCAAAATGAAAAGCGCGAAATAAACTCCTCGAAAACATACAGGTTTCGATCAAATTTTGAAATAAAAAATGATCAGTTAAAAGGCTCAAGCTGATTAAAATTTGACTGAAAAAGTAGTCAAACAAATAAAACAAGCACGTCAGGTTAAACTACGCGAACCAGACGTCTAAAAGCTCAACTTTGAAATTTTTTTTTTCCGCTAATTCAACATGCAGTTGAGAAATGATTTGACCGGTCCGTCTGTAGATCTGAAAAATTATTTGGATGATATTTTAAGCACTATTCAAAACAAAATATATGTTATGGCAAGTAGAAAAATGCAAACGTCTTGTAAATGTACTGAATTGCTAAGTGAATAACCGTGAATAGACAATCAGATGTAACCTGAATCATCCTTGGACCATTTACTTCTGGTTCTCAATCACAAACAAAACTTTACAAAGATTCAGATGACAACAATACTCTTGATTGTCACTCTCTAAACCTCTGAAACACGACATAATGGATGAATGAATCACAAAGATCAAAAAATCGAGGATTTTGACTTCTAAATCAATAGATGACTGAATAAATGTCATCAAGATCAAATAAAATTCCAGACTTTCTGACTTTTCATCTAAAACCTGATTAATGCTTTTAATTGATGAAATGTGCGACAAAACAGATAGATTATGTTCTGCTGATGCGAGTGAAAACTCTCAGGGTAAAATTTATGGTATGACAGCTTCCCCTATTTAAACATCTTTAACTGGAGGATATGAAGAACTCTTGTCTTCAAATCATCATGGTGAAAAATAGTTTGAATACCAAAACTGACCCAAATTTTGCCATTCTATGGGAAAGAAAGATATGTTTGTGATTATAGAAGAATGCACTAGGTTTTAAGAAATACTCTCGATTTCTTAATTAACCAATGGTAATGCTAATAAATGCAACGATATTTAGGAAATACTCTTGATTTCCTAATTGTTGGGTGATATGAATGCAATGAATGTTAATAAGTACTCTTGACTCCTTAAAAATGAACGAAATGAGTTAAGAAATGCTCTTGATTTCTCAATCATGAGATGATAAATGATATGTATGTTAAGAAGTAATCTTGACTCCTTAGAGATGAACGAATTAAGAAATACTCTCGATCTCTTAATCATCATATGGATGAATGAAAATGCAGATGAATTAAGAAATAATCTTGATTCCTTAATCATGAATGTAAATGAATTGAGAAATACTCTTGATTTCTCAGATGATATGTGTCATACCCCAATTTTGACCCTGAATCTCCAATTCAATGCATTCATCATAGTTATTGCATGTCTACATATCATACCATGCATTCCGTACCGCATAATGCCTAGAATATCAGTCGAAATGATTTTTTTGGAATCACAGGGGAACTGGTCAAGTTAATCGCCAGATGTGCGTCAAATCAGTAGACGAAATGTTTTAAAAATCAAGCTTCTAGACATCAATTTTATTAATCTACATTTTGCGTAGTTTAATCTGGTATGCTCGATTTATTTTTCAGCTAATTTCTCGGCCACTTTCTGATCAGCTCAAGCCTGTTTAACCGGTCAAAATTTATTTCAAAATTAAAAGAAACGCTGTATTTTTCCAATAAGTTTATTTCACGTTGATCATTTTGGTGCATTTATTTTAATTTTTTGAGCGTTTTTGCGCACATCTTTCATTCATTTTGAGCCCTTTTATTTATATATTTTTTAACAGGTTCACAAGAAATAAATAGGATTATTCATATTTCCATTTCAATTTTATTTTGATTATCTAATTAAAAAATATTAAATAAAAATGATTAAAATATTTATTTGTTTTATTTATTTTTATTTAACAAAAAACATATATTTGTCTTTGTTTATTTGATTTTTAAACTAATTGTATCAATTAATAAAAGGGACATTTTGGTCTTTGTGTGTCAAGAGAACCCTAGAAATCCTTACTATTTAAACTAATGTGATTGGCTCATGAAGAGGAGATCCAACTGTTGCCTAAACGACAGACCTAATCCTCACTCTCTCATTAGGATCTCTCTCTGAAAACGTTACAGAAAAAAGAAAATATAAAAAGAAAACCCTTTCCTCTTCTTCACGACGAAACCCTAGCCGCCACACTCTTCATCAACCCTAAACCCCAAATCCGTCAATAACCACCGACCACACTTTAGCAGCGCACGGTGTTTGCAGAACTTAAAGACCTTCCTGAGAAAATTGCATCTACTGGATTAGAGTCACCGACACCGCTAATTATAGGAAAAGTTGTTGAGTTATCGCCATTTTTGGCCTATTCCAACAAAACAAGAATCATCTTTAATGCAAGCATGATTGATGCTTATAAGAAATACTATTACCGCCAAGCTTGTGAAGATGAAGGATTAGTATCTCTGCATACAAAAGGGTTTACGGTTTTTGCCGAAATGAAGAACTTCTGCGTTACGATTGTTGTTTCCATTGGAGATGTTGGGTTTGCGCAGAAGTAATTTGGAACAAATTTTGTTTCAACGTGTTGCAGATTTAGAATAAAACAAACCGCGATGCACAGGTTTTGCTTGTTTTTCAACAGACGACCACAACCGCGTTTTTGTTCCCCCTTCGTCTTCGAGTTCGCCGCCAACAACGGTACAACTCAAAGTCGTGTTTCAACTAATGACCGTGCCGGTATAATACGGCACGAACGACTCAACGAGTTTTAGAAGACATTAGCATTTCTTAATTTATTAATGATAACTTGGTTTGAGTGCTGCGAAAAAGACCGAGAAGATTGAACTAGTTTCGACCACATCGCCATTTCGGTAACATTTAAACACTTTTCTTTTTTTTCTGCTGTTGGTTTGGTACATTTTGTGTGTTTGAGTCTCGTTTCAATTAATTTGCATTTTAAGTCTTGAAAATGATTTATAAAACGTGTAAATATGTGAATAAATTTGTGATTGAAAACAAGTTTTGGTTTGTTCATTATATTGTTGATTCACAAGCTGTATTTTGATCGTATAATTTGTGAGCTGTTTGTGAATTGCTCTGTCATGCTGTAGGTTGAAAATCTTTGAAGTGAAAGTAGATTAAAGTTGGATGTTCTGATAATATATGGTTCTCTAGTTATTATGACATTAGTTAGATATGGTCTTGTATTACTAAGTGAATTTTGTTTGTGAACTACAAAATGTTTTGCGAATCCGTATTTGCGGTTCCTGTGATTCATTAAGTCCATCTAATTCCTATGATTCATTAAGTCCATCTAATTTCATGAAGTGTCTAGATCTAAAACATGTATATGTTGTAGGGGTGTGATTTTGTTTTTTTTGGGAGAAAATTGTTTAAAGAGAGAGTTAAGGAATTGTTTTTAATAACTTGATCTTCCTTTTGCTATCGTTACTGTACTACTTAAGTAACGTAGTTTTCTTTATTTTGGATTGAACAAAGACATGTCCTTTGATTTACTTTATTTTTACTTGTTTGTTCTTTTTTATTTTATATATGTAATTATTATTAAAAGTGAATGAGATTAAATTCTGGTTTTTATTTCTCCCCTGTAGCACCTCAAATTTGCACCTATCATTGTACATACATTCTCATATTAGGTCATAGCATATCATGGTCCATTGCATAACATTGCATTGCCTCTTTTGCCTCAAGTGCAAGCCAATCAAGGAATTAGGTCAAACTGATCAGGAGATCAGTCAGTCAAGCAAGCAAGTGAATTCCTCAAGGAGCCAAGGCCCTAGGGTTTGTCCAACATGTTCACATGACTTGGGGATCCATTTGGAGTTTGTTTTGGTCAAGGATTGGATGTTCAGAAGTCATCAGTCAATGCACAATCAGTCAGAAACCTTAAAAGTCAACTGTTGGTCAACTGTCCATTTAATCAGTGATTTGATGATGGAAATTGGTTTGAGAGGTCTCATTCATGTCCAAATAGTCCTCATATATCATGTCAAACACCATCATGGAAGAATTTGAAGCCAGATCAGAAATTTCCAAAAATGGAAACTGGACCTGTAACTGAAACCTGCCAAAAATGGAAAGTCTTGATCCTCAAACTTACATCATGATACAAGCCTCAAATGAATTTTTGCCCAACATGAAAGTTGAAGATCTTGTTCTCCCATTTCCAAAAAGTCCAAGAACTCTCAATTCCCATGTGTGGTTGGCAAGTTATGATCGAATCGATTTCAGAAATTCTTGAACTTCAAAAGGCCATATCTCTCAAACCATTTGGCCAATTTTGGTGGGGTTTTTTCCTACAAGTCACATTTGATCCCCTCTTTCCAAAAATATAAATTTCATGAGCCAAAACCTTGCCAATCAAAATGGCATTTTTTGACTAGTTCCATTTAAATTCAAGTTTGACTCAAGGTTGACTTTTTGATATAATCATTTTTTTACCACTTGGCCATTGGAATATGTTCAGAAATGTTATTTAAAATATGTTTGCAAGCCCATTATTGTGCAGTACATGAAGCCATGCCTAGTTTGCTTGAATTTTGGGAAGAAAGTACAAGTTTCACCAAACCTATCCCACAAATCCATGGACCATGCCTTGTACATCAAAAACAGAAGATTTTTACCTCATTTTCTGTCATGAAAAACCAGCTGCAGCCAGCATAACCAACAGAAAAAACATTGGTTCTCTCATTCTCTCAAAAAATCACATTTGGTGCATTTTCAAAAACCAGTCCAAAAACTTCCAAAGAACTGAGCACTGCCTGGCTTAAAACACTATCCTTTCATCCTTTTGAACCAGTAGCAGCTGTAGCACCTCAAATTTGCACCTATCATTGTACATACATTATCATATTAGGTCATAGCATATCATGGTCCATTGCATAACATTGCATTGCCTCTTTTGCCTCAAGTGCAAGCCAATCAAGGAATTAGGTCAAACTGATCAGGAGATCAGTCAGTCAAGCAAGCAAGTGAATTCCTCAAGGAGCAGCCATCAAACACAGCAAAAACCAACAGAACAACATCAAACAGCCATCATAACTCACAAACAACATCAAACAGAACATTTGAACATCATTTTCTGTCATGGAAAACCACTAGGAGCAGCCATCAAACACAGCAAAAACCAACAGAACTCACTCATTGAAAAAACCTCGTCTTTTGCATTTTTCCAAAAACCTTCAAAAACTTCCAAAGAGCTAAGCCGTGCCTTGTTTGAAACAACATCTAAGCATCATTGTGGACCCTTTGGAACCATATTTTCCCAACTGGAAGTCCCTTTTCTAGTACTGTTTTCAAAGAAGCTCAGCCATGGCAGATTGACATTCCAGCAAAAGCAAGCATCCATGAGCCAGGTTCCTTGTATCACTCAACTGTAGGAAGCTTAAGGGGTACCTGTTTGGAGTCAAAGTCACCAAATACCAACTGTATCACCATTGCTTTGCTGATTTGGTAAATTTTCGAGTTCCATTATTCTTAAAATTATCACATGTTTTGGATAGGTCTCTTGATGCTGATTTCATTGATGGTTTTAGTTTTAAAAATGGTTGAGTAATGGTTGAGTTATGTTGAAATGAAGATGGATGGTTCAAACTTGTTTTGCTTATTTCTTATTGCCTAGCTCGATTTAGTGAAAACCAATGATGGATTCATGTTGCTTGTTGTTTGCTGATCATTTCTATATATGCAATTGACATTTCTGGAAAAATTTGTGAAACACGATTTGGAAGGTGATGAAGGATGTTACTGTTCATTAAAACCCTAAAGCCATTGTTTTCCCAGATTTCTTCCTCTGTCTCACGTGCGCATGGCCTTGGTCCCCACTGACCAATCAAATTATTTCTTTTCCCAGGCCAAAACGGCCGCGTTTTGATAAGTGGGAGTTTTAATTACAAAAATGCCACAGCGTGGCATGAGTCCCATTAAATCATGTTTTTTTTCATTTTATTTCACTTTGATCTTCCAACTTACAAAAATCATAACTTGTTCATTTTAAATCCAAAATTCGTGGGACTTGTTGCATTGTGTTCATATGGATCTCTAGTTTTTTATCATCATTTTTCCAGATTTTTGTGATCAATGGATTTTAATTTGTATGAGGGTTTGTGACATGTATGCAAATTTTGTACAGTTTGCCAAAACATTTGTGAAATGGTGATACTTTATCCAATGGCTCCCAAATTTTTTGTGCTTAAACTAGACACACTCATGGTGATTTTGGTGTAGAGTTTGTGAATTTATCATTTGTGGTTTGTGAGTTATGATTTTTTGAATTAGGGTGTGACAATTTGTGTCACACCATTGATGTCCAACTTGATGATTTTTGATACCATGCTTCTTGACCTCCAATTGATTTGATTTTTTGCATGAACCTACTCTTGTATGTCTAGTTGACTTGTGAATTTTCTTGGAATTATTTGTGGCATTTCCTAATTGTTTGGGATTTTCTCCCCTGCTTGGTCATATGTTGACTTTTTGTGACACTTGTTCCCATTTCATTTGTGAAATTCCCATACTTTACTAGATGGACATGAAATTTTACATGAGATAACTAGACATCCTCATCTTTGCCATGGTTTTAGTCCCATTTATTTATCATACACCATTTCTGATTTATGATTTTTCTAAGTTGATGCATGTTTGGTTGACTTCATTGAGCATGTTCAAAATTGCTTTGACTTCCTGATTTTCATTGACTGCCTTCCACTTGTCCAAATGAGATGAAATTTGACATGCTTACCATGCTGTGGGTTGTGATTGATCATGATTTATTTGATGATTTTTGGAAATGTTTGAGATTGCTTTTGAGTTAAGTCTTGCTGTTGACTTCTATGAGCTTCTGTTTGCTATACCTTGACCCAATTTGTTCATGAAACGGTGATAGTGATTGATATGCACATGAACCTAATTGGTTGTGTTTCTTAATTGTTTGAACATGATTTTGGATGCTTGTCCCTTGCTGTTTTGACTTTCTTATTCTCTTTTGACCCTAGGCTTGCCCTAGTGGTCCTGTTACTCACTTTTGAGCTTGTGTTTTCAGGTTGACCAACAAATGACCAATGAGACCATTTCTTTTTGATTGAGCTTGCTTAAATTTCATTGACTAACATGTTTTGTTTTGTAGGTGGCTTGGCTCACATGCCTTAAGCCCAGTGCCTTGCACATTCACTTGCTTGTGTTGACTGGTTGATATCTGTTTCATTTTGATTTAACTTTGACTTGTATACTAACATCTGCTTGACTATTTCAGGTGCTTTTAGTTGCTTAGTTCCTTGTGAACTTTTGCTTTGCTTTGCTTATAAGCAATTTGCATTGAGGTATGCTTCTAATCTTCATGTAGTCTGGAAGACCTGGTCTGTTACTGGGCCAGGCAACTGTCTAAAGTCCTCCTTAAGAGGCAATGTTTGTGGATGTTTAATTTTGTCCTTGCATAGAGTCAAAGACCTCCTAAGTGAAGAGGCAATTGGCAGAACCCAAGGGATATGCAACCTATCCCCTGATATTCTGTGTGTCATCTGCTTTGCTCACACCACTGTGTTGATGCATTGCAGATACAAACCCAAGATCTTGTACAATTGTACAGTTGAGTCAGTTTTAAGTGCGTAGAAGGGTTCCCACTTTCTGAACCCACACATTCTTGTCTTAAGCTCTCCCAGGCCAGGGATAAGAGCTGTGAAGTCTTATCTTCACTCACCTTTCATCTGCTTCACCTTAGTCTCTCAATGGCAAGGTTAAGAGCAACATTTCGCCCAGTTCCAGAGGTTTGTTTGTTGAGGTTGATATGACCCCTCGACTAAAACCTAACCCTTGTTTGAGCCACTTGCTTGTGTATAGTGTGTGCTATCTGTGCTTGTAGGATTGTTTGACTTGCTTCCTGTGCAAGTTAGGATTGTTTGACTTGCTTCCTGTGCAAGTTAGGATTGTTTGACTTGCTTCCTGTGCAAGTTAGGATTGTTTGACTTGCTTCCTGTGCAAGTTAGGATTGTTTGACTTGCTTCCTGTGCAAGTTAGGATTGTTTGACTTGCTTCCTGTGCAAGTTAGGATTGTTTGACTTGCTTCCTGTGCAAGTTAGGATTGTTTGGCTTGCTTCCTGTGCAAGTTAGGTGTGTGTGTGGTTTGCTTCCTGTGCAAGTCATGACTAGGATAGGTTGGCTCCCTGTGCCAGTTAGCTAGAAACCTTAACTTAGGGATGATTTTGCATGATAACATCTAGGCTCGAGTCGTAGTCTCCCTAGTTGTGTCTCCCTCTGTTATCTGGTTAGGCTAGTCCTTCATCCCTCTGTAGGGGAACTACGTCGCCCTGATCCTCATACCAGATGAGGTACGTAGGCAGGAGATGAGCAGATCTCTCCGGGCGCCTGTGTCTTTGTTTTGTCTGTTGTGTGCTTGGAAGCTGATGTAAGTCCATCGAGTGGCATTTGGGTTCCAGTGTGCGTGCGTTTTGGTTCGGATGCTGATGTAAGTCCAGTGATTGGCATTCAGGCTCCACGTTTGCCTTTGCCAGTGTTTGTTGGTGTGTGTGTTAGCCGAGCTACGAATGCTCTGATTCTTCTCTCGTCCGAGAAGATACGTATGCATAGGATGCGATATCCTAGCGAGCATGTGTCGTTTCCCCAGTCCGAACTACTTCGACTCTGATGTCTATGCCTGAAAGACTAAGTAGGCCCAGGATGCGACATCCTGCCGAGTCAGTTTCGGTCAGTTCCTTGTGTCTCTTTCAGCCAGTGTGTGTGTGTTTGAGCAATGTTTTAGCAACCAATTTTCCTTCCTTTTGTGCGTGGATCCCGTAGAGTACTACGGATGCGTAGGGGTGCTAATACCTTCCCTTCGCATAACCGACTCCCGAACCCATTCTCTTTGGTCGCGAGACCATGTTCTTTTCCAGGTTTACTTCGAGCGTTTCCTTTCCCTCTTTTGGGATAAATAACGCACGGTGGCGACTCTGTTGTTCTTGTTTTCCCGCCGGTTTTTCGCGTGATGCGACAGCTGGCGACTCTGCTGGGGACAAAAAGGTTGACCTCTTGCTGGTCCATCTTCCCTAAGCGAGTCTCTCCTAGCGCTCTCTAGGTTAGGGTTTTGGTTGCTGTTTGCTGTTGTATTTATTGCATTCATTTGTATATATTTGCATTTACTGTTTGCATTTGTTATTTGCATTAATGTTTGCATTCATTCATATTCATCTGCTGTGCTGTTTGTGTTTCTCTGTTTGGGGGTGGGAGTCACTCGAGGTAAAAGGCCCAATACCCAGGCTATGAGTGAAATCTAGGGAACCTAGGAATAGAGTGATTCATGGGAAGCGGGTGGTATTGCGCCACTTAGCGGAACATTGATATCACGAGCAGTTCAGACCCTGGTAGGATATCGTCGTTACATACTTCAGGTGTGTATATGATGATATTCTGCGAAAGGTTATTTATGCTGTGTTTCTCTTCGACTTTACCCTGGCCTAGATAACACCCGTGAGTGGGGAGGGTTTGATCATTACAGGTACAGTTGCTGATTTGTCGGTGACCGGTTGGTGACTCTTGGTACTGACGGTGACTATGGATTATGGGCACTTATTTCTGGGACGCCAGAGTTCTGTCCATGGTTTATCAGCGTGTTCCGTTTATTTCGGATCCCCGGGCTGATTTGAGAGTACTTGTTCAGAGGATCCGTTTGTCACCCGTTCAGTGTTTGTTCCTGTGAAGATAGTGATATAATCTCCGGTTCCGTTTATTTCGGAACCCCCCAAGTTGGATTTATGGTGACTTGATCCCACAGATATGACTGGTTCAGAAAAGCAGAGGGTCTACAGTTGACTTGGTGGCACAAAGGCCTGCATTCATGCATTTGCATCATATCATCTCGCATTCATCTGCATTCAACTCATGTCTGTCCGTACTCAGGGTCCATTATTTTTAAATTAAAAACCCCGGTTGAGAGACATCCAGATGTCAAAATGTTGTTGATGAAATTTTATCTGTCTCGATGAAACCAGAAAAAAAGAGGACTGAATATTCCTAGTACGGACAGACATTGCATGTGTGAGTCATACTAACCCGTTTGCTGTTTTGTAGGTTTCAGTATTCAACCGGTGCGCATAGCTCGTCTGTTCAGATAACCTGCTGGGGGTCAACAAATCCAAGTTGATGGATCTTCCCAACGCCGATATCCTTGAACTGAAAGAGATGATGAGGGAGTTGTTCAGTGTTGTGCAAAGGCTTGCCTTGGGACAGAAAGCCATGTCTGAGAGATTGGAGAAGATTGAGAAATGGCTGATAGTAGAGAAGGTTCAGGGGAAGGCTCCGTCCTCCGAAGTGAACAAACCTTCTAGTACTGTAGCAAGGAAATCCTCCGACAGTGGTCCGTTCAAGAGGGAAGTTGAGCCAGTTGGTGTGCCTGTAAAGAAAGAACGTAGTAAAGATCGTTATCATCCTTATGCCGCCACTGTAATCACTCCTGTCAGCAATCCACCTGCTCAACAGCAACAACTGCCACCTCAACAGAAGACACCGGGAGCTAAGAGCCGGGTGAGGAAGAAGAATGGGGATCGTCAGTTTGAGGAACCACCTGTGACTTATGCCCTTCTTTTCCAAAGGTTGAGGGATCTGGGATTAGTTCGACCGAGGATTTTGATTCCGATAGAACAGCAGCGGAGGCATGCAAACTATGATGAGAATGCCAAGTGCGAGTTCCACTCTGAGGCACCCGGACACAACATTGAAGGTTGCAGAGCTTTTAAGCATATTGTCCAAGATCTGGTGGACTCCAAGGCTATCAGCTTGGCACAGATAATGAATGAGGATGTCAACCCCGTACTCAGGCAGGGACCAGTAAAGGTAAAGATGATGAAAAAGGTCAAGAAAGGAATAGAAGTGATTGAAGAGGGTCAGCTAAAAGGTCCAATGGCTATGGTTCCAAAACTTCTGCTACGGGATGGAGCTTTCCCTGCTGTTGATAATGCTTGTGCGACTATCACTACAGAAAGGTGTGTATTGATGGAAGACCCGATCCAGAAGATGAAGAAAGTAGAAATGGACAATGAAAGATGTGAAGCACCCAGTCTGGAAGTTGAAACCGTCCAGGTGGAGAATGCCTTTGCTGCTGAGAGAAAGAAGAAGTGGCCCATTTCTTCTTATAAACAAGCTCTGGAAGTGGTGAAGAACAAAGAGGCCCAAGGCTGGGGGAGGATCATTGACATCGTGGTAAAAGCAGACATGTTTGGAGTCGGTTATCAGCCGGATTTGGAGTCATCTAGACCAGACAGAGGATGTCGTCCACTGTACGCCTTCGTCAGTGCAGGAATGTTGGATCCTGGTCATGCCCGTTCAGTGGGTGAAGATGTTGACAGCGACCGCGAACTCGAGTTGTGGATAAAGTCGTGCGTACCAGGAAACTGGAAGGCCTCCAAAAGCATCACTGTCACTCATTCTGAAGAGTAGTATTTCTGTTTTTCAATTTTTGTTCGCATGGAAGCCATACGTTTTGCCCGAAACGTAATGGTCCATTGTAAGGGCCATCTCATGTGTTTCATTATGCAACATTTTGCATCAGTAATGAATGGATGTTTTTGTAGTTAAAAGCGGTGTTCCCTGTTTTTCATTTAATTTTGCAATTTAAAAAAGGAAAAAAACAAATAAAAATGGCAACATTTTTTCATTCTCTTTCCTTTTGATTTTGTCTCGTTCCAAAGTGATTACTCTCCTGATCTCACCGATAACGATTTGGTTACACCTCTGTATGACTTCGACAATTCGACCTATCATGCCAGAGGAAAAAGGCGAAGAAGATTGTGATTTGCTGGAATTAGCCAGGTCATTGAAACAAGAGGAGAAGGTGATTCAACCGCACGAGGAGCGATTCAAGATTATTACTCCAAGCTCCGCCGAGGTTAGAAAGCAAAAGCTGAGGCCGACAAAGGATGAGAAAGAGAGAAGGTGTGAATAGACTATCAAGATGCGAGCATAGCTAATCAGAAAGATGCATTCCCGGTACATCACAATGAGGTATTGGTTGATTATATGGCTCAGGTCTCAGTGTTTATCTTCATGGATGGCTTCTTGGCCAAGGCCAGATTGAATTGTTGCCAGATGATATGGAGTAAACCAGGTCCATCACACGAGGGGTACCTTCTTGGTCTAAGTTGATGTCGTTCCGTCACATGAGGCCGGTGCCACGTATCAGAGGTCTACGGTGACTTTGTTTCGTGATATGATTCATCGTGAAAGCAAATGCCATGTTGATGACATGATGACAAAGTCCCAAGCAGAACAGGGGCATCCGGTAGACTTGGGGCAAGTTGTTTGACCGGTTGAGATAACTCATACTTTTGAGTCTGAATCAGTGCACTTATGGAGTGTTGTCCATCAAGCTACCGAGGCTTGTTGTGAGCGAATCAGAGGAATCGAGGTCGATCCTGCAAAAAAAAAAAAAAAAAAAAAAAAAGGAGGGTAAGTTGTAGGAACCTCTGATTCCGATACCTCAGTGAAAGAAATAACTGTTAATCCGGTACTTGATAACCCTCGAGGGGTCTACGAGGTGCGTATTGAGTCAGCATGACTAGTCTTGTCGAAAAGAGTATGCAATTTACCTAAGCAAAAAGTTTATCGACTATGAAACAATACACTCACTGTTCGAAAAAACTTGATGTACTTCGGCATAGGCTGCTCGCCGACTGAGACAGTGTATGCTAATTCATACCACTTTGTGGATGTCCAAAATGGATCTGATCACATATGTGTTTGAGAAGCTAGTAGCAACCCATGGAAAGGATATCAACCAAGGAAGTTTGAGGTCCCTGATGAGGACATCTCGAGGTACTCAAATCGAAAGATTGAGAGTGACTGATCCCGGAGGAGGGGTCTGACCCCGAATCCGAACGGATTCCGATGTCTGAGGGGAAGGAGATGAGGTGAATAAGTTAGTGCTCCCCGGATCACAGTTGGTTGCACCAACGATGGTGGCTGAACATAAAGTCTGTATCCTGGATATTGAACCTAGGGATGTGCATCTACCTGGGGCAGTGTCTTCCTCACAGATGTGTGAGAAATCAGAGAAGATTGAATGGATAAGGACACAGAATGACACGTTGGGTCCAGCTGAGGAAAAGGGCTGACAGTTACTTGACATGGGACAGTTGCACCCCAAGGAACGAAGCGTGTTGTTAACCGAGAAGTGTGACCTTGTGCGTACCACGTGGGAGAACTGGTATTGAAAAAGGACCCTTCCTCCTCAAGACGATCGTGGGGCAAATGGATAAACAATTAGGAGTGTCTCATCCGTGGTCAAGAAGGTTTTCTCAGACCAGGCCATGTTGTTGATAACCACGGATGACGACGATTTCCCATCCCCTGTGAATGCGGACGCAGTTAGAAAATACTTCGTGAAAGAAACCCGCTGGACAAAAAGAATAAAAGAGTCCAGGCAAAAATGGGCATCCCGGCGAACCAAGAAAAAAAGAGAAAGGTTCGGGCAAAAGTTAGGGATAATAAAAGAAAAGAAATATACACCCGGCAAGTTGAAAACCCGCAAGGGCGACTTGGGCAAAAAAAGGGTATCCCGGTGGACTGAAACCCGAAAGGGCGGTCCAGGCAAAAGAGGGAATGAAACGAACAACTGCGTCTAGCATGATCATTTGTGCTCATGATGACTTGGATAATCTCCGACAGAGACCGATCGGAAGCGTCTTGTTCAGAAGACAGAAGGTGCGGAAAGTCCTGAGGACATATGAGGTGTAACTGAGTTGGAACCCGATGAGATCACAGTTTCACGTTGCCATTAGGATAGATTTTTTTTTGTGCAATCACCTCTTTCCAGGGTTTGCTTCCGGTGTGTCGCTCAATTGTGAGCCATCTTTTATTCCAGTCAAATAAAGCGTGTGTTCAGTCAAATAATTTTGTTTTGTTGTCATTACGGTTTTGATTACGAAAACATCCGTTTATTTTGATAAGAATATTTGCATTTTGAAACATAGAGGTCTCTTCCAATGCATGCTTGTGAGATTAAAATCTGGAAATCTTACTCGGAAGTCTGGATGACCTAAGTGTTGAAATATCAGAACACCTGGGGCATACCTGGGGCACGTTTGTATCTGACGATCTCTTGTGCAGAGCCTGATCAGGGGCAACGGATAGTTGAACGGTGAAAAGACAGTGAAGGATTACGACGACGATCCTGGAAAGATAATCAAGAAGACTCTTCAAAGTTTAATGATTGGAAAGTATGTATGAATCCCAGAAGTTCAATCTCCGTGAAGTACGGATGAGTTGGGAATACAAGATGATGGAGCAGAAAAGTCCAGAAGAGTCTGGGAGTTCTTAAGAATGGAGAGTCGACACTGTGGGTGGACGATGAATACCAGTGTTCGACGAGTCGACCGGTGTCCCTTTCAAACAAGCTGCATCTCCCCAGCAGACCTATGCTTGCAGATTTCCCGCTGAGCGCCTGGCAGTTATTTTCCCCGGGAGTCCCTTGTTGGAGTTTATCAGTAGACTGTTGGTGTGTTCCCCAACAATTGGTGTTATGGTGCTATTATCTCCAGTATGGCCGTGAGTGCTTATCCCAAGCAGGTTTGTGGGAATTCATCTCCAGTATGATATGACGTGTTATCATCCTCAACAGAGTTGTTACTCTCACCACTACGGTTGTTCTCTCCACTAGGATCGTTCTCCTCAGCAGAATGGTGTGGTTTTTCCTCAGCAAGTTCCCCGAGTGGAGCGGGTTTCAATGAAATACATCTCCAGCAGTGATTCTCCTACATATGGATTGGTTGGGTCGTCCCTAGTGGAGTAATATTTATCTCTCCAGCAGAGTTTATCCTACCAGTGGATTGGACGAGTTTCTGTAGTAGACTGATATCGGCATCCCCAGCTGAGTTGATTCTACCTATGGATCGCGTGGGTTATCCCTAGCGGAGTAACAGATTTTCTCCAAGCAGAGTCTATCCTGTCTGAGGATTGGTTGGGCCTTTCTCCCAATGAAGTCGCTGTACCATTCCCCAAGCAGAGTTCCCCGCAGAGTATTTCCTCAGTCAGAGTCTCCCCACAGAGTCGGAGTATCCGATCTTTTTGACTCCCTAGCCAGGGTTCATTTGCATTTTGCATGTAGTAATCATTGCATCCTCAAAAATCGCGTAGCATTTCCATTCATAAATGGAGCATTACGCCATAGAAAAATTCAAACATATGCATTCATGTGTTCGAAACCCCATCAAACCGTATCCCCTGCAGAGACGGATTTTTTATTCAACCTGTACAACGCATTGGCTACAGTTGCTCCAGTCAACATTTGATGTTATAATCCCCACAGAGGTTTATTTACTCACCTGTTGGTGACAGAAAGTTTGTTTCTCCCCAGTGAGACCCCCTGCAAGTGCTCAGCCTAGCCCTGTCACCTTAAGAATGTCAATATACCCTGTCAGCACCCGTGTGTGTTGTTTCTTTGGTGTCGGTAAACACCATCTTTCGGTGATTCCCATTCATCTGTAAATGTCTGGTCGATCCTTTTGGTGTCTGTAAACATCATCTTTCGATGTCTGTAAACGTCGAGTTTTCCCATTCATCTGTAAATGTCTGGTCGATCCTTTTGGTGTCTGTAAACATCATCTTTCGATGTTTGTAAACGTCGAGTATTCCCATTCATCTGTAAATGTCTGGTCGATCCTTTTGGTGTCTGTAAACATCATCTTTCGATGTTTGTAAACGTCGAGTATTCCCATTTATCTGTAAATGTCTGGTCGATCTTTTGGTGTCTGCAAACATCATCTTTCGATGTCTGTAAACGTCGAGTTTTCCCATTCATCTGTAAATGTCTGGTCGATCTTTTGGTGTCTGTAAACATCATCTTTCGATGTCTGTAAACGTCGAGTTTTCACCAGCAAATGTCTGGTTACCTCTCCGTTGGTTTCGATAAATGTCGAGTTTTTCCCAATCATCCGTTGATGATTTGGTTGTGTTCACTCTCCCCAGTAGAGTTTCCTCCTCTCCGATGGTGTCGATAAACGTCGAGTTTTTCCTAGTCATCCGATGATGTCTGGTTGTACCCCTCTCCATGCAGAGTTACCTCTCCGTTGGTTTCGATAAACGTCAAGTTTTTCCTGGTCATCCGTTGATGATTTGGTTGTGTCCTTCTTCCCTAGTGAAGTTTTCCTCCTCCCCGTTGGTGTCGATAAACGTCGAGTTTTTCCTATGCGTCCTATGACGTCTAGTTGTACCTGTCCCCATGTGGATTTACCTCTCCGTTGGTCTTGGTAAACGTTGAGTTTTTCCCATTTCGTCTGTTGACGTATGGTTGTATCCCTTCCATTCATTCATTAATGTTTGGTTACCTCTCCGTTGGTCTTGGTAAACGTTGAGTTTTTCCCATTTCGTCCGTTGATGTATGGTTGTATCCCTCCCAGTCATTCATTAATGTCTGGTTACCTCTCCGTTGGTCTTGATAAACGTCGAGTTTTCCTAGTTGTCCGTTGGCATCTAGTTGTGATTTCTTTTCCCATTCATCGTCGTTGCGATGTCTGGATGTGGCCGTACCCTTTGAAAACAAAACCAAAAAAATATATATACCCAGCAATAAATATCAAATCCCAGTGGACGTTTCCATTGGTGGATCCCTGTATTGTGCAAATTCTACGGTTCTTTGGTATTCAATCCCTGTTTACCCTGAAAGTCTGACAGCCGTTGCTCTCATCCATTCGGGTTCCCAGCTGATTGAATAGGGGCAGCTGTAGCACCTCAAATTTGCACCTATCATTGTACATACATTATCATATTAGGTCATAGCATATCATGGTCCATTGCATAACATTGCATTGCCTCTTTTGCCTCAAGTGCAAGCCAATCAAGGAATTAGGTCAAACTGATCAGGAGATCAGTCAGTCAAGCAAGCAAGTGAATTCCTCAAGGAGCAGCCATCAAACACAGCAAAAACCAACAGAACAACATCAAACAGCCATCATAACTCACAAACAACATCAAACAGAACATTTGAACATCATTTTCTGTCATGGAAAACCACTAGGAGCAGCCATCAAACACAGCAAAAACCAACAGAACTCACTCATTGAAAAAACCTCGTCTTTTGCATTTTTCCAAAAACCTTCAAAAACTTCCAAAGAGCTAAGCCGTGCCTTGTTTGAAACAACATCTAAGCATCATTGTGGACCCTTTGGAACCATATTTTCCCAACTGGAAGTCCCTTTTCTAGTACTGTTTTCAAAGAAGCTCAGCCATGGCAGATTGACATTCCAGCAAAAGCAAGCATCCATGAGCCAGGTTCCTTGTATCACTCAACTGTAGGAAGCTTAAGGGGTACCTGTTTGGAGTCAAAGTCACCAAATACCAACTGTATCACCATTGCTTTGCTGATTTGGTAAATTTTCGAGTTCCATTATTCTTAAAATTATCACATGTTTTGGATAGGTCTCTTGATGCTGATTTCATTGATGGTTTTAGTTTTAAAAATGGTTGAGTAATGGTTGAGTTATGTTGAAATGAAGATGGATGGTTCAAACTTGTTTTGCTTATTTCTTATTGCCTAGCTCGATTTAGTGAAAACCAATGATGGATTCATGTTGCTTGTTGTTTGCTGATCATTTCTATATATGCAATTGACATTTCTGGAAAAATTTGTGAAACACGATTTGGAAGGTGATGAAGGATGTTACTGTTCATTAAAACCCTAAAGCCATTGTTTTCCCAGATTTCTTCCTCTGTCTCACGTGCGCATGGCCTTGGTCCCCACTGACCAATCAAATTATTTCTTTTCCCAGGCCAAAACGGCCGCGTTTTGATAAGTGGGAGTTTTAATTACAAAAATGCCACAGCGTGGCATGAGTCCCATTAAATCATGTTTTTTTTCATTTTATTTCACTTTGATCTTCCAACTTACAAAAATCATAACTTGTTCATTTTAAATCCAAAATTCGTGGGACTTGTTGCATTGTGTTCATATGGATCTCTAGTTTTTTATCATCATTTTTCCAGATTTTTGTGATCAATGGATTTTAATTTGTATGAGGGTTTGTGACATGTATGCAAATTTTGTACAGTTTGCCAAAACATTTGTGAAATGGTGATACTTTATCCAATGGCTCCCAAATGTTTTGTGCTTAAACTAGACACACTCATGGTGATTTTGGTGTAGAGTTTGTGAATTTATCATTCGTGGTTTGTGAGTTATGATTTTTTGAATTAGGGTGTGACAATTTGTGTCACACCATTGATGTCCAACTTGACGATTTTTGATACCATGCTTCTTGACCTCCAATTGATTTGATTTTTTGCATGAACCTACTCTTGTATGTCTAGTTGACTTGTGAATTTTCTTGGAATTATTTGTGGCATTTCCTAATTGTTTGGGATTTTCTCCCCTGCTTGGTCATATGTTGACCTTTTGTGACACTTGTTCCCATTTCATTTGTGAAATTCCCATACTTTACTAGATGGACATGAAATTTTACATGAGATAACTAGACATCCTCATCTTTGCCATGGTTTTAGTCCCATTCATTTATCATACACCATTTCTGATTTATGATTTTTCTAAGTTGATGCATGTTTGGTTGACTTCATTGAGCATGTTCAAAATTGCTTTGACTTCCTGATTTTCATTGACTGCCTTCCACTTCTCCAAATGAGATGAAATTTTACATGCTTACCATGCTGTGGGTTGTGATTGATCATGATTTATTTGATGATTTTTGGAAATGTTTGAGATTGCTTTTGAGTTAAGTCTTGCTGTTGACTTCTATGAGCTTCTGTTTGCTATACCTTGACCTAATTTGTTCATGAAATGGTGATAGTGATTGATATGCACATGAACCCAATTGGTTGTGTTTCTTAATTGTTTGAACATGATTTTGGATGCTTGTCCCTTGCTGTTTTGACTTTCTTATTCTCTTTTGACCCTAGGCTTGCCCTAGTGGTCCTGTTACTCACTTTTGAGCTTGTGTTTTCAGGTTGACCAACAAATGACCAATGAGACCATTTCTTTTTGATTGAGCTTGCTTAAATTTCATTGACTAACATGTTTTGTTTTGTAGGTGGCTTGGCTCACATGCCTTAAGCCCAGTGCCTTGCACATTCACTTGCTTGTGTTGACTGGTTGATATCTGTTTCATTTTGATTTAACTTTGACTTGTATACTAACATCTGCTTGACTATTTCAGGTGCTTTTAGTTGCTTAGTTCCTTGTGAACTTTTGCTTTGCTTTGCTTATAAGCAATTTGCATTGAGGTATGCTTCTAATCTTCATGTAGTCTGGAAGACCTGGTCTGTTACTGGGCCAGGCAACTGTCTGAAGTCCTCCTTAAGAGGCAATGTTTGTGGATGTTTAATTTTGTCCTTGCATAGAGTCAAAGACCTCCTAAGTGAAGAGGCAATTGGCAGAACCCAAGGGATATGCAACCTATCCCCTGATATTCTGTGTGTCATCTGCTTTGCTCACACCACTGTGTTGATGCATTGCAGATACAAACCCAAGATCTTGTACAATTGTACAGTTGAGTCAGTTTTAAGTGCGTAGAAGGGTTCCCACTTTCTGAACCCACACATTCTTGTCTTAAGCTCTCCCAGGCCAGGGATAAGAGCTGTGAAGTCTTATCTTCACTCACCTTTCATCTGCTTCACCTTAGTCTCTCAATGGCAAGGTTAAGAGCAACATTTCGCCCAGTTCCAGAGGTTTGTTTGTTGAGGTTGATATGACCCCTCGACTAAAACCTAACCCTTGTTTGAGCCACTTGCTTGTGTATAGTGTGTGCTATCTGTGCTTGTAGGATTGTTTGACTTGCTTCCTGTGCAAGTTAGGATTGTTTGACTTGCTTCCTGTGCAAGTTAGGATTGTTTGACTTGCTTCCTGTGCAAGTTAGGATTGTTTGACTTGCTTCCTGTGCAAGTTAGGATTGTTTGACTTGCTTCCTGTGCAAGTTAGGATTGTTTGACTTGCTTCCTGTGCAAGTTAGGATTGTTTGACTTGCTTCCTGTGCAAGTTAGGATTGTTTGACTTGCTTCCTGTGCAAGTTAGGATTGTTTGGCTTGCTTCCTGTGCAAGTTAGGTGTGTGTGTGGTTTGCTTCCTGTGCAAGTCATGACTAGGATAGGTTGGCTCCCTGTGCCAGTTAGCTAGAAACCTTAACTTAGGGATGATTTTGCATGATAACATCTAGGCTCGAGTCGTAGTCTCCCTAGTTGTGTCTCCCTCTGTTATCTGGTTAGGCTAGTCCTTCATCCCTCTGTAGGGGAACTACGTCGCCCTGATCCTCATACCAGATGAGGTACGTAGGCAGGAGATGAGCAGATCTCTCCGGGCGCCTGTGTCTTTGTTTTGTCTGTTGTGTGCTTGGAAGCTGATGTAAGTCCATCGAGTGGCATTTGGGTTCCAGTGTGCGTGCGTTTTGGTTCGGATGCTGATGTAAGTCCAGTGATTGGCATTCAGGCTCCACGTTTGCCTTTGCCAGTGTTTGTTGGTGTGTGTGTTAGCCGAGCTACGAATGCTCTGATTCTTCTCTCGTCCGAGAAGATACGTATGCATAGGATGCGATATCCTAGCGAGCATGTGTCGTTTCCCCAGTCCGAACTACTTCGACTCTGATGTCTATGCCTGATAGACTAAGTAGGCCCAGGATGCGACATCCTGCCGAGTCAGTTTCGGTCAGTTCCTTGTGTCTCTTTCAGCCAGTGTGTGTGTGTTTGAGCAATGTTTTAGCAACCAATTTTCCCTCCTTTTGTGCGTGGATCCCGTAGAGTACTACGGATGCGTAGGGGTGCTAATACCTTCCCTTCGCATAACCGACTCCCGAACCCATTCTCTTTGGTCGCGAGACCATGTTCTTTTCCAGGTTTACTTCGAGCGTTTCCTTTCCCTCTTTTGGGATAAATAACGCACGGTGGCGGCTCTGTTGTTCTTGTTTTCCCGCCGGTTTTTCGCGTGATGCGACATCCCCTAAGGTACTTTAGGTCCATCAATTATATTTTCACCTTCACACGTTGTAAATAATTTTGTAATTTTGTAAATAAATTGATTAATTTGCATTGTTGTTTATTTTCATGGCGTTAAGTTGAATTTTAATTCGCGGATTCCACAATTTGATGTCGTTATGCCACCAAAGGTACAATACATCAATATGATATTTCACCGCATTTTGAACTTTGCATACAACATTCTAACTCCGTTGTCGCTATGTATAAACCGGTTATGAGCACACGTTGGCTGATTCAATTCAATTTTTTTTTTACATTGTCACTTATTAAAGTTTGGGTTAAATTGGATAATTTTGTTAACTAATCTTAATTAACTTAAGTATTTGATTATATTAATTTTTAATCGAATAATTTTGATAATTAATTTTAATTAGCTTAATTAGACGGCTTAATTGAATTTTAATCAATTTTTGTTAATTAAAAATGGACCAATTTTATTCCACACTCAAAGTTTCATTATCACTTGATAACACAAGTTTGGTTTCATTTAATTTCATCAATCCCATATTCAAATCTTTTTCTAAATAAAATGTGAAGAAAAAGATTATTCCGGATGTAATATCCGGTTATAATCCCGAATATTAGGCTCAAGCTGTAAGAGCTTGCAAGCCGTTAATATTCGTCTTCTCTTTAATACTCCAATATTCAAAATCATTTTCTAAATAAAAGTTGGAAGAAAAAGGTTACCTGGATGGAATGTCCAGTCGTAATCCCGAATATTAGGCTCAAGCTGTAAGAGCTTGCAAGCCGTTAATATTCGTCTTCTCTTTAATACTCCAATATTCAAAATCATTTTCTAAATAAAAGTTGGAAGAAAAAGGTTACCTGGATGGAATGTCCAGTCGTAATCCCGGATATTAGGCTCAAGCTGTAAGAGCTTGCAAGCCATAAATATGCGTCTTCTCTCCAAAATATTTATAAATATTTAAACCATTTTCTTAATAAAGTTGGAAGAAAAAGATTACCTGGATGGAATATCCAGTCGTAATTCCGAATATTAGGCTCAAGCTGTAAGAGCTTGCAAGCCATAAATGTTCGTCTTCCCTCCAAAATATTCGTAAATATTCGAATCATTTTCTTAGTAATATTGAAAAGAAACAGACTGCCTGGGTGGAATGTCCAGACGTAGTCTCGAGTACTAGACCCAAGCTGTAAGAGCTTGCAAGTCATAAGTGCTCGTCTTTCAAACTCCAAAACACCTAATCTTTATTAAACACTTTTTTTCAAATAAGATGGAAATGGAACGTGGTGTATACCGTGCACTCCTGAGACTAGGATTCGAGATGTATATCTCGCTTATCCAAGTTCTCGCCATCATTTAAAACACCTCAAACCAATCAATTCTTTTTCTCGCCGCCGTGCGATTGACTCTTAAACCTTTTCACAAACGAAAGGTACTTTGTTTCAAAACAATGCAAGGTAATGTTTTTCCACCTGTTTTGGGTAGTCCAACAATGTTTTCGTCGATTTGACACAAAGTAGCTTTCGCTAAAATCGACCAACAAACAAATATTTTTCTACCCAGAACTACGTAAGCCTTGATTTCTCTTTTGAGATACGTAGGAGCAGGATTTGTAAATCTTGTCAGGCCCACTAATAAAAAACTTAGGTTTAGTCCTTCGTCAAAAATCTAAAAACATTCTCTTCGCATCCTTTCTTTCTTTCCCACCTAATAATTCGAAAAGCCTAATATTTCAACTAACACTAATGCACACAACTAACCTAATGGTTCCCGTTGAGTACAACGGACGTGAGGGGTGCTAATACCTTCCCCTTGCGTAATCGACTCCCGAACCCTGATATTGGTTGCGATGACCATATCTTATCCTTTCTTTTAGGGGTTTTATCGATATTTTCCCTTTCCCATTTTTGGGAATAAATAAAGTTCGGTGGCGACTCTGTTTAGTCCATAATTGCGAGCGTGCGATCGCGCTTCGCTTTGAAGTCGTATCCCTATTTTTTCGAGGTGCGACAGATGGCGACGCTGCTGGGGACAATACCATCCCTAAGTGAGTCAAGCCTAGTTAGGTCGTTTGTGTGCCTTTGTTTGTTTACCTATGTGGCTTTTTTTTAATTGTTTTTACTATCTCTATTGTCATATTGATATGAATCTGTTGTATTGGTTCGATTATGGTTTGGTACTTGGATACTTTGATTGCAAACCTTGTGGGAAAGACTTTTTACCCGAGTCTCGAGTAAAAACATAAGATAGGACGAGGTTGAGTAGTGCGGGTCTGCGAGATGTATTTCTCGTTGGGTCGGTACGAGAACCTTACTTAGAGTAGATTCTTAAGAGGATGTTGTCGCTCGGCAAGTAAGTTGCCGTAAGCTTCGATATTTTCTCTAGGATCCATGACTCTGAGAACCATTTGTAGAACCTTAGTTCTTTGCCCAACTAGGAAAGATGGTTGCGTAGTGTGGGTCCGCGAGATGTATTTCTCGTTGGATCGATGCGAGAACCTCACTTAGAGTAGATTCTTTGGATGGAGTTGATGTCCGGCAAGTAAGTTTCCGCAGGTAGCAAACAATCTAATGGATCCATGACTCTAGGAACTTTTGTAACCCTAGATCATACCCGGTGAGAACCTATTCTTGGAGAGCAATATGATTCATCAATACCTCGGACTTTTGAACCCGTGTATTGAAGAAAAAACACAAATATGCATGGCTTGCATTACATTCATTCACATTTCATTGCATCTGCATCTCATCATAACGCATGTCATTTTCCAGACAAAATACCAAAAAAACTCATCCATCCTTTGTCCGTGATCAGCAAAGTGATTCTCAACACGCGTTAAACAAAGAACCATGTCTCAGGAGATGACGGACGAGCTAAGAAAAAGCCAAGAAGCACTGAAGGAGGAACTTAATCTTTTGAAGAGCCAAATGAGATGGGTCTTGGAAACCCTGCAAGTCTTGTTGAGAAAAGAGGGTCACCCAATATACACTATTGCAACAAAGAGAGCTGCTACCCCACATCCATCTGGTGTTACCCCAAGTCAAGGGAAATTCTATGTGGCAACTCCTCATCTACCGGCTTATGAACTTCCCTCAAGACGTCATCATCAACATCCTCTGGCTATTCCTCCTCAAAGTCACCGAAGCCAGGTTCAAAACAAAAATCAGAATCAGAACAAGATGGAACAAGGATCACAATGACTCGATTCCGGTGCCATATAGCAAGCTCTACCCACAGCTGATCCAGAATGCTTTGGTGACCCCTCGAGCTCTAACACCTGTGTCACCGTACCTGCCATGGTACAATCCAAATGCAACATGTGAATTCCATAAAGGAGCATTGGGACATGACTTACATTCTTGCTTAGCGCTAAAAGCTTTGGTACGAGAATTGATTAACAAAAAGAGCTCAGTCTTTAAAGAAGATCACCCGAAGATCAAGTGCCAATACCATACTGGAACAATGGGGCACTCTATCGAGGAATGCAAGAGTTTTAAGCTCAAGCTGCAAAGATTGATTGACATAAGGTCACCAACACTCAAGGAGGAAGGCTCAGGTACATATACCTTGATTTCTGGGC
The DNA here is from genome assembly GCF_024323335.1 of Lathyrus oleraceus. Classification (NCBI taxonomy): domain Eukaryota; kingdom Viridiplantae; phylum Streptophyta; class Magnoliopsida; order Fabales; family Fabaceae; genus Lathyrus; species Lathyrus oleraceus. The sequence continues at coordinate 267,688,868 of NC_066579.1, read as the reverse complement.
CAGGTAATGAGAAAGGGAAAGGACCCTTGAAACCCCTCAAGATTTTGTTCCACAAGGAAGATGTTAGGGATGTGGCTAATGAGCTATCATTGTTTCCTGGTAAGAGCATTGAAATACCGCCTTGAATTTCCAATGTCACGACCCATACCAATGAAAGAAAAGGAGAAGTGAGTAGTGGATCCAAGAGGGTTGCGTTCAACGATGATATTGAAGGAAAGGAATTTGAAGATCATCATGCCAATGTCAAAAAGCTTGTTGATCCCAACCTTCAAGTTTAAAGAAGTCAATTCTCTAAAGTTGGCAATCATTTGGTTGTTTCAACACTTCTTTTGTAGTTTCTTTGCATGTTGATTGTTAATTGCTTTTAAGCATTGTTGTTTTCTTTAAATTGGTAAGATTAATGAAATGTTTATGCATCTTTTGAATTAATCCATTCGTATTCACTCATTTTTCATTTATGTTAAAAACAAAAATACTCCTCTCATTCACTTTTGTTTATCAAACCGTTGTGTTAACAAAGATTGGAAGGAGGATGATGAAAACGAAACACCTGAAATTGTTGTGGTATGCTTTTGAGTAAACGTTGTCGATGATGTAAGGCATTGTTTCAAATCCCCAAACACTGAAGTTATAAGGAGTTAATCCCTAGACAACCATTTTGAGCCTAGAAGTTGGTGTTTATTCGGATCTAAAACCCTTAATCTTAACCTGGGGCAGGATAGTTGTGTTCAGATAGTTTGATCATGCATTCGATCTTTAAAAAAAAAATCGTCCATATGTACACCCTCCAATTAGGTTTAACCACATGTTATCCTTCGCGCACATGTTGAAGTGTCAAAGAAGCTAAGAAAAGCTAAAATTAGTGTTGGTTGATCCTCATCCACCAATAATGTGGCAGTCTCCACCTTTCAAAAAGAAAAGCCCGCTAAGTCAAATACCACAAAATGACTTAGGCAAAAGTCAGGGCATCCCGATGGACCGAAAGCTTCAAAGAAGCAGTCCAGGCAAAATTAGGGATAAAGAAAATCAATCAAAAGAGGTCATTAAATCCTCAACAAAAACAAAATAAGGTGACTGCCTTTTCAAGAAAATTCGTCTTGAATCCTCATCACACCTTCGAACCCTCTCGGAAGTCGAATGCGTGTATCGAATTAACTGAACGTAAGATCTGGAGATCATCAAGAAGAAGGGGTGGGTAAAAATAAATTTTGATCCTTATATCCTTTTGTTTCAAAAAACCGTGAACCAGGCCAGTTACAACCCTTAAAAGACCTAACTGAGACAGGGTTTCTTTTGAAAGCATACTATAACAAGGTTGTGTTAACTTGACTCCAAACGATTTTTGTTAATCATTTGATGGCACCAACTTGCATACTGTGAATGACTTGACCACCATTGTGTTCTTATCAACGACTCGTTCACTGTATTTCACCCATTCATATCAATAAACTTTGAGTTCAAATTTTTGCATAAACATTGCATTAAAAGTACCATTTTTTGAATGCACAATCTTATTTGCGAGTCAACACTTAGCATCAAAGAAATTCCAACAATACACAGTTGAGGAACGTGATGGAGTGAAAGAAGTCTAGTCAGGGGCAAATCACTTTGAGCATCAGTTAATTCGAGCTAATCACCCTAAGGGTCATCTAGCCAAGAGTAATTTCCTTCAAGACTCAGACAGGGGCAAGCCACCTCAGAGCTCAACAAGTCCAACTATCCAAGGAAAGTCAATCAAAAGTCTACCATTCCAACATTTGGTTAGTCAAGTTCAGACCATTGCAAGTTTCAAACACTTGGGGCAAGCCATCTCGAGGTAGTCTCATGGCAAGTTGTTTTCAAACCCACTTTCAAGGTGAACATTTTCAAAGACCCATCAGACTGGGGCAAGATGAGCCACAGAGGGGCAGAACCTCTTTCTTCGTGCTTTCAAACTGCTCAAACAAATTCTGCCATACGTCAACAACTTTTGAGTTTAAGACGACTGCCCGAAAATTATGCTAGCACGATTCATTAATCCTCCAAAAGGATCCCATTGGCTAAGTTATGGCTGTCAAGCTGGATAAAATTCTCCTTTGATAACATCTATCATAAAATATTTGGTTGAGTTCTCGGTGTTGAGGAATCATGATCTCCATAAAAATCCTCTACAACTCCCAATCCACTCAAGTGTCAGCATTCTCATATCATGATCATTCATATATCATGCATAAAAGAATTCAAATCATGCATGGCCGAAATGTACTTCGTGCTTATTTTGCATTGACACAGGTCTTGTTGTTGATCCTATATCCTTTGACCTCTAATTCCAGTTTGTCTTTGGTGCCCTTAAACCATCATCCGGTTTTTGCAGTCATTTTCAAATCCAACCCAGTTGGCACCTATTAGAAAATTTTCCATTAAGGTTCATTTTCTTTTTGGATTATCCGATGAATCTCCGGATTACTCCTTGGTTTATTGATGTATTTCCACAACTTGTCTGATGTATTTCCAGATGTTTCCCCATCTATCTGAGGTGTTCTCTGATGTGTCTGTATTCTGATGTATTTCCAGAATTTCCTTGATGTATTACCAGATGTGTCTGTATTCTGTTGTATTTCCGGAATATCACTTGTAATTCTGATGCATTTCCAGAATTTGTTTCTTTTACTCTCTGATGAATTCCCAAACATGTCATTTTTGTTCTGAAGAACTTCCAGAACCCCTATGCCATTCCCTGGAACTATTTTAAGGCTCATTGGTGTCTCGTAAAAATCAATTGTTACTAGGCATTATTCCAAGCTCAGTTGTTACCAGAACTAATTTCAAAGTCCAATTGTTGTTGGCAAAATCTGTTAAAAGCTGGTTGTAATCCATTGCTTACAGTCAAAGTCCAATTGTTGTTTGGAACGTACAGAGAGTTTAATTACCCTGTCTTTCCTGATGGTTCCATGAGAGTCATGTATGACTCATCATTTTGAGGAATTCCCAGAAGCTTGGAGGTTTTTGTGTTAGAAAACTCCAATGATGTTGCTTTGTATGTTTTCCAATATCAGCAGGTCATGTAGGAATTTGTTGTTGAAGTTTTCTTTGGGTTTTTTCCAATATTCTTAGGTCATGTATGAACCTATTGGTAAAACTCCCTTTGATTTTTTTTTCCAAGTGATGTCAGGTCATGTATGAACCCATTAATGAAACTGGCTTTGTATGTTTTCCAATATTCTCAGGTCATGTATGAACCTATTGGTAAAATTCCCTTTGATTTTTTCCCAAGTGATGTCAGGTCATGTATGAACCCATTAATGAAACTTGCTTTGTATGTTTTCCAATATTCTCAGGTCATGTATGAACCTATTGGTAAAACTCCCTTTGGTTTTTCCCAAGCGATGGCAGGTCATGTATGAACCTGTTAATTGAATACTCTTTAATTAGTCAAGCGATGGCAGGTCATGTATGAACGTATTATTGAAAATTCTTTGAATGTCTCTGTATTGTCAGGTCATGTATGAACCTGCTGTTGAACTTTCATTCCAATATTCTCAGGTCATGTCTGAACCTGTTTTTGAAGAATCTTTCCAATGTTGTCAAGTCATGTATGAACTTGTTGTGGAAATTTTCTCAAAATGTTCCAGCATTGTTAGGTCATGTATGAACCCGTTGCTGTTGAGTCTTTATTCCAGTTTTACCAGGTCATGTATGAACCTGTTGCTGAGCTTTTTGTTCCAATATTGTCAAGTCATGTATGAACTTGTTGTGGAAATTTTCTCAAAATGTGCAAGTTGGTCATCAGGTCATGTATGAACTTGTTGATATACTCTTTTTGAATTTTTCTGAGTTTGTTAGGTCATGTATGAACCTCCTGTCAGAACTTCTTGATATTCTCTAGCATTGTCAGGTCATGTATGAACCCGTTGCTGTTGAGCCTTTATTCAAGTATTACCAAGTCATGTATGAACCTGTTTTGAAGAATCTTTCTCTTTGATTATTCCAGTGTCGGCAAGTCATGTATGAACTTATTGTGGAAATTTTCTAAAGTATTCAAGTTTGTCATCAGGTCATGTATGAACCTGTTGATATACTCTTTTTGAATTTTTCTGAGTTTGTTAGGTCATGTATGAACCTGCTGTCAGAACTTCTTGGTATTCCCCAACATTGTCAGGTCATGTATGAACCCGTTGCTGTTGAGCTTTTATTCCAGTATTATCAGGTCATATATGAACCTGTTGTAGAAATTTTCCTATTCAGGTTTAGTAAGTCATATATGAACTTGCTACCGAAATCTCTTGTATTCTAAGTGTCGTTTATCAAATTTCACTGTGAGTACTCCCCGGTGTGTGTCTGACTCTCCAGCGGATTTGTTTTCCCCAGCAAGTTGTTTTCACCATTTGTCTGTCTCCCTGTAGATGATCAGCATTCCCCACAGATTGGTCTGTCTAGTGGCATCTCCTGTTAAGGGTCCACCATATCCCTAGCAGATAAAAATTACAAAAAAAAATAATCATGCATCCATGAAGATCATATCATGTCATATCATATCATATCACATCATGTCATAGGGATTCAAGATCAAAATCCGGGTCTTCTTAGTATTTAACCATCTCCCACTATGATCATATGAAGAGTGTCCTGCTTCATATTCTCTAGTAGAAGACGCTTAAATAGGGGCAACTGTCATACCCCAATTTTGACCCTGAATCGCCAATTCAATGCATTCATCATAGTTATTGCATGTCTACATATCATACCATGCATTCCGTACCGCATAATGCCTAGAATATCAGTCGAAATGATTTTTTTGGAATTACAGGCGAACTGGTCAAGTTAATCGCCAGATGTGCGTCAAATCAGTAGACGAAATGTTTTAAAAATCAAGCTTCTAGACATCAATTTTATTAATCTACATTTTGCGTAGTTTAATCTGGTATGCTCGATTTATTTTTCAGCTGATTTCTCGGCCACTTTCTGATCAGCTCAAGCCTGTTTAACCGGTCAAAATTTATTTCAAAATTAAAAGAAACGCTGTATTTTTCCAATAAGTTTATTTCACGTTGATCATTTTGGTGCATTTATTTTAATTTTTTTGAGCGTTTTTGCGCACATCTTTCATTCATTTTGAGCCCTTTTATTTATATATTTTTTAACAGGTTCACAAGAAATAAATAGGATTATTCATATTTCCATTTCAATTTTATTTGATTATCTAATTAAAAAATATTAAATAAAAATGATTAAAATATTTATTTGTTTTATTTATTTTTATTTAACAAAAAACATATATTTGTCTTTGTTTATTTGATTTTTAAACTAATTGTATCAATTAATAAAAGGGACATTTTGGTCTTTGTGTGTCAAGAGAACCCTAGAAATCCTTACTATTTAAACTAATGTGATTGGCTCATGAAGAGGAGATCCAACTGTTGCCTAAACGGCAGACCTAATCCTCACTCTCTCATTAGGATCTCTCTCTGAAAACGTTACAGAAAAAAGAAAATATAAAAAGAAAACCCTTTCCTCTTCTTCACGACGAAACCCTAGCCGCCACACTCTTCATCAACCCTAAACCCCAAATCCGTCAATAACCACCGACCACACTTTAGCAGCGCACGGTGTTTGCAGAACTTAAAGACCTTCCTGAGAAAATTGAATCTACTGGATTAGAGTCACCGACACCGCTAATTATAGGAAAACTTATTGAGTTATCGCCATTTTTGGCCTATTCCAACAAAACAAGAATCACCTTATAAGAAATACTATTACCGCCAAGCTTGTAAAGATGAAGGATTAGTATCTTTGCATACAAAAGGGTTTACGGTTTTTGCCGAAATGAAGAACTTCTGCGTTACGATTGCTGTTTCCATTGGAGATGTTGGGTTTGCGCAGAAGTAATTTGGAACAAATTTTGTTTCAACGTGTTGCAGATTTAGAATAAAACAAACTGCGATGCACAGGTTTTGCATGTTTTTCAACAGACGACCACAACCGCATTTTTGTTCCCCCTTCGTCTTCGAGTTCGCCGCCAACAACGGTACAACTCAAAGTCGTGTTTCAACTAATGACCGTGCCGGCATAATACGGCACGAACGACTCAACGAGTTTTAGACGACATTAGCATTTCTGAATTTATTAATGATAACTTGGTTTGAGTGCTGCGAAAAAGACCGAGAAGATTGAACTAGTTTCGACCACATCGCCATTTCGGTAACATTTAAACACTTTTCTTTTTTTTCTGCTGTTGGTTTGGTACATTTTGTGTGTTTGAGACTCGTTTCAATTAATTTGCATTTTAAGTCTTGAAAATGATTTATAAAACGTGTAAATATGTGAATAAATTTGTGATTGAAAACAAGTTTTGGTTTGTTCATTATATTGTTGATTCACAAGCTGTATTTTGATCGTATAATTTGTGAGCTGTTTGTGAATTGCTCTGTCATGCTGTAGGTTGAAAATCTTTGAAGTGAAAATAGATTAAAGTTGGATGTTCTGATAATATATGGTTCTCTAGTTATTATGACATTATTTAGATATGGTCTTGTATTACTAAGTGAATTTTGTTTGTGAACTACAAAATGTTTTGCGAATCCGTATTTGCGGTTCCTGTGATTCATTAAGTCCATCTAATTCCTATGATTCATTAAGTCCATCTAATTTCATGAAGTGTCTAGATCTAAAACATGTATATGTTGTAGGTGTGTGATTTTGTTTTTTTTGGGAGAAAATTGTTTAAAGAGAGAGTTAAGGAATTGTTTTTAATAACTTGATCTTCCTTTTGCTATCGTTACTGTACTACTTAAGTAACATAGTTTTCTTTATTTTGGATTGAACAAAGACATGTCCTTTGATTTACTTTATTTTTACTTGTTTGTTCTTTTTTATTTTATATATGTAATTATTATTAAAAGTGAATGAGATTAAATTCTGGTTTTTATTTCTCCCCTAAGGTACTTTAGGTCCATCAATTATATTTTCACCTTCACACGTTGTAAATAATTTTGTAATTTTGTAAATAAATTGATTAATTTGCATTGTTGTTTATTTTCATGGCGTTAAGTTGAATTTTAATTCGCGGATTCGGCAATTTGATGCCGTTATGCCACCAAAGGTACAATACATCAATATGATATTTCACCGCATTTTGAACTTTGCATACAACATTCTAACTCCGTTGTCGCTATGTATAAACCGGTTATGAGCACACGTTGGCTGATTCAATTCAATTTTTTTTTTACATTGTCACTTATTAAAGTTTGGGTTAAATTGGATAATTTTGTTAACTAATCTTAATTAACTTAAGTATTTGACTATATTAATTTTTAATCGAATAATTTTGATAATTAATTTTAATTAGCTTAATTAGACGGCTTAATTGAATTTTAATCAATTTTTGTTAATTAAAAATGGATCGATTTTATTCCACACTCAAAGTTTCATTATCACTTGATAACACAAGTTTGGTTTCATTTAATTTCATCAATCCCATATTCAAATCTTTTTCTAAATAAAATGTGAAGAAAAAGATTATTCCGGATGTAATATCCGGTTATAATCCCGAATATTAGGCTCAAGCTGTAAGAGCTTGCAAGCCGTTAATATTCGTCTTCTCTTTAATACTCCAATATTCAAAATCATTTTCTAAATAAAAGTTGGAAGAAAAAGGTTACCTGGATGGAATGTCCAATCGTAATCCCAAATATTAGGCTCAAGCTGTAAGAGCTTGCAAGCCATAAATATGCGTCTTCTCTCCAAAATATTTATAAATATTTAAACCATTTTCTTAATAAAGTTGGAAGAAAAAGATTACCTGGATGGAATATCCAGTCGTAATTCCGAATATTAGGCTCAAGCTGTAAGAGCTTGCAAGCCATAAATGTTCGTCTTCCCTCCAAAATATTCGTAAATATTCGAATCATTTTCTTAGCAATATTGAAAAGAAACAGACTGCCTGGGTGGAATGTCCAAACGTAGTCTCGAGTACTAGACCCAAGCTGTAAGAGCTTGCAAGTCATAAGTGCTCGTCTTTCAAACTCCAAAACACCTAATCTTTATTAAACACTTTTTTTCAAATAAGATGGAAATGGAACGTGGTGTATACCGCGCACTCCTGAGACTAGGATTCGAGATGTATATCTCGCTCATCCAAGTTCTCGCCATCATTTAAAACACCTCAATCCAATCAATTCTTTTTCTCGCCGCCGTGCGATTGACTCTTAAACCTTTTCACAAAGGAAAGGTACTTTGTTTCAAAACAATGCAAGGCAATGTTTTTCCACCTGTTTTGGGTAGTCCAACAATGTTTTCGTCGATTTGACACAAAGTAGCTTTCGCTAAAATCGACCAACAAACAAATATTTTTCTACCCAGAACTACGTAAGCCTTGATTTCTCTTTTGAGATACGTAGGAGCAGGATTTGTAAATCTTGTCAGGCCCACTAATAAAAAACTTAGGTTTAGTCCTTCGTCAAAAATCTAAAAACATTCTCTTCGTATCCTTTCTTTCTTTCCCACCTAATAATTCGAAAAGCCTAATATTTCAACTAACACTAATGCACACAACTAACCTAATGGTTCCCGTTGAGTACAACGGACGTGAGGGGTGCTAATACCTTCCCCTTGCGTAATCGACTCCCGAACCCTGATATTGGTTGCGATGACCATATCTTATCCTTTCTTTTAGGGGTTTTATCGATATTTTCCCTTTCCCATTTTTGGGAATAAATAAAGTTCGGTGGCGACTTTGTTTAGTCCATCATTGCGAGCGTGCGATCGCGCTTCGCTTTGAAGTCGTATCCCCATTTTTTCGAGGTGCGACAATATGAAGATGAGTTAAGAAATAGCCTTGACTCCTTAACCATGAATGTAAATGAATTGAGAAATACTTTTGATTTCTCATATGATATGCAGTTGAGTTAAGAAATACTCTTGATTTCTTAATCATGAATGTAAATGAAATATGTATGAGTTAAGAAATACCCTTGATTTCTTAATCATGAATATAAATGAATTGAGAAATGCTCTTGATTTCTCAGAAGATATGCAAATAAATTAAGAAATACTCTTGATTCCTTAATCATGAATGTAAATGAATTGAGAAATTCTCTTGATTTCTCAGATGACATGCAGATGAGTTAAGTAATACTCTTGGTTCCTTAATCATGAATGTAAATGAATTGAGAAATGCTCTTGATTTCTCAGGTGACATACAAATGAGTTAAGAAATACTCTTGATTTCTTAATCATGAATGTAAATCAAATATGTATGAGTTAAGAAATAGTCTTGATTTCTTAATCATGAGAATGCAGATGAATTAAGAAATACTCTTGATTCCTTACTCATGAATGTAAATGAGAAATGCTCTTGATTTCTCAGATGACATGAAAATTATTGGGGATGAAAGAATCATGTTCAGTTGCTCTTTACTGACATTAGATCTCTGGGATGGATCAGTTATAAGGTAACATACTCGAATGGTCTTCGTACGTTCTTCGTTGAAGGCAGACACTCCTAGGAAAAAAATGATCATATTCAGCTGCTCTTGGCTAAAGATGTCACATTCATCAACTCTTAGTTGAAACTGATTGCATTCAACTGCTCTTGGTTGAAGCAAAACTGCATAAAATAAAATAGTTCAGTTGCTCTTGACTGAAACTAACACATTCAACTGCTCTTGGTTGAAGCAAATTACTGGAAAATAAAATAGTATTCAACTGCTCTTGGCTGAAACTAACACATTCAACTGCTCTTGGTTGAAACAAACTGCTGGAAAATAAACAAAATACTTCCTTTAGGGAATAACAGCATATTCAGCTCTCTTGGCTGACAAAAGACTCTTTTGGGAAATGAGAAGATCTCGGAGACTTGTTGGGGATGAAAAGTTAATGATATCCAAAAGGATTAACATTACTCTCAAATATCGAACTGACAAGTCCAATCTAATGCTCCATCGCATTGTAGATCAGTAAGGGCAACTAGCTCTTCCGAGGATTGATTGAAGAAACCTGTTGGGGACTACAAGAGACTTTCTGGGAAATAAACACACAGGAGGCTCGTTGGAGATATACTGAGGACCATTCAGTAAAGCTTGTTTGTTCATGGAACTCTCGTCCATTAGACTCACTAGGGAGATTGCTAATTTGCGAAGATATGTCCATCTTAGTCGACTACTTCAAAGAGACTTGCTGAAGATAATGTTGTTGGGGATAGCTTTCTCAAGGAATCTTGCTTCTATGAAACTTGCTTGGGGAGTTCATGAAGTTTTGCTGGAGAAAATACAATGTTGGAGAAATTCTGTGGGGAGATATATACTGGGGAAACCAAGCAGAAATTCCGTTGACACCAGATTTCCAATGGGAGAACATCAATCACCTTGTTGGGGAATAAACTCGCCATGAGAATAATCACTTAAAAATGATTGACTTCTGTAAGTGTTGTAATGCTGAAGAAGAGAATTGTTCTACTCTTGAGAACACCCCTTGCATCTTGGTTTGCTAAGGATTACACTGAACTTTCTTTAGAGGTTGCCAAACCCGGCTGAGCTTTATGCATGACTTGTTTTGTACATGATATGCAAGAAGAAATGAATGCATGTATATACTAGTTCATGGATTTTTTTTGGGCATCAAGCTCTAATTCCTCTACGTCATTGTCCTTGAATAGTTTTGGCACCATGAAGATGATTTGTAAAACTCTGATTTCTGCTTTGTCGCCAAGCGGGCTTCGATGATGACTTCTTTCTTCTCGAAGAAAATCCATTTCAAACTTGCTTTAGATTACAATGATCCAGGAAATGTCCCGCTGTAAGACCCCAATTTTGGCCCTAAGATCCCTCATGGCCCATATCATATCATATCATGGCCTCAAGGATCATTGCATACCTTAGTCCCCTCCTAGTGGGTAGTTTGCCTTGTGGGTTGTTTCTTGATCACCAAGCATACTTTGCATTTGTATATCTTTGCTTTTCATATGTTTATCATTCAAAAAGTACAAAAATATTGTCAGTCTAACCTTGTTGCTTGCAGTTGAAGCAATCATCAGCAATTAGGTCAAAGACAGTCAACAGTCAGTCATTGCAGTGGATGGTGGCCATTCTTGCAGAATTTGGGCACCATGATCAATAATCAAGAGCTCATACATCTTGGGACATCATTTGAAGTCAAGTTCTCAAGGAATTAGGGTTTGGAACTCATCAGAAGAGGTTCAATCATCCAAAACCCTAGAAAAGTCAAACTTGGTCAACTGTGGATTTAATCAGTGATTTGATGGATAGAATTGATTTGAAGGAGCTCATTCATGCTTGTACAAGCCTCATATGTCATGACAAACCTCATCATGGAAGAAAATCAAGTCAAACAGAAAATTTCCAGAAATAGAAAGTGGACCTGTAATTTCAACTGCCAAAAATGGAAACTTCTTGATCCTCAACTTGCATCATGATACAAGCTTCAAATGAATTTTTGCCCAACATGAAAGTTGAAGATCTTGTTCTCCCATTTTCAAAAAGTCCAAGAACTCTCAAATCCCATGTGTGGTTGTCAAGATATGATCAATTCAATTTCAAAATTTTATGAACTTCAACAAGCCATATCTCATGAACCATAAGGCCAAATTTGGTGGGGTTTTTTCCTACAAACCAAATTTTTCCTCCTCTTTCCAAAAATATAAATTTCATCCTCCAAAACCTTGCCAATCAAAATGGCATTTTTTGACCTATTTCATTTAAAAATCAAGTTTGACCAATAGTTGACTTTTTGATTCTTTGATTTTTTCTCACTTTGGCCAATTGGGATTTGTTTCATATGGTATTTGCAACATGCTCCAAGTCCAAGTTTGTGTTCATGCTATCACCATGCTACCATTTTGACCAAAAGGTGCAAACTTGTTAATTTTGCAATTGGCTTCATTAAGTAAAAGCAAGGTTAGCAATTTATGTACAGACCAAAAACAGCAAGAAGATTGGTCATATGCAGCCTGTACCAAGCCCAATTCGTGCAGCCATATACCTCCATTTACACTTGTGTCAAAATTAGCAATTTTTGCAAATGATCTCATTAAAACAAAACCAGCTTAGCATGTCTTAAACCAACTTTAAACAGACATATTTAAGTTCATTTCTGACATTTTGCAACCCTAGAGACCAAGAGAAACAGCCTCCACGACCAAAAAACTCTCATGCTCTCTCAATTGCATTTTGACACATTTTCAATTTCTACTCAAAACTTTCAAAGCACACGATCTCCACTAGTTTGTTCTTGATTCTAGCCAACGTTTGAGGACATTTGCGAGCACACAACACCAGCTGGAATTCTTTTTTGAGCTCTGTTTTCCTCAAGCCACAACAATGGTGAATCGAATTTTGGAAGCTTCCAGGCATCGGTGAGCTAACATACTTCAAGCATCCATCATTATTGACCATTAGCATCATCTGTTTCAAGCTGTAACACTCAAATAACCACTGTTGCTCGATTTTCTTCAAGTCAAGTAAGTTTTTCGACCTTCCTTTTTCTCCAATCCATGGTGTGTTTCTGGTAGAATATGCATCACTGAATTCATTGCTGCTTATATCATGTTAATTGGTTGGTTATGCTGAGAGAAATATGGATTTCATTTTTCATGCTCAAAATTATTTTCCATCGATTTGCTCATGTGTTGTTGATTCAATGAAAACCACTGTTGGATTTGTGCTGCCTGGTGTTTGTTGATGCTATTGCTATGATTAATTTATTGTTCTGGGCATGTTGAGATTTTCGAGTTCATGTGGATGATGATATTATGCTGTTGTTTAAACCTAACTCTGCCCAGAAAACTCCCATGATTATTGCTGTTTAGTTGTTCTCAAATGTTGCATGAGGATAGTATGTCATGGCCATGTTTGATTATTGATGCTGGTTACGTTTGTTGTTCATGATTGATGCTTGAGTGATGAAGCTTATGTTGCTGTTGGCTAAACCCTAAGGGTTTCTAAAACCAGAAAATTTGCAATGCCATTGGCCACGGTACTGTTCCATTGGGTTTGGACCAATGGGAACATTTCGTTTCCCTCTCCCTGTACGCACCGTTTCAATTAGTAAGAGGGATATTTACAAAACTGCCATGCGCTGACTTTGTGTTGACTCATATTCCATGCTATGCACTCATGTTCATTCCAATTATTCACTCAACTTCAACAATTCATTTCTCCTTCATTTTTCATCCAAAAATCATGCCATTTTTTCCATCATCTTCACATGGATGTCTAGTATTTGATTATGATTTTTAATTAATTTTTCATTTGCTGGATTTTAATTGGTAATTGGTTTCCTAACAAGTATGCCTAATTGACACCTTTAGCCATTCCTTTTGTGAAATGATGAGAATGTATCCATTGCCCCTGAAATTTTTTGTGGTGAAACTAGACTCATTCATCTTTGTTTCCATGTAGAGTTTGTGCATTTATCATATGTGGTGTGTGAGTTATGATTTTCTGAAGTAAGGTGTGACAATTTGTGTCACACCAATGTTATGCTATTTCATGATTTTTGTTCACATGCCTCCTGACCTTCAATTAATCTGAAATGTTGCATGAGCCATCTATTATGTGTCTAGTTGATGTGTGATTTTTCCTGGAATTATTTGATCCATTTCCTAATTGTTTGTGAATTTTATTCCCTGCCTAGTCAATTGTTGACTTTGTGTGATACATGTTGCCAAATCCTTTGGGAAATCCTCATGCCTTATTGTATGATCATGAAATTTCATATGTGATAACTAGACATCTTGAGCTTTGCATTGGTGTTGACCTCATTCATTTCTCATCTGTTTTCAATTTGATATGATTTTTTGAAGTTGACTCATGTTTGTTGACCTTCATTGTACATGCTTGAATTTGGTTTGACTTCTTGATTTTAATTGACTGCCTTCCTCTCATCCAAATGCTATGAAATTTGACATGCTTGCCATGCTAGATGTTAGGATTGAATGTGATTTATTTGATAATTTTTGAGATTGTTTGGGTTGACTTTTGAATGAAGTCTTGCTGTTGACTTCTATATGCTTTCCTTTGCCATGCTTTGCATTCAAATGTTCATGAAATGACAATGATGCATGATTTGATTGTGAATCCAATTGAGATAGCTTCTTAAATGTTTGAACATGAGTTGGGTTGACTTTTCTTTGCTGTTTTGACCTTTTCTTTCATCTTTGACCCTAGGCTAGTCCTAGTGGTCTTTTGAGCTTACAATTGAGTTAATGTTTCAGGTTAAGCACCAATGCCTCAAAGATCATTCAAATTGGATTGAGTTGGATTATATATATCATGTGCTAACCCTTGTTTTGTAGGTGTGACTCATATAGCTGAGTCTTGTGCTTTGCACATTGGTCCCTCTGTGGTTGACTGTTGTTTATCCATTCCTTTTGATTTAAATTGTTGAACTGTTTACTAATTGGTTTGACTTTTTCAGGTACTTTAGTTGCTTAAGTTCTTTGAACTTGCTTGCTTTGCTATTTAGCATTTGCTTTGAGGTATAATTACTTCTTCTTCATGTAGTCTGGAGACCCGGTCTGTTATTTGACCGGGCAAACTGTCTGAAGTCCTCCTTAAGAGGCAATGCCTGTGTGTGTTTAAAATTGTCCCAAGCAGGAAAAGCCCTTCAAGTAAGGCAATTGGTAGATCAAAGGGATAAGCAACCTATCCCCTACTATTCAGTGAGTCCTCTCCTTGCTCCCATTACATGGTTGAAGCATTGAGATAAAAACCCAAGATCTAATCGAGTCAATAATGTGGAAAGAGCTCCATCTTTCTGAGCTCCCACACTTTCTGATATGCTCTCCCTGATTAGGGATAGAAGCAATGAGGCACACCCCTCATCTCCTTTTCATCTGCTTCACCTTAGCCTCTCAATGGCAAGGTTAAGAGCGACATTTACCCTATTACAGTTGGCCTCAGTGCCTAACCCTCTTGTATGAGCCCCTTGTCTGGCTATAGAGTGTGTTGTCTGATTCTCACTGATTGACTGATTGCTTCATATGCACTTGCTTGCTTGTATGTTATGCATTTATCATCATCAATTGCCATTAATGCACAATCATCTCATTTGTCTTTGTGATTTTGTCATTTGTTGTTTACCCATTGAGGACAATTGTAAGACCATCTATTGGCCATTGCTCCTATGATATGGAAGTGAGTATAAGACCATCACCTTGGCCACTCATCTTATCTTTGCTTGATGCATTTGATTTGTATGTGAGGTTGCAGTTATAAGTCCCTGTAAGTTGGCATCTGCTTTCCTGTGATCATAGTTTGTTTTATCTGTTTGTATGAGAGGTTGCAATTATAAGTCCCTGTAAGTTGGCATTTGCATTCCTGTGATCATATTGTTGCTTTTGTTCTTGTATGTGAGGATCCATTGTAAGTCCCTGCAATGTGGCATTGGATTTCCTAGGACCATACTGTGGAGTTAACCTAAGTCCAGACAGATTGGCAGTTGACTTCCATATCTCATCTTTGTTTTCTTTTGAGGAGATTAGTGTAAGACCATTGAGTGGCTTCTGATATCCTGTTCTGTTTTAGGAGACTGGTGTAAATCCATCTATTGGTATCCGGTATCCGCCTTTTATTTTCTTTGTTAGGAGATTAGTGTAAGACCATTGAGTGGCATCTGATATCCAGTTTTATTTTAGGAGATTGGTATAAGCCCAGTGATTGGCATCCGATATCCGCCTTTGCTGACTTTCTTGTTTGTTTGTTATTATCCATTGCTATTCACTTTCATAATCACAATCAATTAACTTCACTCATTCACTTGTTTTGGCTCTGTCCATTGTTAATCTTTTCACATTAGCCATAGGTTTCAATTATCATTGTGGTTGATGTAAATCTTGCCTATCCTTAGTGAGTCGACAGTAAGACTTCCGTACTGAAAACAGGGCTAACCCCTCTAGTACGTCGAAGCTATCCTCGCATGGTGGATGTTGTTTTTGGTCGAGTGTTTTCCCATTGATAATGAAAAGCCTCAGTGCTTGTGTTTAAAACTGAATCCACCAACTTTTGGAAATCTTTTAGCCGAACTACGGCGTTTTGATCCTTACCTTTGATGGAAGGTACGTAGGCAGCGGGTTCATCCGTTCGAACCCAATAAAACCCAATAAAACTTGTATATTCTTTTCTCATCATCCCAATCATGTTTGCACAATACTTATGTCATAACAAATAACAATCTTTTACAACAAGTGCGAAAAGGGCTCCCTAGGAGTACCTAGGACGTAGTGGGTGCCTAACACCTTCCCATTGCGTAATTTACCCCTTACCCAGAATCTCTGATCTTTTTATTAGTTTTCTACGTGTAAAACTTCTTAGGCTTTTGTTCGCTTTTTAGCCAGTCCTTTGGATAAATAAAAGTGCGGTGGCGACTCGAAATTTCATTGTATCTCTTGCTTATGGTTTAATCGATAGATCATATAGCGACGAATACACCGCTACACCCGCGTCTTGTGAACCAGATGCATTGTTGTAAACCAACAGACATTCCTTTTATACTTTCAAAATCAAAACAAGTTAAAGTTTTCAAAAGCTTTGTTGTTTCCACAGTTTTACTTTTTTTATCTTATCAAAAATAAAAGCGACATTAAGCAGAAAAACAAAAATAATTGGTAAATCAATGTTCAACTGAACAAATTTATTTGATGAGAAGAATAACTCATACATGGGGTTCATGAAGATGTAAACCCCTCTAAGAGGAGATTACAGAGAAAGAAAACAAGTAAATGGCAACAAAAATTTAACTGATTTTCCTACGAAATACAACTTTGCTACTTTCCCCTATGTCCTCTAGTCCTTATTACTTTGATTCTCGAGATGGTAATTAGATTGTTTTCTTCCATCTGAGCTTTGTTGTAGTGTTGACTTGTGTCGCTGCAGTATTATGCCTTTGGATATTACCTAACTTTTATGTGAACTGCTCCTTAAGAGTTTCAGTTCACCAGGAGATTTTACCCTTTTTTGCTTAAGCCGCCCTTCGGGTTTTCAACTTAGCAAGCTTTTATTATCCCTAATTTTTGCCTGAGTCTCCCTTTCGGGTTTTCAACTCACCGGGATGCTCATTTTTTGCATAAATCGCCCTTTCGGGTTTTCCACTTAGCGAGCTTTTATTATCCATCTCTTTTTCTTTGGCATAATACTTTCTGACTGCATCAGAATTGACGGGGTGTGTCAACTCTTCTCCATCCATGTTCGTGAGAACTAAAGCTTCACCAGAGAAAGTTTTCTTCACCACAAATGGTCCTTCATAGTTTGGAATCCACTTGCCACGTGAATCCTTCTGGAGAGAGATTATCTTTTTCAAAACTAGTTCACCTACATTAAACTCTCGAGGTCGAACCTTCTTGTCAAATGCCCGCTTGAGCCTCCTCTGATATATCTGACCATGACACAATGTTATCATCCTCTTCTCTTTGATTAGATTGAGCTGGTCAAATCTGGTTGGAATCCATTTTGCTTCTTCTAATTCTGTCTCCATCAAGACTCTCAACGAGGGGATCTCAACTTCTATCGATAGCACAACCTCCATGCCATAGACTAGTGAGAAAGGGGTTTCCCCTGTTGAAGTGCGAGCAACTTTCGATATCTGTGCAAAGCAAAGGGTAGCATATCGTGCCAATCTTTATAGGTCTTCACCATCTTCTGAATAATCTTCTTGATATTCTTGTTAGCTGCCTCTACTGCTCCGTTCATCTTTGGCCTATAAGGTGATGAGTTATGATGTTCAATCTTGAAATTCTGACACAACTCCTTCATCATCTTATTATTCAGATTTGATCCATTATCAGTGACAATCTTGCTAGGAGTTCCGTGGCGACAAATTATCTCTTTCTTGATAAACCGAGTGACTACTTCCTTCGTCACATTGGCATAAGAAGCTGCTTCTACCCACTTAGTGAAGTAGTCAATGGCAACCAGAATGAATCGATGTCCATTTGCAGCTTTAGGCTCAATCATACCAATCATGTCTATGCCCCACATTGAGAATGGCCACGAAGCTGATAAAACATTTAGAGGAGTAGGTGGCACGTGCACCTTGTCAGCATAAATTTGGCATTTATCGCATTTCCTAGCATAGTGGTAACAATCTGTTTCCATTGTCAACCAATAGTAACCAGCTCTAAGGATTTTCTTCGCCATTGCATTTCCGTTTGCATGAATGCCGAAAGAACCTTCGTGGATTTCTTTGATGAGTAGGTCGGCTTCGTGTCTATCCACGCATCTGAGCAGAACTAAATCAAAGTTTCTTTTGTATAGAACACCGCCACTTAGGAAGAAATTGGTTGATAACTTCCTCAAGGTCTTTTTGTCTGTGATGGATACATCATTTGGATACTCATGCTTCTCAAGATATCGCTTGATGTCATAAATTCAAGGCTTGGCACCTGTTTCTGCTTCAACTACTAAGCAATGTGTTGGCTCGTCTAGACATTGAATTGTAATAGCAGGTGATTCGTTAGCCCACTTGACTTTGAACATAGATGACATAGTAGCTAAGGCATTCGCTAGTTGATTCTCCTCCCTAGGAATATGATGGAAATTAATCTTATCAAAGTAGGGGATTAGCTTCATGACATGCTCTCGGTATGGGATCAAATTGGGATGGCGGGTCTCCCAATCTCCTTTGATTTGATAGATGACAAGTGTTGAGTCTCCATACACCTCAAGATTCTTGACTCTTAGGTCAATAGCTGCTTCAATTCTCAAGATACATGCTTCATACTCCGCCATGTCATTGGTGCATTTGAAACATAACCTTTCTGTAAAGGGAAGATAAAAATCCATTGGAGAAGTTATAACAACCCAAATTTCGTTACCCAATGCATTTGAGGCACCATCGAACACGAGCGTCCACCGCAATCCTGGTTCGGGTCCTTTTTCCCGGCCTGGAATCTCATAGTCTCTTATGTACATGACGTCTTCATCTGGGAAGTCGAGTCTCATTGATTGATAGTCCTCCACTGGCTGGTGCGCAAGGTGCTCTGATAACACACTACCCTTAATGGCCTTCTAAGTTACATACTGAATGTCACATTCTGATAACAACATCTGCCAGCGAGCGATTTTTCCAGTTAATCCAGGTTTCTCAAATATGTACTTGATGGGATCCATCTTGGATATTAACATTGTTGTATGGCAGATCATGTAGTGTCTTAGGCGACGAGCAGCCCATGCTAGTGCACAACAAGTCTTTTCTAGCATGGAGTACCTGATTTCACATTCTGTAAACTTCTTGCTTGGGTAGTAGATAACATGCTCTTTTCTACCCGTCTCATCACGTTTCCCCAGTACACATCCCATGGATTCATCGAGTACTGTCAAATACATAATGAGAGGCCTTCCTGGAACTGGTGGCACTTAGATAGGTGGTTCTTGCAGATACTGTTTAATTTTATCGAATGCACTTTGGCAATCATCATTCCATCTAGCAACTTGATCTTTTCTTTACAACTTGAATATTGGCTTGCAAGTGGCTGTCAGATGCGAGATGAATCTGGAAATATAGTTCAATCTGCCCAAGAAACCACGAACTTGCTTCTCTGTCCGAGGTGATGGCATCTCTTGAATAGCTTTGACTTTGTCTGGATCAACTTCTATGCCTCTCTGGCTCACAATAAATCCTAAAAGCTTTCTAGATCTGACTCCAAAGATGCATTTAGCAAGGTTTAAGCGCAGTCTGTATTTCCTCAATATTACAAACAACTTCTCCAGATGAATAACATGCTCCTCTTCTGTCTGAGACTTGGCAATCATGTCATCCACATAGACTTCAATCTCCTTATGTATCATATCATGGAAAAGAGTTACCATGGCCCTTTGATAGGTTGCCCCGACATTTTTCAGGCTGAAAAGCATTACCTTATAACAAAAGGTGCCCCATGGGTTAATGAAAGTTGTTTTCTCCATATCTTCGGGAGACATTTTAATCTGATTATATCCTGAGAATCCGTCCATGAAGGAGAATACAGAGAACTGAGTTGTGTTATCTACCAATACATCAATGTGAGGTAAAGGAAAATCATATTTGGGACTAGCTCTATTCAGATCTCTGTAGTCTATCCACATTCGAACCTTGCCATCTTTTTTTGGAACTGGCACAATATTAGCAATCCAGTGTGGGTAAGTTGCAACAGCTAGAAAACCTGCCTCAAACTGCTTCTTGACCTCTTCTCTGATCTTGACAACCATGTTTGGTCGAGTTCTTCTCAACTTCTAATTGATGGGAGGCCATTCCAGCTTCAACGCTAGCTTGTGCATAACTATGTCGGTATTGAGTACTGGCTTGTCCTGGTACGACCAAGCAAACACATCCACATGTTCGTGTAGCAGCTTGACCAACTCCTCCTTCACATTTTTCTCCAAGGCAGCTCCAACCTTGACTTCCTTTCGATCCTCCTTAGTCCCCAGATTGATCACATCCACTGGTTCTTGATGAGGCTGAATCATTTTTT
The DNA here is from genome assembly GCF_024323335.1 of Lathyrus oleraceus. Taxonomy (NCBI): domain Eukaryota; kingdom Viridiplantae; phylum Streptophyta; class Magnoliopsida; order Fabales; family Fabaceae; genus Lathyrus; species Lathyrus oleraceus. Next base: position 267,668,431 of record NC_066579.1, on the reverse strand, counting down.
CCTCTTGTTTCAAAAGCCTGGCCAACTCTTCTGGGAGTTCGCTGTCTTCCTTACCATCCTCTTCAACTTGGTAAATCGGGAGGTCGATGTCATAGGGAATTATAACATTGTCGTGTTCAATGGATTCAGTTATTAATGATTTGCATGACAATGATTTTTCTTTTTAGAGGAAGATTTTGAAAAATGAAAATGATGTGAAATAAAAATGCCATTTTTTTAATTTATTGTTTATTTTTTTGTAAAAAAATTAAAAAAATGAAAGACAAAGATCTCAAAAATGTGCTTTGTATTGATGATAAGGCTTAAACATTAACACAAAATGGGCCCTACAAAGCTATACATATGCCTTGGGCATGACACTGGACGCTTTAGAAAACAGTAAATTACTTTGAACAATAAAATATCTCTGGAACATTTGTTGCCTTTGCAGTTAGTGAGAGCAGCATTCAGAGGTCCACAAAACACCATTTTGGACAAATTTGGATCTTCATCTTCAAGAGCATTCACTTGATCATCACTTCGAAAACCAACTTTGGAGAATATTTCTTGGATGCTAGGAACCTTCCTCTGAAGTATGTTCTGATCTTTGAACAGTTCAATAGACGGTTGATATCCTTATCCACACTTGTCTTTCTTCTCTGGTAATTCAATCACTATGCTCCAACTTCTAGGGCAACCAACTTCAATTGCATCTTTCACACTCTTCCACGAGGACATGACCCCTTTGGGTTCTTCGACATACTTCGGCTTAGTCTGGACCACCTTGACCACTTCAAGGGCCTGGAGAGGAGTTTCAACAATGTCTTCGCCTACTTCAATGTATCTGAATGAAGTCAGATGGATGACGAAAATATCTTCCTCTCCGGAAACTGATACCAGCTTACTAGAAGTAACAAACTTCAGCTTCTGGTGGAGTGTCGAGGTGACAACTCCAGCAGCATGGATCCAAGGTCTACCTAACAGATAGCTATAGGCAGGCCTAATATCCATTACTTGGAAGGTAATACGTAAAGTTTGAGGGCCAATCAGGATTAGAAGGTCAACTCCCAAATAACCGTTCGCTTAGACCAATCAAAAGCTTTCACTATCAAAGCACTAGGTCTCATCTGCACCCTTTCAATATTCAGTTATGCTAGGGTAGTCTTAGGCAACACGTTCAAGGAGGAACCTGTATCTACCAGTACTCGAGCCAAAGTAACATTTATACACTAAATGGATATATGAAGCGCCATATTATGTTCTCGCCCATTAGGGGGTAAATCATCATCAGTGAACATCAAACAACTACTAGCGTTGAGATTAGAAACCACATCATCAAACTGAATAACATTGATGTCTTCTGCCACATAAGCTTCGTTCAATAACTTTAATAGAGCAGTCCTATGAGCCTCATAAATCATAAGTAGAGAAAGAATGGAGATTTTTGAAGGAATCTAGTTAAGCTGATCTACGACCTTGTAATCACTCTTCTTGATGATCTTCAAGAATTCTCTACCCTCTTAAGCAGTCACTGCTTTCTTAGATGAGCCTTCTCCTGCTTCTGGAGGATTTACCTCTTTCCCCTTCGTCGGTTCAACTGTTGGTTCACTTTCTTTGTTTGGGATCACTTCAAGAGTGAAAACCCTTCCACTTCGAGTCACACCACTAGCTTCAGCGATGTTAGTCACGTCTGGCTCTTTAAAGATTATAGGTTTGTTACCCACATAAACTACATGCTCATAGTTCCAAGGCACTGCTTTGGTACAGTCAAATAAGAACGGAGCGGGAACATAGATAACCATGGGCTCAATCTTCTTCACTGGCTCTAGGTCAACATTTCTCTGATAAGGGACCACAAAAAGGCTTGGGAAGCCTCTCTTGATCAAATACAGACACAATCACAACAACATCCTCACCAATCTTTGCTCTAGTGAACTGAGTAACCCGCTGATCCATCAAACTTTGAAGACAAATTTTAAATTCACCACACTGATCAGGGTTGGATGAACAAACCATACAATTATCATGTACTCCATTCATCAATTCTGCTTCCATCAATCTAGCATGGACCACTGTTAAAAGAGTCTTCAACTTGAACACATCTTTTATCCATCCATCATCAGTTGAACTGTCTATAGAATTGACACCTGAACCATCATGTTTAGGAAAAGTTGTTCCCCACATTTGGAATATCAGCAAAAGACAATATTTTCTGATCTATCAACTCTTGGACCCGGAGCATGAACACCTTGCAATTCTCTGTTGTATGACCCTTTGAATTAGCATGAAAGGCACATCTAGAATTCTCATCATACTAAGGCTTATGCGGCTTCAGGATTGGAGGTAATGCCCTTGGAACGACAGTCCCATTCTAAATCAGATACGGTAGAAAATGAGTGTAAGTCATTGGGATAGGAGTGTTATTCACATTATTGTACTATTGATATGGCCTCTGTTGATTTGGTCGTTGTTGTTGAACTAGACGTGGTTGATTATTCTGTTGATTTCTCTGTTGATGTTGAGGTGGAGGATCCTGTAATGGAGGTTGTGGTGTTTGATATTGAGGAACTGGAACTTGATACTGAGGTACCGAAGCTGGAATAAGGACAAGAGCAATTGGACGATAACGTACGGTTGGATATTAAGCAGCTGCTACGTAAGGGTATTGATAATAAGGCACATAAGCAGGAGCCCTGGGTGGTGCCCTCCCCTGTTGAGAAGAAATGGCACTAGTCTCGCCCTCCTTCCTCTTGAATCCATTGAAAGGCTTCTTCAAGATTGGTACACTGCTGGAACCTCCCTGGATTTTACCACTTTCAGTCCTTCTTCTACTCTTTCTCCCACGATCACCATGTCAGAAAATCACGTGGATACACTACTAATCAACCTTTCATAATATTGGCCCTGCAAGGTACCCATGAAAATGTCAATCAATTCACAATCAACCAATAGGGGTGCACCCTTGTAGCGAATTCTCTCCAGTGTTATGCATATTCTTTAAAAGATTCATTGTCTTTTTGGGCCATACTCTGAAGCTTAGTACAGTTTGGTGCCATGTCAGTATTATATTTGTATTGCTTTGTGAATGCTTCAGCCAACTCATCCTAAGTGTGGATGTTGCTACATTCCAACTGCATGTACCAATCCAAAGATGCCCCAATTAGACTGTCCTGAAAGCAATGGATCATGAGCTTATCATCTCTGGCATAGACAACCATTTTTCTACAATACACTTTCAAATGTATGATAGGACATATGAGGCCTTTGTATTTTTCAAATTTCAGCGCTTTGAATTTTGGAGAAATCACCACGTCTGGGACCAGACACATCTCCAAGGAACTCAATCGGGTTGAGTTATGTCCTTCCAAGATTCTTAGCTTTTTGGCCAGCGCACGACACATTAGGATAGCCTCAGAATCCTGGGAAGCAATAGGGATGACCATTGGAGTAGCTCCATTGTAATTCTGCATTTCAAACTCATCATCGAGCTCCTCATTAGTGCGAGAATGACCACTTGATTGACCATCAGAGGTACTTGCGCATCGACACCATCAACTACTCCAGAAGTATGCGCAAGTGGAGGCACATGAGTTCTTTCAGGAGGTGGAACAAAACCTGGAGGAAGACCGTAGATAATGGGATTTGGAAATGGAACTGAAGGTCCTAACTGGAGAGCAACCCCTTGAACTAAAGCGTCGTTCCTTGCAGCAGCAACAACACGAGCCTCTTCTTCCCTTCTAGCCAGAGCTTGTATAGTCTCAAAGATTTGCTCAAATTTTCTTTTGATAGAGTCCATCTCCTCTCTGAAGGCAGCTTGTTCTTCTCGCACTACATCCATGATTCTTCTTGAGTTGGAGCGAGTAGCGTATGTACGTTGAGGAATCAGCTTGAACTACTAGAGACGAGGAAAAATGGAATGAGTTTTAGTTTTGAGAAATGAAATGCATGATGCATATGTTAATGCATGTGGATCTAAAAATGTCTTTTATGCTTATGTTCAATTTTATTTTCAAGGAAGCGTGTTAGATTCCTTGTTATTTAGCAAGCATTCGAAGAGATCACGGGGAATAAATAAAGAATGGAACCAAACTTTTTGTACAAAATAACTCAAAATCCTTCATTCATTCAATTCACAGCAGAGTACAAGGATTGAGTACAAAATTCTTTCAAACATAAAGGAAAGTACAACATAAAAAAGGTCAAACTGCAGGCTTCTGTTTGTTGAGATCTTCTAACTCTCCCTTGAACCTTTTCATCATGTCTTCACAAAGATAAATAAAGTCGATCACTGAAGGAGGGATGTTGTCATCGTCAATGTCTTCCAGAGAATATCTTAGCATCAAAGGCACCTCCTTGGCCATGCCATTGCAGAAGTCTATCAAACTGGAAAACTTGTCTCGTACTCATTTCTTTATTCATGTAAAAACTGGATGGTTTCCTCGCAGGCTGCCAAACTAACATTCACATTTTCCCTTGCATTCATCCAATCTTCACCTTCTCGTAGCAAAGAGTCATATCGGCCTCTCCAGTATCGTTCCCACTCATTAGCATTCTCAGCCTCTTTGCACTTTCCTTTCCATATATCAGGTGTAATCTGAGCAGCAATCAAAGCACTCTCTTTACTACGGCGTTCTCGTTCTACCCTTTCTTTTGATTCACAGAGTGAATCACTGAGGTCGGCTATCTCAGCCTCAAGCGTCTCTCTTATCTCCTTCTTTTGTTTTGTGGAGAGCTTCCACCATTTCTCTTTTTCACGAAAATCCCTCTCAGCCTCTTTCATTTGGCTTTTGACGGTATTCAAGCAACTGTCAGCCTGATCCAACCCATGCTTGACTCTTTTTCACTTATACTCTTCCTTATCCACCTTTTCCATATTTACCTGAAGCTGCATTTTATTCCTCTCGAGATTCCATTTAAACTGATTCTTTTCATTAGTGACCAGGTGTAGGTTCTTCAACAACTCTTCATTTTCCTTTGTAAGTTTCTCTAAAGAAGCTCGAAGTCCTTCTGCATCCTCGATTGGGACATGAGTAGGTTTAGGCTCGGGAAGAGGACCAGACGTCTCTATTTTGAAAGGCATCTTGATTGATATTATTCTTTATTTTATCCATTGAAAGTATGGCTCTTTGGTGATACAATTCTTCTTTCCTAGGTCAACCTTACCTTTCCAAACAAAGTCGGATTCTAAACTCCTAGGTCATGCAACAAAAAGGCTTCCAAAAACTTCTCCTCAGGAGGACCCTCCATTGGGTACCCAAGTTGTCTCATGGATAAGAGAGGATTAGCATTAATACAACCTCGTGTACCAATGAGTGGTATGTTAGGGAAGTCCCCACAACTGGATATGATTTATGTACCATCATACTCCCTAGAGTACCAGGAAATATCCCTGGATCAGAGTGATCCCAACCTTTGGGGCCAACTAGCATCCTCCTGATCCACAAAGGGACCCCTATTTGAGAAGATGGGTCTGCAACCATGTGTACAATAGAGGGGCGCAACAAGCAACCATTCCTCCCTTCTTTGCACTTCTCCAAGTCAGATAACAGAACACATCAGCAAGAAGGGTAGGCACTGGATTCTTCGCGAGGAAGACACAAATGGCAGTCATGTCTACAAAATGGTCAAAGTTTGGGAACATAATGATTCCATAAATAGCCAAGGCAATAGTAGCGTAGCAAGCCTCCTAACTTTAGGCCTCCAACAGGGTGTAAGCTCTCTCTAAAAGAAAATTGAGTGGAAACCCTTTGGTATTTCCTTTCACTCCCAGGTTTGCAGTAACCTCCTTCTTATGCATGTGAAGGGCAACAACTATAACTTCATGTTCCAAGATCCCTTCGACACCCATAAATGGAAGTTTGTTTTTTATTGGAATACCAACAAGATTTTCAAATTCCTCCAACATTGGTGCTATTTGAAAATCCTGGAAGGTGAAATATCTCATTGGAGAATCATAGAACTGGGGCAAGGTCAAAAGTACCAGTGGGTCTGCTTCTTTGTTCAAGAGACTGAGCAGATTGCCATAATCCTTCCCAAAGTTGATCTTGAAGACTGGATGGAGCTGAGAAACCAATTCTTGAAGAACGTCTAATTTAGGATCTTTGAACTTATATGAGTACATGCTCCTCTTGTTCGATCCCATACTCTCTAAATGCTTATAACACTGATCCTCTAGTTCCCTGGAAACAAAATGCAAATGTTATGTTTTGATTATGCGATGAACCTGCATGGTTTTAGAGTTATAGGTAACATCAAACTCAGGTTGGGAAGAGTAACAGGAAAAAAACCGGTATCTCTGATTATATGCACTCCATGGGTAGGCTCAGTGGTTGATAGGTTCCCAGAGTCATGGATCCTTCTTGAGAATATTAGTGTCATGACGAAGGCTCGTCGGACAATAATACCCTCAAAATGATGTCTTCTAGGTGAGGTATTCGTATTGTCCTAATGAGGAAGGCTCCTCGTGGGCCAATACTACACAACCATCGATTCCAAGGTTCTAAAAAGGTCCCTAGAGTCACTGATTCAACATGAAAACATTATCGCCATGACGAAGGCTCGTCGGACAATAACATCTCCAATAGAATCTATTGTAGGCGGGGTCTTCGTATTGTCCCAATGAGGAAGGCTCCTCGTGGGTAAAAACTACACAACCACCATCTTAATCCTATGTTTTTTCTCAGACTTGGGTAGAGAGCCTATCTCACAAAGTACGAATTATCAGAGACCCCCACAAATGCCAATGAGAACCAATAATAAATCACATATAACAAATACAATGAGATATTAGCAAAAAAGAAGAAACATAAATAAAACAAAGCTAACACTAAACATATTTAAAACTAAGTTAGGTTTGACTCTCTCTAGCATGAGATCATTTTTCCCCAGCAGAGCTGCCAACTGTCGCATCTCGAAAAACGCAATCCTTTGCGAGGCGCTCGCACGCTCATGGAAAAGATGTTCGAACAGAGTCGCCACCGAACTTTATTTATTCCAATGAAGGAAAGGGAAAATATCGATAAAACCCATAAAAAACAACAAAAAGAAAATGGTCATCACAAAAAAATTCGGGTTCGGGAGTCGGTTATGGAAGAGGAAGGTAATAACATCCCTCACATCCGTTGTACTCAACGGGAACCACTTAGTTAAATTTGTGATAGAGTGTTAGCTAATGTTAATTGTTACCTTCTGCTTACTGAGTGAGAGAAAAAAAAGGAAGAAAAGAAGGACTTAGGGTTTTTTAATATTAATGGACCTGACAAGATTTTGCAATCCTACTCCTACGTATCTCCAGGTGCTATGAAGAACTCAAGGCATACGTAATTCTACCCAAAGAGAATTACTGGGTGGATTTCTTTTAAAGAGAGTGATGCTTGGATCATATTTGAGCGATTAAACCTTTACTTGCTGCTCATTCTTGGAGGTTGAAGTCTTTGTTTGTTTCGCATCAAAATGGATGTTGCATACTCTTTTCTGAAAATGTTTTCCGGGTCCCACAAAGGCGGAAAGCAGATTTTATTGGTTGAGTGTTTTGTTGGATGATGATTACTCGAATGTTCGAGTAAGGCTTACTTGTATCCAAGTACTCAAGAAGAGGAATAGAAGGCTCTAGACCATCTCCCTTTTCACCCTTAATTGCAAAAGGATTTAAATAAGGTTAATGTCTTTTGGGCAGACGACAAATACTCGAATGTCCGAGTAAGGCTACTCGTATCCAAGTACTCGGCGAAGGGAATGGAAGACTCCAGACCACCTCCTTTTTCGTCCAAGTTTGTTATGAAAATGAGTTTGACTTAAAGTTTGATTATGAAAATAGTTTGGATGTGGCGGGGGTTAGAAGTTTTTAAACGGATGACAATTTCTTGAATGGCCGAGTAAGGCTACTCGTATCCAAGTAATTGAGAAGAAGAATCGAAGACTCGAGACCATCTCCCTTTTCATCTTTTTTGAAATAATGTTTAAATATAATTAGGTATTTTGAATTTGATTAGGGAAAAGACACTCGATGTTGGATCGAGGTTCTTATCCTTTGCGTGTGATTGAAATAGAATGAAATGATTTGAAAGTTTTAAAAATGACGGAGAAGTTGATATGAAAATGGTTCTAATTTTTGAAAATTGCTCGACGTTGGATATAGTGTTCGCTTTTGTTCTTTTTGAAAGTGTTGATTTTAATCTTCGATATAACGAACAACTGATACATTAAAGTAGATGAAAACGGTAAACTTATTACATATTTACGGGAATGAGGGTACACTTTGTCGAATGGGGATAAGACATAATCACTAAATCATACAAGTTTTGAAAGACAGTTGTAAAAATAAAAGAATCTCGTTGTTAAAAGGCCCAAGAGAAAGCCAAGGGACTCGAAAATAAATCAAAAATTAAATTAAAAGAAATTTAGCGTAATGTTTAAGCAGTCGTAAATCGATTCATGTAGGAATCACCCTATTTGAGGTCAGTCAATAAACTCTATGCGTGTAAGCAATTTTTGAAGTTAAATTTAATTTTTAACTCCGAAATTGCATAGCATCTGTGAAAAGTTGATGGGACTAAATAAATCAAAACTTTTTTATTTAACGGAAATAATCAATTAATCAATAAATAAATAAAAATAATAATAATTTAAACAATAATAATCAATAATAATTAAAAATATAATAATACTAACAATAATAATTATAAGAAATAAAAATAATTTAATCAATAGATATTACTAATAATAATAACGATTAACTATAAATATTAACAATAATAATAATAATAATAATAATAATAATAGATAACAATAATAAATAGTAGTAGAGAAATACTTACAATAAAAAAAAACACTTTACAGATTTCTCACGAACTTACTATGTGCATGGATTGCTTGTATTAAATTAACCTTTGTTTTCAAAATAATGATTGAACTCTTGTATCAATTCTTATGAAACTGGATACATATCAAAATAAATATTTCAAGCACACGTGTTTTCAAATGTAATAATATTTAAAATTCTCATTAGAGATTAGTTAAAGTGATCTTGCTTTTAGTCCTCCATGCGCTAGCAATTAAAGTGAGCTTTGACAGTGGGTTTCATCTTGATAAAAACACACAGTTCTTTCTTATTCTTTCTATTCTATCTAACTGTAGTTATATTAAAAAAACATATATATATATATATATATATATATATATATATATATATATATATATATATATATATATATATATATATATATATATATATATATATAAAAAAAATTATTAAAAAAAAAGAGTATTAATTAATTCACAAAAATATAATATAGAAGCCTGCTCTTAAAAATTTGCGAGTAATCTTTTTACAACATATAACATAGTTCTTAAATCTAAATAATAAACAAATATTAAAATTGATTGTAAGAAATAATAACTAATATGAGAGAAAAAAAGAATGAAAAAAAAGGAGATAACATCCATATGAAAATATAGCAACCCATTTTCTTAACAAGATTACCACAGAATTTTTCAAAATCATCATTAGACTCTCTTGTCAGTGTAAATCAAATTGTGTTTCACAACAACACTTTTCTTTCTATTTTTCGCTAAATCACAACCGAAATCTCTCGCTTACACATTCTATATATATATATATATACATATATATATATATATATATATATATATATATATATATATATATATATATATAACCAAAAAATTATTAAAAAAAAGAGTAATAATTAACTCACAAAAATATAATATAGAAGCCTGCTCTTAAAAATTTGCGAGTAATCTTTTTACAACATATAACATAGTTCTTAAATCTAAATAATAAACAAATATTAAAATTGTTTGTAAGAAATAATAACTAATATGAGAGAAAAAAAGAATGAAAAAAAAGGAGATAACATCCATATGAAAATATAGCAACCCATTTTCTTAACAAGATTACCACAGAATTTTTCAAAATCATCATTAGACTCTCTTGTCAGTGTAAATCAAATTGTGTTTCACAACAACACTTTTCTTTCTATTTTTCGCTAAATCACAACCGAAATCTCTCGCTTACACATTTCTATATATTTTAGACAAAATCAAGTGTAAACATAAATCATAACAAAATCCAGGAAGAGGAAAGATTTACCGAGGAGGAGATCATGGTGGTGTTCATGGTAGTTAATGGTAGGCTCTCCAGAATCTTCTGTGGTAAGGATGATTGTTGTTAGGTGGTTCTGCCTCGCCACAAAAGGATGGAGCGGTGGTGCATTCAGTGAGAAGCTTGGTTGGATCGGCGGTGGTGCGGATGAGGGTGGTCACCGGAAATGATGAAGAACATGGTGTTGGCAAGAGGAATGTGGTTCCGTGAGGTTATTGTTTGTTGATGTTGTTTGAATGTAGCAAAAGTGATGATGGTTAACTGACATTAATGAGAGGTAGTTGTGGGTTTGACATTAATGAGAGGTAGTTGTGGGTTTGTTGTTCAATTTATGAATGTTTGGTCACAGTATGTTTCAAGAGATCTTAATATATTTTTTGAAGAAGGTTGTGTAATATGGTGTCATGGTGGTCCGTCGCGTAACCTTGAGAGATTTAAGAAAAAGATGGTGGAGGTTTCGGAAGGAGTGTGATGAGATGCTGAAGGATATAGAGATTTTATGGTGTGGGGAAGGAGATGTTGGTGAGTTTTAGATTTTTTCCTATCCATCAACCCTCCAAAATATGTGAATGTGTGAGAGTATATCGTGAAAAGATATCTCCTTCCTTCATTGCTGCGTTTGGATCTTTTAAGGAAGGAAAAAACGTTTTTTTCTTCCGTGGACACCAATTGGCTACGTGGCCTATTTGTGTGGTCCAATTTTTTTGCTTTTTGTATCAATATTGAAACAAGACACGTGCCATGACAAAAAGATATTTTTTTTAATTAAAAAAAATACTAGCAAAATTTAATATAAAAATTAAAATCTAAATCAAAAACAAAAAAAATAAAATCGAATTAAAAGCGTAGAAAAATTTATTTAATTCCAACAGTTATTTTGGTTAAGAAACAAAAATAATTGGATAATAAATGAATAAAAATCGGGCGAGAGAATGCTCAAATAAAATAAACATACTGCATCAAAATGAAAAGCGCGAAATAAATTCCTCGAAAACATACAGGTTTCGATCAAATTTTGAAATAAAAAATGATCGGTTAAAAGGCTAAAGTTGATTAAAATTTGATTGAAAAAGTAGTCAAACAAATAAATCAAGCACGCCAGGTTAAACTACGTGAACCTGACATCTAAAAGCTCAATTTTGAAATTTTTTTGTCGGCTAATTCAACATGCAGTTGAGAAATGATTCGACCGGTCCGTCTGTAGATCTGAAAAATTATTTGGCTGATATTTTCAGCACTATGCAAAACAAAATATATGCTATGACAAGTAGAAAAATGCAAACGTCTTGTAAATGTACTGAATTGCTAAGTGAATAACCGTGAACAGACAATCAGATGTAACCTGAATCACCCTTAGACCATTTACTTCTGGTTCTCAATCACAAACAAAACTTTACAAAGCTTCAGATGACGATAATACTCTTGATTGTCACTCTCTGAACCTCTGAAACACGACATAATGGATGAATGAATCACAGAGATCGAAAAATCAAGGATTTTGACTTCTAAATCAATAAATGACTGAATAAATGTCATCAAGATCAAATAAAATTCCAGAACTTATGACTTTTCATCTAAAACCTGATTAATGCTTTTAACTGATGAAATGTGCGACAAAATAGATAGATTATGTTATGCTGATGCGCGTGAAAACTCTCAGGGTAAAATTTAGGGTATGACACCTATGTTGGAGGAGTATGCCCATCTCTTGGGAATACCTGTTTCTGACAAAGTGCCTTTTAGTGGATTGGAAGAGATTCCCAGATCTCATATTATAGCTAAAGCTGTTCACTTGAAGAAGTCTGAGATAGAGGCTCATTGGGTGAAGAAAGGAGGATTGTTTGGATTGACTTATGAGTTCCTCATCAAGAAAGCTACTGCCTTTGCTCAAGCCGGTAGTGTGGATTCTTTTGAAGCTATCTTTGTGTTGCTCATCTAGGGTTTAGCCTTGTATCCCTTATTGGTACACAAGTCTTGTCAATATCAATGTAACTTGGATGTTGATAAGGTGTAAACCATAATCCACCAAAATGGATGATTGATCTTGACAATGACTTGATTCATCCCTTGACCTTTGTTTGCTTGCCTTGCGTGTGATCCCTTATTTGTGATTGTTGCATTCATGCATTCATGCATTCATGCGCATCATAACATTCATCACACAAAAATTTCAAGGTCCTGAGGTATTATTTGCAAATATTTTCAAACCATGGATTATGGAAGAAGGAACACTAAGAAGTACAGTTTCAGAAGTTCTGACTTGAAAGAGTTAAGGAAGCTAGCATCTTTTGTATTAGATCCCTTGGACTTCAAACAACGTCATGGGTCGTTATTGTCTATCTTATCTGCTGATGTGGTTGAATGACTTCTAAGTGTGCTAGTGCAGTTCTATGATCCTCTCTACCGTTGCTTCACTTTCCCAGATTATCAGCTTGTGCCTACATTGGAGGAGTACTCTCATCTTTTGGGAATACCTGTTTCTAACAAAGTAACTTTTAGTGGATTGGAGGAGATTCCCAGATCTCATCTTATTGCTGAAGCTCTTCACTTGGAGAAGTCTGAAGTAGAGGCTCATTGGGTGAAGAAATGAGGATTGTTTGGGTTGCCATCTGATTTCCTCATCAAGGAAGCTACTGCCTTTGCTCAAGCCGGTAGTGTGGACGCTTTTGAAGCTATCTTTGTGTTGCTCATTGATGGATTAGCTTTGTTTCCTAACATTGAAGGTTTTATTGATGTTAACGTCATTAGAATTTTCTTGATTGGGAATCATGTGCCTACTTTGTTGGGTGATATGTATTTCTCTTTGCATCTAAGGAACTCTAAAGGTGGTGGAACGATTGTGTGATGTGTTCCTCTTCTGTATAAGTGGTTTATTTCGCACTTGCCTCAGACACCTGCTTTTGTGGAGAACAAACAATGTCTACGATGGTCTTAGAGACTTAAGTCTCTCACTAATGATGATATAGTTTGGTATGATCCTTCTTTGAGCAATTTAGAGGTTCTCGATTGTTGTGGTGAATTCTCTAATGTGCCTCTCATTGGTACACAAGGAGGAATTAACTACAACCCTGCTTTGGCTCGTTGTAACTTGGGTTCCCCTTGAAAGACAAACCTAATAACACTTGGTTAGAAGGTCTTTTCTATCAAGAGGGTAAAGATCCCCCAACATTTGAAGCAGAAGTTTGTGTATGCTTAGCATAATGTCCATAGGAAGGGAAGATCCGAGCTTGGTCCGTGCAATTGTGTAGCTTTGGAAGCTTACACTCTTTGGGTGAAGAAAAGAGCGTTGGAGTTGAAGATTCCTTATCCTTGTGAAAGACCTATATATATGGTTATGGTTGAGCCATTAACTCTCCCTAACCAAGATGTAGAGGAGTTGGAAGACGCGCTTGCCAAGATGAAGCAAGAGAAGGATATGTGGAAAGAGTGTTTTTGTGCTTTGAGCAAGAAGCATGAGGAGTTGCAGTTAGAGTCTAAGGACAAAGATGCGCTCATCGAGCTACTTGAAGACCGAGTGACGAAGAGACAAAGAGAGTCGGAGGTTTCATCTTCAAGCATGCCTCAGCCTTCCGTTGCTTGGAAGAAGATTTTTGATCCGCTTGTCCTTAAAAAGACTCACATGCAGACTTCTTTTGAGTCTGAGATTCGACGCATCCAAAGGAAGTACGCTTCTACAGCCAGGTCTTCTGATATTGTTGTTAGGGATCCTTAAGATGATTAGTCTCCTTTTCTCTTGTATTTTGTATTTTGGTTTCTGAAATTGTACTCAGTGTAATCCTTCCAATTATATAAATAAAAGAGATTTTTATGGTCAATCAAATTATATATATGTTTGCAAATAAAATAGTAAGTTCCTTGAATATAAAAACAATCAAGCATTGCATTTCATGCATCATTTGCATAACAGGTTTATCTTTCGCCAGATGTCTTATTGGTATTTCTTCTGTGCTTCAGCCAAGCTGACTCATTGATAAAATACCCGCACCAATCACTCAAGAATCATGGAACATCTAGATCAAGAGAACAGAGACTTGAAGGACGAGATTGCTCACCTGACTGCCATGATGGAGTAAGTGTTAGCTGCTTAGAGCCAATCTTCTCCAATGCCTGCAACTCCTCCTCTTCAGAGGACTGTAATTTTAGAGGTTGCTACCTCTACCATTCCAGCTGTTGCCACTCATTTTGGACCCGTCATGGCTGCTAGATTCCCGTGGGGAATGCCGCTTAATTTCATGCCTGAGGGTTTTGCACCTACCTTTGCTTCCATTTCGACATATAGCCCGATCATGTTTGTGCCACCATTGGTTGTTCATACTTTACCCCGTGTTGAAGACACCATCTATCATTCCGAGCCGTCTGAGGGTCCGAATGTTTATGAGAATATGGATGAAATGAAAGACCAATTCCTTGAGATGCGAAAGGAGTTGAAGACCTTGAGGGGAAATGATTTGTTCGGTAAGAGTGTTGCGGAACTTTGATTGGTTCCTAATGTGAAAATCTCGATGAAGTTCAAAGTCCCTGACTTTGAAAAGTATAAGGGGAATACATGTCCGCTCAGTCATCTCGTCATGTATGATAGAAAGATATCGGTGCAAATTGATAATGATCAATTACTGATTCATTATTTTCAAGACAGTCTAACGGGTGCCGCTCTGAGGTGGTACATGGGTTTGGATAATGCGAGCATCCGCACATTCAACGATTTGGGTGAAGCATTGGTGAAGCAGTACAAGTCAAATATGGATATGGCGCCGGATAGGGACCAGTTGAGATCATTGTCTCAGAAGGATAAGGAGACATTCATGGAATATACTCATCGAAGGAGAGAGCTTGCCGTTCAGATTACTCCTCCTTTGGAAGAAAAGGAGATGACCAAGATTTTCCTCAAGACCCTAAGCTCATTTTACTATGAGCGCGTGATTTCTAGTGCCTCTAGTGATTTTACCGAGATGGTAAACATGGGGATGACACTAGAAGAAGGTGTCCGAGAGGGACAGTTATCTAGGGAAGAAGTTTCGTTCAGCAAGAAATATGGTAATGGGTTTTCCAAGAAGAAAGAGAACGAGACCAATGCAGTATCAGTTGGGAGGCAGAGGAGGCCTCATGTAAGAAGAAGTCAACAACCCCGTCAACACCATAATCAAGTATCATCTGTAATTCCGGTATTTTTGAACAATCAATCAACACTAGTTCTACAACAACATCAACAACCGCCACCACAACGAACAAACACCTACGATAACAACAATACCAACAATCATAAACAACCACAAAATTTTGAGAGGAAGAAGGTCTCTTTCGACCCGATTCCTATGACTTATGCTGAAGTGTATCCATCTTTGGTTCTCAAGAATCTTTTCCAACCAAGAAATCCGCCTCAGATCCCTTAACCACTTCCATGCTCGTAGGAACCAGAACTTCGCCATGCCTTTCACCAAGGACCTCCCGGTCACGATATTGAGGATTGTTACCCCCTGAAGTATGAAGTCTAAAAGCTGGTAAATAGTGGAATGGTATCCTTTGAGGACCGTGCGCCTAATGTTAAAGGTAATCCACTACCTGCTCATGGTAACCCTTTCGTCAACATGGTAGATGGCTGTCCTTGGGAGTTCAAGGTATTTGATGTCCGCTTTATTAGAAGGTCCTTGATGGAGATGCACAAGGATATTTGTTTGGTAAGCGATTATGAGCATGACCATGATGGTTGTGCAATTTGCAGTGTCAATCCTAGAGGTTGTATAGTTGTGAAGAGAGACATCCAGAGGTTAATGGATGAAGGTATGATTTAGATTCTCCAGTCCCTGGCACGTGGATGACAATATGAATGTAATAGCACCAGTATTCAAGACACCAGAGAGAGTGGTGCTTCCGTTTGACATCAGCAGTAGTAATAGTGTCAGCATTAGATCGGTATCGCTGTTAGTTATATTGTTAGCGGGTCCAGTCTCATATGCATCCGGTAAGGCTCTCCCGTATCAGTACAATGCGACTATGTTAGAGAATGTCAAGAGGTTCCTTTACCTACAACCAGTTTTGTCGTGAGCATTGCTGATGTTACGAAGGTGACCCGTAGCGGTCATGTTTTTGGGCCAGTGTTCCCAAAGAGTGTAGAAGATATATTTGCCAACAAGAATGTTAAAGTTCCTATAGTTGATCCAACTAGAGGTCCAATGTGTCAGTCTAGTGAATCTAGTGGTTTGAAGCCTAATGTTGATGATGAGGTACTCTAGTTGATTAAGAAAAGTGAATTCAATGTGATGGAGCAGCTGCTCCAAACCCCCTCCAAGATTTCAGTGTTGTCTCTGCTTATGAATTCTGAAGCGCACAGAGAAGCACTACATGAGGTATTAGAACAAGCTTATGTGGATCATGATGTTACGGTGGATCAAGTTGATCATGTTGTGGCTAACATCACTTCCTGTAACAATTTGAGCTTCTGTGATGAGGAACTTTCTGAGGAAGGTAGGAATAACAATCTAGCATTGCATATTTCAATGAATTGCAAGGAGGATGCTCTATCGAATGTGTTGGTTGATACTGGTTCTTCATTGAATATACTCCCAAAATCAACCTTGTCAAGATTGTCGTATCAAGGAGCTCAAATGAGATATAGTGGCGTGATCGTCAAAGCATTTGATGGTTCTCGCAAAATTGTGATTGGTGAAGTGGACCTTCCTGTGAAGATAGGTCCGAGTGATTTCCAGATTACTTTCCAGGTAATGGATATCCATCCGGCCTATATAGCTGCTTGTTAGGAACACCATGGATACATGAGGCAGGAGCCATCACTTCAACTCTACACCAGAAATTGAAGTTCGTCAAAAATGGAAAGCTGGTTATTGTCGGTGGAGAGAAGGCTTTGTTGGTAAGCCATTTTTCATCTTTCTCTTATGTAAAAGCTGAGGATGGGGTTGGGACTCTGTTCCAAGCCTTATCTATTGATGGGGAAAAGAGAGTTGGGGCATCCATGTCCTCTTTTAAAGATGCGCAGAAGATTGTTGAAGATGGTAATTCTAATAAGTGGGGACAAATGGTAGAAGTTGCCGACAACAAGAGCAGAGCCGGTTTGGGATTCCAATAAGGTCCATCTGTGTTTACAGTTGAAGATGTGCAACCCAGTTTTTGTAACAGAGGGTTCATTCATGGTAATGAACAACACTTAACTGCTGTGATAGAGGGTGAGAAGATGAAGACTTCACCAATTTTGTGACGCATGGAAAAGCTTGCAACAATTGAACTGCTGTTGATATTTCTATTATTGTGCATCGATCTAAGTAAGTGCTTTTATCTATTTTTGAAAATCCTTCTCCTATGCCTAAGGGAGAAGTGAACATTGTTTGGGCATTTTAAAATTTGATCATCAATAAAATATAATTATATTCATCCACATCTATGATGTGTTATTTTTACTTTTTGTTTTATTCTGAAAAATGGTAATCACAAAAAACATAAATCAATAAATAATAATTTGTCCATCTGCATAATATTTGATCATAATTCACTTCTCTAAATTTAAAATATCAAATCATTATGCAGGTTGGTTTTTAAACACATTGAATACAATGATCATATTCCTTCTCGAAATTTGAATTCCCTATGTTTGAGGACGAGGACGAAAGTGACGAAGAAGTATCTGATGAACTGTCCCGTCTACTTGAGCATGAGGAAAAATCTATTCAGCCATTCGAAGAGCAAATTGAGTTAGTCAACTTGGGTTCCAAAGATGATGTGAAGGAAGTCAAGGTTGGATCTCGACTATGTCCAGAAGTGAAGAAGGGGTTGATTGATCATCTCCGAGAGTATTCAGATGTGTTTGCTTGGTCCTATCAAGACATGCCTGGTTTGGATTCTGAGATTGTGGAGCATAGATTGTCGTTGAAGCCAGAATGCTCGCCAGTCAAGCAGAAGTTAAGGAGGACTCATCCTGATATGGCAGTGAAGATCAAAGAAGAAGTGCAAAAGCAGATTGATGTCGGTTCCCTTGTTACTGCCGAATATCCGCAGTGGATGGCCAATATTGTACCTGTTCCGAAGAAAGATGGAAGAGTTCGTATGTGTGTTGATTATAGTTATTTGAATAAAGCCAGTCCGAAAGATGATTTCTCTCTGTCACACATTGATATGTTGATAGACAATACAACTAAATTCAAAGTCTTTTCGTTTATGGCCGGATTTTCCAAATATAATCAAATCAAAATGGCACCCGATGATATGGAGAAGACCGCGTTCATTACACCCTGGGGAACATTCTGTTATAGAGTGATGCCTTTCGGTCTAAAGAATGCTGGTGCAACTTACCAGAGAGTAATGACTACTCTTTTTCATGATATGATGCATAAAGAGATTGAAGTCTATGTTGATGTTATGATTGCCAAATCCATTGATGAAGAGGAACATGTTGAGCATTTGTTGAAGTTATTTTAGCGTTTGAGAAAGTACAAACTACGCTTTTGAATCCCAATAAATGTACTTTTGGTGTTCGTTCTGGTAAGTTGTTGGGTTTTATTGTCAGCGAGAAGGGTATTGAAGTTGATCCTGCCAAGGTTAAAGCAATACAAGAGATGCCTGCGCCCAAAACTGAGAAGCAAGTCAAAGGTTTTCTCGGCCGCTTGAATTATATCTCGAGATTCATTTCACACATGACGGCCACATGTGCGCCTATATTCAATCTTCTTTAGAAAGATCAGTTTTATGATTGGACCGAAGACTGCCAGAAAGCTTTTGACAATATTAAAGAGTATTTGCTTGAACCTTTGATTCTGTCTCCGCCTGTTGAAGGAAGATCGCTGATCATGTATTTGACTGTGCTTGATGAGAGTATGGGTTGTGTTCTGGGTCAGCAAAACGAAATTGGAAAGAAAGAGTATGCTATTTACTACCTCAATAAGAAATCCACTGACTGTGAGACCCGGTATTCTATGCTTGAGAAGACTTATTGCGCATTGGCTTGGGCTACTAAGTGTCTGCGTCAATATATGTTGAATCATACCACTTGGTTGATATCAAAAATGGATCCGATCAAGTATATTTTTGAGAAGCCTGCTTTAACTGGGAGGATTACCCGTTGGCAGATGTTATTGTCCGAGTATGATATTGAATACAAATCTTAGAAAGTAATCAAAGCTGGTGTCTTGGCTGACCACTTGGCTCACCAACCAATTGAAGATTACCAGTCAGTGCATTATGATTTTCCTGATGAAGAGATCTTGTACTTGAAGATGAAAGATTGTGATGAACCATTGCTTGAAGAAGGGCTGGAACCTGGTTCTCGTTGGGGAATGGTATTTGATGGAGTTGTTAATGAGTATGGTAATGGCATTGGGGCAGTGTTTATTACTCCTCAAGGCACGCATTTTCCGTTTACAGCTAGATTGACTTTCAAATGTACGAATAATATGGCTGAGTATGAAGCTTGCATTATGGGGATTGAAGAGGCCATTGATCTCATAATCAAGTACTTAGACGTTTATGGAGATTCAGCTTTGGTTGTGAATCAAATGAAAGGTGAATGGGAGACGAATCAACCCGGTTTGATACCATATAGAGATTATGTGAGGAGGATTTCAACTTTCTTTACAAAGGTTGAATTTCATCATATCCCTCGAGACGAAAACCGGATGGCATATGCTCTTGCAACTTTGGCTTCAATGATTGTGGTGAAGTATTGGAATGAAGTTCCGAATTTGACTGTGATGCGTCTTGATAGGCCAGCTCATGTATTTGTTGTTGAAGAAGTCAAAGATGAAAAGACGTGGTATTTTGATATTAAATTCTTCCTCCAAATCCAGATTTACCCGCATGGGGCATCTTTGAAAGATAAGAAGACTTTGAGGAGATTAGCTAGCAACTTCTACCTGAAGGGTGATGTATTGTACAAGAGAAACTTCGATATGGTTTTGCTCAAAGCATGGATAGACACGAAGCAGACCCATTGATGACTGAAGTCCATGAAGGTTCCTTTGGAACTCATTCCAAAGGACATGCAATGACAAAGAAGATGTTGCGAGCAGGTTACTATTGGTTGACAATGAAATTCGACTGTTGCAAGTTTGTGAAGAAATGCCACAAGTGTCAAATATATGCAGATAAGATTCACGTTCCTCCGACACTATTGAACGTCCTTTCCTCCCCATGGCTATTCTCCATGTGGGGAATCAATATGATTGGCATGATTGAGCCCAAAGCGTCGAATGAACATCATTTTATTTTGGTGGCAATTGACTACTTCACAAAGTGGGTTGAAGCGACATCGTATGAGAATGTAACCAAGTAAGTTGTTGTGAGCTTTATCAAGAATCATATCATACGCCATTATGGTGTGCCAAGTAAGATCGTTAATGATAATGGTTCGATCTTGAATAACAATATGGTGGAAGCTCTTTACAAAGACTTCAAGATTGCACACCATAATTATTCTCCCTACAGACCTAAGATGAATGGGATTGTTGAAGATGCAAACAAGAACATCAAGAAGATCATTCAGAAAATGGTTGTGACGTACAAAGATTGGGATGAGATGCTCCCATTTACTTTGCACGGGTATCGTACATCCATCCACACTTCAATAGGGGAATCCCCTTTCTCACTTGTTTATGGCATGGAAGTTGTGCTCCCGGTAGATGTTGAGATCCCATTATTGCATGTCTTGATGGAGGCCAAGTTGACTGAGGCTGAGTGGTGTCAGACCAGATTTGATCAGCTAAATTTGATTGAAGAGAAGAGGTTGGTTGCTACGTGTCATGGGAAGTTGTACCAGCATAGAATGAAGAAAGATTTTGATAAAAAGGTTAGACCTCGTGTGTTCAGAGAAGGTGACCTTGTGCTCAAGAAGATTCTACCTTTCAAACCAGATTCTAGGGGCAAATGGACTCCTAATTATGAAGGCCCATATGTTGTCAAGAGAGCCTTTTCAGGCGGTGCTTTGATTCTTACAACTATGGATGGTGAAGAGTTCACTCGTCCTGTGAACGCAGATGTAGTCAAGAAATACTTCTCCTAAAAAGAAAAGAACAACTCGCTAAATTGAAAATTCTGAAAGGGCGGCTTAGGCAAAAATGAGCGTCTCTGTGGATTGAACCCGAAAGGGCGATCCAGGAAAAAGTTAGAGACATAAAACAGAAAAGAGTTATCCCAATAAATTGAGTACCCTACCTTGGGGAAATTTATGCAAAAAAAATTGGATTATGGCAAGTAACTACATCCTGTTGATCTTCAGTTTTGAAGACTTATCTTGAGCACATTGTCAAATTTTGGTTCGATATCTCCAGCCGCCGCCAAAAGCATAGTGGATATCAAGAGTTGGTAGAAGGATTAGTGATCATTGTATTCAATGTAGCCCTTTTCCATGTAAATTACCAATTTTCAACTTTTGTAAAGATCTATGGAGTCTTGTCATTTACAGACTACCATTCTATTAAATAATTT
Source organism: Lathyrus oleraceus (assembly GCF_024323335.1). NCBI lineage: Eukaryota > Viridiplantae > Streptophyta > Magnoliopsida > Fabales > Fabaceae > Lathyrus > Lathyrus oleraceus. Next base: position 267,646,905 of record NC_066579.1, on the reverse strand, counting down.
TGAACTTTTATCCAATTGTTTCTACTCTTGTTTAATTCATCCAAATAGATTTAAATTTTATTATGATCATTTTTGAAATTAAAAATTTTAAAACAAAAATAATGTTTTCTTAAATATATAAAAGCAGTTATTTTAAGCAATCAATTTCATTCAAGAGGAATATCAACATCGGTTTGAAAGTAGTAAGCCCTAGATATGGAGCATCATTGGTTCTCCCCAAGCATTCAGCGTGATCCCTGTTTCATCCCTAGCATCTTTTTAGTATTCGATTTTTGTTGGTTTCCCCAGCCGAGTTCGTCACCATCCCCAGCTGTGTTTGTTGTCCTCCCTCAAGTTGTAGGCATTTTATTACAGCAGGTTGCATGGTTTCAACAGAATTTTGTTCCCCCACAAGTCGCCATCAGATTCGCCCCCAGTCAGAGTTTTTGAGCAGCTATTTGTGTTCATCCCCTACAGGGTTGTCTCCCATGTGATATGGTGTTGACCTAAAATTCCCCACAGAGTTGACAGCAGTTTCCTCAGCGGATCCTCTCCTTTCTTCCCCAGCCAGGGTCAAGCCTTTGAGGAGTTCTATCTCTTCTCCAGCAGTTGTTTCCCTCTTATGTGGATTAGCCGAGAATTATACCTTGTGATTCATGGTTATTTTGACTCTCTGCCATGGAGGTACTTTATCCCCATGCAAATTCGGTGTGTCTGTAAGGAAAGTGTCATCCCCTTAGGCAGAAAGACTTTAACCTTTCTTATATTCCCCACTGAGTTATTTCCTCGTGGATGATTATTATTTCAGTTTCCTCCCCAGTCGATTACTTGGATGGAACCATTCCCCTTGAGTTATATCCTCATTGGGTTGAGTCTTGATTGACCATTTCTTTCTAGATCTTCCCTAGATAGATGCCTTTGGTCCTCTAAGATTCTATTACCTAGTAACTGGTAATATTCTTCTAAGTTTGCAGTTTGTTACCTCTGTCCAATACCCGACAAGAGCAACCCCTTTTCTCTCCAGTGGATTAGTTTTTTATGTTTCCCAGGAAGTATATCCTTGATATGTTCATCTTAACTGATGACAAATATTTTCTTCCCCTGTTTCGAGTTTATCCTTGATATGTTCATCTTAACCGATGATGGATATTCTCTCCTTTTTGGTATTCTACCCAGTAAAAAGGTAGTTGTAATCCATGTTTTATTCCCTAGAGAGTTAATCCTTGATATGTTCGTCCTAACCGATGACGGGATTCCTTATCTTTGTTGTTTTCTTCCCAATAACCGGTAGTTGTAAATCCTGCTTTTCGCCCCTTTGTAGTGTTTGTCCTTGATATGTCCATCCTAACCGATGACAAATATTCTCTTTCCAGTAATCTATCCAGTAAATGATAGATGTAATTCCTATTCTTCCCTTCGGAGTGTATCCTTGATATGTTCATCCTAACCAGTGACAAATATTCTCTTTCTAGTATTCTATCCAACATTCGATAGATATAATTCCTACTTTGTTCAGGAGGTTTATCCTTGACATGTTCATCCTAACCGATGATGGATATCCTCCTTAAACATCCCCAAGCAAGTTTATCTTTGATATGTTCATCTTAACCGATGATGGATTTTCTTTCCTTTGAGTTTATCCTTGATATGTTCACTTTAACCGGTGACGAATATTCTCTCTCTTTGGTCTTCTGCCCAATAACTGGTAGTTGTGAATCCTATTTTGGCTTTTCCTAGCAGTTTTATTCTTACCCAGTAACTGGTAATGAATATGCCTCCTGGATGCCCTCGGCGAGTCATCCTTGATATGTTTACCCTAACTGGTAATGGATGTTCTCCCTGTCAGGTTTTGTTATCTCCTTATCCAGTAACCGGTAATGGATAATATACTTTTGTTACTCCTGTGTCGAAGATCATTTCTTCCCCAGTTGAGTGTGAGTGTGCATTTCCTTATTGAAATCGCCATTTTCCTGCTTGGCTCGAGTATTTCAGCTTTTGCTCTGATCTACCCATTTTTCCCTGCCGATGTCTTTCTGTTTCCCGGCTGAGTCTTTCCATTGATTTATTTTTCATGGAATCCCTCATAGTCCCCCAACAGTTTTTAAGTCGTGGCTTGGCCTACGCGTAACCCTTTTATCCCCTCAGAGTCTTTGTCTCACCAGTGAGTTTTCCTTATGGAATGCATTATGCTCATGCGCACTTTCAGTATCTCCGGATTCTTTTCCTTTGTGGCAACATTTCCCCACAGAAATTTATTTTAACATTCATATCATATGCATCATGAGGTCTCTTAGGGACCAAAATTTGTTTCTATATGTTATTATTTAAGCCCATTCTACTAAGTCGAAGCAAGGATTTTAACCTTCATCTCCTCAGTTAGAACGTCCTTAAATAGGGGCAGATGTAAGATCCCAATTTTGACCCTAAGATCCCTCATGCTCTCTCATCTTATGCATTGGCATTGGGATCACAACTTGGAATCCTCCTTACCCCTCATTCATTGGGTTTGCATTGGGAGAGATCACCAAACATCATGTGATTGTATCATAATTTATACTTTATCATTCTTTACTAACCAAAATACCAAAAATATGTCTTTGTATGCACTAACTCTTTTGTAGGTAGAGCATGTGCTCACCTTTGATTCATCAAGCTCACACCTAGGGTTTAAGACCCTCAATGCAGGGAGCTCAATCAAGAAGTGGTTTACTATGGCTCTAAGCATCATATATGAATCCCCATGGTCTTCACATGCTATTTTTATTAAGAATTCATCAAGAGCTTGGAGTTGGTTTGCCTTGGAAACCCTAATTCATCTAGGTATCTTGTGTAACTTCTTCAACAAGATTCTTCACCAATTGGTCAAATATTTCAAGGGATACTTAAAATTTCATCATCTTATGCATATATGATCCTCCATTAGTCCCAAAGTTAAAGAGAATGTCAAGCTAGAAAGTTGGTTATTGGTGGTTGACCAGAGGAATTCACCTTATCAAAATTGGGGTTCCCTATACCATATCTCCTACAAATTTTATCATATGAAAATGATTCCAAGAGAAAAGTTACTCTAAATGACATTCCAAACAACGTTAATTTTGAGGTCTAGAGCTAGTTTTGCTTGGAAAGTCAATTTGTATGGTGAAAGATTATAGGTCATTTTGTCTAAACCCTAATTTGGAGGTCAACTTCCCAAGGCCATAACTTGCTCAATTTTTATGAGATGAAAGATTTCCAAGTTGAACAATCAAATTAAAGATGTCTACTTTAACTTTTATGTTTTGAGGAAGAGCTAATTCAACTTTGATGAGCGTGTGATTATAGGATACATTATAGGTCATTTTTGACCAATGCCATTGAACAAGTGATTTTCCTCAACTTCAAATATGCATAACTCCTTCATATTAGATCCAAATAAGTTCAAATTTCTGACGATTTTCAAGGACTTTGAGAGACCTACAACGTTTATGAAGGAACGTTTCTCTTTTGAAACTCACATAAAAGGTTAGCCAGGGTGGAATATGTCAACATATGGCTTGACACTTAAAAACTTTTTTGACATGTTTGATTTTCCCAACTTCCACCTCAAAATTCATCATGATACATGCTTCAAATTAAAAAGTGTCCAACATGAAAGTTGTTCCTCTTGATCTAAACTTTCCAAAAAAGTCATTTTTCATCCATTTTGGACAAGATTTGAATGGGTTGCGCATGGCTTGAACATTGCATCATCATTTGACAAGACTGAACTTCAAACTCCCATACACCAATGCATGACATTCCAACATGATCTCAGACTTGTTTGTATTCAATTATAGACCAAATGACATGATTTCATGGGTTTGCACACGCCCATGCACCCATGCATCACTCATTTCTATTTTTGGATTCCATGTTCAAGTGTGCAAATATCAAATCAATTGGCTATAAAAGGAGACCACTAGGTTCAGAATTGAGGACCCTGCACGCCAGCTTTGATCCCAAGCATTCAAACCCTCTCATTCCAAAGGATAATCTTGATAATTTCCATTTGGAAATTGAGTTTGAATCTCACTGTTTTGAGATTCAAATCTCCAAGGATCCAAAGCCTTTTGATCATTCTATTATACTCCTTCAAGCATCCTGAGCAAGAGCAAGAACCACCGAATTCAGACCTACATTGAAGGTATTTTCCAGAAATTTTCATCTCTTTGATTCTCACTCAATTCTCCATAATTCTCTTGGATCTCTGGTTGTTTGAAGTCCTACCAATGTAGGCAACAAGATTGAGTTGCTTTGAGGTCAAATTGAAGCAACTCAGATCGTGCACCTCAAACTTCAACTCCTTGTATCTCTCAATATACTTGGAGTTAGGATAAATTGAGGCCAGATTCGAGCTCAGTGCCATTTTTAATTTAAAATCATGTCCTACTTTTTAATTTTGGTGATGGTTGTGACTGAACTAGTCCGGTGAGGCTCACCGGAGAAGGAGTCCGGCGCTTTGGCTCCGGTGGTGAGTTGTCAGTCATCAGAACCACATGATCCATTTGATGTAATCTAATCTCGCGCGTTGGTTTGGATTACCGTTTGTGTGGCACGTTGACTCAAGACCATGGTGGAAAGCGCACTGAGAGCCACTTCATATGCCACCTCAATTAATGAGGGAGATCAAGTGGTCCACATTTTTTCTTATTTTCTGATTTTCATTTTATTTGGTTTATTTTTATTAATTCATATTATTTTTAATATTGATCCAAAAAAATGAGAGTTTCACCAAAAAAATTTAAATAAATTCCTCTTTCATTTTCTGAATTAAAATTATTTTTTGGATCATTATTAATATTTTTCATGATTTAATTGATTTTGTGAATATTTTTAATTGTTTAAAAATAGTTTTAAGTTTCCAAAGATTATGAAATTTTTCCTCCAAGGTCCTTTGACCTTTTTTGATCTATGATAAATCTCATGGCCATTTCTTTGGTGTTTTTATGAGGTTTTAGGAATTTGACAAACCATAATTTAATTTAATGCCTATTTTAATTGACTTTAATTACTTAAATGCCAAATAAATTATGTTGAGCTTCTAATTTTGACTTGTCGAGTTTGACTTGTGTTGTTGGGCCTTGGTCAAGGTTGATTTGACTTTGTTGAGTTAAAATCATTGGATTTAGGGGATTGATGAAATGTACATTTCATCTTACGAAATGAATGAATGATTTTAATTTGATAAAAGTCCTCCTTTAACCAATTTATGTTGATTCCATTTCCCCTCCCTCTTCATCTCATTCCCTTTATCTATTCATTCATGTCATGGACCTATGATATCTCCATATCCTAAGGCTAGTTGATTAAAAAATCAACATGAGTGTGGATGAGATTAGGTCCCCCCTTTTGCATATTCGTTTTTAAGTGTGGTATGTTTTAGGAGCATGGTTCATAATACCATGTCTCTAACATGCATTAACACTAAAATTTGACCTTCCAGTTAAGATAGGTCCGAGTGATTTTCGAATTAATTTTCAAGTAATGGATATCCACCTGGCCTATAGTTGCTTGTTGGGAAGCCCATGGATCCATGTGGCGGGAGTTGTTACCTCCACATTGCATCAGAAGCTCAAATTTGTAAAGAATGGAAAGCTTGTTATCGTTGGAGGGGAAAAGGCGATATTGGTTAGCCATCTGTCATCTTTCTCTTACGTTGAAGCTGAGGATGAGGTTGGAACTCCGTTTCAAGCCTTATCTATTGCTGCTGAAAAGAGAATTGGGGCACCTATGTCCTCATTGAAGGATGCAAAGAAGATTGTTGAAGAAGGCAATGTTGATCAGTGGGGGCGCATGGTAGAGGTCTCCGACAACAAAGGCAGAACCGATCTGGGTTTCCAACGAGGTTCATCAGCTGCAAGGTCTGAGGATATACAACTTAGCTTCCGTAGCGGAGGGTTCATTCATGGTAATGAACAACACTTAGTTGTTGTGCTAGGGGATGACGAAGAGGAAGACTGCACCAATTTTGTGACGCATGGAAAGGCTTCCAACAATTGGACTGCTGTTGATGTTCCTGTTATTTTGCATCGATCTAAGTAATTGCTTTTATATGTTTTCGAAATCCTTCCCCTATGCCTAAGGGAGAAGTGAACATTGTTGGGCATTTTGAAATTGATCATTTATAAAATTAATTATATTCATCCACATCTATGATGTTTTATTTTTACTTTTTGGTTTATTCTAAAAATCGTAATCACAAAAAAACATAAATAAATAATATAATTGTCCATCTGCATAATATTTGGTCACAAATTCACTTCTCTAAGATCAAAACATCAAATCATTATGCAGGTTGGTTTCTAACCCCATTGAATACAATGATCCTTCTCCTTCTCCAAATTTTGAATTCCCTGTGTTTGAGGCTGAGAAGGAAAGTGATGAAGAAGTGAGTGATGAAATGTCTCGTCTTCTTGAGCATGATGAAAGAATCATGCAGTCGTTCGAAGAGCAGAATGAGCTAGTCAACTTGGGTTCCAAGGATGATGTGAAGGAAGTCAAGATTGGGTCTCGACGGTGTCCAAATGTCAAGAAGGGGTTCATTTATATTCTTCTAGAGTATTCAGATGTGTTTGCTTGGTCCTATCAAGACATGCCTATTCTGAGATTGTGGAGCATAGATTGCCATTGAAGCCAGAATGCCCGCTAGTCAAGCAGAAGTTGAGGAGAACGCATCCTAATATGGCTGTGAAAATCAAAGAAGAAGTGCATAAGCAGATTGACAATGGTTTCCTCGTGACCGCTGAGTATCCGCTGAAGGTGAGAAAAACAAGAAAGGGGGGGTTTGAATTGTTTGGAAAATAAGCGCTTTTTCAAAATGAAAATCACACAAGGATTTTATATTGGTTCGCTTATAACACAAAGCTACTCCAGTCCACCCGGCCAAGGTGATTTCGCCTTCAACAAGGACTTAATCCACTAATCTTGAAAGATTGATTACAAACAACGTCTAAGAGAAAGATCTCTTAGTCCTCTCAAGTATACAGACTGCACAGAGTCACTTGAGGAAATACAACAAAGATAAAAACTTATGTAATCTAGAGTGCTTCTAAGATAAGCAAATATTACAACAGTAAGAACAAAAAGTGTTTCACGTTTCAAGCAAAAAGCTTTGTGAAGATTGAGAGAATAAAACGTTTTTATGTGTGTTGATGTTTCAGTATCTTCTAGTTGTGCTGTTGTGCTTTTTTGTGGTATATGCAATGTTGATTTGCAGTCCTTTATATATAGGAGTGAAGTAGTCGTTGAAACTGATGGTCAATGCTTTGAATTATTGCCATAACTTATATAGCTTCTTGCCAAAATGACTTTCTCTCCTTGAATGACTACTTTCCAAATATAGTTCCTTTTCATTTGAATTTGGAGTTTAACGTCTCTTTCTGTATTAGGAAATCCATTTCCAAAACTTTATTTGAAGTTAACGTTACTCTTCCTTATTTGGCAATTCCATAATCAGAGTCTTCGTGTTTCTGGAAATCTTGGAATCTTACTTCTGATGTTGATCTCTTTTGAGTTCTGATGGTTTCTTCAACATAGCGCTGATAGCTTCTGGAGTTTGACATACGTAGTTCAGAGGCAGAAGTTCTAGAGCGTACTTCTCGTTCAGATGCTTCTGATATTTGCTGTTTTGCTCAGAGTTAGACTTTCTTGAATCGTGTTTCTTCTTCAGATACTTCTGGTCTTCTGATAATTTGTATCTGATATGATTATGTATCTGATGATTTCTTCCTTCTTTCCTTAGAACCCTGCACACTTAGAAACTTTTTGTTAGGGTGCCAATTTTGGTTTTATCCTTTGTTATCATCAAAATCATGGAATCTGTTGTAGAACAATTTTTGTTCTTACAATCTCCCCCTTTTTGATGATGACAAAACAAACTTAATTAGCAGATGAAACATAAACAATATCAGATCAGATAGACAAGAGCTCCCCCTGAGATAGTGCTAGGGAGTTCAGAAGTTCTTACCAGAGCTTCCAAGCAATGAGGTTTCTTGATATCTTCTGCAATTTCTTAAGTCTAGAGTTAGATAAATTTATTTTTAAGAAAAAATATGTTGCAGAGTGCTTAAGGTATTTAGACAGTATTTTCATCAGAGCTATTAATGATTTCTCCCCCTTTTTGTCAGAATCAAAAAGACATAGCAAAAAAAAAATAATTCAAGAAAAAAACATTGTATTCAGATAAAAAACAACAGAAGCAAAAAGACCAAGTAGACATCAGAAACAGAGAAAGCAAAACAACAGGCAAACAAAAAAATCCTAAGTGCCTAGGGGTTGGGAGGCGGAGGCAATCTCTGAAGCAATTGAGCCAGCATGTCCTGAATGTTGTTGTTGACAGAGTCTTGTTTATCCATTCTGGCACGGAGTTCCTTCTGATCTTGCTTAAGTTCTTCCAGTGTCTGGAGAACCATAGGGATAACAGATGAGGACTCCCCCTGAGTCAGAGCCTGCTGTGCTTCAGCAGCGGCCTTTGCTTCAGCTTCAGCAGCAGCTTGTGCTTCAGCTTCGGCAGCAGCAGCAGCATCAGCCAGAGCTTTAGCTTCAGCTTCCTTTGCCCTTTCTTCCTCTAGCCTTTTGGCTTCCTCTTCAGCTTCTCTTGCTAGTCTCTCTTCCTTCAGCCTTTTGGCTTCAGCTTCTCTTGTAAGTCTTTCCTGGAGTCTTGCCTCAGCATCTTTGATGTAGCCATTTCTGACTTGTTCAGAGATGTTCTTCAGTTTAAAAGCCTCAGAGGTCATTCAGCCAATGACTCTGTTCCAGTGTGTCCTTACAGAGTCAGGATCATCACTGACTTCAGAGTTAATGGTCAGAGACTTGACCTTTTGTACTGAAGCCCCTGCGACCAGCATTATGGCTTCCTCAAGGGTAGGTACAGAAAAGTTAGGTTCAGAGGTTTGAGGTGAAGAGGTTGGAGGGCTGAGATTTAATGTTAGAGGTTCAGGTTCAGCTTCAGGTTCAGGTTCAACTGAGGTGTTTGGAGGGGTGATATCAGAGGTGTGGAGGTCAGAGGGTTGAGTTTCAGAAGGTTGGTCTTCAGAAGGGATGTTGGTTGTTTGTTCTGGGGGAGGTGAAGTTGCTTCAGATTCAAGTGGAGGTCGTTGTGGTTGTTGAGAGTTTTGGTTTAGAGCCTGAAGTTGGGCTAAGGTTGGAGAGCTAGGGTCAGAGTGTTCTGGGTCAGAGGAGAGGATAAGGTATGGAGGTGATTCTGGGGCTGAAGATGAAGAGGAACTGGTTTGGTTCATTTCTTCAGCTTCAGATAAAGGTAGTGTTGTATGGGCAAGATTAAATTTTGGTTGAGGTTGTGAGGTTCTGGTTGTAGAAGGTGGGGTTTCAGAGGATGTGTATATAGGTGGTGTTGGGAGAGGATTAGAAGAAGCCATAAGTTGTTCAGAGGGAATAGAGGGAGCAGACGTACCAGTAGTTTCTTGCAGAGGCGCTGGAGATCTTACTTCAGAGGTTTCTCCTATCCTTGCTCTCTTTGCCTTTGAAGATTTATTCTTAGGGGGGCCTCTTTTGAACTTGACAAAATCTTCTTCTGAATCCAGACAATCGTCCAATCTGAAGTCAGAGATATCAACTCCTTCATCCTTTAGACGCTGCATGTAGTGGAGGATTGCATCTACGGGTTCATTCTTGAAGAACCTTGCAAGACCATGGGGCAGCTTCCTCTGATCTTTCAAGGCATCCCAGGAGGTGTCCATAGTGGGTCTGACTTGAATTTTCTTCAGAATTCCCATGCTTTTCAGATTTCTGGTGTTCAGAGGCTTTCCAGTATCTATCGCCAGATCTTCCATCAGTCTGTTCTTCTCCAGATGATCTACCAGCCCATTCTCAATGAAGACATCAGACAGAAGTCTTCCCAGAGGGATGTAGGATCTGGGTTTCATGTTGTTTCTTGTCTCCCTTACAGAGCTTTACACCCTTATGAATGCAATACAGAATGCACTTCTGATCTGCATTGATGTAGTCAGAGGAGTTTGATGCTGGGCGATGATGAATGGTTCCCAGAATGATCTTGAGCCATACTCTGAGGTTCTGATGAAGTTCTTTGTTCTTTGAAGGATTTCCTTCAGTGTTGAGTTTGAAGATGGTTGGATTGATTTCTTCAGCAATGCGCCTTGACCTAGGGTTGATGTTGTAAATCCTTTTTCCTCCATCTTTCTCCATGTTCAGTAAAGAAGCAATTGACTTTTCAGTAATCACTATCTTTACCCCCAAAACATAGGAAACGATGAAATGGTCATCAGCGTCAGCAAATCTCCAGAATTCTTTGATGAGATTTGGGTAAACAGGGCCATACAACCTTTGGAAGTAGTTTTCCCACCCTTGTAGACGGAGTTCTTCAGTAAGATCTACTCCATTTCTCCTCATGTTGTCGAAGTCCACCAGTGTTTCACATAACACATCCAGTCCCTCAAAGGGAGTTGCTAGGTTGATATGAGGTTGACGATCAAGAACATGGGGTTCCTTGTACACTGGAGTAATGGAAACTCCTGTAACCGTTGGAGTTGGAATGCTTGAACTTTGGGCAGTGGCGTTGGATTCCATTTGTTGAGAAAAGTTGAAAACTTGTTGTTGTTGAGCATCCATAGTTGATGAAGATGAAGGTGAAGATGAAGTGTTTGCAAAAATGCTTCAGAGAGGGTTTGAGAGTGAGTGAGAGTGATAAGTGTGTGAAATGTGAGAAAAGTGTTTAAATACCCTAAACGAAAACACATGCAAAACGACACACGTTTCAGCGTTAGCACAAGAATCAAGTTAGCACGCTTGGGGGGGACATGATTAAGGCTCATTAATGAGGGTCTAATCCCAACAGTATGCACACTGCTCGAGGAGATCTCAATCGTCTGACCTTTGAATTTCTTCTGGACAGCTGTCTAGAAGTTCTAAAGTTAGACGCTAAGTGCTCCACGTGTTTTAATGTATCTGATCTTCAGGAATACCAAAGGATTGGTTCCTGGAGATTTCTAACTTAGATATCTTCTTAACTGGTAGAAGTATCAGAGTCGGAGGCAGAAGCACATTTGTTTATGTCAGAGTCTCATTTTACATCTTCAGAGCCACACTTCAATCTGGGCAATTTTGTATGTTCAGATTTTCTAAGATAAAGAGAAATCTATCTTCAGCTAGAGGCTTAGTAAAGATATCTGCCCATTGATGATCTGTATCAATGAACTTCAATGTTACTATCCCTTTCTGAACATAGTCTCTTATAAAATGATGTTTTATTTCAATGTGTTTAGCTCTGGAATATAGAATGGGATTCTTACTTAGACAAATGGAAGCAGTATTATCACAGAAGATAGGAATGTTACTCTCGAAGATTTGCCGATCTTCTAACTGATTCTTCATCCAGAGCATCTGAATTGTGCACAGTGATGCTGAGATATATTCTGCTTCTGCAGTAGATAGAGCAATAGTTGACTGTCTCTTGCTGGCCCAGGATATCAGATTGTTTCCCAGAAGCTGGCAATTTCCATATGTGCTTTTTCGTTCTAGTCTATCTCCTGCATAATCTGCATCACAGTAACCAGAAAGTCTATACTCTAATGTTTTCTCATACATCAGGCCCAGGTTAGGAGTTCCTTTCAGATACTTAAGAATTCTCTTAACTGCTGTTAAATGAGATTCTCTAGGATCTGATTGGAATCTGGCACAGAGACAGACACTAAAGAGAATATCAGGACGAGTAGCAGTTAGATACAGAAGAGAGCCTATCATACCTCGATAGAGCTTCTAACAAACTTTTGTGCTTACTTCTTCTTTTTCAAGAATGCATGTTGGATGCATGGGAGTTTTTGCAGAGTTACAGTCAGTCATATCAAATTTCTTCAGAACATCTTTAATATATTTGTTTTGATGAACGTATGTAACTTCTGAAGTTTGGTTAATTTGAATTCCCAGAAAGAACTTTAGTTCTTGCATTAAGCTCATTTCAAATTCTGCCTGCATTAACTCAGAGAATTCTTGACAAACAGAGGCGTTAACCGAACCAAAAATAATATCATCAACGTATATCTGGCAAATCATGAGATCATTGTTAAGGTTCTTACAGAAGAGTGTGGAGTCAACTTTCCCTCTGATAAAATTGTGTTCCAGAAGAAAATTGCTTAAGCGTTCATACCAAGCTCTGGGAGCTTGTTTAAGTCCATATAAAGATTTTTTAAGTTTAAAAACATGTTCTGGAAAATTTGGATTTTCAAAACCTGGAGGTTGGTTGACATACACTTCTTCTGAAATATAACCATTAAGGAATGCGCTCTTGACATCCATTTGATATAATTTAATAGAATGATTAATAGCAAAAGATACAAGAAGACGAATAGATTCTAACCTTGCGACTGGAGCAAAGGTTTCATTATAGTCAATACCTTCTTGTTGACTGTAACCCTGAGCTACCAGTCGAGCTTTGTTTCTGACGACTTCTCCTTTTTCATTCAGCTTGTTTCTGAATACCCATCTGGTTCCAATAACGTGAGTGCCTCTGGGCTTTGGAACAAGATCCCAGACATCATTCTTTGTGAATTGATCCAATTCTTCTTGCATGGCTGAAACCCAGTCGTTATCTTGAAGTGCTTCATCACAGGACGTAGGCTCAATCAGAGACACTAGTCCCAGAGGAGTATCTTCAGAGGTCCTGAAGGTAGATCTGGTTCTGACAGGTTCGTCCTTGTTTCCCATAATCAAATCTTCAGATACGTTGATACGACTTTTAACTTTCTTTGGGATTTCTGGGGATTTAATTTCTTCAGAGTTCTGAGTGACAGTTGCTTCTGGAGTTTTATCAGATCCTGCAAGAGTGATTTCTAAATCTGCAAAATTTTCAACTAGCTTTGACTTTTCAGGGTCAAGCTTATCATCAAATCTGACATGAATTGATTCTTCCACAATTTTGGTTTCTGTGTTGTATACTCTGTAGCCTTTAGAGCGTTCTGAGTATCCTAACATAATGCCTTTCTGTGCTTTGGAATCAAACTTGTTCAGATGTTCTTTAGTGTTTAAGATAAAGCAAGAACATCCAAAAGGATGAAAATATGAAATGTTTGGTTTTCTTCCTTTACACAGTTCATAGGGAGTCTTTTCCAGAATGGGTCTTATAGAGATTCTATTCTGAATGTAACACGCTGTATTTACAGCTTCTGCCCAAAAATGCTTTGCCACATTAGTTTCATTGATCATGGTTCTGGCCATCTCTTGGAGTGTCCTATTCTTCCTCTCTACAACTCCATTTTGTTGTGGAGTTCTAGGGCAGGAGAAATCATGGGATATTCCATTAGAGTCAAATAATTCCTCAAAATCTTTGTTTTCAAATTCCCCACCATGATCACTTCTGACTCTAATAATTTTAGAGTCAAATTCTTTTTGCACTTTGGAGCAGAAACTAGTGAATACAGAGTGAGACTCACTCTTGTGCCTTAGGAATTTCACCCATGTCCAGCGACTGTAATCATCAACAATGACTAGTCCATACTTCTTTCCATTGACTGATGCTGTTTTTACAGGACCAAATAAGTCAATGTGAAGAAGTTCCAGAGGCTTAGAGGTAGAAACAACATTTTTCTTTTTAAAGGATGTTTTTGAAAATTTTCCTTTCTGACATGCTTCACACAGAGCATCTGAAGAAAACTTCAGTTTAGGTAGGCCTCTGACTAACTCGAGTTTATTTAGCTGAGAAAGTTTCCTCATGCTAATGTGGCCCAAGCGTCTATGCCATACCCATTGCTCTTTATGAACAGACATCAGACATTTAACATTTTGTTCTTTTAAATCAGAAAGATTAATTTTATAAATGTTGTTTTTCCTCTTGCCTGTGAAAAGGACAGAGCCATCGTTCTGATTAATGGCTTTACATGTCTTTTGATTAAAGATTACATCATAACCGTTATCACTTAATTGACTTATGAATAACAAGTTATGCATTAATCCTTCTACGTAAAGGACATCAGATATAGAGGGAAGAGTACCATTACCAATAGTTCCGGAGCCTCTGATCCTTCCTTTCTGATTTCCTCCGAAGCCTACAAATCCAGCGTCTTTAAGTTCCAGACTTTGGAACATAGACTTTCTTCCCGTCATGTGTCGCGAGCATCCAGAGTCCAGGTACCATGACTGGTGTCTGAACTTTGCTGCATAGGATATCTGCAACATAAACAATCTTATCTTTCGGTACCCAGAATCTCTTGGGTCCTTTCTGATTAGTTTTCCCAGAGTTTCTTATAACCTTGGGTTTTCTAGCATTTTCAAAATTTTGTTTTTGTGTGTGTGTATAGTGATATGAAAATGGAGATTTAAGTTGGTCACTAGTAGAAGTTTTATCTTCCTTAGGATCATACCCAATTCCCTTTTTATTGTTCTGACTGACTCCATAAATCATGGATGCCATAATACTCCTACCTATTCCATTTTTCAGAAATTCTTGAAAGGCTTCTTCGTATTCATAAATTAATTTATTTGAAGTTTGTGGTGCTTGAGACAACGCTTCTTCTAATTCTAAGCTTTTTCTTTTTCCTCCATCTCTTTCTAATGTTAAAGATCTGATTGTATCTTCCTGCGCTAGAATTGTCATCTCAAACTTGCCACATTCTTCAAATTTTGCTTTAAGACAGCCTTTTATGTTTTTAAGCTTTTGTTTTAATTTCTGATATGAGCTAAGAGTTTCTGACAAGCATGATTCTAGATCAGATCGAGAGAGTTCAGAAAATACCTCTTCAGATTCTTCATCTGAGCTGCTCCTGGATGTGGTAGCCATAAGTGCCACGTTGGCCTTTTCATCAGAGTCAGATTCTGATGACCCAGATTCACTATCATCCCAGGTAACCATTAACCCTTTCTTTTTCCTGAAGGTATTTTTCTTGAAGTTTTCTTTTCTAGAATTGTCTTTCTTTAGCTTGGGGCATTCATTCCTGTAGTGACCTGTTTCTTTACATTCATAACAAGTAATATCTTTGTTAGTTTTACCTTTTGAGGTTGATTCTGATCGATCCCCTCTGGGTCTTGGTCTTCTGAAGTTGTTGTTTCTCTTTTTCCAGAGTTGTTTAACTCTTCTGGTCAGGAGGGACAATTCTTCTTCATCATCAGAATCTTCTAGTTCAGAGTCATCAGTATCTTCAGTTTCTGCCTGGAGAGCTTTAGTTCTGTCAGGTTTGCGTCTTTCATATCTGGACTTTAGTGCTACAGACTTCTTCCTTTTCTGAGGCTCATCTTCCTCTAGTTCTATCTCATGGCTTCTGAGGGAACTGACAAGTTCTTCAAGACTGATATTGTTCAGATCCTTTGACAGCTTCAGAGCAGTAACCATGGGTCTCCATTTCTTTGGCAAACTTCTGACAATCTTTTTGACGTGGTCTGCAGTTGTGTATCCTTTGTCTAGAACCTTGAGACCTGCAATCAGGGTTTGGAATCTAGAAAACATTGCCTTTATGGCTTCATCATCTTCCATTTTGAAAGCTTCATATTTCTGGATAAGCGCCAGAGCCTTTGTCTCTTTGACCTGAGAGTTTCCTTCATGAGTCATCCTCAGAGAGTCAAGTATGTCTTTGGCTGTTTCTCTGTTGGTGATCTTTTCATACTCGTTGTAAGATATAACATTGAGGAGTATGGTTCTGGCTTTGTGATGATTTTTGAAAACTCGCTTCTGATCATCTGACATCTTACTTCTGGGAACTTCAGCTCCATCCTCTGTGACAGGAGGTTTGTATCCATCTGTGACAATGTCCCAGAGATCAGCATCATAGCCTAGAAAGAAACTTTCAATTCTATCTTTCCAGTAATCAAATTTCTCTCCATCAAAGACAGGAGGCTTAGCATTGTAACTATCCTTTTCATTTGTGTGGGCCATAGTTTTTCTCGTTTTGGATCTCTCTACACTGTTAAGTGTTTGATTAGAAAATCAATAACAGAGCCGGAGCTCTGATACCAATTGAAGGTGAGAAAAATAAGAAAGGGGGGGTTTGAATTGTTTGGAAAATAAGCGCTTTTTCAAAATGAAAATCACACAAGGATTTTATATTGGTTCGCTTATAACACAAAGCTACTCCAGTCCACCCGGCCAAGGTGATTTCGCCTTCAACAAGGACTTAATCCACTAATCTTGAAAGATTGATTACAAACAACGTCTAAGAGAAAGATCTCTTAGTCCTCTCAAGTATACAGACTGCACAAAGTCACTTGAGGAAATACAACAAAGATAAAAACTTATGTAATCTAGAGTGCTTCTAAGATAAGCAAATATTACAACAGTAAGAACAAAAAGTGTTTCACGTTTCAAGCAAAAAGCTTTGTGAAGATTGAGAGAATAAAACGTTTTTATGTGTGTTGATGTTTCAGTATCTTCTTGTTGTGTTGTTGTGCTTTTTTGTGGTATATGCAATGTTGATTTGCAGTCCTTTATATATAGGAGTGAAGTAGTCGTTGAAACTGATGGTCAATGCTTTGAATTATTGCCATAACTTATATAGCTTCTTGCCAAAATGACTTTCTCTCCTTGAATGACTACTTTCCAAATATAGTTCCTTTTCATTTGAATTTGGAGTTTAACGTCTCTTTCTGTATTAGGAAATCCATTTCCAAAACTTTATTTGAAGTTAACGTTACTCTTCCTTATTTGGCAATTCCATAATCAGAGTCTTCATGTTTCTGGAAATCTTGGAATCTTACTTCTGATGTTGATCTCTTTTGAGTTCTGATGGTTTCTTCAACATAGCGCTGATAGCTTCTGGAGTTTGACATACGTAGTTCAGAGGCAGAAGTTCTAGAGCGTACTTCTCGTTCAGATGCTTCTGATATTTGCTGTTTTGCTCAGAGTTAGACTTTCTTGAATCGTGTTTCTTCTTCAGATACTTCTGGTCTTCTGATAATTTGTATCTGATATGATTATGTATCTGATGATTTCTTCCTTCTTTCCTTAGAACCCTGCACACTTAGAAACTTTTTGTTAGGGTGCCAATTTTGGTTTTATCCTTTGTTATCATCAAAATCATGGAATCTGTTGTAGAATAATTTTTGTTCTTACATCCGCAATAGGTGGACAATATTGTACCTGTGCCAAAGAAAGATGGAAAACTCTGCATGTGTGTCGATTATAGAGATTTGAATAAAGCCAGTCCGAAAGATGATTTCCCTCTGCCAAACATTGATATGTTGGTAGACAATACTGCCAAATTCAAAGTGTTTTTGTTTATGGATGGATTTTCCGGATATAATCAAATCAAGATGGAACCCGAAGATATGGAGAAGACCATATTCATTACACCTTAGGGAACATTTTGTTATTGAGTGATGCCTTTCGGTTTAAAGAATGTTGGTGCAACTGACCAGAGAGCAATGACTACTCTTTTTCATGATATGATGTATAAAGAGTGATGACATTGAATTTCACCGTATTTTTGACTCCGATTTCGCATGCATTTTAGTTGTTTTATTATTATTTTGTTATGTTATTACTATGTTTTTCTTTGCTTTCAGGTTTTCAGTCTAATCAGAGCCCCGATCGAGAAAAGGAGTGAAAATGAGCTAAAAAGACTAAAAATCAGCATTTTGCACTTGTGGCTCCCACTGTGGCTGGCGCCATGGGTCGAGCCATGACGTGTCATAGCCCAACTTCCCCTCAACTGCCACGTCTCCCACTATCTCCATTTGGGCGCCACACTTTACTCTTATGGCGGGCGCCATGGTGTTGTGGCGGGCGCCACAAGAAGAAAGAAGTTTCCCTCCCAAATTCAAACTGAAGGGCATCCTTGTCATTTCCATTATTTTCCTTTCCTATAAATAGAGACTGGATTTCATTTGTTTCATCATCCAAACTTAGAACAAACTTAGTTACAATTAGGCATATATTCAGTATTGTAAAAGTGGTAATCGCTTCACATCGGAGTGTTGCCACAACTGTGTAATCGAGTCTGTAATCAAGTTTGGAGCACTTTGGAAGGAAGTTAATCCTGCCGCCATTTTCATTTCCATTTCCCACTTTATTCAACCCTCCGATTGGAGCAGGTTTTTATTACTTTACCTTTGTCTACTTTACTTTCCCGCATTGTCTTTACTTTATTTATTTCTCGCACTCGCACTACTTTTATTTATTTCTCGCACTCGCACTACTTTGTTTATTTCTCTCACTCGCACTACTTTTATTTATTTCCCGCACTCGCGCTACTTTTATTTGCTTTCCGCACTCGCACTACTTTTAATTATTTCCCGCACTCGCACGACTTTTATTTACTTTCCGCACTCGCACTACTTTTATTTATTTCCCGCACTCGCACTACTTTATTTATTTCTCGCACCCGCACTACTTTTATTTACTTTCCGCACTCGCACTACTTTATTTAAATTAAAATGCACCTTTACTTGACCATGTCTAGCTAAACCCATAAAGGTTAGAATGTAAGGATTGTAATTGAACCGATAATCCGTACAATTGTTCGTAGAAACACTTAAGGGCTATTTTGACTTTCAACTTATGTTTTCCCGCACTTAATTTTCGTTGGGTAAGATCGAAAGCCGTCCAACGTCTTTTCAAACTTAGTTGTTTTTAACTACTTCAAAAACAGCGAAAGCGCTTTGATTAGTTCATTAGGAGTTTTTAACTTAAAAAGAAAAGTGATTTTAAAACTATTTTCGGACTGTTCGCTGTGAATTTTGGCGAACAACCTCTGGTTTACCAAAACTTGTAGAATTGGGTTACTTGCAGGATCAACCACACAAATCCTAGGACATGTGCAGATCTAGATGGTCTTGGAGATGCCTAGAACCACTTTCATATCTTTCATTTTTGTTCTCTGAGTGTTTTACGTCGAAATATGTTGATTAAAACGTTAAGTGGATGTAAATTTAACAAGATAAAGTAAATGGCGGAAAATAACTGACAAAAGGTAAAGTGTCGAAAAAGAGGAAGTGCAGAAAGATAAATGACTGGAAAACGTAAAAAAGATTTGTAAAGAACTTTAAAATTTATAAAATAAACTTTGAAGGAATTGGTGTTTGTTTACACATACATGTTCCAAATATGACTCTTTTCTCTCACACGGGTACTTTGAGTGTTTTCAGGAATTTTGTACAAGTAAAATCTTCACACTTTTTTCTGATAACAACTACCCTATTTATATACAAATAACATAACTGTTACTAACGACCAAATCTTAAATCTGTGACACATGGCCTTCTTCCTTTCGCCAGATGCTTCCACGCGTCTTCTGCCAAACGTCACGACTCTTTCGAATTTGAATTTGCACTTTAAGTCGAAATGACGTCTTCCTTCAGGCTTTTTGTCGAATTGTCGATATACTACAATGTTCTCTATGTCTGTCAAAGGTGTCTTCCCAGCTGCAGATATCTTGTCGAAATGTCGAAACCTCCATTTTGTCGAAGTGTCGAACCATACTTATTAGCCAGACGTTTTATCCCATGTCATCATTTGTCGAAAAAGTCATTCTGTACACCAAATCTCATGGCGTCGAAAACGCACGTATACAAATTGCCCCCCAGCAAAGACGTTTCGACTGTTGTTCTGGAGAAACAGTCATTTGTTGTCAACCAGTGTTTT
Organism: Lathyrus oleraceus; assembly: GCF_024323335.1. NCBI lineage: Eukaryota > Viridiplantae > Streptophyta > Magnoliopsida > Fabales > Fabaceae > Lathyrus > Lathyrus oleraceus. The sequence goes on along the minus strand of NC_066579.1, from coordinate 267,627,371 downwards.
GATGCCATGTCATTTAATCTTCATTAAATGCAAGTCTGATAATCTCAATTTCCAATGCAGGTCCATCATTACATTTTCTCCACAATGTCACGTCTAGCCCACGTTCACAGCCTACTTCCATCATTTCCTCACATCATGGTCTCTTTTCAACTTCCACCTCTTTATCATTCCCATCAGAAATGGCCACGTGTCCCAGTAACATCATTACCATCCTAAAACGTTTCAACATCTTCTTCCTATAAATACCCATAAACCTTTTCTTTAAACCCTTTTCCGTTTCAGATTTCCTTTCCTCATACCCATTTCTCAAACTTTTCACATTTTCTGAGAAATCTTCTTAAGTTTTCCTAGCAATGGCGCCTCAAAAACCCTCAAGCAGTAAACATTCCAAGAAGAAACAAGACTCAGCTTTTCCTCCTGTGCACGATTTAAAATGGCCAATGACCATTGGACATCAACAGTATGTTCCGGAACCTCCAAATGAGAAAGAAAAAGACTGCATCTATAAATCTCAGGTACTAATCCCTGTTCTTATTTCTGGAAATTGTCATGCTATGTTAGGTCCCCTTCCAAATCCAGAGATTAAACCAGAGCGCTTAAGAGAATTTTTTCCATCTTACTTTCACACAAAACCCATAGGCGCTGGAAGAAAACCTCAGCCTAAAGGGAAAGTTGTAGAACAAAAAGATTCATCGAGTTCGACGGATATTGGAGAGTTGGACTTAGCCTATTTGAACTATCCCAGGATATTTAGAACTTGCCCATGGTCGAAAGATCCTTCTGACTACGTATCTTGGTTAGATAAAATCGAAAAAGTTAAAGGGGCTTTTTGGAAAGAGGTAGGCATTTTCGACCTTATCCAGTTGTCGAGAGTAGGACCCAATATCTGCCCAAATATGCTTTTGGCTTCTCTCTACTTTTGGGATAGTACTTACAACACCTTTCACCTTCCTTGTGGGATGGTTACGCCTACCCTTTTTGACGCAGCGGCCATTGTTGGTCTTCACCCCAATGGTATAGATTTCGACCCTACTGTCTTAAATGAAGATACCATTGCTTTCGAGACTAGCCTTGCACCCTACTCCTTATTTATGTCATATTATCACGATAAGAGTACTACTGAAGTTTCAGATGTCGAACATATAGCTTTTCTAACACTGTGGCTATCCAAATATGTGTTTTGTTCTCGCTCTCTCCAAGTTGCTAAGAGATTCATGACCATAGCCAATCAGCTTCATGCCGGCACAAAACTGTGCTTGAGCGAGATGATTCTGGCGAACCTTTATGAATCTCTGAGTGAGAGCGTACATTTCTTAAAAAACACCAAAACCCAAGGGAAAATCAACTTATCAGGACCTTTCTGGCTCTTGCAATTATGGCTCAATGCCACCTTTGAAGCCAATCTTCCTGTAGCACCAGAAATAGATGAAGAAGAAGTAAAGAATAGGCCTGTCGAATGGCCAAGATTAGTGCTAATAACGCCATCTGATGAAGGAATCAGCCTTCGACAAGCTTTTAAAAGCTATGTTATGATGTTTGCTAAAAGGTATCAATTTACTTCGACCATGGCCCCTTTTGCTGATAGAAAGATTGGACCTAAGTGGTTTACCCAACAACTGCCTTTGGAGATGCAAAAGGATGAAAATACATTTCTGAATGTTTGGGAATCATTCTTAACCCCTAGGCTCCTTTTCTCTTACCGTAACACCACTAAAAATCAAATTGCTTTGATAGTTTATCAACCCAACCTTGTTTCTAGACAGTTTGGCCTAATCCAGATAATACCTCGACCTATATTTCCCAAGAAAGGATCCATCATCTTTTATAACTCCCTTCACACTGAAGACGAAGGCAAAGAGCTGTCGAAGAAACTAGCTGATGATTCTCTCGACATTCGACCAGTTATTTTTCGACCATCATTCCTATGCACTCCTGAGTTTGATGAATGGTGGAAGGATTATTATTCCAACAAATTTTTTGACGTAGCTGCTTTTGCTACACATTTGACAAATGCTTTCGCTTTTGTGCAGGATCGGACCAAAAAAGGTATTCAACGACACATTAAGGAAATACAGAAATTTCAAAAATATTTTGAAACTGCGTATAGACCTGATGATCTTAGTCGAACCATATGTGAAGCAGCGGCCGAATTAAAACGTAAATTGACGGAGAAGTTTGAAAAACTGTCATTGCCTTCCAATCTTTCACCAGAGGCGCGCTATGACCTGGCTTTCAGTTGTCATCCACCAAAGTTTCCTCCTTTGCCAACTGCTGACTTTGGGGTGGCGTTTAGTTTTCCACTTCCAGACTGGTTCCTTTGTGGGGATTTTATGAAAATTCTTCGTCAAAAGTATCAAAAACCTGCTGAGCGTGTGGTTCCGACTAAGTATCATCTGGGCGAATATCCAGGACACCTTCATATTGGAATAGAACACATTCGCGTGGAAGATCCCATTCTTGAAGGTGTTCACAGAAAAAACATGATTTTCTCCTTCTGTTATTCTAACTGTCTTATCATGTCTCTCTTATATTTGTTTCTGAATTTTCTTTCTTTCCTTAGCCGTGAAGATCCCTGCTAAGAAAGCTGTTGTCGAAGCGACGCCCAGTACTGCTAAGAAGCCTTCGACAAAGGTACCAAACTTTTCTCTTCTTATTATTCATCTTCCCTTTTTTCAAAACTAACTGGCTTTGGCCTGCATGACTAGGTAAGTCGAAAACCCCCAACAATCCAAAAGAAAAGGAGTGAAGAGGAGAGAGGCGAGGATAAAGTCCCTCATGAAGAGTCTGGTGACGAATCTCCAGAGTTAATCCCTCCCCCTCAGAAGAAGAAGAAACTCACGAAGGTCTCTTCCCAAAGATCCATCGTTAACCCAATTAGGAAGGATTCTGCCAGTACTCCTCCTGCTAAGCCTCAGTCGAAAGACACAGGGAGTGGGAAATCCGGCTTTAATACTGAAATTCCTGAGGTAATTTTTTATTTCGACAGCATATGTTCACCTTTCCTACATCTTTTCTTCTAAATCTTAGAATTTATTTTTAGGAACAAGTGGCTGTCGAAAGAACGCCTGAGAAAATTCTGGAGGAAACAGCCCCAGAGGAAGATATCCCCACAAGTGACCATGACATGCAAACCGTAGCAGAATTCGACACTACATTGGGTGAAGCTTCTGAAGATGAATCTCCTCCTCATCCGGGATTAAATGTTACACCTCAGGGTGATGACATTGACATGGAGGTTGTGGTCGAAGATGATCCTGAAGATGGAGCTGCCAGAGATGGGGACAACCAGTCGAAACAAACAGAGGTTGAGCATACTTCGACGCGAAACACTCCACCTGCTCCTGACCGGGCCCAAGGGAGTAGCAAATCAACTGGTTCGACCAGTTTCTCTCGCGAGAAACTTGAAAATATCAAGGTGCAAAGACCTTTGGAGTATCTGAAAGCCATGCTTAGCACCCGTTTTAATTTCCAGGATTCTTCGCAGAGTAGTTCGACCACTTCTGGGGCAACTTCTGAAGCACCATCACTTGGCAACATCTTGACCAAAATCAAAACGAAAATCCTTGATGTCGATTTGTTTAAAGTCTTGGAAGAGAATTCCCTTGCTCAAATTGATCTTAAGAAAATTTTGAAGCAAGTGAATGTCCTGGAAGCTTCTTCTGAGATTGGAAGTTTTGTGATGGAGCTGATGACTCTCATTGACTTGGCCACTGCAGATCTCCATCGTCAAAGAGATCTCACCAATCAGATCTCCTTCAAGTCTGAAACTCAAACTGCTGAATGGGATGCCGTTTCGACTTCGACTGACAAAGTTTCAAAATTGCAAAAGCTCTCTGAAACTTATGTCAAAGAAGTTGCTGCTTGCGATGACAATATCCAAAAATGGAAAACACAGATAGAAGCACTTCAAGAACAGATCTCTCAAGAGGAGAAACGTAAGGCATCCATACAGCAACCCAAGCAGAGCGAGATTGACGAAGAATTGAGGGTGGGTATTCGACATGCAGAGAAAGCCCAGCAACTTAGTCAGGAGATTGAGACTCTCTCCACTCACAAGAGTCTTTGTGATCATCGATTCCAGTTTCAGAGGCAGAAATTCGCCACTTTGAAGGATACTTTTGCCAATTTTAATTTGTAGTCGAATTTATTTAGCAACTCTCAGCCCTTTGAGGCTTTCTTTGTAATAACTTTCGAATGCCATTTTTATTTGGCCCATCTTATCACAATTATGTTTGCACTTATTCTGTTACTACTTTTACTTCCTGCAATATAGGCTTATATTTTTTCAAATACTTGCCATTTATTCTTAGGATTCTCTTATCCTTCTCCATTTCTTCTATTTCGTACGCGCCGTTTGAAAATGTTTTCAAAACCTGGAAAGGTCCCTCCCATTTAGGAGACCACTTTCCCATTAATCTATCCTTTCGATCCATAGGAAGGATTACTTTCAACACAAGGTCACCTATTAAGAAGGTCTTGGATCTTACTTTCTTATTGTAAATCCTTTCGACTCTCTCCTTTTGTCTTCTTATTAGGTCTAGGCGCGCAACCTTTCCTCGTCTAAATCAACTAGTTCGTCCATCATCATACTCCAATATGTATCTGATGGGATTTCATGATGCCTTTGCACTCTAACTGACTGCAGATATATTTCGACCGGCAAAACTGCATCATGTCCGTAAGTCAACTTGAATGGAGTCGAATCTGTTGCCTCTTTGGGGGACGTTCGACAAGCCCACAAGGCTTGATCCAAAGTCTTGTGCCAATTTCTAGGTTTTTTCCCCACATGCTTCTTAATCAAGTTTATCACTACCTTGTTGGCTGCTTCAACTTGCCCATTGGCTTGAGCATAGTAAGGTGTCGAAGTAAGGAGCTTAAAACCTGTTTCTTGTGCAAATTTCTGCATGTTTTTACCGGTGAACACAGATCCTTGATCTGTTGTTATTGTCTCAGGTATCCCAAATCTGTAAATTATGTATTTTTGGATAAAGTCTATGACTGCTTCTTGATCCACATTCGCCAATGGTATAGCTTCGGTCCATTTTGTGAAATAGTCTATCCCAACCAAAATGTACCTTTGTCCTTTTGAGGAAGCTGGTCGAATCTCCCCGATTAAGTCCAACGCCCATCCTCTGAATGGCCAAGGTTTTATAATTGAGTGCAACTCACTTGCAGGGACATGGGGTATGCCTGCATGTACTTGACATTCCTGACAACCTTTTGCGAATTCGACACAGTCTTTCAGCATTGTTGGCCAATACATTCCTTGTCGAAATAATAGCCACTTCATTTTGTGACCTGCTTGGTGTGCGCCACACGCTCCACTGTGTATATTCGACAAGGCTATGTAGGCTTCGTCTTCACTCAGGCATTTCAACAAGACTCCTTCTGCAGTCTTTTTGAACAATTCATTTCCCAAAAGTACGTAACTCAAAGCTCTGTATTTTATCCTTCTTTCTGCTTTCTGATTTGGGTCTTGTAGATAATTCTTGATAGGCTTTCTCCAGTCTGTTATTCCTGAATCATCTATGTTGAATATCTCAAAGTTGTCTTCGTCACTGTATCCTAATCTTATTGACTCCAGATTTGATGGGGACAACTTGGTGGATACGACTCTTCCTCTGACTTCAATGGCTTCTTCTAACTTTTTCTTCGACACTTTGTATCCGGACGCTAGTTGAGCAAGATCATTCGCTTCTTGATTCTCCAACCTGGGAATGTGCCTGAAGACGACATTGTCGAACGCCTTGAGAAGTCTATTGGCTATTACAAAGTACATGATTAAATTTTCTTTCACGCACTTGTATTCTTTCGTCAACTGCTTTATCACCAGTTCGGAATCACCCATTATTTCGACTCTCGTTGCCCCCAATTTCAACAAGATTTCAAGTCCGGCGATCAAAGCTTCATATTCTGTTTCATTGTTTGAACACAGACTTTCAACTTTGTACTTGAATTTTGTTGGAATTTTGTCAGGAGAAATAATCAACATCCCCACGCCTGTACCGTTTTTATGACTGGACCCGTCGAAATACAATTTCCAAGGTTCTAATTCGACGTATTCCACATCTTCGTTTATAGAGTGGTCGGCTATGAAATCAGCGACCACTTGCCCTTTCACGGCCTTTAAAGGCAAATATTTCAAAGAGTATTCTGTTAAAGCTAAAGCCCATTTTCCAATTCGACTATGTAAAATAGATTTAGATAACATATACTTTATTACGTCGAAATGGGAGGAAATATATACATCAACAGGTTTTATATAATGCTTTAATTTGATACAAGAGAAATATACACACAGGCATAGCTTTTCTATAATGCTATATCTAGTTTCGGCATCGTTCAGGACTCTACTAAGATAATAAATGGCCCTTTCGACGCCATTCTCATCTTCTTGACACAACATACTTCCTAATGTTTTGTCTGATGCCGAAATGTACAATCTCATATTTCTTTTTCTGCAAGGAGACACCAGGATTGGGGGATTAGCCAGGTACTCCTTGATTTTGTCGAAAGCCGCTTGCTGTTCTTGCCCCCATGCGAAGTCTTCTTTCTTTAGTCGAAGTAGAGGAGAGAAAGCTTGTGTCTTCCCACTGAGGTTGGAGATGAATCTTCTGAGAAAGTTGATTTTCCCTAGCAGAGACTGCAACCCCTTTTTGGTTGATGGCGCTTTCGCTTCCATTATGGCCTTGGCTTTATTTTCATTTATTTCGATCCCCTTCTTATGGACCACAAAGCCTAAGAAATCACCCGCCTGCACACCAAAAGCACATTTAAGTGGGTTCATTTTCAAACCAAACTTCCTCATCCTTTCAAAGGATTGTCGAAGATGATCTATATGACTTTTCCCTGAAACAGACTTAATCACAATGTCGTCAATATACACTTGCATGAAAGTTTCGATAAAGTCATGAAAGATGGAATTCATGGCACGTTGGTAAGTCGCTCCCGCGTTCTTTAAACCAAAAGGCATTACCACCCATTCGTACGTTTCTATTGCTCCCGGACAACGGAATGCCGTTTTAGGAACATCTTCTTCAGCGATAAAAATTTGGTTATAGCCAGAGTATCCATCTAACATACTTAAGTACTCATAGCCGGCTGCAGAATCTATGAGCATTTCTGCCACTGGCATAGGATATTCATCCTTTGGGGTAGCCGAGTTTAAGTCTCGAAAATCAATGCATACCCTAAGTTTGCCATTTTTCTTAATTACTGGAACAATATTTGCAATCCATTCGACATACCTGGTTGTGCGGATGAACTTGCATCTTAGAAGTCTTTCGACCTCTTCTTTTATTTTCGACAGGATTTCTGGTGCGAAGCGTCTCGGAGTCTGCTTCACTGGCTTCTTTCCTTCCATTATTGGCAACTGCATTTCGACCAGACTTCTGTCAAGACCAGGCATTTTGTCATAATCCCATGCGAAGCAGTCTTTGAACTCTTTCAGCAACTGGACTACTTCGACCTTGAACTGGGGGTCCATTTTTGCGCTTATGTATGTTGGTCTACGTTCTGCCCCCACTCCTAAGTTTATTTCTTCTAATGGATCCTGCGCCACCATCTTCTCGTTAGTTGACACCGGATCTTTTTCGAATCCTAGGGGTTCGTCGTCATAAATGGCGTCAAGCTTTTGGTGTTGCCATCCGCCCATTTGGTTGTTAGCGTGATCTTCTGCAACATCTCCTTGGGGACATTGTTTGTTGGAGTTTTCTTTGCTGGCTTCGACAGCCATGTATTTCACTTCAGCCTCAAGGGCCTCTTTGAGTTTGTTTTCGGCTATGTAAGCCGTAATCTTTTCCATCGCTGATTGTTCACTCGTCATCATCAAATTCGCTTCCCCATCCTGTTGGCGCTATGTGGGTAGTTCCCCACATATAGGTTTCGCCAATCACTTCTTTATCCCACTGGAAACCATGCGTAGGATGAAGGTACATGGAGCAGTAGGCATTGTCTGTCGCCTTTAAATCGAATTCGGCTGGACTGCATGGAGGTATGTGAGCCAGGTTTTTGTCGAAGCTTTGGCTGTTGATATTGTTTATTTCTGTCATGAAGTAGCTTCGATCTGCCTCAATGTTTTCGACGATCCCGTCTGGCCTCCATATGGCTATTCGCTGATGCATCGAAGAGGGTACGGCTCCTACACCATGAATCCACTCCCTTCCAAGCAGTAGGTTGTAGTTGGCCTTTGAGGCGATGACTATGAACATGGTTGGCCTTGTTATGGTTCCAACAGTTAAGTTTACTTGGATGACGCCCATAGTTGTTCCTACTTTCCCTTCGTAATTCGATAGCACCATGTTGTGGGGTTTCGCGTCTGAATCGTCTTTTCCAATCTTCTTCAGCATGTAGTGGGGCATCAAATTCACTGTCGCTCCCCCATCCACCAGTATCTTATTCACACCGACATTTTCCACCCTCCCTTTTATAAACAAAGGTTTCAAATGCGCTTTCATGGAGTCGTCTGGTCTTTCGAAGAAAGCGTTCTGCTCTTCGACGCACCCGTTATTCATCACGTAGTAACAGACGGGCTTGTGTGCCATCGTTTCCTCTTCCATCTCGTCTTCTTCATCTTCGACCTCCATGACTCTATCATAGTCTCTAGGGAGAACGGAGACCATGTTGCAGATCACGTTGAAGGATGATTCTGAGTCAGAGTTGAAACTGTCAGTTACTTCGTCATCTTCCTGCATCTTCGCCTTTGACGCCACTGATTCGACAACTCTGCCAGGATTGATCTGGAGGGGAGTCTCTTTCCTGCTCCTTGTCTGACGGTTGTTGCTAGATTCTGCTTCGTCTGGACCATTCATGTTCTTTTTTGCCATCTCTATTTCTGCCCTCTTCTGCCTTTGGAACCTCCTCCATTGGGATCTGGACATGGGATTTTTGCCTTTGTAATTCTCTAAAGGGTATGGTCTTGGCTTGTGTTTTTCCATTTCCTTCTTGCCCTCCATCGACGCGCCTCTCTGAACCTCAAACCTTCCCCATTTCTTCTGCCCCTGGGCGTCTCTAATGGGTTGAACCCATTTGTCGTCCGTTGCTTTGTCAGATGGTTTATAGGTGTTCTGGCGTCTCTCTCCATGCCTCCACTGGTGGTGATCACTTCTCCTTGGGTCATATCTCACTGTTCCCCAATTCTCTTTCCTCTTGGTCTTATCCACCGCTTCCAGGTTGGTTGCTGCCTTCCTGTCGAAGACTGCGCTGCAGCGTGGGCACAACATCACTTCGGTTTTCATCCTTTGGCACCTCTTGATGAATTCCATTAAGTTTTCCTCCTCTCTAGGATACGCCAGCCTTTGGTGCTCTTTCCGACGACGATCTTCGCCTTCTTCGACCTGGTCCTTCTGAGATATTTCCACCATATTTACCCCAACATTTCGTTCGTCGGCGATGCTTAATTCGTTCATCTTTCTAATGAGCCTCTCTTCTTCGCCTTCGACGCCTTTTGGTGTTTGGTCGAACTCTTTCTCTGGGCAGCAGCACCAAGATATGGTCCTGGGACCATGTTTGCAACAACATTTGTTCCAATTTCTTCTGGGGTCTTCCATTGTCCTACGCAGAATCCCACTGATCACGGGCTTCGAAGGACCGTTAGCGGCTTCCGCTTTGATTTTTGTGACTTCTTTACTGAAAGGCCCCATAGTGTTGACGCAGTTGGCGATATCACCTTTCCTCGTTTTGTTAGAATCAAGGCCTTCAGCAGCCTTGTTTTCAATCGCGAGGTCTTCAGTAACCCTCTCTTGCGTATTAGGGGAATGCTCAATTTCGTCGACTTTTTCTTCATCGTTGTCTGAAGAAGCATCTCCCCAGCCGCTTGGTCGGATTGTGTTGATGTCGATCTGAGAGCTTGCCGGCGCATTGTACTTCACAAGATAATCATATTTCCCACTTGGATGTCCCAAGCGGTCCCAATTCTCCTCTTGTCGAAACTCCACATTCTCGACAACATTGTCACTGTCCTTCTTGTCGAAACCTTCAGTAGTTTCTGTTCTTTTCTGGCTTGCGAGATCATCAGCAATCTCGACCATGTTGACATTTGCGTCGAAACTTCCAGGGGCTTCCACCATTTCCAAATTGCCATCAGGAGCAACTTCGGCCTCCACCATGTTCACGACGGATGGTTCAACGTAGTGGGCTTCGACTGCTTGCATAGGATTCGAATCGATCTTCATCTATTGTTTTGGTTTGTCACCAAACTTCACCCTTCCGTCACGGATAGCATTTTGAACGAGATCCCTGAAAAGGAAACAACGAGACGTCTTATGGCCCAGAAAATTATGGTATTTACAAAAACCTCTCTTTTTCTGTTGTTCCATAGGCGGTTCTTTAGCGCCTGGTGGTTTTATTAATTGACCATCTTTAACCAACAGATCGAAGATTTCGTCACATTTGGTGATGTCGAACGTATAAGTCCTTTTGGGGAACTTATCGTTGGTTTCGACTGGGTTTCCATTCGACCGAGTTAGTACTTTGCACGAATAAGGTGGCCCTTGCTTTAGTTCTGCTAGGTCAATCTCTTGTTCGTCGAAGTTACTTGGTTCGTTTTCGTCGAACTCATCATCTTGGCGAACCCCTACATAGGCTACCCTCTCTTTTTTATTCTTATTTGCCCTGAATTTTTCGTCCCTTAACCTTTCGACCTGTCTCACTCTATCTGCTAATTGTGCCATATCCCTCAGATATTGGGTATCTAGTTTCTTCCTTATAGAATAATCTAGTCCCCCTGCGGCCATTTCGACCAACTCATGTTCTGGCACTGGGGTGAAACATCTAGCCTTTAGCAATCTGAACCTATTTAAATAATCATCTATTGGTTCGGAGTGTTTTCTCTTAACACTGGCTAATTCTTTCAGACTTATTTTTGTTTGTCCCATGTAGAATTGTTCATGGAACAGCCTTTCTAACTGGGTCCACGTGTATACTGAGTTTGCAGGCAAAGATGTAAACCAAGTAAACGCGTTTTTTGTTAGGGAACTAGGGAAGTATTTTGTTTTCAAATTTTCATTACGGGCTATTTCCCCTGCCTCGATCAGATAACGTGCCACATGTTCTATAGTGGACTCGCTAGTGTCCCCTGAGAACTTTGTGAACTTAGGGACTTTCCACCTTGGTGGCAGTTCTTCTTGCAGAATATATTCCGATAGTGGGGATGCGTAACTAGGCCTTTGTAAACCCATGTTCATCCCATTTTGTGCCATTATCGTTTCGACCATGGCTGCCAAATTGTTTTCGACAGGCGGATTATTATACCGTATCCGTTGTTGCAATACAGCATCCGCGTCCTGGCCTCTCTGGATTACTATCCTTCTAGGCTCTTGTGGAATGGGGATTTCGACACGAGGCTGTTCGACTACATCCTCTTGGTTTCTGACGTTTGTTTGAGGATTATCCAACGGTATCTGGTTTATCGTAGGCTCTTCCTGGACCGCTACCACTGGGTTATGAATCACTTGTTCTCTGTGTCGAGTTTGAGGGACTCCAAAGAAATCAGCAATGCGCGTCATCTGCGCTGCCAACACTTGGTTTGTTTGAGTGGTGTTTTGTATTAGTGGGTTAAACACCGCTCCCATTTGTTGCGTCAACATTTGGACCATATCATGATTACTCTCGTCCATCTGTTGTCTAATTACTTGCGCCGAATTATTTGTTATTGGCGGCACGTAAAGTGGTTGTTGATTCAATCTATTCATGTTTCCACCATATCCTGACCCTTGTAAGGGTGAAGACACGTTGGCCATTGAATCCGAATATATTAACGGGGAATTGTGCAAATTTGCCATCACCGACGTTGGCATTCCAAAGGGTTGTTCCCTACCAGGCAGAGGCAAGGTGAAATTTGTTAAAAAAGGCCTAGAAGTGTTCCCCACAGGAGGGGGTGTCCCAACGGGCATTTGTTGTGCCCTGAAGGACGAACTAGGCGCGCTTTGCGATATCGAAACCGCTGGCATCGACCCTGTTGACGAAGGTACAGCCTCTGACACAGGGACCGATCCTATATTGCCTTCTGTCGAAGGAGCAGGGTTGGATACTGGGATGGATTCGTTTGGATTATTTGGCTGGTTCGCCATTTTCCTTACTCTTGTTCTTTTAGGTATTTCTACTTCGGATACGGCTAATTTACCGCTTCTCAGTCTCATACAATGAAGAAAAAACTTTGATTAGTGATTATCTAAATTTCTAGATTTCTGCACTGTCCCACTGGGCGTGCCAATTTGTTCGCTGTGAATTTTGGCGAACAACCTCTGGTTTACCAAAACTTGTAGAATTGGGTTACTTGCAGGATCAACCACACAAATCCTAGGACATGTGCAGATCTAGATGGTCTTGGAGATGCCTAGAACCACTTTCATATCTTTCATTTTTGTTCTCTGAGTGTTTTACGTCGAAATATGTTGATTAAAACGTTAAGTGGATGTAAATTTAACAAGATAAAGTAAATGGCGGAAAATAACTGACAAAAGGTAAAGTGTCGAAAAAGAGGAAGTGCAGAAAGATAAATGACTGGAGAACGTAAAAAAGATTTGTAAAGAACTTTAAACTTTATAAAATAAACTTTGAAGGAATTGGTGTTTGTTTACACATACATGTTCCAAATATGACTCTTTTCTCTCACACGGGTACTTTAAGTGTTTTCAGGAATTTTGTACAAGTAAAATCTTCACACTTTTTTCTGATAACAACTACCCTATTTATATACAAATAACATAACTGTTACTAACGACCAAATCTTAAATCTGTGACACATGGCCTTCTTCCTTTCGCCAGATGCTTCCACGCGTCTTCTGCCAAACGTCACGACTCTTTCGAATTTGAATTTGCACTTTAAGTCGAAATGACGTCTTCCTTCAGGCTTTTTGTCGAATTGTCGATATACTACAATGTTCTCTATGTCTGTCAAAGGTGTCTTCCCAGCTGCAGATATCTTGTCGAAATGTCGAAACCTCCATTTTGTCGAAGTGTCGAACCATACTTATTAGCCAGACGTTTTATCCCATGTCATCATTTGTCGAAAAAGTCATTCTGTACACCAAATCTCATGGCGTCGAAAACGCACGTATACACGGACGTGTTTATAAGTTTAGAGACTGGTTCGTGAGAACCTCTTTTGGTTAAGAAATCCAGGTCAAAATACTTTTCAACTTAGTCAAGATACTATATTTCTTAAAAATAGGTTTACTACTCTAACGCAATGCACACCTTTTTATAAGTGACAATAAGAGGGTTTGATTAGGGAGTTCAACTCGGTTCTGAATACGCGAAAGCGACAGTTCCCGTTAAATTGGTTCTTTTCAAAGTAGGAAACATTGCCCATAAGTAGTTCTATTAGCAAGTACTTGGTTTATTAATTGATTATGTGAATTACATTCGAACCTGTCTTTATAAGTTGAATTTATTTTAATACTTTATTCTTCATTGTGCACTCTAAAACCCCTATTTCGATTACCTTAGATAAACACCATAACAATAGATAACGATAGATTGACACTTGGTCTCTGTGGATTCGACAATCTTTTATATTACTCTGACGCATTCGTATACTTGCGAAAAGCACGCATCAAGTTTTTGGCGCCGTTGCCGGGGATCAATTTCGTCAAATTTCGTACCCTGTTTGTAGCACCTCAAATTTGCACCTCTCATTTGTACATTCCTTACATTTTGTAGGTCACTAACATCACATTGACATTGCATAAACATTGCATTGCATAGTCCACCAAGTCATCAGTCAAGACTGGTTAGGAGATTCAGTTGTGCAAGCAAGCAAGTGCATTTCCTATGGAATCAAAGCCCTAGGGTTGGTCCAATGAGTTCATATGATTCAAGGATCATTTTGAAGTGGTTTGGCCAAAGCATTGGATGTTCAAAGCTCATCAGTCAATGATCAATTCATCTGAAACCCTAGAAAGTCAACAGAACTCAACTGTCAATTCAACCATGGATTTGGAGGTGGGAGATGGTTAGAGATGCCTCATTCATGTGGGAACAAGTCTCATTTGACATTTCAAACATCAACATTGAAGAATTTGAGGTCAGATCAAAATTTTCCAAAAATAGTAAGTGACCTGTAATTTGAAATTGCCAAAAATGGAAAGGTTTTCTCCTCAAGATTACATCATCAAGAAAGCTTCAAATGAAATTTTGTTCAACATGAAAGTTGAAGATATTTCTCTCCCCTTTCCAAAAAGTCCAAGATCATGAATTTCTCATGTGTGGTTGGAGAGATATGGATCAATCATGGCCAAGTGAACATGGAACTTCAAATGTGCATAACTTTCAAACCATAAGTCCAAGTGGAGTGGTTCTTTTTGCATTTTTCATGTCTTGACATATACTATCCAAAACATACATCACATGCCATGCATTCTCATCACATAATTTTTTGGAAAATCACTTGATTTTGGAGGGAAAAATTCAAGTTTGAATTTGGTTCATTATTTGATCATTCCAACACTTGCATTGGCTCCCAAATGACATTTTGAGTGAATCCAAGCCCTAACTCGTGTACTGTTCCATTCAAATTCCATGCATAAGGGTGAATTATCAAATTTGCATTTACACCTCTATTTCCCTAATCCAATTACCAAATGCTTAAGTGTGATTAACAACATGATTAAGAGGGAGTATAAAGCCCAAAGCATAACTGTTTCTGCATAATCACATTCACTTTTTCAGATCTAGATCCATTTTCTTGAAATTTTTCTCTCAAACGTTTTTCAATTTTCTTCAAATACATTGCATATTTCTTGATCCATTCATCATCTAGAGGCATTATGGAGCATGTTTGAAGCAAGAACCAAAGGAATCCATGCACTTTTGAAGCAGCTCGAAGCTTTGATCCATTAATGGTGAATTCCTATTATGGCAAGATCGTGCAAGATTAAGTCTCATTCCTTCATCCATTCATCCATACAAGTGTTGTAGAGGTTCTGTTTGAGCTTTGCAAGCCTTGGATCAAGCAATTCCAGTTCTGCATCTTCATCAAGGTTCCAAATCGATTTCCTTAATTCTTGAAATTGTTATGTGGTTGTTGTAGATCTTTCAATGCTGAGTAAACTGAGCTTTATTTCATGAATTTTCATGTAGAATTGAATTAGTTATAGTGATTTAAAGTTTGATGTGTGATTCTTCATTTGCTCGATTCTTTGAATATATGTTGTTTCATGCTATTTCCATGCTGGATTTGTGATGAGAGTTGGAAGATGAACACGATGATATGCTCGTTTTTAGTTTCTGGCAACTTTTGTTCTTGAGCGTGCATGAACATGATGAACTGGATGAAGATGATGAAATATTTTTCCAGAAATGTGCGTTTGATCTTTCAATTCGTGTTTCCAGCGTCCTGCATGTGTTTGTGGATATCTGAACATGTATTGGTCCAGCGCATCGCTTGCATGGCATGTTGATTGGTTATTATTGATTTGCCTTAGCCACGTCAGTTTAATGAAACGCGGAGTTTCATGCTTGGCGCCTTGCACATTTCAAATATCACCCCGGTTCGATTCTGGCTTGTGACAACAATTCAAATGCCTTGCATTTATTTCATTTCACTCCATATGTTCATGTACTGTGTGCTTCATCATTTTTTAATTTTTCTTCACCTTTGAAAATTCATAACAAATAAAATA
Source organism: Lathyrus oleraceus (assembly GCF_024323335.1). Taxonomy (NCBI): domain Eukaryota; kingdom Viridiplantae; phylum Streptophyta; class Magnoliopsida; order Fabales; family Fabaceae; genus Lathyrus; species Lathyrus oleraceus. Next base: position 267,611,748 of record NC_066579.1, on the reverse strand, counting down.
ATCATCCAAAAAATATGAGGTTTTTTGCATATTGTTCCTTATGTTGTCTAGTATTTTTTGATGATTAAAATGGAAATTGTGCTTGGCTGGATTTTGTTTTGCCCTAGGGTTCTTGTACATGTATCATGTTTTGACATTGCCTTGCTTCTTCATTTGTGAAATGTTCAATTTTAATTCAATGCTCATGAAATTTTGCATGCTTAAACTAGACTCTTGGCTGGACATTTTGGTGTTGAGTTTGCATTTTTATCAATTGCCATTGCTGATTTATGATCTTGTGAATGTAGGTGTGACAATATGTGTCACACCTTTGCTTGCCCAACTTGATTGATATATTTGCCATGCCAAATGAACTCCAAATGCTTCTATTTTTTGTATGATGCTTGATATGGATGTTGTGAATGATCATGATTTTTGGTGGAATTTTTGGATTGATTTCTGATTTGATTGAGATTTTTCTTTCTGGATGGTCATGTTTGAGCTTTTGAATGGCATTGAATTTCAATTGTTTGTGAAATGCTTGTGCTTTATCCTATAAGTGTGAAACTTTGCATATTCTTTCTAGACATGTTAAAGTTTGTTTTGGATTTGGTTGGAGGTTTTTACCAATTACCATTTCTGTTTTAGGCTTGTGCTAAGTTGGTGTAACATTTGGTGTCATATTTGAGCTTGTTTTGATTGCCTTGCCTTATGCAATTTGATTACCATGCCTAATCATGTCCAATTGCCCTAATTTTTTTGTGTGTTGATCATGTTATATGTTCTGTTTACCCATGAATTTTCTTGAGATTAATTGAATCATTTTTGAATTAATGTGCATTTGTTCATTTTGATGTCACAATGTGCTTTCAACTTGCATACCTTGCCATGTTTGGTTTGTGAAATGAATTTGGTGAATGATAATGATATGAGACCTTTTGGATTGTGTTCTTAATTGGTTGAGGTTGATTCATGTTGAATTTCATGTTCTGTTATGAATTATTTCTCCATCTTTGACCCTAGGCCTTGACCTAGTGGTTTGTGACTCACAGTTGAGCTTTGATTTCAGGTTAAGAAGCACATTGCTATGATGGGATTGATTCACTCTCTTGAGTTGATTAATTGGTTGATGTTGACTAACTTTGAGTTGTTTTGTAGGTTGATGCCAAGTTATTTGTGTTGTGCCCATTGGCTTGTGCCTTGCACACTGTTGCATTGCTTGCTTGTTTGTCTGACTGTTGATATTGACTGTTGTCTGTTTGATTGATTGACTTGTATACTGATTGAGTTAGATTTTTTTTCAAGTACATAAGTTGCTTTGAGTTCTTTTGAACTTGCTTTTGCTTGGTTGCTTAACCATTTGAGGTATGACTCTCTGACTGCATGTAGTCTGGAAGACCTGTCCTGTTACTTGGGCAGGCACCTGTCTGAAGCCCTCCTTAAGAGGCAATGCTTGTGAATGTTTATCTTTGTGCCAAGCAGGTAAAGTCCTCTAAGAGGAAATTAGAAGATAAAAGAGATGTGCAATCCATCTCCTGCTATTCAGTGTGTCATCCACTTTGCTCACACACCTTGTGTTGATGCATTGTGGATATTAACCCAAGATCCATGTTGTGTCAGTCATATGTGGAGAAGAGTTCCTACTTTCTAAACTCCCACACTTTCATTTGTCTGAAGCTCTCCCAGGCCAGGGATAAGAGCTGTGAGGTCTTACCCTCACTTCCCATTTCATCTGCTTCACCCTAACTCTCAATGTTAGGGTTAAGAGCTAATTACACCCGATTCCAGTTGGCTTGTGTTTCACAGCCTAACCTTGTGTGAGCCCACTTTGTTTGTATATAGTGTGTGCTAATTGTGTGTATGTTTGTTTTGCCTATGCTGTTTAGGATCGCTTGCTCCCTGTGCAAGTTAGATAGAAACTTCAACCTAGGACCATGGTGAATTTACATGATAACTATTAGGCTCGAGTTAGTCTCCCTTCTAGTTTGTCATTTCCCAGTCTCTAGTTAGGTTAGAAGTTCTTTCCCTGCGTAGGGGAACTACGTCGCCCTGATCCTCATACCAGATGAGGTACGTAGGCAGGAGATGAGCTGATCTCTCCGGGCACCCTTTTTCTTTTTCAACCCTTTGTGTTGTGTTGGAGTCTGACGTAAGTCCAGCGATTGGCAGTTGGTTTCCTGTGTTTGCTTCTTGGTTTGGAGTCTGATGTAAGTCCAGCGATTGGCATTTGGTTTCCAGTGTGGGTTTGTTGGTTCGGAGTCTGATGTAAGTCCAGCGATTGGCGTTCGGTTTCCATGTTTGCCTGTTGTTCGCTGTGAAATTTGGCGAACAACCTCTGGTTTACCAAAACTTGTAGAATTGGGTCACTTGCAGGATCAACCACACAAATCCTAGGACATGTGCAAATCTAGATGGTCTTGAAGATGTCTAAAATCGCTTTTGAATATTTCATTCCTGTTCTCTAAGCGTTTTACGTCGAAATGTGTTGATTACAATGTTAAGTGGATGTAAATTTAACAAGATAAAGTAAATGGCGGAAAATAACTGATGAAACGTAAAGTGTCGAAAAGGATAAAGTGCAGAAAGATAAATGACTGGAAAGCATAAAAGAGATTTGTAAAGAATTTTAGACTTTATAAAATAAACTTTGAAAGAATTGGTGTTTGTTTACACATACATTTTCCAAATATGACTCTTTTCTCTCACACGGGTACTTTGAGTGTTTTCAGGAATTTTGTATATAGTAATTCTTCACACCCCTTTTTTAGATAATAACTACCCTATATATACATAAATAACATAACTGTCATTAACGACTAAATCCTAAAACTACGACACATGGCTTTCCTCCTTTCGCCAGATGCTTCCACGCGTCTTCTGCCAAACGTCACAACCTTTTAAATTCAAATTTACTTTTAAGTCGAAATGACGTCTTCCTTCAGGATTTTGTCGAATTACCAACATACTGCAATGTCTTCCGTATTTTGTCGAAAATACATTTCTAGTTGCAAATATCTTTGTCGAAATGACGAAACCTCCATTTTGTCGAAGTGTCGAACCATACTCTTTAGTCAAATTGTTTCAACCCCTGTCATCGTTTGTCGAAAACATCACTTCCCACACCAAATCTCATGGCGTCGAAAACGCACGTATACAAATTGCCCCCCAGCAAAGACGTTTCGACTGTTTGTTCTGGGAGAAACAGTCATTTGTTGTCAATCAGTGCTTTGATGCCATGTCACTTAAACCTCATTAAATGTAAGTCTGATAATCTCAATTTCCAATGCAGATTTATCATTACACTTTCTCCACAATGTCACGTCTAGCCCACGTTCACAGCCTACTTCCATCATTTCCTCACGTCATAGTTTCTTTTCAACTTCCAACTCTTTATTATTTCCATCAGAGACGGCCACGTGTCCCACTAACACCATTACCATCTAAAACGTTTCAACATCTTCTTCCTATAAATACCCATAAACCTTTTCTTTAAACCCTTTCACGTTTCAGATTTCCTTTTTTCATACCCATTTCTCAAGCTTTTCACATTTTCTGAGAAATCTTCTTCAGTTTTTTTTTTCAGCAATGGCGCCTCAAAAACCCTCAAGCAGTAAACACTCCAAGAAGAAACAAGACTCATCTTTTCCTCCTGTGCATGATTTAAAAGGGCCAATGACCATAGGAAATCAACAGTATGTTCCGGAACCTCCAAATGAAAAGGAAAAGACTGCATCTATAAATCTCAGGTACTAATCCCTGTTCTTATTTCTGGAAATTATCACGCTATGTTAGGTCCCCTTCCGAACCTAGAGATTAAACCAGAGCGTTTAAGAGAGTTTTTTCCATCTTACTTTCACACAAACCCATAGGCGCTGGAAGAAAACCTCAGCCTAAAGAGAAAGTTGTAGAACAGAAAGATTCATCAAGTTCGACAGATATTGGAGAGTTGGACTTAGCCTATTTGAATTTTCCCAGGATATTTAGAACCTGCCCATGGTCGAAAGATCCTTCTGACTACGTATCTTGGTTAGATAAAATAGAAAAAGTTAAAGGGTCTTTTTGGAAAGAAATAGGCATTTTCGACCTTATCCAGTTGTCGAGAGTAGGACCCAATATCTGCCCAAATATGCTTTTGGCTTCTCTCTACTTTTGGGACAGTACTTACAACACCTTTCACCTTCCTTGTGGGATGGTTACGCCTACCCTTTTCGACGCAGCCGCCATTGTTGGTCTTCATCCCAATGGTATAGATTTCGACCCTACTGTCTTAAGTGAAGATACCATTGCTTTCGAGACTAGCCTTGCACCCTACTCCTTATTCATGTCCTATTAACCATGATAAGAGTACCACTGAAGTTTTAGATGTCGAACATATAGCCTTTTTGACACTATGGCTGTCCAAATATGTGTTCTGTTCTCGCTCTCTTCAAGTTGCCAAGAGATTCATCACCATAGCCAATCAGCTTCATGCAGGCACGAAACTATGTTTGAGCGAAATGATTCTGGCGAATCTCTATGAATCTCTGAGTGAGAGTGTGCATTTCTTAAAGAACACCAAAACCCAAGGGAAAATCAACTTGTCAGGACCCTTTTGGCTCTTGCAACTATGGCTCAATGCCACATTTGAAGCCAGTCTTCCTGTAGCACCAGAAATAGATGAAGAAGAAATAAACAATAGGACTGTCGAATGGCCAAGATTAGTGCTATTAACGCCAACTGATGAAGGAATCAGCCTTCGACAGGCATTTACAGGCTATGTTATGATGTTTGCTAAAAGTCATCAATTTACTTCGACCATGGCACCTTTTGCTGATAGAAAGGTTGGACCTAAGTGGTTTACCCAACAACTGCCCTTGGAGATGCAAAAGGATGAAAACACATTTCTGAATGTTTGGGAATCGTTCCTGACCCCTAGGCTCCTTTTTTCTTATCGTAACACCACCAAAAACCAAATTGCTTTGATAGTTTATCAACCCAACCTTGTTTCTAGACAATTTGGTCTAATCCAAATCAAACCTCAGCCTATATTCCCCAAAAAGGGGTCCATCATCTTTTATAACTCCCTTCATACTGAAGACGAAGGCAAAGAGCTGTCGAAGAAACTAGCTGATGCTTCTCTCGACATTCGACCAGTTATTTTTCGACCATCATTCTTATGCACTCCTGAGTTTGATGAATGGTGGAAGGATTATTATTCCAACAAATTTTTCGACGTAGCTGCTTTTGCTACACATTTGACAAATGCTTTCGCTTTTGTGCAGGATCGGACCAAAAAAGGTATTCAACGACATATTAAGGAAATACAGAAATTTCAAAAATATTTTGAAACTGCGTATAGACCTGATGATCTTAGTCGAACCATATGCGAAGCAGCGGCTGAATTAAAACGCAAATTGACAGAGAAGTTTAAAAAACTGTCATTGCCTTCCAATCTTTCACCAGAGGCGCGCTATGACCTTGCTTTCAATTGTCATCCACCAAAGTTTCCTCCTTTGCCAACTGCTGACTTTGGGGTGGCGTTTGGTTTTCCACTTCCAGACTGGTTCCTTTGTGGGGATTTTATGAAAATTCTTCGTCAAAAGTATCAAAAACCTGCTGAGCGTGTGGTTCCGACTAAGTATCATCTGGGCGAATATCCGGGACACCTTCATATTGGAATAGAACACGTTCGCGTGGAAGATACCATTCTTGAAGGTGTTCACAGAAAAAATATGATTTTTCTCTCTGTTATTCTAACTGTCTTATCATGTATCTCTTATATTTGTTTCTGAATTTTCTTTCTTTCCTTAGCCGTGAAGATCCCTGCTAAGAAAGCTGATGTCGAAGCGTCGCCCAGTACTGCTAAGAAGCCTTCGACAAAGGTACAAAACTTTTTTTCTTATTATTTCCCTTCCATTATTCAAAACTAACTGGCTTTGGCCGGTATGACTAGGTAAGTCGAAAACCCTCAACAATCCAAAAGAAGAAGAATGAAGAGGAGAAAGAAGAGGATAAAGTCCCTAATGAAGAGTCTGGTGACGAATCTCCGGAGTTAATCCCTCCCCCTCAGAAGAAAAAGAAACTCACAAAGGTTTCTTCCCAAAGATCCATCGTTAACCCAATCAGGAAGGATTCTGCCAGCACTCCTCCTGCTAAACCTCAGTCGACAGATACGGGGCGTGGGAAGTCCAGTTTTAATACTGAAATTCCTGAGGTAATTTTTATTTCGACAGCATATGTTTTACCTTTCCTACATCTTTCCTTCTAAATCTTAGAATTTATTTTTAGGAACAAGTGGTTGTCGAAAAAACGCCTGAGAAAATTCTGGAGGAAACAACCCCAGAGGAAGATGTCCCCACAAGTGACCATGATATGCAAACCGTAGGAGAGTTCGACACCACTGTGGGTGAAGCCTCTGAAGACGAATCTCCTCCTCATCCAGGATTACATGCTGCACCTCAGGGTGATGATATTGAAATGGAGGTTGTGGTCGAAGATACTCCTGAAGATGAAGCTGCCAGAGATGGGGACAATCAGTCGAAACGAACAGAGGTCGAGCATACTTCGACGCGAAACACTCCACCTGCTCCTGACCGGGTCCAAGGGAGTAGCAAATCAACTGGTTCGACCAGTTTCTCTCGCGAGGAGCTTGAAAATCTCAAAGTGCAAAGACCTTTGGAGTATCTGAAAGCCATGCTTAGCACCCGTTTCAATTTCCAGGATTCTTCTCAGAGTAGTTCGACCACTTCTGGGGCAACTTCTGAAGCACCATCACTTGGCAGCCTCCTGACCAAGATCAAAACGAAAATCCTTGATGTCGATTTGTTTAAAGTCTTGGAAGAGAATTCCCTTGCTCAAATTAGTCTTAAGAAACTCTTGAAGCAAGTGAATGTTTTGGAAACTTCTGCTGAGATTGGAAGTTTTGTGATGGAGTTGATGACTCTCATTGACTTGGCCACTGCGGATCTCCATCGTCAAAGGGATCTTACCGCTCAAATCTCCTCCAAGTCTGAAACTCAAACTGCTGAATGGGATGCCGTTTCGACTTCGACTGACAAAGTTTCAAAATTGCAAAAGCTTTCTGAAACGTATGTCGAAGAAGTTGCTGCTTGCAATGACAATATTCAAAAATGGAAAACACAGATAGCAGCACTTCAAGAAAAAATCTCTCAAGAGGAGAAACGTAAGGCATCCATTCAGCAACCCAAACAGAGCGAGATTGACGAAGAATTGAGGGTGGGTATTCGACATGCAGAGAAAGCCCATCAACTTAGTCAAGAGATTGAGACTCTCTCTACTCACAAAAGTCTTTGTGATCATCGACTCCAGCTCCAGAGGCAGAAGTTTGCCACTTTGAAGGATACTTTTGCCAATTTTAATTTTTAGTCGAATTTATTTAGCAACTCTCAGCCCTTTGAGGCTTTCTTTGTAATAACTTTTGAATGCCATTTTTTATTTGGCCCATCTTATCACAATTATTTTTGCACTTATTCTGTTACTATTTTTACTTCCTGCAATATAGGCTTATATTTTTTCAAATACTTGCCGTTTATTCTTAGGATTCTCTTATCCTTCTCTATTTCTTCTATTTCATATGCGCCGTTTGAGAATGTTCTCAAAACCTGGAAAGGTCCTTCCCATTTAGGAGACCACTTTCCCATTAATTTATCTTTTCGATCCATAGGAAGGATTACTTTCCACACAAGGTCACCTATTAAGAAGGTCTTGGATCTCACTTTCTTGTTGTAAAATCTTTCGACTCTCCTTTTTGTCTTCTTATTAGGTCCAGCGCGCGCAGCCTTTCTTCGTCTAAGTCAACTAGTTCGTCCATCATCATACTCCAATATGTATCTGATGGGATTTCGTGATGTCTTTGCACTCTAACTGACTGCAGATATATTTCGACTGGCAAAAACTGCATCATGTCCGTAAGTCAACTTGAATGGAGTCGAATTCGTTGCCTCTTTGGGGGACGTTCGACAAGCCCACAAGGCTTGATCCAAAGTTTTATGCCAATTTCTAGGCTTTTTCCCCACATGCTTCTTAATCAAGTTTATCACTACCTTGTTGGCTGCTTCAACCTGCCCATTTGCTTGAGCGTAGTAGGGTGTCGAAGTAAGGAGCTTAAAACCTGTTTCTTGTGCAAACTTCTGCATGTTTTTACCAGTGAACACAGATCCTTGATCTGTTGTTATTGTCTCAGGTATCCCAAATCTATAAATTATGTATTTTTGGATAAAGTCTATGACTGCTTCTTGATCCACATTCGCCAATGGTATGGCTTCGGTCCATTTTGTGAAATAGTCTATCCCAACCAAAATGTACCTTTGCCCTTTTGAGGAAGCTGGTCGAATCTCCCCGATCAAGTCCAACGCCCATCCTCTGAATGGCCAAGGTTTTATGATTGAGTGCAACTCACTTGCAGGGACATGAGGTATGCCTGCATGTACTTGACATTCCTGACAACCTTTTGCGAATTCGACACAATCTTTCAGCATTGTTGGCCAATACATTCCTTGTCGAAATAAAAGCCACTTCATTTTGTGACCTGCTTGGTGCGCGCCACACGCTCCACTGTGTACATTCGACAAGGCTATGTAGGCTTCGTCCTCACTCAGGCATTTCAACAAAACTCCTTCTGCAGTCTTTTTGAACAATTCATTTCCCAAAAGTACGTAACTCAAAGCTCTGTATTTTACCTTTCTTTCTGCTTTCTGATTTGGGTCTTGTAGATAATCTTTGACAGGCTTTCTCCAGTCTGTTATTCCTAAATCATCTATGTTGAATATCTCGAAGTTTTCTTCGTCACCGTATCCTAATCTTATTGACTCTAGATCTGATGGGGATAACCTGGTGGATACGACTCTTCTTCTGACTTCGATGGCTTCTTCTAACTTTTCCTTCGACACCTTGTACCCGAACGCTAGTTGAGCAAGATCATTCGCTTCTTGATTCTCCAACCTAGGAATGTGTCTGAAGACGACATTGTCGAACGCCTTGAGAAGTCTATTGGCTATTACAAAGTACATGATCAAATTTTCTTTCACGCACTTATACTCTTTCGTCAACTGCTTTATTACCAGTTCGGAATCACCCATTATTTCGACTCTTGTTGCCCCCAATTTCAACAAGATTTCAAGTCCAGCGATCAAAGCCTCGTATTCTGCTTCATTATTTGAACACAGACTTTCAACTTTGTACTTGAATTTTGTTGGAATTTTTTTCAGGAGAAATAATCAACATCCCAACGCCAGTTCCGTTTTTGTGACTGGAACCGTCGAAGTACATTTTCCAAGGTTCCAGTTCGACGTATTCTACGTCTTCGTTTATAGAGTGGTCCGCTATAAAATCAGCGACCACTTGTCCTTTTACTGCTTTTAAAGGCAGATATTTCAAAGAGTATTCTGTTAAAGCTAAAGCCCACTTTCCAATTCGACTATGTAAAATAGATTTAGATAACATGTATTTTATTACGTCGAAATGGGAAGAAATATATACATCGACAGGTTTTATATAATGCTTTAGTTTAATACAAGAGAAATATACACACAGGCATAACTTTTCTATAATGCTATATCTAGTTTCGGCATCGTTCAGGACTCTACTGAGATAATAAATGGCCCTTTCGACGCCATTCTCATCTTCTTGACACAACATACTTCCTAATGTTTTGTCTGATGCCGAAATGTACAATCTCATATTTCTTTTTCTGCAAGGAGACATCAGGATTGGGGGATTAGCCAGGTACTCCTTGATTTTGTCGAAAGCCGCTTGCTGTTCTTGCCCCCATGCGAAGTCTTCTTTCTTTAGTCGCAGTAGAGGAGAAACAGAGCGAGATTGACGAAGAATTGAGGGTGGGTATTCGACATGCAGAGAAAGCCCATCAACTTAGTCAAGAGATTGAGACTCTCTCTACTCACAAAAGTCTTTGTGATCATCGACTCCAGCTCCAGAGGCAGAAGTTTGCCACTTTGAAGGATACTTTTGCCAATTTTAATTTTTAGTCGAATTTATTTAGCAACTCTCAGCCCTTTGAGGCTTTCTTTGTAATAACTTTTGAATGCCATTTTTTATTTGGCCCATCTTATCACAATTATGTTTTGCACTTATTCTGTTACTATTTTTACTTCCTGCAATATAGGCTTATATTTTTTCAAATACTTGCCGTTTATTCTTAGGATTCTCTTATCCTTCTCTATTTCTTCTATTTCATATGCGCCGTTTGAGAATGTTCTCAAAACCTGGAAAGGTCCTTCCCATTTAGGAGACCACTTTCCCATTAATTTATCTTTTCGATCCATAGGAAGGATTACTTTCCACACAAGGTCACCTATTAAGAAGGTCTTGGATCTCACTTTCTTGTTGTAAAATCTTTCGACTCTCCTTTTTTGTCTTCTTATTAGGTCCAGCGCGCGCAGCCTTTCTTCGTCTAAGTCAACTAGTTCGTCCATCATCATACTCCAATATGTATCTGATGGGATTTCGTGATGTCTTTGCACTCTAACTGACTGCAGATATATTTCGACTGGCAAAACTGCATCATGTCCGTAAGTCAACTTGAATGGAGTCGAATTCGTTGCCTCTTTGGGGGACGTTCGACAAGCCCACAAGGCTTGATCCAAAGTTTTATGCCAATTTCTAGGCTTTTTCCCCACATGCTTCTTAATCAAGTTTATCACTACCTTGTTGGCTGCTTCAACCTGCCCATTTGCTTGAGCGTAGTAGGGTGTCGAAGTAAGGAGCTTAAAACCTGTTTCTTGTGCAAACTTCTGCATGTTTTTACCAGTGAACACAGATCCTTGATCTGTTGTTATTGTCTCAGGTATCCCAAATCTATAAATTATGTATTTTTGGATAAAGTCTATGACTGCTTCTTGATCCACATTCGCCAATGGTATGGCTTCGGTCCATTTTGTGAAATAGTCTATCCCAACCAAAATGTACCTTTGCCCTTTTGAGGAAGCTGGTCGAATCTCCCCGATCAAGTCCAACGCCCATCCTCTGAATGGCCAAGGTTTTATGATTTAGTGCAACTCACTTGCAGGGACATGAGGTATGCCTGCATGTACTTGACATTCCTGACAACCTTTTGCGAATTCGACACAATCTTTCAGCATTGTTGGCCAATACATTCCTTGTCGAAATAAAAGCCACTTCATTTTGTGACCTGCTTGGTGCGCGCCACACGCTCCACTGTGTACATTCGACAAGGCTATGTAGGCTTCGTCCTCACTCAGGCATTTCAACAAAACTCCTTCTGCAGTCTTTTTGAACAATTCATTTCCCAAAAGTACGTAACTCAAAGCTCTGTATTTTACCTTTCTTTCTGCTTTCTGATTTGGGTCTTGTAGATAATCTTTGACAGGCTTTCTCCAGTCTGTTATTCCTAAATCATCTATGTTGAATATCTCGAAGTTTTCTTCGTCACCGTATCCTAATCTTATTGACTCTAGATCTGATGGGGATAACCTGGTGGATACGACTCTTCTTCTGACTTCGATGGCTTCTTCTAACTTTTCCTTCGACACCTTGTACCCGGACGCTAGTTGAGCAAGATCATTCGCTTCTTGATTCTCCAACCTAGGAATGTGTCTGAAGACGACATTGTCGAACGCCTTGAGAAGTCTATTGGCTATTACAAAGTACATGATCAAATTTTCTTTCACGCACTTATACTCTTTCGTCAACTGCTTTATTACCAGTTCGGAATCACCCATTATTTCGACTCTTGTTGCCCCCAATTTCAACAAGATTTCAAGTCCAGCGATCAAAGCCTCGTATTCTGCTTCATTATTTGAACACAGACTTTCAACTTTGTACTTGAATTTTGTTGGAATTTTTTTCAGGAGAAATAATCAACATCCCAACGCCAGTTCCGTTTTTGTGACTGGAACCGTCGAAGTACATTTTCCAAGGTTCCAGTTCGACGTATTCTACGTCTTCGTTTATAGAGTGGTCCGCTATAAAATCAGCGACCACTTGTCCTTTTACTGCTTTTAAAGGCAGATATTTCAAAGAGTATTCTGTTAAAGCTAAAGCCCACTTTCCAATTCGACTATGTAAAATAGATTTAGATAACATGTATTTTATTACGTCGAAATGGGAAGAAATATATACATCGACAGGTTTTATATAATGCTTTAGTTTAATACAAGAGAAATATACACACAGGCATAACTTTTCTATAATGCTATATCTAGTTTCGGCATCGTTCAGGACTCTACTGAGATAATAAATGGCCCTTTCGACGCCATTCTCATCTTCTTGACACAACATACTTCCTAATGTTTTGTCTGATGCCGAAATGTACAATCTCATATTTCTTTTTCTGCAAGGAGACATCAGGATTGGGGGATTAGCCAGGTACTCCTTGATTTTGTCGAAAGCCGCTTGCTGTTCTTGCCCCCATGCGAAGTCTTCTTTCTTTAGTCGCAGTAGAGGAGAGAAAGCTTGTGTCTTCCCACTGAGGTTGGAGATGAATCTTCTGAGAAAGTTGATTTTCCCTAGCAGAGACTGCAACCCCTTTTTGGTTGATGGCGCTTTCGCTTCCATTATGGCCTTGGCTTTATTCTCGTTTATTTCGATCCCCTTCTTATGGACCACAAAGCCTAAGAAATCACCCGCCTGCACACCAAAAGCACATTTAAGTGGGTTCATTTTCAAACCAAACTTCCTCATCCTTTCAAAGGATTGTCGAAGATGATCTATGTGATTTTTTCCTGAAACAGACTTAATCACGATGTCGTCAATATACACTTGCATGAAAGTTTCGATGAAATCATGAAAGATGGAATTCATGGCACGTTGGTAAGTCGCTCCAGCGTTCTTTAAACCAAAAGGCATTACTACCCATTCATACGTTCCTATGGCTCCAGGACAACGGAAAGCCGTTTTAGGAACGTCTTCTTCAGCGATAAAAATTTGGTTATAGCCAGAGTATCCGTCTAGCATACTTAAGTACTCGTGGCCGGCTGCAGAATCTATGAGCATTTCTGCCACTGGCATAGGATATTCATCCTTTGGGGTAGCCGAGTTTAAGTCTCGAAAATCAATACATACCCTAAGTTTGCCATTTTTCTTAATTACTGGAACAATATTTGCAATCCATTCGACATACCTGGTTGTGCGGATGAACTTGCATCTTAGAAGTCTTTCGACCTCTTCTTTTATCTTCGACAGGATTTCTGGTGCGAAGCGTCTCGGAGTCTGCTTTACTGGCTTCTTCCCTTCCATTATTGGCAACTGCATTTCGACCAGACTTCTGTCAAGACCAGGCATTTCGTCATAATCCCATGCAAAGCAATCTTTGAATTCTTTCAGCAACTGGACTATTTCGACCTGGAACTGGGGGTCCATTTTTGCGCTTATATACGTTGGTCTATGTTCTGCCCCCACTCCTAAGTTTATTTCTTGTAAAGGATCCTGCGCCACCATCTTCTCGTTAGTTGACACTGGATCTTTTTCGAACCCCAGAGGTTCGTCGTCGTAAATGGCGTCAAGCTTTTGATGTTGCCATCCGCCCATTTGGTTGGTGATATGATCTTCCGCAACGTCTTCTTGAGGACATTGTTTGTTGGAGTTCTCTTGGTTGGCTTCGACAGCCACATTTTTTGCCTCAGCCTCAAGGGCCTCTTTTAGTTTGTTTTCGGCTATATAAGCCGTAATCTTTTCGATCGCTGATTGTTCACTCGTCATCGTCAAATTCACTACCCCATCCCGTCGGCGCTATATGAGTGGTTCCCCATATGTAAGTCTCGCCAATCACTTCTTTATCCCACTGGAATCCATGCGTTGGATGCAGGTACATGGAGCAATAGGCATTGTCTGTCGTCTTCAAGTCGAATTCTGCCGGGCTGCAGGGAGGTATATGAGCCAGGTTTTTGTCGAAGCTCTGGCTGTTGACAGTGTTTACTTCGGTCATGAAGTAGCTTTGGTCAGCCTCGATGTTTTCGACGATTCCATCTGGCCTCCATATGGCTATCCGTTGGTGCATTGAAGAGGGTACCGCTCCTACGCCGTGAATCCATTCCCTACCAAGCAGCAGGTTGTAGTTGGCTTTCGAAGCGATGACTATGAACATCGTAGGTCTTGTTATGGTTCCTACAGTTAAGTTCACTTGGATGACTCCCATAGTTGTTCCTATCTTCCCTTCGTAATTTGACAGCACCATGTTGTGGGGCTTCGCGTCCGAATCGTCTTTTCCAATCTTCTTCAGCATGTAGTGGGGCATCAAGTTCACTGCCGCTCCCCCGTCCACCAGTATCTTGTTCACGCCGACATTTTCCACCTTTCCTTTTATAAACAGAGGTTTCAAATGCGCTTTCATGGAGTCGTCTGGTCTTTCGAAAAAAGCGTTCTGCTCTTCGACGCATCCGTTGTTCATCACATAGTAGCAGACGGGCTTGTGTGCCATTGTTTCTTCCTCCATTTCGTCTCCTTCCTCCTCAATTTCCATGACTCTATCATAGTCTCTAGGGAGAACAGAGACCACGTTGCAAATCACGTTGAAGGATGCCTCAGAGTCGGAGTTAAAACTGTCGGTTACTTCATCGTCTTCCTGCATCTTCTCTTTCGACGCCACCGATTCGACAACTCTGCTAGGATTGATCTGGAGGGGAGTCTCTTTCCTGCTCCTTGTCTGACGATTGTTGCTAGATTCCGCTTCGTTTGGACCATTCATGTTCTTTTTCGCCATCTCTATTTCTGCCCTCTTCTGCCGTTGGAACCTCCTCCATTGGGACCTGGACATGGGATTTTTGCCTTTGTAATTCTCTGACGGGTATGGTCTTGGCTTGTGTTTTTTCATTTCCTTCTTGGCCTCCATCGACGCGCCTCTCTGGACCTCGAACTTTCCCCATTTCTTCTGCCCCTGGGCGTCTCTAATGGGTTGAACCCATTTGTCGTCTGTGGCTTTGTCAGATGGTTTGTAGGTGTTCTGGCGTCTCTCTCCGTGCCTCCACTGGTGGTGATCACCTCTTCTTGGGTCGTATCTCACTGCTCCCCAACTCTCTTTCCTTTTGGTCTTATCCACCGCTTCCAGGTTGGTTGCTGCCTTCCTGTCGAAGACTGCGCTGCAGCGTGGGCACAACATTACTTCGGTTTTCATCCTTTGGCATCTCTTGATGAATTCCATTAAGTTTTCCTCCTCTCTAGGGTACGCCAGCCTTTGGTATTCTTTCTGACGGCGATCTTCGCCCCCTTCGACCTGGTCCTTCTGAGATATTTCTACCATATTTACCCCAACATTTCGTTCGTCGGCGATGCTCAATTCGTTCATCTTCCTGATGAGCCTCTCTTCTTCGCCTTCGACGCCTTTTGGTGTCTGGTCGAACTCTTTCTCTGGGCAGCAGCACCAAGATATGGTCCTGGGACCATGTTTGCAACAGCATTTGTTCCAATTCATTCTGGGGTCTTCCATTGTCCTACGCAGAATCCCACTGATCATGGGCTTCGACGGACCGTTAGCGGCTTCCGCTTTGATTTTTGTGATTTCTTCACTGAAAGGCCCCATGGTGTTGACGCAGTTAGCGATATCACCTTTCTTCGTTTTGTTAGAATCAAGGCCTTCAGCAGCCTTGTTTTCAATCGCTGGGTCTTCAGTAACCCTCTCCTTCGTATTAGGGGCATGCTCCATTTCGTCGACTGTTTCCTCATTGTTTTCTGAAGAAGCATCTCCCCAACCGCTTGGTTGGATTGTGTTGATGTCGATCTGAGAGCTTGCCGGCGCGTTGTACTTCACAAGATAATCATATTTTCCACTTGGCTGTCCCAAGCGGTCCCAATTCTCCTCTTGTCGAAACTCCACATTCTCGACAGCATTGTCACCGTCCTTCTTGTCGAAACCTTCAGTAGTTTCTATTCCTCTCTGGCTTGCGAGATCATCAGCAATCTCGACCATGTTGACATTTGCGTCGAAGCTTCCAGGGGCTTCCACCATTTCCAAATTGCCATCAGGAGCGACTTTGGCCTCCACCATGTTTACGACGGATGGTTCAGCGTAGTGGGCTTCGACTGCTTGCATAGGATTTGAGTCGATCTTCATTTGTTGTTTTGGTTTGTCACCAAACTTGAGCCTTCCATCACGGATAGCATTTTGCACGAGATCCCTGAAAAGGAAACAACGAGACGTCTTATGGCCCAGAAAATTATGGTATTTACAAAAACCTCTCTTTTTCTGTTGTTCCACAGGCGGTTCTTTAGCGCCTGGTGGTTTTATTAATTGACCATCTTTAACCAACAGATCGAAGATTTCGTCACATTTAGTAATGTCGAACGTATAAGTCCTTTTGGGGGACTTATCGTTGGCTTCGACTGGGTTCCCGTTCGACGGCGTTAGTACTTTACACGAATAAGGCGGGCCTTGTTTTAGTTCTGCTAGGTCGATTTCCTGTTCGTCGAAGCTACTTGGTCCGTCTTCGTCGAACTCATCATCTTGGCGAACCCCTACGTAGGCTACCCTCTCTTTTTTATTCTTATTTGCCCTGAATTTTTCGTCCCTTAATCTTTCGACCTGTCTTACTCTATCCGCTAATTGTGCCATATCCCTCAGATACTGGGTATCTAGTTTCTTCCTTATAGAATAGTCTAGTCCCCCTGCGGCCATTTCGACCAACTCATGTTCTGGCACAGGGGTAAAACATCTGGCCTTTAGCAATCTGAACCTATTTAAATAATCATCTATTGGTTCGGAGTGTTTTCTCTTGACACTGGCTAATTCTTTCAGACTTATTTTCGTTTGTCCCATGTAGAATTGTTCATGGAACAGCCTTTCTAATTGGGTCCACGTGTATACTGAGTTTGCAGGCAAAGATGTAAACCAAGTAAACGCGTTTTTTGTTAAGGAACTAGGGAAATATTTTATTTTCAAATTTTCGTTACGGGCTATCTCCCCTGCCTCGATCAGGTAACGTGCCACATGTTCTATAGTGGACTCACTAGTGTCCCCTGAGAACTTTGTGAACTTAGGGACTTTCCACCTTGGTGGCAGTTCTTCTTGCAGAATGTATTCTGATAGTGGGGATGCGTAACTAGGCCTTTGTAAACCCATGTTCATTCCATTTTGTGCCATTATCGTTTCGACCATGGCTGCCAAGTTGTTTTCGACAGGCGGATTATCATACCGTATCCGTTGTTGCAATACAGCATCCGCGTCCTGGCCTCTCTGGATTACTATCCTTCTAGGCTCTTGTGGAATGGGGATTTCGACACGAGGCTGTTCGACTACATCCTCTTGGTTTCTGACGTTCGTTTGAGGATTGTCTAACGGTATCTGGTTTATCGTAGGCTCTTCCTGGACCGCTACCGCTGGGTTATGAATCACTTGTTCTCTGTGTCGAGTTTGAGGGACTCCAAAGAAATCAGCAATGCGCGTCATTTGCGCTGCCAATACTTGGTTTGTTTGAGTGGTGTTCTGTATCAGTGGATTAAACACCGCTCCCATTTGTTGCGTTAACATTTGGACCATATCATGATTACTCTCGTCCATCTGCTGTCTAATCACTTGCGCCGAATTATTTGTTATCGGCGGCACGTAAAATGGTTGTTGATTCAATCTACTCATGTTTCCACCATATCCTGACCCTTGTAAGGGTGAAGACACGTTGGCCATCGAATCTGAATATATTAACGGGGAGTTATGTAAATTTGCCATCACCGAAGTTGGCATTCCGAAAGGTTGTTCCCTACCAGGCGGAGGCATAGTGAAATTCGTTACAAAAGGCCTAGAAGTGTTTCCCACAGGGGGGGGTGTCCCAATGGGCATTTGTTGTGCCCTGAAGGACGAACTAGGCGCGTTTTGCGACATCGAAACCGCTGGTATCGACCCCGCTGACGAAGGTACAGCCTCTGACACAGGGACCGATCCTATATTGCCTTCTGTCGAAGGGACAGGGTTAGATACTGGGATGGATTCGTTAGGATTATTTGGCTGGTTCGCCATTTTCCTTACTCTTGTTCTTTTAGGTAATTCTACTTCGGATACGGCTAATTTACCGCTTCTCAGTCTCATACAAATGAAGAGCAGATTTTGACTAGCGATTATCTAACTTTCTAAATTTTTGCACTGTCCCACTGGGTGTGCCAATTTGTTCGCTGTGAAATTTGGCGAACAACCTCTGGTTTACCAAAACTTGTAGAATTGGGTCACTTGCAGGATCAACCACACAAATCCTAGGACATGTGCAAATCTAGATGGTCTTGAAGATGTCTAAAATCGCTTTTGAATATTTCATTCCTGTTCTCTAAGCGTTTTACGTCGAAATGTGTTGATTACAATGTTAAGTGGATGTAAATTTAACAAGATAAAGTAAATGGCGGAAAATAACTGATGAAACGTAAAGTGTCGAAAAGGATAAAGTGCAGAAAGATAAATGACTGGAAAGCATAAAAGAGATTTGTAAAGAATTTTAGACTTTATAAAATAAACTTTGAAAGAATTGGTGTTTGTTTACACATACATTTTCCAAATATGACTCTTTTCTCTCACACGGGTACTTTGAGTGTTTTCAGGAATTTTGTATATAGTAATTCTTCACACCCCTTTTTTAGATAATAACTACCCTATATATACATAAATAACATAACTGTCATTAACGACTAAATCCTAAAACTACGACACATGGCTTTCCTCCTTTCGCCAGATGCTTCCACGCGTCTTCTGCCAAACGTCACAACCTTTTAAATTCAAATTTACTTTTAAGTCGAAATGACGTCTTCCTTCAGGATTTTGTCGAATTACCAACATACTGCAATGTCTTCCGTATTTTGTCGAAAATACATTTCTAGTTGCAAATATCTTTGTCGAAATGACGAAACCTCCATTTTGTCGAAGTGTCGAACCATACTCTTTAGTCAAATTGTTTCAACCCCTGTCATCGTTTGTCGAAAACATCACTTCCCACACCAAATCTCATGGCGTCGAAAACGCACGTATACACCTGTTTGTGTGGAGTCTGACATAAGTCCAGCGATTGGCAGTCGGTTTCCTGTGTGGTTTTGTTTGGCGTGCGTGAGCCGAGCTACGAGTGCTCCAATTCTTCTTTAGTCCGAGAAGATACGTATGCATAGGATGCGACATCCTAGCGAGCACGTTTCCCCTGTCCCGAACTACGTCGACTCTGATGTCTGTGCCTGACAGACTACGTAGGCCCAGGATGCGATATCCTGCCGAGTTAGTTTCTTTTGTTTTTTGTGTCTCTTTTCAGCCAGTGTTTGATGTTTGAGCAGTGTTTAGCAACCTTTATCCTTCCTTTTGTGCGTGGATCCCGTCGAGTACGACGGATGCGCAGGGGTGCTAATACCTTCCCTTCGCATAACCGACTCCCGATCCCATCTTTCTTTGGTCGCGAGGCCATGTCTTTTCCAGGTTTACTTCGAGCGTTTCCTTTCCCTCTTTTGGGATAAATAACGCACGGTGGCGGCTCTGTTGTTTCATTTTCCCGCCGGTTTTTCGCGTAATGCGACACTGTTGTTATATCGTTTAGCCTTAGGTTGTTACCCGTCGGTCAATGCGAAGAACTCGCAGCAGCAGAAGCTTAGTATACCCTCTGGCGGAACCTGAACGTTACGCTCGCGCACGTTTATTTTTCCATAGAATTAGGAGAGCTATGGCCGAAGATCAAAACCAAAGACCTCTTAAGGATTTTGCCCAACCATCCAATGAAGAACCTGGTTCTAGTATAGTAAACCCAACCATCCCAACTAATAATTTCGAACTTAAACCCTCCCTGTTGCATCTAGTGCAACAGAGACAATTCGCAGGTCTCGCTACTGAGAACCCGAACCAACATATAAAAATCTTTCTCCAAATTAGCAGACACTTTTAAAACCAATATAGCCCTATCATGGTTAGATTCCCTTCCACCCAATTCCATTACAACTTGAGATAACCTTAGAAAAATATTCCTTGCTAGATACTTCCCCCCAAGTAAAACCACCGTTCTTCGAAACCACATAACTAGATTTACCCAAAACCAAGGAGAATCGTTGTTTGAAGCTTGGGAGAGATATAAACATCTGCTAAGAGCGTGCCCACATCATGGTTTAGAAAATTGGTTAATCATTCGGACCTTCTATAATGGACTTCACTATAACACTAAGATGACCATCGACGCTGCCGCAGGCGGTGCACTGATGAACAAACCTTATCCTGAAGCTAGTGCCCTCATCGAAGATATGGCTCAAAACCATCAAGCATGGGGAGTTGAATGAGAGACAGTTGAAAAGAAGGAATCCCAAGGAGGAGTACATGAGTTAAGCTCTATAGACATGATGCAAGCTAAAATGGATGCGTTGGCCCTTAAGGTGGAGCATATGTGCATAAACCTGAATACTACAGCTGCAGTTTCGACGGATTGTGAGATATGTGGAACCAAAGGACACCAATCTGCAGAATGCAGTCTCTTAAACGAAACCCACTATGAGCAAGTGAACTACACCCAAGGGAACCCATATTCGAATACCTATAACCATGGATGGGGGAATCATCCGAACTTCTCCTATAAGAACAATAACCATATCCAAAATAATGCACCTCCGAGAAAAACAGGTTACCAAGCCCCAAGACCAAATCAACCTATGCAACCTGTGCCACCAAAGTAGAGCCTTGACAAAATTATGGAAAATTTTATCGCTGCTCAAACCCAACAAAACAAAGAGTTCATGAACCAGAACATTCACGTTAATGAACTAATTACCCAGTTAGAAACCAAGGTTGACTAAATAGTTACCCACACCAAGATGCTTGAAACCCAAATATCTCAGGTAGCTTTAAACCAAGCCCCCCATACCACACATGGAGGACAGTTCCCTGGACAATCTCAACAAAATCCGAGAGGACAAGCCAATGCCATTACCCTACGAAGTGGGAACGCTTATGATGAGCCACCAAACCCAAGATTGAGTGAACCCAAAACTTCTAAGAAATATACCGAACCCACAAACAAAGTGAAGGAACCAGAGGAATCTGAAGAACAAGAAGGTTAAAAAAAAGGAGAAGAACCTAAAGACAAAACTTATGTACCACCCCCGCCATATAAACCACCGATACCCTATCCGCAAAGACTCAAACAAACCCAGATCAATAACCAGTATCAAAAATTTATTAAGGTTATAGAAAAACTTCATGTAGAAATCCCTTTCATAGAAGCCATCACCCAAATACCTTCTTATGCAAAGTTTCTCAAAGACATCCTTACCAACAAACGTAGACTAGATGATCCGAAGCCCTTGGAATGCAATTCTGTTTCCGAGAATAAGTTAGCCAAAAAAGATAAAGATCCTGGAAATTTCTCCATTCCTTGTCTTTTGGGAAGTCATGTCATCGAAATAGCGTTTCTAGAGTTAGGAGCTAGTGTGAGCTTAATGCCTTTAGCAGTTTGTGAGAGGTTAAACTTAGGAGAATCACAACCTACTAAGATGTCACTTCAGTTAGCCGATAGATCTGTTAGGTATCTGATAGGCATATTAGAAGATGTCCCTGTTAGGATAGGTCAGTTATTTATCCCTACTGATTTTGTTGTCATGGACATCAAAGAGGACAATGATATACCAATCCTTTTAGGTAGACCGTTCTTATCAACTGCAGGAGCCATAATAGATGTCAAGAGAGGAAAGTTGACCTTTGAAGTAGGTGACGAGAAGATAGAATTTATACTTTCAAAATTTCTTATGGCACCTGTGATGGGAGACGCATGTTATGCCATAGATATCATTGATGAGTGCGTTAGGGAATTAGAACAAGAAGAAATCATAAAAACGATTAAGTTGCCATCAACTCTCATACAGGAAGATGATGACTTTAGGAAACCCTACATCGATGATAACCTTTACGAATGTTTATCCCTTACCCCAGATCCTATGCCATGCCCTAAGAAACCAACCTTAGAACTTAAGAAGCTGCCTAAAAACCTGAGATATGAGTTCCTCAATGAAGAGATTAACCGTCCAGTTATAGTCAGTGCTACCTTGAGCCAAGAGGAAACATACCAACTCTTAGATGTTTTACGAAGATATCCCTCAGCCTTAGGATATAATATCTATGACCTGAAAGGCATAAGCCCATCCATATGCATGCATCGGATTTCGCTCGAAGAAGATTCAAAGCCCTCCAGAGAACATCAGAGAAGAATAAACCCTATAATGAGTGATGTTGTTAAAAATAAGTTCTTAAGTTACTTGAGGCAGGTATAATATACTAGATCTCGGATAGTAAGTGGGTGAGCCCTGTGCATGTAGTACCTAAAAAGGGAGGCATCACAGTCGTGCAAAACGATAAAGGCGAACATGTAGCAAAACGGATAGAAGGAGGATGGCGGATGTGCATAGACTACAAAAAGTTAAATAAAGCAACCAGGAAGGATCATTTCCCTTTACCATTTATAGACCAGATGTTAGAGCGTCTAGCCAGACACTCCTACTTCTGCTATCTAGATGGATACTCAGGATTCTTCCAAATACCTATCCACCCCGAAGATCAAGAAAAAACTACCTTTACATGCCCTTATGGAATTTTTGCCTACAGACGAATGCCATTCGGCCTCTGTAATGCCCCAGCTACTTTCTAGCGCTGCATGATGTCAATCTTTGCAGATTACCTAGATGGTATCATGGAAGTATTTATGGATGATTTCTCGGTTTGCGGATTTGATTTCTACAATTGTCTTGCTAACCTTGAGAAAATCCTGGAGAGATACGTGGAGGTGAACCTTGTGCTAAACTGGGAAAAGTGTCATTTCATGGTCACCGAAGGGATTCTTTTAAGACATATAGTTCCCGAAAAAGGTATTGAGGTAGATAGAGCTAAGATAGAAGTAATAGAGAATCTAAAACCACCCAAAACTATTAGAGAAGTCCGAAGTTTCCTTGGACATGCTGGATTCTACCGGCGTTTTATCAAGAACTTCTCCAAAATAACCAAACCTTTAACTGGCCTTTTAATGAAAGATGCTGAATTCATTTTCGATGGAAAATGTAATGAAGCATTTAATCTTTTAAAACAAGCGTTAGTTCCAGCACCTATTATGCAACCCCCTGATTGGTCATAACCTTTTGAGATAATGTGCGATGCTAGTGATTACACCGTTGGAGCCGTTCTAGGACAAAGGAAAGATAAAAAATTACATGTGATTTATTATGCCAGTAGAACCCTAGACACTACCCAACTTAACTACGCAACAACCGAAAAGGAATTACTCGCTGTAATTTTCGCTATAGACAAATTTAGATCTTATCTAGTAGGAGCCAAAATTATAGTTTACACTGATCATGCTGCCATTCGTTACCTATTAAGTAAAAAAGATGAAAAGCCCAGGCTACTCCGATGGATTCTGTTACTACAAGAGTTTGATTTAGATATCAGAGATAAAAAAAGGCACTGAAAATGTAGTAGTTGATCACCTCTCTAGGCTAGAACATCTGAAACCAGACTTAGTACCCATAAATGATGACTTTGCCTATGATAGACTGATCGCTAGACTAGAAACCATTGAAGATGATAGCCTAGGCCCTCATGAGCACTTCCAAAAATCCTTAGCAGTAAGTAACGTGCCATGGTATGCAGACTTTGTTAATTACCTAGTTGCTGATATCGTACCCCCTGATCTTGACTACCACCGCAAGAAGAAGTTCTTCAACGATGTGAGAAACTTTTATTGGGACGAACCGCTCCTTTTCAAAAGGGGTAAATACGGCATTTTTCGCCGATGCGTTCCAAAAGAGGAGGTAAAAAGAATAATTGAGCATTGTCACTCTGCACCCTATGGTGGACATGCGAGCACCTCTAAGACATACGCCAAGATTCTTCAAGCTGGCCTATTCTGGCCTACCATGTGGCGCGATGTCCATGCTTGCATTGTCAAATGTGATAGATTCCAACGCACGGGAAATATTTCAAGGCGTGACGAAATGCCTCTAAGAAACACTCAGGAAGTAGAACTCTTCGACGTTTGGGGTATAGATTTCATGGGACCTTTCCCACCATCCTTAGGAAACAAGTATATCTTAGTGGCTGTGGACTACGTGTCTAAGTGGATTGAAGCTATAGCTGCACCCACAAATGATACTAGGGTGGTGATCAAGTTACTTAAGAACTATATATTCCCCCGATTTGGAACACCCCGTTTAGTCATAAGCGATGAGGATCGCACTTCATATCGAGAATATTTGATAAACTTTTAAGTAAATATGGAGTTAGGCATAAAGTAGCAACACCATACCACCCATAGAGTAGTGGCCAAGTAGAAGTATCCAATAGGGAGATAAGACAAATTCTAGAAAAACCGTTTCTATATCTATAAGGGACTGGTCTCAGAAGCTCCAAGAAGCACTATGGGCCTACAGAACTGCTTTCAAAACCCCCATAGGAACAACTCCCTACCAACTAGTCTATGGAAAATCCTGTCATTTACCTTTTGAATTAGAGCATAAGGCCTATTGGGCCATTAAAACTTTGAATTTGGATTACCTGACCGCTGGTGAAAAACGTATCCTTGACATCCACAAACTGGAAGAACTCAGGCAATCTGCCAACGAGAATGCCAAAATATACAAAGAGAGAACAAAAGCTTGGCATGACAAAAGAATTATGAAGAAAGATTTCAATATAGGCGACCCTGTTCTCCTATTCAACTCTAGGTTACGACTTTTCCCTGGGAAGCTGCATTCAAGATGGACTGGCCCTTTCAAAGTATCTAAGATTCTGAGATCGAGAGCTGCAGAAATCTAGAACGAAACATGTAGTCCAATTGTTGTAAATGGACAAAGACTGAAGCTCTATGAAGGAGGAGACATTCCAACAGACTACTCAAGCCACACTCAGATAGATCCACCGATTCCTACGACAGGTGTATAAATTCTGATTGTCAAGCTAATGACGTTAAACAAGCGCTGCTTGGGAGGCAACCCACGGTTTTCTTATCTTGTTTTACTTTTTTGCATTTATTTACTTTATTTTATTTTTATTTTTAATCATATTTTCGTCAGGACTAAATATCAATTGCAATGTTTGTGTTTTCAGAATCCTTTTCCCTAACCTTTGCAGGATGCTGAACTTTGATGACATGCACGTGGCTTTCTGAGATGACGCCTAGAGGGAGCGTTACATAGTTCTCTACCAGCGCCCTATGGCACCTACACGCTATCCAGACCAGGATTGCATGGGCTCCCTAGGCATTGAGCCAAGCAGCAGATCTCGTCGTCCACCTCAGGATGGCGAAGGAACCAATAGTCAGCAGTAGGATGACAGGTTACTCTCCCTTTATCTTATTTCGAAACATTGGGGACTATGTTCAATTTAAGTGTGGGAGGAGATTTTATCGCTTTCTATTTTTCTTTGTTGTTTTTAGTTAGATTGTTTATTTTTATTGCTTTTTAGTTGTTCACTTTGTTTCATTTTGCTCTTAGTTTGAGTGTTTTAGATAATGCATGAGTCTGACGAGTCACCAGTATAGTGTATCTTTAGTACAGTCTAATCTCCCCATCCCTTTAGCCCTACCAATTTTTTTTTGCAAAAGAAAACGGTGTTATTCTGAAAGTTTTTGGGGTTTAAGACAGGTTTGAGTTAGGATGTGGTGACTTGGGAGAACTTTTTGAAACATCAGTATTGTTTTAGCACCATAGACTTCATGATTATAGGAATCACTCCCAAAACCCCATATACCAAGGCCTTAATCATCATTTCAGTATAGTCCTCAGTAGTTTATTCCAGCAGTCAGCTGCAGCCTAAGCATCCAATACGTAGGGGACCGATGAACATAAGTGAATTATCCAGTGAAATAAATAAAATAAAAGTAAAGGCAACTCCGGTATAGGTGACCCTCACAAAGTCATTTAAACCAAAAAGTTGTAAAAATTTGCTACAAAAGAAAAAGAAAAAGAAAAACTCACCCGCTGTTAGTTGGTTCAGAGGTACCTGGCGCTGAACTCGGTAGGGCGGATTACGATCTGATCCCCCACAACTGCAGTTGGGTCAAATAAAAGGGTTTACACAAATTTATGTGCCAGGAACCCCATGTTTGGATCATAATCACTAACAGGTCACTCTGCTATGAAGCATGTACTGATAACGGGCTTAATGTGACTGCCCCTAAATGAAAAGGACCCAAAAAGAGATGAAGAGGTAGGCCTAGGTATTGTGGGATAATATGGGTTGGTTAATATAGGAATGGAGTTTATGTCTATGTCTGTGGATAAGTGTCATCACGATACCCTTAGTTCATTCAGTTAGTACCGATCACTGCATCCCGACTTGAACTTAGAAACCTTTCTAGCCAGAATCACTCGTTGACACCAGTTTTTCTTCTATGAACTTTTTAGTGTTTTCCTTGAGGACAAGCAACGGTTTAAGTGTGGGAGAATTTGATGACACTGAATTTCACCGTATTTTCGACTCCGATTTCGCATGCATTTTAGTTGTTTTATTATTATTTTGTTATGTTATTACTATGTTTTTCTTTGTTTTCAGGTTTTCAGTCTAATCAGAGCCCGATCGAGAAAAGGAGTGAAAATGAGCTAAAAAGACTAAAAATTAGCATTTTGCACTTGTGGCTCCCACTGTGGTTGGCGTCATGGGTCCAGCCATGACGTGTCATAACCCAACTTCCCCTCAACTGCCACGTCTCCCACTATCTCCATTTGGGCACCACACTTTACTCTTATGGCGGGCGCCATGGTGTTGTGGTGGGCGCCACAAGAAGAAAGAAGTTTCCCTCCCAAATTCAAACTGAAGGGCATCCTTGTCATTTCCATTATTTTCCTTGCCTATTAATAAAGACTTGATTTCATTTGGTTCATCATCCAAACTTAGAACAAACTTAGTTACAATTAGGCATATATTCAGTATTGTAAAAGTGTTAATCGCTTCACATCGGAGTGTTGCCACAACTGCGTAATCGAGTCTGTAATCGAGTTTGGAGCACTTTGGAAGGAAATTAATCCTGCCGCCATTTTCATTTCTGTTTCGCACTTTATTCAACCCTCCCATTGGAGCAGGTTTTTATTACTTTACCTTTGTCTACTTTACTTTCCCGCATTGTCTTTACTTTATTTATTTCTCGCACTCGCACTACTTTTATTTATTTCTCGCACTCGCACTACTTTGTTTATTTCTTGCAATCGCACTACTTTTATTTATTTCCCGCACTCGCACTACTTTTATTTACTTTCCGCACTCGCACTACTTTTATTTATTTCCCGCACTCGCACTACTTTTATTTACTTTCCACACTCACACTACTTTTATTTATTTCCCACACTCGCACTACTTTATTTATTTCTCGCACCCGCACTACTTTTATTTACTTTCCGCACTCGCACTACTTTATTTAAATTAAAATGCACCTTGACTTTACCATGTCTAGCTAAACCCATAAAGGTTAGAATGTAAGGATCGTAATTGAACCAATAATCCGTACAATTGTTCGTAGAAACACTTAAGGACTATTTTGACTTTCAACTTAAGTTTTCCCGCACTTAATTTTCGTTGGGCAAGATCAAAAGTCGTCCAACATCTTTTTAAACTTAGTTGTTTTTAACTACTTCAAAAACAGCGAAAGCGCTTTGATTAGTTCATTAGGAGTTTTTAACTTATAAGTTTAGAGTCTGGTTCGTGAGAACCTCTTTTGGTTAAGAAATCCAGGTCAAAATACTTTTCAACTTAGTCAAGATACTATATTTCTTAAAAATAGGTTTACTACTCTAACGCAATGCGCACCTTTTTATAAGTGACAATAAGAGGGTTTGATTAGGGAGTACAACTCGGTTCTGAATACGCGAAAGTGACAGTTCCCGTTAAATTGGTTCTTTTCAAAGTAGGAAACACTGCTCATAAGTAGTTCTATTAGCGAGTACTTGGATTATTAAGTGATTATGTGAATTACATTTGAACCTGTCTTTATAAGTTGAATTTATTTTAATACTTTATTCTTCATTGTGCACTCTAAAACCCCTATTTCAATTACCTTAGATAAACACCATAACAATAGATAATGATAGATTGACACTTGGTCTCTAAGGATTCAACAATCTTTTATATTACTCTGACGCGTTCGTATACTTGCGAAAAGCACGCATCAAAGAGATTGAAGCTTATGCCGATGACATGATTGCTAAATCAATTGATGAAGAGGAACATGTTGAGCATTTGTTGAAGCTATTCCAGCGTTTGAGGAAGTATAAACTCCGCTTGAATCCCAATAAGTGTACTTTTGGTATTCGTTCTGGTAAGTTGTTGGGCTTTATTGTCAATGAGAAGGGTATTGAAAATAATGCATCCACTTTGAAGTTTGTATCACGAACTACGAGATTTTGATCCTTCATTTTTATGTTGGTACGTAGACACAAGTCCGAAGGTCTTGTCAAACACAAAAATATAACTAATGAATTCTCTTCTCATCCCCTCACTCTCTTTGTTTGTAAACATCAGTTTGTACAAAATCCATAGGAACACAAAAAAGGGATCCCTAGGAGTACCTAGGACACTTTGGGTGCTAACACCTTCCTCTGTGTAAACCACCCCCTTACCTGTAATCTCTGACATTTTATTAGTTCTGATTTGAAAACTTCTTACTTTTGGGTTTTGTTCGTACTTTTTCCCTTTTCCCTTGGAAACAATAAAAGCGCGGTGGCGACTCTTGTTATTTGATGTTTTGCTTATCCATAGCTTGATGATCAGAATTTACCGCTACAGAACCACTTGACCATTTTCTATCATAGTGGCATTATATTGATATGGCATAACTTTATAAGATGCATAAGGGACAGGGCCCGCTAACCATATAACCAACGATGATACCGATCTATTGACATTGTTGTTGCCGCTACTATCAAACTGAATGATTACCCGCTCAGGGGTCTTAAACACTGGTACAATGAAATTCACATCATCTCCCATATCCCTCGACTGTTGAATCTGGATTATATTCTCATCCATCTACTTATGGACATATCTCTTGACAATCATACATCCACGGGGGTTCACGCTGCAAATGACACAATTGTCATGGTCATGTTCACTCATTGATTAAACACAAAGTCTTATGCATATCCACCAGAGATCTTTGGATACATCTCACATCAAAAACTCGGAAATTCCATGGACAATTGTCCACCATGTTCACAGACGTGTTACCATGAGGAGGCAACGGATTGGATTTCACATCCGGCGCTTTGTCCTCAAAGGACACCATACCACTCTTTACCAGCTTCTGAACTTCGTATTTTAGAGGATAGCAATTCTCTATATCATGACCAGGGGCTCCCTAGTGAAAAGCACAATGAAGGTCAGGCTTGAACCACCATGGTAGTGGCTCAGGAATTTGCGGAGGATTTCTTTGCTGAATGAGATTTTTGAGGACCAATGACGGGTATAACTCTGCATAA
The DNA here is from genome assembly GCF_024323335.1 of Lathyrus oleraceus. NCBI lineage: Eukaryota > Viridiplantae > Streptophyta > Magnoliopsida > Fabales > Fabaceae > Lathyrus > Lathyrus oleraceus. The sequence goes on along the minus strand of NC_066579.1, from coordinate 267,582,417 downwards.
GTCATAGGAATAGCGTGAAAGGAGACCTTCTACCTCTCAAAGTTTTGTTGGTGATTATTGTTTTTTTTGTAGTTGGTTCTTTGTTGCGGTTGTTGTTGATGTTGTTATTGCTGAATTGGAACTGATTGATTAATAGAGTTGTTGGCAAAAACCGGAATTACTGAGAAACTTGATGTTGATGTTGACGAGGTTGAGAACATTTTCTGACATGAGGCCTCCTCTTCCTCCCTACTGACACTTAATTAGCTTCTCCTTCCTTCCTCTTATAGAAACTCCTACCATACTTCTCGCTGGCTGACGCCTCTTCTTTAGACAAACGTCCTTCACGGACTCCTTCTTCTAGCCTCATCCCCATGTTTACAATTTTAGTAAAATCATTGGGGGAACTTGCAATCATATGTTTGGAATAAAATGAACTCAACGTCTTCAAGAAGAGTTTCATCATTTCCTTCTCTTCCAGAGGTGGACTTATCTGGGTAGCCAGTTCTCTCCATCTCTGGGCATATTCTTTGAATGTCTCCTTATCCTTCTGATACATAGACCTCAACTGGTCTCTATCAGGCGCCATATCCATATTGTAATTATACTACTTGACAAAGGCCTCACATAAGTCATTAAAATTACAGATGCTTGCACTGTCCAGACTCATGTACCACCTCAAGGCAACTCCAGTTAAACTGCCTTGGAAATAGTGAATCCACAACTGATCATTATCAGTTTGAGTAGACATTTTTCTGGCATACATAACAAGATGGCTTAGCGGGAAAGTATTCCCTTTGTATTTTTCAAAGTCTGGGACCTTGAATTTCACCGGGATCTTGACGTCGGGAACTAAGCATAATTCAGCAGTACTCTTGCCAAATAAGTATTTTCCTATCAGAGTTTTAAATTCCTTCTGCAGCTCAAGAAACGGGTCCTTCATTTCATCCATCTTCTCGTAGACATCTGGACCTTCAGATGGCTCAGCATGGTAGATAGTGTCCTCAACACGATGAAGAGTGTGAACAACCGGAGGTGGCACCGACATGACCAGGCTAGATACCGGAAGAGAAACAAATGTGGGCGCATACCCTTCTGGCATAAAATTTGACGGCATTCCCCAAAGGAATCCAACAGGAATAGAAGGAATAGATTGACTGGAAATGGCAACTGGAACAGTTGAAGAAGAAACCTCACAAATGAAAGTTCTCTAAGGAGGAGGAGTTGCAGGAGTTGGTGACGATTGATTCTGGGAAGCCATGACAGACACCATCAGTGTCGTTAGCCTGGAGATCTCATCCTTCAGCTCTCGATTCTCTTGCTCTAGATTCTCCATTCTCTTTGATTGATTAGCGGGAGTATTATAGCGGTGAGTCAGCTTGGTTGATGCACAGAAGAAGAACTGATAAGACATCTGGTGGAAGAAACCTGTTATGCAAATGATGCATGAAATGCAATTTTTTTGTTTGTTTTTAATTTCAAGGAACATATGAAGTCCTATTTGCAAACATATGCATTCAAGTAATAACAATAATAACAATTTGATTGACCATAAAACCTCTTTTTATTCATAAAATTTGGAAGGATTACACTAAGTACAATTTCAGAAACCAAAGTACAAATACAAGAGAAAAGGAAACTATCATCCTAAGGATCCCTTAGCAATTGTACTAGATGACTTGGCTATGGGTGCATACTTCCTTCGGATGCGTCGAATCTCGGACTCAAAGGATGTCTTCATCTGAGCCTTCTCAAGAACTAACTGATCAACAATCTTCTTCCAAGCACCGAAAGGATTAGACATACTAGAGGAAGTTAGACCCTCTGGCATTCTCTGTCTTTTTACTGCTCGGTCTTCAAGAATCTCGATAAGTGCATCCTTGTCTTTCGACTCAAGCTGCAACTCTTCATGCTTTCGGCTCAAAGCATGGAACCGCTCTTCCCACATATCTTTCTCTTACTTCATCTTGGAAAGTGAATCTTCCAACTCCTCTACATCTTGGTTAGGGAGAGTTGATGGCTCAGCCACAACCACATACATTGGTCTTTCACAAGCATACGACATCTTCAGCTTCAAAGCTCTCTTCTTCACCCAAATAGTGTAAGCTTCAAAAGCTACACAGTTGCATGGACCAAGCTCTAATCTTCATTTACTATGCACGTTATGCCAAGCATGTATCATCCTTTTCTTTAAGTGCTGGAAATATTTACCCTCTTGATAAAACAGACCTTCTAACTGAGTGTTATTAGGTTTATCTCTCAAAGGGAACCTAAGTTGACGACGGGCCAAAGCAGGGTTATAGTTGATTCCTCCTTGTGTACCAATGAGAGGCACGTTAGAGAACTCACCACAACTGTCAATAATGTCCAAGCTACTCAACGTAGAATCATACCAAACAATATCATCATTAGTGAGAGACATAAGTCTTTGAGACCACCATAGACATTGCTTGTTCTCCAAAAAGCAGGCGTCTGAGGCAAGTGAGAAATAAACCACTTGTACAGAAGAGGAACACAACACATAATAGTCCCACCACCTTTAGAATTCCTTAAATGCAAAGAGAAATATATGTCACCCAACAGAGTAGGAACAGGATTCCCAATCAAGAAGATTCTAATGGCGTTAACATCAACAAAACTGTCAATGTCAGGGAACAAGGCTACACCATAGATAAGCAATACAAAGATGGCTTCAAAAGCATCCATGCTGCCGGCTTGAGAAAAAACAGTAGCTCTACCAATGAGGAACTCAGAAGTTAACCCAAGAGTACTTCCTTTCTTCACCAAATGAGCATCAATCTCATATTTCTTCAGATGAAGTGCTTCAGCTATGATATGAGATCTTGGAATCTCCTCCAATCCACTAAAAGGTACCTTGTCAGATACGGGTATACCCAAGAGATGGGCATACTATTCCAATGTAGGCAGAAGGTGATAATCAGGAAAAGTGAAGCACCAGTAAAGAGGATTATAGAATTGACCCAAAACACTCAAAAGTCCTTCAACCACATCAGCAGATAATACAGACAACAACTTCACATGATGTTGCTTGAAGTCCAAGGGTTCTAATACAAAAGATGACAACTTCCTTAGCTCTTTTAAATCATGAATTTGAAACTGTACTTCTTAGTGTTCCTTCGTCCACAATCCATGGTCTAAAAATATTTGCAAACAAGACCTTAGTTCCTTGAAATTTATTTTCTTTGATGGATGTCATGATGTGCATGTATGCATGAATGCAACAATCACAAACAAGGGATCACACACATGGAAAACACAAACAAAGGTCAAGGGATGGGTCAAGTCATCATCAAGATCAATCATACATCTTGGTGGACTATGCTTAGCACCCGTTTCAATTTCCAGGATTCTTCTCAGAGTAGTTCGACCACTTCTGGGGCAACTTCTGAAGCACCATCACTTGGCAGCCTCCTGACCAAGATCAAAACGAAAATCCTTGATGTCGATTTGTTTAAAGTCTTGGAAGAGAATTCCCTTGCTCAAATTAGTCTTAAGAAACTCTTGAAGCAAGTGAATGTTTTGGAAACTTCTGCTGAGATTGGAAGTTTTGTGATGGAGTTGATGACTCTCATTGACTTGGCCACTGCGGATCTCCATCGTCAAAGGGATCTTACCGCTCAAATCTCCTCCAAGTCTGAAACTCAAACTGCTGAATGGGATGCCGTTTCGACTTCGACTGACAAAGTTTCAAAATTGCAAAAGCTTTCTGAAACGTATGTCGAAGAAGTTGCTGCTTGCAATGACAATATTCAAAAATGGAAAACACAGATAGCAGCACTTCAAGAAAAAATCTCTCAAGAGGAGAAACGTAAGGCATCCATTCAGCAACCCAAACAGAGCGAGATTGACGAAGAATTGAGGGTGGGTATTCGACATGCAGAGAAAGCCCATCAACTTAGTCAAGAGATTGAGACTCTCTCTACTCACAAAAGTCTTTGTGATCATCGACTCCAGCTCCAGAGGCAGAAGTTTGCCACTTTGAAGGATACTTTTGCCAATTTTAATTTTTAGTCGAATTTATTTAGCAACTCTCAGCCCTTTGAGGCTTTCTTTGTAATAACTTTTGAATGCCATTTTTTATTTGGCCCATCTTATCACAATTATGTTTTGCACTTATTCTGTTACTATTTTTACTTCCTGCAATATAGGCTTATATTTTTTCAAATACTTGCCGTTTATTCTTAGGATTCTCTTATCCTTCTCTATTTCTTCTATTTCATATGCGCCGTTTGAGAATGTTCTCAAAACCTGGAAAGGTCCTTCCCATTTAGGAGACCACTTTCCCATTAATTTATCTTTTCGATCCATAGGAAGGATTACTTTCCACACAAGGTCACCTATTAAGAAGGTCTTGGATCTCACTTTCTTGTTGTAAAATCTTTCGACTCTCCTTTTTTGTCTTCTTATTAGGTCCAACGCCCGCAGCCTTTCTTCGTCTAAGTCAACTAGTTCGTCCATCATCATACTCCAATATGTATCTGATGGGATTTCGTGATGTCTTTGCACTCTAACTGACTGCAGATATATTTCGACTGGCAAAACTGCATCATGTCCGTAAGTCAACTTGAATGGAGTCGAATTCGTTGCCTCTTTGGGGGACGTTCGACAAGCCCACAAGGCTTGATCCAAAGTTTTATGCCAATTTCTAGGCTTTTTCCCCACATGCTTCTTAATCAAGTTTATCACTACCTTGTTGGCTGCTTCAACCTGCCCATTTGCTTGAGCGTAGTAGGGTGTCGAAGTAAGGAGCTTAAAACCTGTTTCTTGTGCAAACTTCTGCATGTTTTTACCAGTGAACACAGATCCTTGATCTGTTGTTATTGTCTCAGGTATCCCAAATCTATAAATTATGTATTTTTGGATAAAGTCTATGACTGCTTCTTGATCCACATTCGCCAATGGTATGGCTTCGGTCCATTTTGTGAAATAGTCTATCCCAACCAAAATGTACCTTTGCCCTTTTGAGGAAGCTGGTCGAATCTCCCCGATCAAGTCCAACGCCCATCCTCTGAATGGCCAAGGTTTTATGATTGAGTGCAACTCACTTGCAGGGACATGAGGTATGTCTGCATGTACTTGACATTCCTGACAACCTTTTGCGAATTCGACACAATCTTTCAGCATTGTTGGCCAATACATTCCTTGTCGAAATAAAAGCCACTTCATTTTGTGACCTGCTTGGTGCGCGCCACACGCTCCACTGTGTACATTCGACAAGGCTATGTAGGCTTCGTCCTCACTCAGGCATTTCAACAAAACTCCTTCTGCAGTCTTTTTGAACAATTCATTTCCCAAAAGTACGTAACTCAAAGCTCTGTATTTTACCTTTCTTTCTGCTTTCTGATTTGGGTCTTGTAGATAATCTTTGACAGGCTTTCTCCAGTCTGTTATTCCTAAATCATCTATGTTGAATATCTCGAAGTTTTCTTCGTCAACGTATCCTAATCTTATTGACTCTAGATCTGATGGGGATAACCTGGTGGATACGACTCTTCTTCTGACTTCGATGGCTTCTTCTAACTTTTCCTTCGACACCTTGTACCCGGACGCTAGTTGAGCAAGATCATTCGCTTCTTGATTCTCCAACCTAGGAATGTGTCTGAAGACGACATTGTCGAACGCCTTGAGAAGTCTATTGGCTATTACAAAGTACATGATCAAATTTTCTTTCACGCACTTATACTCTTTCGTCAACTGCTTTATTACCAGTTCGGAATCACCCATTATTTCGACTCTTGTTGCCCCCAATTTCAACAAGATTTCAAGTCCAGCGATCAAAGCCTCGTATTCTGCTTCATTATTTGAACACAGACTTTCAACTTTGTACTTGAATTTTGTTGGAATTTTTTTCAGGAGAAATAATCAACATCCCAACGCCAGTTCCGTTTTTGTGACTGGAACCGTCGAAGTACATTTTCCAAGGTTCCAGTTCGACGTATTCTACGTCTTCGTTTATAGAGTGGTCCGCTATAAAATCAGCGACCACTTGTCCTTTTACTGCTTTTAAAGGCAGATATTTCAAAGAGTATTCTGTTAAAGCTAAAGCCCACTTTCCAATTCGACTATGTAAAATAGATTTAGATAACATGTATTTTATTACGTCGAAATGGGAAGAAATATATACATCGATAGGTTTTATATAATGCTTTAGTTTAATACAAGAGAAATATACACACAGGCATAACTTTTCTATAATGCTATATCTAGTTTCGGCATCGTTCAGGACTCTATTGAGATAATAAATGGCCCTTTCGACGCCATTCTCATCTTCTTGACACAACATACTTCCTAATGTTTTGTCTGATGCCGAAATGTACAATCTCATATTTCTTTTTCTGCAAGGAGACATCAGGATTGGGGGATTAGCCAGGTACTCCTTGATTTTGTCGAAAGCCGCTTGCTGTTCTTGCCCCCATGCGAAGTCTTCTTTCTTTAGTCGCAGTAGAGGAGAGAAAGCTTGTGTCTTCCCACTGAGGTTGGAGATGAATCTTCTGAGAAAGTTGATTTTCCCTAGCAGAGACTGCAACCCCTTTTTGGTTGATGGCGCTTTCGCTTCCATTATGGCCTTGGCTTTATTCTCGTTTATTTCGATCCCCTTCTTATGGACCACAAAGCCTAAGAAATCACCCGCCTGCACACCAAAAGCACATTTAAGTGGGTTCATTTTCAAACCAAACTTCCTCATCCTTTCAAAGGATTGTCGAAGATGATCTATGTGATTTTTTCCTGAAACAGACTTAATCACGATGTCGTCAATATACACTTGCATGAAAGTTTCGATGAAATCATGAAAGATGGAATTCATGGCACGTTGGTAAGTCGCTCCAGCGTTCTTTAAACCAAAAGGCATTACTACCCATTCATACGTTCCTATGGCTCCAGGACAACGGAAAGCCGTTTTAGGAACGTCTTCTTCAGCGATAAAAATTTGGTTATAGCCAGAGTATCCGTCTAGCATACTTAAGTACTCGTGGCCGGCTGCAGAATCTATGAGCATTTCTGCCACTGGCATAGGATATTCATCCTTTGGGGTAGCCGAGTTTAAGTCTCGAAAATAAATACATACCCTAAGTTTGCCATTTTTCTTAATTACTGGAACAATATTTGCAATCCATTCGACATACCTGGTTGTGCGGATGAACTTGCATCTTAGAAGTCTTTCGACCTCTTCTTTTATCTTCGACAGGATTTCTGGTGCGAAGCGTCTCGGAGTCTGCTTTACTGGCTTCTTCCCTTCCATTATTGGCAACTGCATTTCGACCAGACTTCTGTCAAGACCAGGCATTTCATCATAATCCCATGCGAAGCAATCTTTGAATTCTTTCAGCAACTGGACTATTTCGACCTGGAACTGGGGGTCCATTTTTGCGCTTATATACGTTGGTCTATGTTCTGCCCCCACTCCTAAGTTTATTTCTTGTAAAGGATCCTGCGCCACCATCTTCTCGTTAGTTGACACTGGATCTTTTTCGAACCCCAGAGGTTCGTCGTCGTAAATGGCGTCAAGCTTTTGATGTTGCCATCCGCCCATTTGGTTGGTGATATGATCTTCCGCAACGTCTTCTTGAGGACATTGTTTGTTGGAGTTCTCTTGGTTGGCTTCGACAGCCACATATTTTGCCTCAGCCTCAAGGGCCTCTTTTAGTTTGTTTTCGGCTATATAAGCCGTAATCTTTTCAATCGCTGATTGTTCACTCGTCATCGTCAAATTCACTACCCCATCCCGTCGGCGCTATATGAGTGGTTCCCCATATGTAAGTCTCGCCAATCACTTCTTTATCCCACTGGAATCCATGCGTTGGATGCAGGTACATGGAGCAATAGGCATTGTCTGTCGTCTTCAAGTCGAATTCAGTCGGGCTGCAGGGAGGTATATGAGCCAGGTTTTTGTCGAAGCTCTGGCTGTTGACAGTGTTTACTTCGGTCATGAAGTAGCTTTGGTCAGCCTCGATGTTTTCGACGATTCCATCTGGCCTCCATATGGCTATCCGTTGGTGCATTGAAGAGGGTACCGCTCCTACGCCGTGAATCCATTCCCTACCAAGCAGCAGGTTGTAGTTGGCTTTCGAAGCGATGACTATGAACATCGTAGGTCTTGTTATGGTTCCTACAGTTAAGTTCACTTGGATGACTCCCATAGTTGTTCCTATCTTCCCTTCGTAATTTGACAGCACCATGTTGTGGGGCTTCGCGTCCGAATCGTCTTTTCCAATCTTCTTCAGCATGTAGTGGGGCATCAAGTTCACTGCCGCTCCCCCGTCCACCAGTATCTTGTTCACGCCGACATTTTCCACCTTTCCTTTTATAAACAGAGGTTTCAAATGCGCTTTCATGGAGTCGTCTGGTCTTTCGAAAAAAGCGTTCTGCTCTTCGACGCATCCGTTGTTCATCACATAGTAGCAGACGGGCTTGTGTGCCATTGTTTCTTCCTCCATTTTGTCTCCTTCCTCCTCAATTTCCATGACTCTATCATAGTCTCTAGGGAGAACAGAGACCACGTTGCAAATCACGTTGAAGGATGCCTCAGAGTCGGAGTTAAAACTGTCGGTTACTTCATCGTCTTCCTGCATCTTCTCTTTCGACGCCACCGATTCGACAACTCTGCTAGGATTGATCTGGAGGGGAGTCTCTTTCCTACTCCTTGTCTGACGATTGTTGCTAGATTCCGCTTCGTTTGGACCATTCATGTTCTTTTTCGCCATCTCTATTTCTGCCCTCTTCTGCCGTTGGAACCTCCTCCATTGGGACCTGGACATGGGATTTTTGCCTTTGTAATTCTCTGACGGGTATGGTCTTGGCTTGTGTTTTTTCATTTCCTTCTTGGCCTCCATCGACGCGCCTCTCTGGACCTCGAACTTTCCCCATTTCTTCTGCCCCTGGGCGTCTCTAATGGGTTGAACCCATTTGTCGTCTGTGGCTTTGTCAGATGGTTTGTAGGTGTTCTGGCGTCTCTCTCCGTGCCTCCACTGGTGGTGATCACCTCTTCTTGGGTCGTATCTCACTGCTCCCCAACTCTCTTTCCTTTTGGTCTTATCCACCGCTTCCAGGTTGGTTGCTGCCTTCCTGTCGAAGACTGTGCTGCAGCGTGGGCACAACATTACTTCGGTTTTCATCCTTTGGCATCTCTTGATGAATTCCATTAAGTTTTCCTCCTCTCTAGGGTACGCCAGCCTTTGGTATTCTTTCTGACGGCGATCTTCGCCCCCTTCGACCTGGTCCTTCTGAGATATTTCTACCATATTTACCCCAACATTTCGTTCGTCGGCGATGCTCAATTCGTTCATCTTCCTGATGAGCCTCTCTTCTTCGCCTTCGACGCCTTTTGGTGTCTGGTCGAACTCTTTCTCTGGGCAGCAGCACCAAGATATGGTCCTGGGACCATGTTTGCAACAGCATTTGTTCCAATTCATTCTGGGGTCTTCCATTGTCCTACGCAGAATCCCACTGATCATGGGCTTCGACGGACCGTTAGCGGCTTCCGCTTTGATTTTTGTGATTTCTTCACTGAAAGGCCCCATGGTGTTGACGCAGTTAGCGATATCACCTTTCTTCGTTTTGTTAGAATCAAGGCCTTCAGCAGCCTTGTTTTCAATCGCTGGGTCTTCAGTAACCCTCTCCTTCGTATTAGGGGCATGCTCCATTTCGTCGACTGTTTCCTCATTGTTTTCTGAAGAAGCATCTCCCCAACCGCTTGGTTGGATTGTGTTGATGTCGATCTGAGAGCTTGCCGGCGCGTTGTACTTCACAATATAATCATATTTTCCACTTGGCTGTCCCAAGCGGTCCCAATTCTCCTCTTGTCGAAACTCCACATTCTCGACAGCATTATCACCGTCCTTCTTGTCGAAACGTTTAGTAGTTTCTATTCCTCTCTGGCTTGCGAGATCATCAGCAATCTCGACCATGTTGACATTTGCGTCGAAGCTTCCAGGGGCTTCCACCATTTCCAAATTGCCATCAGGAGCGACTTTGGCCTCCACCATGTTTACGACGGATGGTTCAGCGTAGTGGGCTTCGACTGCTTGCATAGGATTTGAGTCGATCTTCATTTGTTGTTTTGGTTTGTCACCAAACTTGAGCCTTCCATCACGGATAGCATTTTGCACGAGATCCCTGAAAAGGAAACAACGAGACGTCTTATGGCCCAGAAAATTATGGTATTTACAAAAACCTCTCTTTTTCTGTTGTTCCACAGGCGGTTCTTTAGCGCCTGGTGGTTTTATTAATTGACCATCTTTAACCAACAGATCGAAGATTTCGTCACATTTAGTAATGTCGAACGTATAAGTCCTTTTGGGGGACTTATCGTTGGCTTCGACTGGGTTCCCGTTCGACGGCGTTAGTACTTTACACGAATAAGGCGGGCCTTGTTTTAGTTCTGCTAGGTCGATTTCCTGTTCGTCGAAGCTACTTGGTCCGTCTTCGTCGAACTCATCATCTTGGCGAACCCCTACGTAGGCTACCCTCTCTTTTTTATTCTTATTTGCCCTTAATTTTTCGTCCCTTAATCTTTCGACCTGTCTTACTCTATCCGCTAATTGTGCCATATCCCTCAGATACTGGGTATCTAGTTTCTTCCTTATAGAATAGTCTAGTCCCCCTGCGGCCATTTCGACCAACTCATGTTCTGGCACAGGGGTAAAACATCTGGCCTTTAGCAATCTGAACCTATTTAAATAATCATCTATTGGTTCGGAGTGTTTTCTCTTGACACTGGCTAATTCTTTCAGACTTATTTTCGTTTGTCCCATGTAGAATTGTTCATGGAACAGCCTTTCTAATTGGGTCCACATGTATACTGAGTTTGCAGGCAAAGATGTAAACCAAGTAAACGCGTTTTTTGTTAAGGAACTAGGGAAATATTTTATTTTCAAATTTTCGTTACGGGCTATCTCCCCTGCCTCGATCAGGTAACGTGCCACATGTTCTATAGTGGACTCACTAGTGTCCCCTGAGAACTTTGTGAACTTAGGGACTTTCCACCTTGGTGGCAGTTCTTCTTGCAGAATGTATTCTGATAGTGGGGATGCGTAACTAGGCCTTTGTAAACCCATGTTCATTCCATTTTGTGCCATTATCGTTTCGACCATGGCTGCCAAGTTGTTTTCGACAGGCGGATTATCATACCGTATCCGTTGTTGCAATACAGCATCCGCGTCCTGGCCTCTCTGGATTACTATCCTTCTAGGCTCTTGTGGAATGGGGATTTCGACACGAGGCTGTTCGACTACATCCTCTTGGTTTCTGACGTTCGTTTGAGGATTGTCTAACGGTATCTGGTTTATCGTAGGCTCTTCCTGGACCGCTACCGCTGGGTTATGAATCACTTGTTCTCTGTGTCGAGTTTGAGGGACTCCAAAGAAATCAGCAATGCGCGTCATTTGCGCTGCCAATACTTGGTTTGTTTGAGTGGTGTTCTGTATCAGTGGATTAAACACCGCTCCCATTTGTTGCGTTAACATTTGGACCATATCATGATTACTCTCGTCCATCTGCTGTCTAATCACTTGCGCCGAATTATTTGTTATCGGCGGCACGTAAAATGGTTGTTGATTCAATCTACTCATGTTTCCACCATATCCTGACCCTTGTAAGGGTGAAGACACGTTGGCCATCGAATCTGAATATATTAACGGGGAGTTATGTAAATTTGCCATCACCGAAGTTGGCATTCCGAAAGGTTGTTCCCTACCAGGCGGAGGCATAGTGAAATTCGTTACAAAAGGCCTAGAAGTGTTTCCCACAGGGGGGGGTGTCCCAATGGGCATTTGTTGTGCCCTGAAGGACGAACTAGGCGCGTTTTGCGACATCGAAACCGCTGGTATCGACCCCGCTGACGAAGGTACAGCCTCTGACACAGGGACCGATCCTATATTGCCTTCTGTCGAAGGGACAGGGTTAGATACTGGGATGGATTCGTTAGGATTATTTGGCTGGTTCGCCATTTTCCTTACTCTTGTTCTTTTAGGTAATTCTACTTCGGATACGGCTAATTTACCGCTTCTCAGTCTCATACAAATGAAGAGCAGATTTTGACTAGCGATTATCTAACTTTCTAAATTTTTGCACTGTCCCACTGGGTGTGCCAATTTGTTCGCTGTGAAATTTGGCGAACAACCTCTGGTTTACCAAAACTTGTAGAATTGGGTCACTTGCAGGATCAACCACACAAATCCTAGGACATGTGCAAATCTAGATGGTCTTGAAGATGTCTAAAATCGCTTTTGAATATTTCATTCCTGTTCTCTAAGCGTTTTACGTCGAAATGTGTTGATTACAATGTTAAGTGGATGTAAATTTAACAAGATAAAGTAAATGGCGGAAAATAACTGATGAAACGTAAAGTGTCGAAAAGGATAAAGTGCAGAAAGATAAATGACTGGAAAGCATAAAAGAGATTTGTAAAGAATTTTAGACTTTATAAAATAAACTTTGAAAGAATTGGTGTTTGTTTACACATACATTTCCAAATATGACTCTTTCTCTCACACGGGTACTTTGAGTGTTTTCAGGAATTTTGTATATAGTAATTCTTCACACCCCTTTTTTAGATAATAACTACCCTATATATACATAAATAACATAACTGTCATTAACGACTAAATCCTAAAACTACGACACATGGCTTTCCTCCTTTCGCCAGATGCTTCCACGCGTCTTCTGCCAAACGTCACAACCTTTTAAATTCAAATTTACTTTTAAGTCGAAATGACGTCTTCCTTCAGGATTTTGTCGAATTACCAACATACTGCAATGTCTTCCGTATTTTGTCGAAAATACATTTCTAGTTGCAAATATCTTTGTCGAAATGACGAAACCTCCATTTTGTCGAAGTGTCGAACCATACTCTTTAGTCAAATTGTTTCAACCCCTGTCATCGTTTGTCGAAAACATCACTTCCCACACCAAATCTCATGGCGTCGAAAACGCACGTATACACCTGTTTGTGTGGAGTCTGACATAAGTCCAGCGATTGGCAGTCGGTTTCCTGTGTGGTTTTGTTTGGCGTGCGTGAGCCGAGCTACGAGTGCTCCAATTCTTCTTTAGTCCGAGAAGATACGTATGCATAGGATGCGACATCCTAGCGAGCACGTTTCCCCTGTCCCGAACTACGTCGACTCTGATGTCTGTGCCTGACAGACTACGTAGGCCCAGGATGCGATATCCTGCCGAGTTAGTTTCTTTTGTTTTTTGTGTCTCTTTTCAGCCAGTGTTTGATGTTTGAGCAGTGTTTAGCAACCTTTATCCTTCCTTTTGTGCGTGGATCCCGTCGAGTACGACGGATGCGCAGGGGTGCTAATACCTTCCCTTCGCATAACCGACTCCCGATCCCATCTTTCTTTGGTCGCGAGGCCATGTCTTTTCCAGGTTTACTTCGAGCGTTTCCTTTCCCTCTTTTGGGATAAATAACGCACGGTGGCGGCTCTGTTGTTTCATTTTCCCGCCGGTTTTTCGCGTAATGCGACACTGTTGTTATATCGTTTAGCCTTAGGTTGTTACCCGTCGGTCAATGCGAAGAACTCGCAGCAGCAGAAGCTTAGTATACCCTCTGGCGGAACCTGAACGTTACGCTCGCGCACGTTTATTTTTCCATAGAATTAGGAGAGCTATGGCCGAAGATCAAAACCAAAGACCTCTTAAGGATTTTGCCCAACCATCCAATGAAGAACCTGGTTCTAGTATAGTAAACCCAACCATCCCAACTAATAATTTCGAACTTAAACCCTCCCTGTTGCATCTAGTGCAACAGAGACAATTCGCAGGTCTCGCTACTGAGAACCCGAACCAACATATAAAAATCTTTCTCCAAATTAGCAGACACTTTTAAAACCAATATAGCCCTATCATGGTTAGATTCCCTTCCACCCAATTCCATTACAACTTGAGATAACCTTAGAAAAATATTCCTTGCTAGATACTTCCCCCCAAGTAAAACCACCGTTCTTCGAAACCACATAACTAGATTTACCCAAAACCAAGGAGAATCGTTGTTTGAAGCTTGGGAGAGATATAAACATCTGCTAAGAGCGTGCCCACATCATGGTTTAGAAAATTGGTTAATCATTCGGACCTTCTATAATGGACTTCACTATAACACTAAGATGACCATCGACGCTGCCGCAGGCGGTGCACTGATGAACAAACCTTATCCTGAAGCTAGTGCCCTCATCGAAGATATGGCTCAAAACCATCAAGCATGGGGAGTTGAATGAGAGACAGTTGAAAAGAAGGAATCCCAAGGAGGAGTACATGAGTTAAGCTCTATAGACATGATGCAAGCTAAAATGGATGCGTTGGCCCTTAAGGTGGAGCATATGTGCATAAACCTGAATACTACAGCTGCAGTTTCGACGGATTGTGAGATATGTGGAACCAAAGGACACCAATCTGCAGAATGCAGTCTCTTAAACGAAACCCACTATGAGCAAGTGAACTACACCCAAGGGAACCCATATTCGAATACCTATAACCATGGATGGGGGAATCATCCGAACTTCTCCTATAAGAACAATAACCATATCCAAAATAATGCACCTCCGAGAAAAACAGGTTACCAAGCCCCAAGACCAAATCAACCTATGCAACCTGTGCCACCAAAGTAGAGCCTTGACAAAATTATGGAAAATTTTATCGCTGCTCAAACCCAACAAAACAAAGAGTTCATGAACCAGAACATTCACGTTAATGAACTAATTACCCAGTTAGAAACCAAGGTTGACTAAATAGTTACCCACACCAAGATGCTTGAAACCCAAATATCTCAGGTAGCTTTAAACCAAGCCCCCCATACCACACATGGAGGACAGTTCCCTGGACAATCTCAACAAAATCCGAGAGGACAAGCCAATGCCATTACCCTACGAAGTGGGAACGCTTATGATGAGCCACCAACCCAAGATTGAGTGAACCCAAAACTTCTAAGAAATATACCGAACCCACAAACAAAGTGAAGGAACCAGAGGAATCTGAAGAACAAGAAGGTTAAAAAAAAGGAGAAGAACCTAAAGACAAAACTTATGTACCACCCCCGCCATATAAACCACCGATACCCTATCCGCAAAGACTCAAACAAACCCAGATCAATAACCAGTATCAAAAATTTATTAAGGTTATAGAAAAACTTCATGTAGAAATCCCTTTCATAGAAGCCATCACCCAAATACCTTCTTATGCAAAGTTTCTCAAAGACATCCTTACCAACAAACGTAGACTAGATGATCCGAAGCCCTTGGAATGCAATTCTGTTTCCGAGAATAAGTTAGCCAAAAAAGATAAAGATCCTGGAAATTTCTCCATTCCTTGTCTTTTGGGAAGTCATGTCATCGAAATAGCGTTTCTAGAGTTAGGAGCTAGTGTGAGCTTAATGCCTTTAGCAGTTTGTGAGAGGTTAAACTTAGGAGAATCACAACCTACTAAGATGTCACTTCAGTTAGCCGATAGATCTGTTAGGTATCTGATAGGCATATTAGAAGATGTCCCTGTTAGGATAGGTCAGTTATTTATCCCTACTGATTTTGTTGTCATGGACATCAAAGAGGACAATGATATACCAATCCTTTTAGGTAGACCGTTCTTATCAACTGCAGGAGCCATAATAGAATTTACCGCTACAGAACCACTTGACCATTTTCTATCATAGTGGCATTATATTGATATGGCATAACTTTATAAGATGCATAAGGGACAGGGCCCGCTAACCATATAACCAACGATGATACCGATCTATTGACATTGTTGTTGCCGCTACTATCAAACTGAATGATTACCCGCTCAGGGGTCTTAAACACTGGTACAATGAAATTCACATCATCTCCCATATCCCTCGACTGTTGAATCTGGATTATATTCTCATCCATCTACTTATGGACATATCTCTTGACAATCATACATCCACGGGGGTTCACGCTGCAAATGACACAATTGTCATGGTCATGTTCACTCATTGATTAAACACAAAGTCTTATGCATATCCACCAGAGATCTTTGGATACATCTCACATCAAAAACTCGGAAATTCCATGGACAATTGTCCACCATGTTCACAGACGTGTTACCATGAGGAGGCAACGGATTGGATTTCACATCCGGCGCTTTGTCCTCAAAGGACACCATACCACTCTTTACCAGCTTCTGAACTTCGTATTTTAGAGGATAGCAATTCTCTATATCATGACCAGGGGCTCCCTAGTGAAAAGCACAATGAAGGTCAGGCTTGAACCACCATGGTAGTGGCTCAGGAATTTGCGGAGGATTTCTTTGCTGAATGAGATTTTTGAGGACCAATGACGGGTATAACTCTGCATAAGTCATAGGAATAGCGTGAAAGGAGACCTTCTACCTCTCAAAGTTTTGTTGGTGATTATTGTTTTTTTTGTAGTTGGTTCTTTGTTGCGGTTGTTGTTGATGTTGTTATTGCTGAATTGGAACTGATTGATTAATAGAGTTGTTGGCAAAAACCGGAATTACTGAGAAACTTGATGTTGATGTTGACGAGGTTGAGAACATTTTCTGACATGAGGCCTCCTCTTCCTCCCTACTGACACTTAATTAGCTTCTCCTTCCTTCCTCTTATAGAAACTCCTACCATACTTCTCGCTGGCTGACGCCTCTTCTTTAGACAAACGTCCTTCACGGACTCCTTCTTCTAGCCTCATCCCCATGTTTACAATTTTAGTAAAATCATTGGGGGAACTTGCAATCATATGTTTGGAATAAAATGAACTCAACGTCTTCAAGAAGAGTTTCATCATTTCCTTCTCTTCCAGAGGTGGACTTATCTGGGTAGCCAGTTCTCTCCATCTCTGGGCATATTCTTTGAATGTCTCCTTATCCTTCTAATACATAGACCTCAACTGGTCTCTATCAGGCGCCATATCCATATTGTAATTATACTACTTGACAAAGGCCTCACATAAGTCATTAAAATTACAGATGCTTGCACTGTCCAGACTCATGTACCACCTCAAGGCAACTCCAGTTAAACTGCCTTGGAAATAGTGAATCCACAACTGATCATTATCAGTTTGAGTAGACATTTTTCTGGCATACATAACAAGATGGCTTAGCGGGAAAGTATTCCCTTTGTATTTTTCAAAGTCTGGGACCTTGAATTTCACCGGGATCTTGACGTCGGGAACTAAGCATAATTCAGCAGTACTCTTGCCAAATAAGTATTTTCCTATCAGAGTTTTAAATTCCTTCTGCAGCTCAAGAAACGGGTCCTTCATTTCATCCATCTTCTCGTAGACATCTGGACCTTCAGATGGCTCAGCATGGTAGATAGTGTCCTCAACACGATGAAGAGTGTGAACAACCGGAGGTGGCACCGACATGACCAGGCTAGATACCGGAAGAGAAACAAATGTGGGCGCATACCCTTCTGGCATAAAATTTGACGGCATTCCCCAAAGGAATCCAACAGGAATAGAAGGAATAGATTGACTGGAAATGGCAACTGGAACAGTTGAAGAAGAAACCTCACAAATGAAAGTTCTCTAAGGAGGAGGAGTTGCAGGAGTTGGTGACGATTGATTCTGGGAAGCCATGACAGACACCATCAGTGTCGTTAGCCTGGAGATCTCATCCTTCAGCTCTCGATTCTCTTGCTCTAGATTCTCCATTCTCTTTGATTGATTAGCGGGAGTATTATAGCGGTGAGTCAGCTTGGTTGATGCACAGAAGAAGAACTGATAAGACATCTGGTGGAAGAAACCTGTTATGCAAATGATGCATGAAATGCAATTTTTTTGTTTGTTTTTAATTTCAAGGAACATATGAAGTCCTATTTGCAAACATATGCATTCAAGTAATAACAATAATAACAATTTGATTGACCATAAAACCTCTTTTTATTCATAAAATTTGGAAGGATTACACTAAGTACAATTTCAGAAACCAAAGTACAAATACAAGAGAAAAGGAAACTATCATCCTAAGGATCCCTTAGCAATTGTACTAGATGACTTGGCTATGGGTGCATACTTCCTTCGGATGCGTCGAATCTCGGACTCAAAGGATGTCTTCATCTGAGCCTTCTCAAGAACTAACTGATCAACAATCTTCTTCCAAGCACCGAAAGGATTAGACATACTAGAGGAAGTTAGACCCTCTGGCATTCTCTGTCTTTTTACTGCTCGGTCTTCAAGAATCTCGATAAGTGCATCCTTGTCTTTCGACTCAAGCTGCAACTCTTCATGCTTTCGGCTCAAAGCATGGAACCGCTCTTCCCACATATCTTTCTCTTACTTCATCTTGGAAAGTGAATCTTCCAACTCCTCTACATCTTGGTTAGGGAGAGTTGATGGCTCAGCCACAACCACATACATTGGTCTTTCACAAGCATACGACATCTTCAGCTTCAAAGCTCTCTTCTTCACCCAAATAGTGTAAGCTTCAAAAGCTACACAGTTGCATGGACCAAGCTCTAATCTTCATTTACTATGCACGTTATGCCAAGCATGTATCATCCTTTTCTTTAAGTGCTGGAAATATTTACCCTCTTGATAAAACAGACCTTCTAACTGAGTGTTATTAGGTTTATCTCTCAAAGGGAACCTAAGTTGACGACGGGCCAAAGCAGGGTTATAGTTGATTCCTCCTTGTGTACCAATGAGAGGCACGTTAGAGAACTCACCACAACTGTCAATAATGTCCAAGCTACTCAACGTAGAATCATACCAAACAATATCATCATTAGTGAGAGACATAAGTCTTTGAGACCACCATAGACATTGCTTGTTCTCCAAAAAGCAGGCGTCTGAGGCAAGTGAGAAATAAACCACTTGTACAGAAGAGGAACACAACACATAATAGTCCCACCACCTTTAGAATTCCTTAAATGCAAAGAGAAATATATGTCACCCAACAGAGTAGGAACAGGATTCCCAATCAAGAAGATTCTAATGGCGTTAACATCAACAAAACTGTCAATGTCAGGGAACAAGGCTACACCATAGATGAGCAATACAAAGATGGCTTCAAAAGCATCCATGCTGCCGGCTTGAGAAAAAACAGTAGCTCTACCAATGAGGAACTCAGAAGTTAACCCAAGAGTACTTCCTTTCTTCACCAAATGAGCATCAATCTCATATTTCTTCAGATGAAGTGCTTCAGCTATGATATGAGATCTTGGAATCTCCTCCAATCCACTAAAAGGTACCTTGTCAGATACGGGTATACCCAAGAGATGGGCATACTATTTCAATGTAGGCAGAAGGTGATAATCAGGAAAAGTGAAGCACCAGTAAAGAGGATTATAGAATTGACCCAAAACACTCAAAAGTCCTTCAACCACATCAGCAGATAATACAGACAACAACTTCACATGATGTTGCTTGAAGTCCAAGGGTTCTAATACAAAAGATGACAACTTCCTTAGCTCTTTTAAATCATGAATTTGAAACTGTACTTCTTAGTGTTCCTTCGTCCACAATCCATGGTCTAAAAATATTTGCAAACAAGACCTTAGTTCCTTGAAATTTATTTTCTTTGATGGATGTCATGATGTGCATGTATGCATGAATGCAACAATCACAAACAAGGGATCACACACATGGAAAACACAAACAAAGGTCAAGGGATGGGTCAAGTCATCATCAAGATCAATCATACATCTTGGTGGACTATGGTTTTCACCTTATCAACTCCCAAGTTCCATTGATATTGACAAGACTTGATCAGATCAACCAAGAATCAAAGGGTTTATTCTGAGTCACGAGCATGGAGTCAGATTAAGAACCATCCCCAAAGGAGTGTACTAAGGATAAAAAACATGTAGATCATGTTCTAAGAAGTTACTAGAGTCTTAATCCCATCTATCGGATATTATAAGTTAGGATGATTGACTCATCAACCCATAATATTCTCAAGAGAAACTCGTCTAAGTGTAGTATCGCGTAAGAACTATGATCAAGTCTACACCTGAACAGTCTTCGTACTATGTCCTAAGTATGCCAAGTTGGGTTAAATGTTCTACGGTCCGCAGCTTCTCAGACCCCAAGTCATAGAAAATAATGCATATCCACAAATAACTTGTGTGACATCAGTAACTCCAAAAGGGTCTCTACTAGGTAGATGGGTCTCAATCCAACTTGTTAAGGACTACTCCACACAAGTTGATCATGATTATACCTTCCTTCTATCTTAATTTCACTCATGTTTGGATTAGAACTTATCTCACCACTAAGAGATCACCAAGAACAATAGACAGATTATATCAAACAAACAAGATATACAAATATCAAATATAGAAATATATACACATAAAAAATAGGCTAAACCGATTGAGGACTACTCCCTAGCAATGTCGCCACTTAATTTCTGTAGCGGTAAACTCATGACCATCAAGCTATGGATAAGCTTAACGTCAATAAAACCAGAGTTGCCACCGTGCTTTTATTGTTTCCAAAGGAAAAGGGAAAAGTATGAACAAAACCCAAAGATAAGATATTTTCAAATCAAAACTAATAAAATGCCAGAGATTACAAGTAAGGGGGTTGGTTACACAGAGAGAATGTGTTAGCACCCAAAGTGTCTTAGGTTCTCCTAGGGAGCCCTTTTTATGTGTGCATGTGTTTTTGGTATAAATGATGTTTGATAGAAAAATAAAGTGTGGGGATGAGAAAAGAATTCACTGATTATATTTTGTGATTATTCTGAGTCAGAGTACGCGGAGCTCACATGTTCTTATTCAGCGTGTGTGTCTTCAGATTTGTGCCTACGTACCAACATAAAAAATAAGGGATCAAAACCTCATAGTTCGTGGTAAATTTTTTAAATTAGTTGGTGAATTTCTTTTAACAAAAGTTTAATAAGAAAAGGCACAAAGGGCCAAAAGTTTGAATTGAGTTGTTAGTTCTTTTTTACTTTTGAAATTTTAAGTCAATATGATTAAGTTTATTTACAAATATGATTTGAGAAAGAGTTTGAAAATTCAATTGCATAAAGCCAAAGTTTATAATCATTAAAACATGTCTAAATTTGAAATCACAAGAAAATAAATGTTTTTAAAATGATGGAGAGATTTTGAAATTTAAGAAATGGGAGGATGAAGAGGTTATCCTAAGAAAAAATATAAAAGTTAAGAGGCGAAAAGATCTGACGAATGGGATGCAATCCAACAGACAAGAATGTCATATAGAAACTCGTTTTCCTTTGGACTTTAATCAAGCAATTATCAATAAGCAATGAGCAATATCTATACATCATGAAGATCAAGGCATCAACTAAAGATGGCCACATCCAAGAAAGCACTCCAATAGCTAGCAGTCTTCATTGTCTTCCCATGTATCAGATGAAATATTCCTTGATCAACTCAAAATAAAACATCAGACACAAGATCAAAATAACAATTAAGCACAGAGACATAGTAGCAGATGAACCCAAGAAATTCTCAAGTCTTGTATCAGATGAAGGCACAATTCAAAGTAGCTCAGTCTCAAAATGTTTGCCTTTCTCAAGTTCAAATAGTCCACCAGATGTTTTTTAGGGTTTTTGTTGTTATTAGGTATTTTAAGGTCCTAAGACCACAAACAAAATCAAAACACATATATAATATATACAATCACAAGATATGGCTCAAATGAGAAAAGTGAAAAGGGCTTGAAATGTAAACAAGTTATATGAAATGTAAATGGTAATGGATGATAAAGGACTGGAATTTAAATTGTATAAAGTAAATGACTTGAAAGTAAAAGCATAATGAATAAGAGTTAGTCAAATGTTAGTCAAAAGTTAGTGGTGTTAGAGGTGATTTTGGTGATTTTTAATTGATTAAGTAATTCTTTGGAGAACACTCAACCATTCATTCACAGGTATGAATCCTTAAACCAAGACATCTTCCATGAGAAGGGCTCCAACTTGGATAATTCAACAAGCATGCCACTAGCTCCAATGAAAAGAAAAAAGGTCAAGTATCCACACAATGCCATGAAGAATGGGAGCTTAAAATCTCACTTACTAGAATATTATGCCTTGAGGATCAAATTTAGCTCTATGTTAAGCAATCGTAATTGGACTTATGTAGAAGTAACAACTATCTGAGGCCGAGAAATAAAAATATAGGTGTTAATGCATGTTAGAGAGTTATTACAAAGAACCAAACTCCTAAAACCTACTGAAGCTAGCGAAAATATACCCAAACGTATCGCACGCTCGAACATACAACCGAGTCGCCATCGAACTTTATTTATTCCCGAAGGAAAGGGAAAACATCGATAAAACCCTGGGGAAAGAGATATGTTGGGTAAGGAAGTCAGTTATGCAAAGGGAAGGTATTAGCACCCCAAACATCCATGGTACTCCATGGGAACCGTTTCTATTGTTCTCGCTTGAATATTTGTGATATCTAAAGATTACTCGCAAAAGAATGGGAAAAGGAAGGGAAATAGATAGAGTGCTCGGTGAGGATTGGGGCCCTCATGCCTATGTATCCTCATAGTGCAATGAGGAATTCAGAGCTCCGTAGTTCAAAGAACTAGTGGTGGGAGGTGAAAAGAAGTGTGATCAAAGTATGGTTTGAACCAAAGGATTGTGTTTTGAACTCCAACAAGGATGAAAACGTGACCCCAAGAGTAAGGTGGATTTTACCAGTACGTGGGCTAGCAGGGCTGCCTCTATAGGGTAATGCCGAAAAGATGACGAAATAAGTGTTTGAAGTTATGGCCCAAACATCTCTTGGTTCACAAGGTGATGTAAGCAGGAGCAAAGAGGTAGTGTATTTGGCTCAAAGATAACTGGTATATCACGTGGAGTGAAGGAAGGTAGAATATGAGTGTATCGTGGAGATGAACAGAACGAAGTGACCAAGGTCATAGAATTGAATAGTTGGTGACAAGTGACTGAAGAAATATTGTTTGAAACTGAAAGGTGACAGTGTATTGGAATCCATAAGAAAAAATGGGATTTTTACCATAGAGGGAAGCGACTTTAACCGATACGTGGACTAGCATGGCTGCCACTATAAGGTGATTAGTAAAAAACAAAGACTGAATTAAGTGTTTAGGCATAGTCCCAAACAACTCTAGGTAGAAATGTGGACTTTTCGTTAGGCGTCCTAAAAGGGTGTATACAAATTTCCAAAGAAATGTGTATTTCTATGTCGAAGGAATAATATGTCACTAGGTGAACGATTTATGATCGAAGGAAGATACTGGATAGTTAAAGGTATGAATGGTGCCCTAAGGCGGAAAAAGGAATAATTAGAAGTATGTTTGCCAAGGATTTGCATCCTCGTGCCTACGTATTCTCATCGTGCAATGAGAAAGTCAGAGCAGTCGTAGTTCGTGGAACCACGAGAACAAAGATAGGGATAAGTGATGAAAAGTATAACTTGTACCAACAAAATGGTATCAAGGGAATCCACAAATGGATGGAACTTGGAATCGAAGAGTAAACAAGCATTTACCAGTATGTGGGCTAGCATGGTTGTCGCTATAGGGTAAAGCCAAAAATAAAGGTTGAGTTAAGTGTTTGGGCATATCCCAAATAACTCCTAATTCGTAAGACAGACTGCCGCTATATCTTCCTAAAAGGGTGTAGGCAGGGCCAATAGAAAGTATTATTGTGTACAAGGGACAATATATCATTGGATGGGGAACAAACAGTTCGAGATCAAAGAAGAACAGTATCTTGGATCCAAGAAGGAGATAGAATCTGAATCAAAGAGCAAGGTAGGAATTTACCAGTATGGGGCTAGCAAGGTTGTCGTAGTATAGTAAAGCCAAAAACTAAGACTGAATAAAGTGTTTGGGTATAGTCCCAAACAACTCTCGATTGATGAGGTGGACTGCCACTATATCGTCCTAAAAGGATGTACAAGGAGTCCAAGGAGAAGTATGGTTGATCTCAAAAAAATGGTTTTGATTGAATGAATGAGGAATGATTGATGAATAAATAGGGTAGCTCACGAATAAACTGGGTTCTCCTGCCTACGTATCCTTATAATGCAATAAGGAAATCAAAGCTTTCGTAGTTCAGCCTACTAGGGATGAAAACAATGTGATTGGAGCAAGAGGAGTGATTGAGTGACTAATCGAAATGATTAGAATGGAGGATGAATCAATAAAAGACTTGACAGTCAATTTATAGGAACCACACTAAAGTCTATGAATAAGGGCGAACGCTTCGGAAAAGTTGGGGCCTACGCCCCGTACACAAAGTCGCTCTAGACAAGGATAGGAGAAACTCCGTCTCATCATTCCTTACTACTTAAGACTCATTGTGTATGATACTTCTCTTAATGTTGGTGTAGGTTTAGAGTGTCGGGTTTTTGTTATCGTCTCCACAGGGATTGTGAGATATCGCCGTCGTTCGACAGTTGTTTTAATTCTAAACTCAAAGTAACAAGGGGGTTTTGGTTTTAGTCACGGTAGCTTGCATAAAAGTGTAAGAGAATGTGGTAAAAGTTTTGGTTTTTCTATTTGAGAAAGATTGTCAAAGTTAGGTTTCGACGATCACTTTGCATGCATATGTTCGATCAACAAAACTCATAAACTCTTTTAGATGATAATCTATTTCACAAAGTCCTCCCAATGTGTTTATCTCTAACACATATTGTGGGTTTTCCCATTTTGATCCATTGTTGATCTCTTACACAATCTATCAAAATGACAACTTTTTGGTTCAACTTTATGGTGAACAAAATCATTCATTACTATCTCTAGCTAACAAACAAGATTGGATGAAAACCTAGGTAAAGAGTTGGTAAACATCTCTTGATCATAAACCAACACAAAGAGTTATCAATAAAACAAAGTTTTCACCATATATTCATTATTAAAGAGTTTACAAATGAAGATCATCCCATATACACACAAAGCTTATGATCATCTACATCTAACCTTGACAAAATGAAGGACTTAGCTACTCATTTTCATGGTAGCTTGTACAACAAGTTTCGGTTGAAGGTTGATCAACATCCAAGTCGAAGAATCGAGATTGGATGGGAATCCACCTTCTTTTTGTAGAATATTGTTAAGAGATGAAGAAAATGAAGAAAATGGGTTTCTAGGTTACAAAAAGTGATCCCAAGAAAATGCAGAAAATATCTAAAAATGCTAAGTAAAAAAAGTTTTCTCTCCAAAAAGTAGCCCTTGCTACTTATAGTACTGTTGTCTGAGTTGTCATGCTCGCTAGGCGAGCAGAATGGTTCGCCTAGCGAGCCCCAAAATAGGCCACCTGAGGCACCTGCCCCAGAAGAATCTTCCAAGCCCTGTTTGCATGTTCGCTAGGCGACGAAACCTTCGCTAGGCGAAGCCCACGCTTCCACCTTCGCTCCAGCGAGTTTAGGTGGTTTTGCTACTTGAATTGCTCGCTGGGAGCTCGCTAGTGGCTCGCCTAGCGAGCAAGTGGTAGTTGTGCTTTTGACCAAGTCTGGGAGTGTTCGCTACCTCCTTCGCTGGGTGCTCGCCTAGCGAGTTTGTTGACTTTGCTACTGTAAAATTATGGGGATGTTCGCTGGAAGTTCGCTGGGTGCTCGCCTAGCGAGCACTTCGCTATAGCACTCGCCTAGCGAGCATGCTGATGAATGCTTCCTTTCTTGGTCCCTTTGCCATCATTCATGTGCCTTTGTTTACTATCATTTCATGCCTAATTTCTGCACAATAACACACAAATTAAGGGTACCAAGATCATTTAACATTGTATTGCAAATCATCAAAGGCAAAGGCGGTTTCGAACACTTTAACGATAAAAAGGAGTGAAAGATGCCCATATTTGATAGCTCAAATAAGCACTTTTGGGCATCTAACAACTCTCCCTAACTAGATTCTTGCTTGTCCTCAAGAAAAGTATGCCTCTTGAAGGTCAAGAGGATTTTCTTTAATAAAAAGGTTTCTCCGAAATCGGATAAAATGGCTCAAACACAAGAAAATCAACCAGGCACAAGTTCCCAATGGTTAGAATAACATAATACACAAGAACTAAAACTTAATAGAAATGCGAAATATGTATCTATCCACAACAATATTATCTTGAATGAATCACCCTATCTCTCCTCTTCGAATAAGGATTAAAGAAATTACGCGTTTGCAACCGTGGGTACAATCTCTCTCTCCAACAAACAATGCGAAAGATAACTCAATTCATACAATGTCTAACAATTATAAATGAAAATGCGGAAGCACGAAGATCACTAAGGACTTTTCGGTTGTAGCTTGGTTAGGTTTACAAACAAGGGTCATTTCTAAGGCCATTGAAAACGAAATTGTCGATGCAAAAGAGACATTCACTGTACACTATTCACACATCTCAACTTCATTCCATTTGTTTCTCATTTGAAACCTTCACAACTCTTATTTCACAACTCAATTTTTGTTTTTCACTATTTTTCTTCCAAGCAAGCATTCATTTTCATTTTCTCTATTTTTTTTCTTTCACATCATATTTACAAAACAGATGTTTCTCTTTTCTAATAATAATATTTTTTTTTATTTTCAATGCTTGCTCGGTTTTTCAAGAGTTGTGGCACTTACCGATTCTCATTTTCGTTCTCCCCAACTTATTTCTTACTCACCCTAAGTCAATGCTCTTGACTTTTTACGGCAAAAGAACAATTATCAAAACTTTCCGGGTTTCAAGAAAAAAGATTTTTGACATCTCGCTTTATTTCAAGCTAAGATTCAACTGTTTAAGCTCAAAGGGGTTAACGAATACTCTCTCTGCTCACGGGTAAGTTGTATTTGGAACTGGTTGTGCTCATAAAAAAACAAGCGCCTTGATCATTTCTAATTGTTTCCACAAATTCACAATAATAAAAGACAAAGCATGAATTAAATGAATCAACAAAGTTTATTAGAATCCAGCATTTAAGTGTACAATGGAGGTTTCCTCACAATTTGTGGTTTTAAGCCCTAGATGAATCATTCATTCAATTATGTTGCAAAAAGAACAATATTCAATTACAAAAAGAGTAAAGTTCTTAATGCATTCTAAAATTCTAACCGGAGGTAACCATGTACCTTAGCATTATTCGCTTGTTTATTTTTATCATTGTCATCCAAGCTCGGATGCACCTTCATTGGATACTTCTTTTGAGGAGCAACCAATCTAGAAGGTTTGACACTTATCAACAAAAAATTTATTAAAACAAAAGAAATTTAAACCAAACACAATAATTTAAGACATAAACAATAACCATTACATAAAAATTTTAAAATGTGCATGGGGGACAAAACACCCCAAAAGTACATAACCAAAACCAAAATACAACAAATATGAAAATACAATAAAATAAAACAAACTTAGCCCCCAAAGGACTCAGAATCCTCATCACTACCGGCTTCAGAATTGGTAGCATCATCACTATCATCATCATCATCATCCTCAGCACCACCAGAAGCACCGGCACCCTCCCCCTCTCCGAACACAGGTCTGTCCACAGGCCAACTAGCGTGCTGCAGAAACTGCTCACGTGTCATCATTGAATGCTCACCGGAGGGGTCACGCACCTGCAACTGCAACAACTGCATAGAATCGTGAATATCAAGCATGGCGTACTGAGTTGCCGCCATCCAATCCCAATTATAGTTGCAGACAGCCTGCTGGAAAGGATCGGATCCCTGAGCAAAAGTACCAGAACCATCAGAAGCCCCGGTAACATCAGCAGCTGAACTACTCCTTAAGTTCTTCGATTTGCAGTACTTGGCCACATATCTGTCATCGATGGCTGGCGGGATCCTCACTTAACTCCGGGAGGGTAGCTTCACCCTCGAATGTTGGCACAATGCCATGATGAGACACGGGAAAGCAAGGGGACACTTAACTCGTGCCCCCGACTTTAGCCCGCTCTCAATCACGGACTTCAACTATAAAGCAATTATCCTCGCCACATCAATCTGGATATTCGTGAGAATGAAGTGAACCAAGTGTGCCACTGGGATCAACACGGTTGAGGTGTGAGACTTGGGTTTTATATTTGTCAGAACCAACATAAGGATCAGTTGAGCCAAGGGAATCATGTCCTCCCTATGGTATCTCATCGGAACCCCAGATGGGTTCAACTCAACTGATTTCCCTTCAAATAATAGGGCGGCAGAAATAGAATCGGTATCCTGGTGAAGCCTCAAATCCCTATGGTATGTGTCCCTCTCATTGGCTCCCAAATTGAGCGGTTCACCCAGTACACGGTTAATTGCATCCCGATCGAAAGCAACCGTACGGCCGGACACTCTAGTCGTTCATGTGTATGGCTCGTCGTCGTTAGGTAGTGCGTTCGCGTAGAACTCGCGCACTATTTCGATGTCATAATGCTCAAGGGGAGATATCAACCGGTCCCACTTCTTGCTATGAATCAACCCAACAAATGTTCGGTAGGTGCCTTCGGGGTTGATTATAAACCTTTTCTCTTGCAAAATTTTTCAATTTTCTAAAGCCACATAGCGAGCGGCCTGCTTTGCCCCGACGAATTTGTCGGTGTCGAAATGTAGGGGCACGGTACGGGAAGTGCTCCCGACCTTTCTTTTCTTCGACGCGCTCGACCTGGATGCCATCTGCAAAATTATAGAAAAGACACAACACAAAACCACAGAACAGATTAGAACACAAAACAGAAAAAATGATTGTTGTCATGGTCGCTACTGCTTCGCCTAGTGAGGACCTAGCGAAGCTTCGCTACAGGTTCGCTTAGCGAAGTGGCAGCGAACGCTCGCCACAGATTTGCCTAGCGAGATGCTAGCGAATCTTACGGGTTTTGGGTTCTGCAATGTTTAACAACCAAATTCCAGAAAACCCTAAGTCTCATGGTATCCATTTCAGAAACTAAGTGATATATCATGCAAGGCATAGTTCTAAGATACATGCAAATCTAGATCCACATGCAAAACCTAATGATACCCACTCTCCCAAATTCACCCTAAATGTCTCATACTTCAGAAATTTCAACATGACAGCATAAAGTAATGGAGAAAAGGCAAACCTGATTTGAGAGATCGATTGAAATTGAAATGTACGGTTGGGTTTGCAAAGCAATGTTAGGGTTTGCAATGTAACAGTTGGGAACACCAAGAGTTGTTAGATGGAAAGTGAGAGTGTGATTGTGAGTGTGTGAGGTTCTGACTACAACACTTAAAAATGGTTTTTGGGCCCAATTGAGTGGTCTGCTGAGAATTTAATGAGTTTCTGCCACACAGCGCTCGCTACTGCTTCGCCTAGCGAGCAGCTAGCGAATCAGCTTGCTACTGCCTTCGCCTAGCGAGCAGCTAGCGAGCATGACAGTATTTTGCTTTTCAAAACAGAATGCAAAGAACATTTCAGCAAGGTTCTTCAAATTGAACACCAACACCACATAACAGAAAACTGTAAATACTTACAATGTTGGGGTGCCTCCCAACAAGCGCTTGTTTAACGTCGGATAAGCTCGACGATTCGATGCTCACAGAGGAGCATCCAAGGAAATTGTGCAGCTTCCGCGATCCACTTTGTTGAGCAACTTCCTCAAGGGCTTTGTTGTCTTCAAGAGGTTCTTGATGAACCTTCGATAAAATCTGATACCATCCTTTTTCGGAACTATTTGCACAACGCTCACCCATTCACCATCGGTGATAGAACAATTCATCCCGGCCTCTACTAGTTTGACAACGTCCTTCTTTTTCAGCACTCGCATCAATTGATTCTCCTCTTTTGTGGACAAAGTGTTGCTAATGATTACCGGTTTAGTACAGTTATCTCCAAGGAACACATACTTCAAATGTGGCTCTAGTTTTGGCTCCTCCACTTTCTTTGTCATATCCAAACCTTCGCTTGTGTCTTCATGATAAACAAGTTCTCCACAAGCCTCTAATTCATGCAACAATGCTTCCATCTCTTTTCCTTTATTTTTGGTCGAAACTTTGTATACTCCGATAAGAGATCTTTCGGAAGGATTAGAAACATGAACCTGGTTTGCGACCTCCACTAGTTTCTCCTTGGTGGCATCGATTTGGTAAGAATCATGCTTATCATTAGGATGCTTTTTGGCTTCAAAAAGATGGAAGGATACCTCTTCATTTTGGACCCTTACTTTCATCAAACCATTGTCAACGTCAATCATCATGCGTGCGGTTTTCATGAATGGTCGGCCAAGAATAAGCGGAGCATCATCGTCCTCTTCCATATCAATAACAATGAAATCAACCGGGAAGAAGAATTTGTCAACTTTCACTAACATGTCTTGAGCCACTCCATATGGTGAAGTGGTAGACTTATCAGCAAGTTGTAGAGTCATCTTTGTAGATTTGATCTCTACATTTCCCAATCTTTTAACAATGGATAGGGGAATCAAATTGATGCTAGATCCCAAGTCAATCAAGCCATTACCCGTGTAGGTGTCTCCAATGGTTACTGGCAAAGCGACTCATCCCGGATCGGATTCCTTCCTTGGGAGAGTTTTTTGAATGATGGCACTACATCGTGCATCAAGCAAGAGTGTCTCTAGTTCTGTGTACCTCCTCTTTTTAGTAAGTATGTCTTTCATGAATTTGGCATACTTAGGCATTTGCTCCAATGCTTCGGCAAACGGAATGTTCACTTTCAATTGTTTGAATATATCCATGAATCGGGCGTAATGCCGTTCATTCTCCCTCTTAGATGGAGCATGCGGATATGGAAGGTTTTGGTTGGAGTAGCGTTCACTACCTCCTTTCCTTTAGCAACTCTAGAACTCCTCGCTCTTTTCTTTTTCACTCCTTCCACCTTGCCTTCATCATTCTTATTTTTTTCGACTTCCACACTTTCTTTGTTTTCTTCTTCACCATTCTTTTCATTCTTTTCAACTTCTTCCTCACTCCACTCCCCAACTTCACCATCAACACTATCCTCTATTATTTTCTCCTCATCTTTTTTCTCTTCCTCTCTTTTCTCACTCTCATCTCTTTTTTTACTCTCACTAACCAACTCCCTTCCACTTCTCGTCGTTATCGCTTTACAGTACTCTTTTGGATTTGTTTGCGTGTTCGCCGAAAAAGATGGTCCGGGTTGTTGTTCCGCTAGTTGATTAGCAAGTTGACCGACTTGAGTTTCGAGATTTTTGATTTCCACATCGGTGCTCTTTTGATTAGCCATCGACATTTGCATAAATTGTGTCAATGTCTCTTCCAACTTTGAAGACACGACCGGCGGTTGTTGAGGTTGGTAAGGATTTTGGGGAGGGTTTTGACGGCTAGAAGAACCACCCCCAAAACCTTGGTTATGGTAATAGTTAGTCCTTGGTTGGAACCCTTGATTCCCTTGAAAGTGTTGTTGTAGATTTGGAGGATATGGTTGATACGGTTGTTGTTGTTGTTGCCTCGGTTGGTAGTCTCGTTGGTTTGCCATGTAATTCACTTCTTCGAACCCGGGAGATGGACAAAATCTGGTGTCATGCTCACCTTTGCAAAGCTCACAACAAGCTATTTGTTTAGCTTTGGAAGGTTCTCTCAACTCTTTTATTTATTGAGTTAAGAGTTCAACTTGTTGTGAAACGAGTTTGTTTTGGGCAAGAATAGCATCGTTCGTCCCAAGCTCAAGCACTCCCGGTTTCTTCAAAGAGTTGCCTCTACTTTGACTTTGGAGGTCATTTAGAGCCATTTTGTTGATGATATCAGTAGCTTCTTCGGTGCTTTTAGACAACAAAGAACCACCCGAGGTAGCATCCAACAAAGTCTTGCAATTTGGTTGAAGGCCATTCTTGAAAATGTGGATTTGCGTCAATTCGTCAAAACCATGCCCTTTGCACTTCCGAAGCATGGATTTAAATCTTTCCCATGCCTCATTCAATGATTCGTTGGTCCCTTGTGAAAACACGAAGATTGCCGTTTTGGATTCCATGAAACGGTTGTGGGAGAAAAATCTTTCAATGAACTTCTCTTCCAACACGTTACAATCCGTCATGACTGCAGGTGTTTGATCCAAGTACCAATCTTTTGCTTTGCCGAGCAAAGCGTGGGGAAACAGTCTTTTGAACAACGGTAGCTGTTGAGCTTGATCAACTCCGGCCGCCAATGCTATCTCATAAAATTTGGTGAGAAAAGCAAAGGGATCTTCATGGTCCATTCCGGTGAATGGACTTCCATATAGCAAGTTAAGAGTTCCCGTCTTCATCTCGGCTTGCCTTCCCGTGTGGTTGGCAAATTGAGCGGTATTCCTTGGACTGTTGACACATGGTGTGGAAGCGGGCGGTGGTTGTGGTGGTTGATCCATGATAGGTATGAAAGGTGGTGTGGGTGTTGTAGAAGAACCTTCTCCTTGCTCTTGTCGTTGTCTAGCTTGTTGCCTCCTTCGTCTCGTTCTGCTGTTCAGTCTCCTTGCGGTTCTTTCGATCTCGTGATCAAAAAGAAGTTCGTCCTCAGGAACCTGCCCTCGCATAAAACGAAAGATGCACATTAAACCAAACAAATTAACAAGCACAAGTCAAAAATTCAAAAGTTAAAAATTTAGCAACTATTGCGATGCTCGCAATATCAATTCATAATCCCCGGCAACGGTGCCATTTTGTTGGTGTAGGTTTAGAGTGTCGGGTTTTTGTTATCGTCTCCACAGGGATTGTGAGATATCGCCGCCGTTCGATAGTTGTTTTAATTCTTAACTCAAAGTAACAAGGGGGGTTTTGGTTTTAGTCACGGTAGCTTGCATAAAAGTGTAAGAGAATGCGGTAAAAGTTTTGGTTTTTCTATTTGAGAAAGATTGTCAAAGTTAGGGTTCGACGATCACTTTGCATGCATATGTTCGATCAACAAAACTCATAAACTCTTTTAGATGATAAACTATTTCACAAAGTCCTCCCAATGTTTTTATCTCTAACACACATTGTGGGTTTTCCCATTTTGATCCATTGTTGATCTCTCACACAATCTATCAAAATGACAACTTTTTGGTTCAAATTTATGGTGAACAAAATCATTCATTACTATCTCTAGCTAACAAACAAGATTGGATGAAAACCTAGGTAAAGAGTTGGTAAACATCTCTTGATCATAAACCAACACAAAGAGTTATCAATAAAACAAAGTTTTCACTGTATATTCATCATTAAAGAGTTTACAAATGAAGATCATCCCATATACCCACAAAGCTTATGATCATCTACATCTAACCTTGACAAAATGAAGGACTTAGCTACTCATTTTCATGGTAGCTTGTACAACAAGTTTCGGTTGAAGGTTGATCAACATCCAAGTCGAAGAATCGAGATTGGATGGGAATCCACCTTCTTTTTGTAGAATATTGTTAAGAGATGAAGAAAATGAAGAAAATGGGTTTCTAGGTTACAAAAAGTGGTCCCAAGAAAATGCAGAAAATATCTAAAAATGCTAAGTAAAAAAAGTTTTCTCTCCAAAAAGTAGCCCTTGCTACTTATAGTACTGCTGTCTGAGCTGTCATGCTCGATAGGTGAGCAGAATGGTTCGCCTAGCGAGCCCCAAAATAGGCCACCTGAGGCACCTGCGCCAGAAGAATCTTCCAAGCCCTGTTTGCATGTTCTCTAGGCAAAGAAACCTTCGCTAGGCGAAGCCCACGCTTCCACCTTCGCTTCAGCGAGTTTAGGTGGTTTTGCTACTAGAATTGCTCGCTGGGAGCTCGCTAGTGGCTCGCCTAGTGAGCAAGTGCTAGCTGTGCTTTTGACCAAGTCTGGGAGTGTTCGCTACCTCCTTCGCTGGATGCTCGCCTAGCGAGTTTGCTGACTTTGCTACTGTAAAATTCTGGGGATGTTCACTGGAAGCTCGCTGGGTGCTCGCCTAGCGAGCACTTCGCTATAGCACTCGCCTAGCGAGCATGCTGATGAATGCTTCCTTTCTTGGTCCCTTTGCCATCATTCATGTGCCTTTGTTTTCTATCCTTTCATGCCTAATTTTTTCACAATAACACACAAATTAAGGGTACCAAGATCATTTAACATTGTATTGCAAATCATCAAAGGCAAAGGCGGTTTCGAACACTTTAACGACAAAAAGGAGTGAAAGATGCCCACATTTGATAGCTCAAATAAGCACTTTTGGGCATCTAACACTTAACTGACAATTTATTGGATAAGAATCTTCATTGTTGCTAATTGTATTGATTTTGTCTTGTGTGAGGAAGACTTGGTAGTTTATTTGATTCATATTGCACTAAAGTTTATGAATAAGGGCGAACGCTTTGAATAGCTAGGGCATACGCCCAGTATGCAAAGTCTCTCTAGACAAGGATAGGAGAAACTTCTTCTCATCATTCCCTGTTACTTAAGGCTCGTTTCATACAATTTAGATCGTATTTACCAAGTGTTGACCTTTGACTTGTCTTGTATAATCTGATGCTTGGTATGACTGAGGATGCCTTGATTGAAGATCTGACTTGAGGCTTCGAGCTCCACAGCTTAGAAGAAAAAGTCTTACTAAGTGACCAAGGGTCTTTTGGTCACTAATTAGACCGTGGGATTATAGAAGTTCAAAGGATTTAATTGATCAAAAATACTTTTGACCAATTTGAATCATGGGTTTGAAACAATTGAAAGATTAGATTAGAACCTAATCTAATGGTTAGAAATGATCAAACTATCCTAAGGGATCATGTTAATGTTAAGACTTGATTAAAGTTCTATGTTAAATTCTAATCCTAAAGGAGCATGTGATTATATGGTTAAAATATCAAAGTCACCCCTAAAGGGTAAAATGATCATATCACAAAGTATCAATTGGATCAATGAAACAATTATCTAACCTGTCCTAAAATTTTAAAGTTATAGGAAATCGTCTAATTGTCTATTCTAAAGTATCAATTTTAATATTCCAAAATACTAGTAAATCCAATTAAAAATCCTGATTAATTTCTAATATTTCTAACTCATTCTAAAAATCTAATTCTAAAGTTCTAATTATAACCTAATGTCTAAATCTAATTAATTTCTAATTAAATCCTAATAGATTCTAAAATCCTGATTAAGCCAAGGTTCACAAATCTAAGAAGTCCTAATTAATTTCTAACTCTAATTAAGCTACTTAGGATAAACTAGTCAAATTTAAAACCAAAGCCAACAAAAAAATTAGCAGTCCAAGACTGAATGGGCCCAGGACCACTCTAAGAAGGTCCACGGATGGGGGTGTAAACCAGAACCTAAAGGTGCCAAAACAAGAAAACGCGTTTGGGCCTTATAGTGTCAAAGCACAGGAGGTGTTATGTGGCTGGGGGAGGTCCACCGACCTCAGGGGAGGTGAAAATTGGAAAATTGTATGGCCCCAAACTCTCAAATCTTAGTAACGGATCCAGCATTTCCAAAGAGAATTACCCTACCAAATGTCGCCGATGTCTTCTTCACTGCCTTTAGGATTTGGTGTAAAGGAGATAATTCAAACGGAAATGAGTTTCCAACATAAAGTTTCGAAACAAAATCGGAACCTTAACATATTATGCCTCATAAATTCCGCGTCGGTACGGAAACAAATCGGCGTCGACACAATGAACCAAGGCGCGTCATAGGGACCTTTATCGTGCTCCCATGGTTTTGCACACTCCCTCTCAAGAACACCATTTAAAACGCAGAAAGCATGATGGTGAATAGCGACCAATGTCGATTTCTTCACCTAAGTCGAACTCGACGTCTATCCAATCCTCTTAACACGCGCGACATCAGGGTGAAATGGAGTCGAATCTAGCTCATTTACGATTCAAGTTTGGCAAGAAAAATTGAATAGGAACAAAAACCGAAGTGGAACGAGAATACTAACCGGAGCAGAATTGCAGTGGTTTAATCATATTCTTTGACCGGAAATCATCCCGAGGAATGGGAAATCCATTGGTTCGTGGTGGAGAGTAGTCGCGATGCATTCTGAGATGAAGTTCCACAATGTTGCTAGCGTGTGTTGAGGAGAAAACAAAGATTGGAGGATAATCTTCTATTCGTATTGTAAGACCCCAATTTTGACCCTAAGATCCCTCATGTAATCTCATCATATGCATTATCATTTGGATCATACCTTGGCACCCTCCTTACCCCTCTTTCATTGGGTTTGTTTTGGGAGAGATCACCAAGCACCATGTGATTGTATCATACTTGTATATTATCATTTCACTAACCAAAATACCAAAAATATGTCTTTACATTTGCCTAACTCTTTTGTAGGAAGGGCATGATCCCCATTGATCTATCAAGTTCCCATCTAGTGTTTAAGACCCTCATGGCTAAGAACACAATCAAGGATTGATCCACAATGTCTCTAAGCATCATATGTGAGTCCCAATGATCTTTACATGTTATGTTGATCAAGATTTCTTCAAGAATTTGGAGTTGGTTTGCCTTGGAAACCCTAGTTTGTCTGGGTATCTTGAGTAACTTCTTCAACAAGCTTCCTCATCAATTGATCAAATTTCTCAAGGTACACTTCAAAATTCATCATCTTATGCAAATATGATTTACCATGAGCCTAAAAAGTCAAGAATTTGCAAGTTAGCAAGTTGGTTGATGGTGGTTGGCCAGATGAATTCATCTGATCAAAATTGGGTCTCCGTAGACCCTATCTCCTACAATTTTCATCATATGAAAATGATTACAAGATAAAAGTTACTCTAAGAGACATTTCAAACAACTTTCATGTTGAGGTCAAGAGCTAAGTTTGCTAGGAAAGTCATTTTCTATGATGAAACATTATAGATCATTTTGTCTAAACCCTAATTTGAAAGTCAACTTCCCAAGGCCATAACTTGCTCAATTTTTATGACATGAAAGATTTCCAAGTTGCATAATCGATTTAAATATGTCTACTTCAACTTTCATCTTTGGAGTGAGAGCTGAATCAACTTTTATGAGCATGTGATGTGAGGATACATTATAGGTCATTTTGGACCAATACCATTGAACAAGTGATTTTCCTCAACTTCAAAACCACGTAACCCACTCATTCTAAATCCAAATGATGTCAAATTTGTGACCATTTTAAAGGTTTTTGAAAGAGATAAAACTTTGACGAAGACACTTTTCTCATTCGGAGCTCACATAAAAAGTTAAGCAAGGTGGAATAATGAAGTATGTGACTTGACACTTAGAAAATTTATCAACATGTTGAAATTTCTAAATTTACACCTCAATATTAACCATGATACAAGTTCCAAATGAAAAAGTGTTCAACATAAGACTTGTTCCTCTTTATCCAAGCTTTCCAAAGAGTTCTAATTCATTCATTTTGGACAAGGTTTGATAGGTCTACGCACGGCGTTAACAAGCCTGCATTAGTTGGCAAAATCAAATCTTCAAATGATCACATAACCTTGCCTTGCCATTCAAGATTGATTCAAACCTCAGCACAATTGATTTTGGACCTAATGGCATTGCTTCATGGGCATGTACACACCCATGAAAGCATGAACATGGCATTGCTAAATTTGGACAAAATTTCAAGTGTGCAAATAACATCCCATTTTGCTATAAATAGAGACCCTATATGCTCATTTCAAAGGACCCTTGTGCGCCAGCTTTGCCTCCACACTTCAAACCCTCACATTTGAAAGGAAAACCTGAGAATTCTCATTTGAAAATTTAGTTTGAATCTCACTGTTTAGATATCCAAAAACTCCAGGATCCAAAGCTTTGTACCAATCCTAATCCACTTCTGCAAGCTATTGGAGCAAGATCAAACACGAATTGAAGCAAGAGAGATCAAATTTTGCACAACATTGAAGGTATTTTCCAGATTTTTTCTTCTCTTTGATTCTCACTCAATTCTCATCAATTCTCTTGGATATTTGGTTGTCTGAAGTCCTACCAATGTAGGCAAGAAGATTGAGTTACTTTGAGGTCAAATCGAAGCAACTCAGTTGACACACCTCAAAATTCAACTCCACATATCTCTCTATATATTTGGAGTTAGTTAAAGTTATGTGATGTTCGTGATCCATGCCATTTTATATGTCCTCCTCTTTCATTTATGTTATGGTGATGATTGAACCAGACCGACCAGGGTCATCAGAGAAGATGACCGGCCTTTGGCTCTGGCAGTGATGTGGCACGGTTCAGAACCATTGATTTGGTTTTAAATATTTTAATTTGGGGCGTTCAAAGTATTTACCACGCGTGTGGAACATTTGACTTGGTGTATGGTGGAACGCACGCTCATATCCACTTGATCTGCAACCTCAATTAATGAGGGAGATCAAGTGGTCCACGTTTTTTTGATTTTATGATTTTAATTTTTATTCCTTTGATTTTCATTAATTCATATTAATTTTAATATTGATCCAAAAAATATGAGAGTTTCACCAAAAAACTTTAAATAAAATCTTCTTTCATTTTCTGAATTAAAATCATTTTTTGGATCAATATTAGTGTTTTTCATGATTTAATTGATTTTTTGAATATTTTTAATTGTTTAAAAATACTTTTAAGTTTCCAAAAATTTTGAATTTTTTTCTCCAAGGTCCTTTGACCTTGTTTGACCTATGATAAATCTCATGGCCATTTCTTTGGTGTTTTTATGATGTTTTAGGAAATTGATCCACCATATTTAATTTAATGTATTATTTTTAGTATTTTTAATTGAATAAATGTCAAATAAATTGTGTAGAGTCATTTTGATTGACTTTGTAAGTTTGAATTGTGTTGTTGGGCCTTAGTCAAGGTTGATTTTACTTTGTTAAGTTAAGATCATTGGATTTAGGGGATTGATGGAATGTATATTCCATCTCCCAAAATGAATGAATGATCTTAATTTGGTAAAAGTCCTCCTTTGTCCAATTTGAGTTTGATCCATTTACGCTCCCTCTTTATCTCATTCCCCTTCTTTATGAATTCATGTCATGGACCTATGACATCTCTATATCCTAAGCCTAGTCGATTGCAAAATCAACATAAGTATGCATGAGATTAGACCCCCACTTTTGCATATTCTTTTTGTGTGTGATATGTTTCATGAGTATATTCCATTATATTATGTCTCTAACATGCATTAACACCAAAATTCTATTGCCCGGCCTCAAATAGTTGTGACTTTTACATAAGTCCAATTACGATTGCTTAACATAACGCTAAATTTTGACACAAAAGGCATAGCATTCTAGTTAGTGAGATTGTAAGTCTCCCCTCTTTCATGGTATTGTGTGGAAACTTGGCCTTTTTTCCTTTCTTTAGAAGATGTCTTGGTTCAAGGATCCATGCTTGTGATAAATGGGTTGAGTGTTCTCCAAAGAATGACTTAAAAAAAAGCAATACTAACTTCTAACTCATTAATAACTAACATTTAATTTCAAGTCATTTACTTTTAATGCACTTCATTTTTAAGCCTTATTCATTTGCCATTATTCATACCATTCTAATTGTTTATGTTAATGTTATTTTGACTTTGTCCACATGGACCATATTTTGTGATATATTTTATTTGTGTTTGTTTATGTGGTCTTTGACTACTAATGTAAATAATAAGAACAAAAAAAACCTAAAAAACTTCTTGTGTGGATTGTTGGTTTGATCCGAGACAATTGGACTTAGAATTTAGGCAACAGTCCTTGTGCAAAGGACTTGGCTAATGCCAACTTTCATATAACCAAGTGCTTGTAATCTGAAAATTCATCTGATACATCCTTGAAAGATCCATTTGAGTTCATCTATAATATGATCATTGTGAATCTGTTATTGTGAACCTGTGACTTGTGTATTGTGGAATTCATCTGCTACATGGGTAAATTGGAAGAAGATCATGGAGTTGCTAAGCTTGGATGTGGCTATCTTTATTTGATGCCTTGCTCTTCAAGTTGATATTTTATGCATTGTTTGTTGCTTGATTCTAATGTCCAAGGGAATTTGGGTTTCTATTTGACATTCTTGTCTATTGGATTGCAGCCCATTGGTCAGATCTTTTCAACTCTTAACTTTTAAATTTATGCTTAGGATTAGTCCCTTCATCTCTTCCCCACTTCTT